>NC_136688.1:26779078-27455764 GCF_903797595.1 Erithacus rubecula | reverse complement strand
ATTTTTGCTCTCTGTTTGTTAAATACATTCAGTGTGGTCAACACATAAAGGAGGAAAAAAAATCCTAGTGACTGTCCGTTACTTAATCTTGCAAGACCACAAGTTGCACTATTGACTTAGAGCAACCATTCAGCTCATCACAGCAATAAATGTCACACTTATCAACTTATTTAACAAAAATTCCTCTTTCTTTCCATGTGCCTTCCTGGAATGCCAAATAGAGTCAGGTGATGCTGTGATTCTCCACACACAGCAGCTCACAAACAACTAACAAGCAGTGCAGAGATGGGGCCACACCTGCACTAGGGTTTTCCACTCTTCCCACTAAGCGAGCTAACAGCATCTGAGACTTTCACCTACAGTAAGAACAGGCATGTTCACATTTTTCTCAGTAACTAGACTTATTCTTTCCTCCAGGGAGATAATGGCATGCTCCATGATCTAGTCAATGCTGTAAAACAATCACTTCATAGAATGAAGTGCTTTCCTTGCAATCCTGTTGCTGTTTCTCAAAGGCTCCTTATGTACTGAAGACAGAAGCACAAAGCATCTCTCTTCCTTCAGTACATCTACAGTGACCTGAACATTGCTTCCCTCTCCAGAGGTAATGACAAGTAATGTCAGTGGAATCAATGGAATAGCTGTGGGACAAGGCTGAGTAAGAGAGCCCCTCTCTCATTCAAACAGACCCTACATCACTGGCTCCCTGCTGACCAGGGCTCTCCTTCTTCACTGCAGCACATCTCAGGGGCTCATTTACCCCAGCAAAAGGAGTAAACAAGAATGATAGTAGATCAAAACAGTTTTATATGTTATCAGCTTCAAAGACAGGGGAAATTCAGGAGAATCTGTAATAAAAGAGGGATAACAGTGATATGTATAAAACTTTGCCTCTAATATGATAGCATGAATGTGCTATGCAATAAGCTGAAAATAAGAGAGCCCCCAAACTTGGATCTCTGCCAAGCAAACTATTTTTAGTGGAATGTGTTTAGCTTGTTAAAGATTTAGACCCAGGAAATATTTGCAGTTATTCTACTGCCTGATTGAAGTAGGCAATATTTATTAATGTATGGTGACTAAATAAGCTATTCTAATGTAAGCCACAAAAACTTAAAGTGATGAAGGAACAGGATAATATCCTGACTAAAAAACACCAACCCTGTGCCTATGATCTAAGGAAGATCTGTTCCATGATAAACAGCTTATTGAGCCAGACTGGAGGCAAAATAGCTGTAAGTTATGAAAGGGAATTTGATTTGTTCCTCTGAAGGCAAAGTGGTAACTGACTAATCTGGGCAAACACTGTCACAGATTTTATAGACCTAGTTATTTCTTACAGGTCTCCAACCAGCAGATGGCTTAGATTAAGTCCATGCAAGAGCTGAATTCGAACTGGCAAAGAGATTCATCAGTGATCAAACCCATGATCCATGTTGTTATTCTGTGTTCACACTTACACATTAAATCAGAGTTTAGTATCCTGCATATCTACTCTTTAAATTGTCCTAATTGAGCAGCAAAGTCCACCTGCCCTGTCTGTTTTGCAAGTGTCCAGGTGTGTACAAGCTCTTTGACAAGACATAGGATATAACCATCCTGTGCACTGGGGGTGAAGAAAAATTGCTTTTGATGATAATATTTAGAACATTTGGGAAACCCAGTGATTTTTGCTCCATTATTTTATGCTGAAGAAAACAAGCCTAAAATAGACCTACCTGCTTCAGCAATTTGAGCAAAACACCTCATTAAATAGCAGCACTCTTTTTCCTAAAGAAGCCTGCTTCATATCCAATGGGTAAAAGGATAAATGGCTATAATCTTTGAATACACAAGACTGCACAGAGTGGGTATTTCATAGTTGCACAAAGCCCATAATTGAACTTCTGCCCTAGGGATAAGTTTTCCTGCAGTGTAAGTGCCTCCAGTTGCCATACGGGGGTCATGTTCTTTGTCAGGAAAGCAGAGCTTTACATCCAGTTAATTGTTGTTCCCAGCTGTCTTTTTTTGTTGTTGTTGTTGTTGGGTTTTTTCCACTGAGGCTAGTTTTCCAACAGTCATTCAAGCAAATGTGCTCATTTCCCAGTTCCCCCGCAATTCCCCACCACAGCATAACAAAGTGCAGATTTTGTGCGGCAACATTCCAGGCTTCGTGGTGTTAAAATCATAGCAGTAATGGAAAAGCATGTAGCCTCAATAGTCATAATGTAGGACATGAGCTACAGGTGACTCAGTGGTAGTCAAACAGATGCAGTATGAAAATAGAATGGTTTCTGTGTACAGACTGGTTAACCCATGGAGTTAGTACTTACACATGAAGATTTGCATGGTTTGCTAAGCAGCAAAAACTACTCAGTCTGAAGTAAACTGATGACCTCAGTTCTGCTCACTGTTCATCTCAGAACACAGTGACCATGAACAGCAAGTTCCTTCTGCCTTAATTACTTGAGATTTCATCTTTGGTGTCAATCAATCAAATATAAAAAGGTAAAGACCATGTCCATCCAGTATATGGATCTCTCCAGCTCAGTGGTGAAACATTCATTGATTTGGGATGGACCAACAGTGGCTGAGAGAGGAAAGCTTAGGCCATACTCTGCTGCAGAACAAACTAAAAAAATTGCAAGGAAGTCAGTGGATATCATAAAAAGACAGAAAAACTCCTTTATTTTCCTCAAAGGATTAATGATAAACTCTTGCATGTGCAATTTGAGTCCCTTGTAGTCAAGCACTAGCTACCATCTTTTTGGGTTACCAAACCTATTGGTTGAAGAACATCTTGAGGGAGTTCACATTTCAGGCTGCTAAGCAGCTGACCAATAAACACTCAAGAGCAAAGTCTAGGGAAGAATTTTACACCAACTTGTTCAATTTTACCAATAATTGCTCTGGAAGAGGCAACTTCAGTCCACTGTACTTGTGCTTTTTGGACTGCTCACCAATGCAGATACAGTCCTACCTAAATAACCCTTACCACTCACTCTTCCCTCAGAAAACAACCCACCTGTTTTAGTTCACAAAAGATCCCTTGATCCTTATGATAAAAAGATACTTGGCTTTTACAGCAACCCACTCCTAATCTTTTTGGTATCTGTTCTCTGGATTTCCCCAACAGGGAAACCCACACTATTCTGTGGGCTTCCTGGTAAAAGTTGTCACTGCCTGATGATAAAAAGCAAATGTATGCTGTAATCTTAAAGGTTTGGAGCTGGATATTTAGAGCTCACTCAGCACCTAGGCCTTATAAGGTCTTATTTTCCTCAGAAAAGTTCATTGAATTTGTGGAAGATCTGAAAACTACTTTTTTTAATCATTTGTTGGTAATAAAAAAACTAAGGTGAAACACATAATCATCAAAACACTCCTCATGTGAACATGCCTCTCCTTAGCTTCTGTCAGACCAGCAAGCAAATAGGCTGTGCCAAGCCACCTTCTCTTTGGGGGTTTGTGCCAAGATTTGGACCTTTTGATTTGCTAGCACAGAAAACACCTACTCACATTCCCTCTTGCAAGAACAGGTCAAGGAAAACCACTTGCTGCCCTGTGAGCTTTCAGGAAATATTGCAGAGTAGGATGTGGCCATGCCCCTTTCTGTGCTGAAACTTCACCAGAAAATTTAACACTCTTGTTGCAATTAAGCTTCAAAGAAAATTATTAACTACAATCTTACACATATGAGGAATTGATCCAGATTATTAGAAACTATGTCCTTACTGCAACTCGACAGCTGTTTCTCCTCCTTAGATGAAATCCTGACCCCCCATCCCACAGCCTGCTAATGCTTGCTCACTCAAAATTAAAAGACAATTATATCTAACACAGATAGAGGTGATCACATTTTCTTCCTTAAGTGGGGCACTGGAAATTACAAAGTCCTCACCTCATCCAGTGCTGCTCCTGAAAAATCCTGCAGAAAATCTAACACAACACCTGTAATCTGACCCAATATTCTAAACACTAAAATAAAATAAAACAAATTTAAAAAGCAAGTTCAGCATCATCTCTGACATGAGAAGATGATAGGCTTGGATGAGGAGTTTGGGCCAGGGAAGAGAGAGAGGGGGAGGGAATCAGTCTCTCTGGGGATTTGTGCTTGACTCCTCTTTGTACAATGCCTGCCCTCCAACCATAAACTCCCACCCAGCCCCACTGTCCCCCCAGCCAGCAGTGTTTCATACTCACCATGTCATAAACATTCAGAATCACTGGTTCATTTGCCATTGTTGATTGCAGTAGAGGCTGGATTAAAACCTTTCAGTCCCTGCCAGATGTGTGTTGATGCCCTCAGGGTATGCTTTTACCCTGAGCTAGATAGAAGAAAATACCTCATCCTACAGTCGCTGAAGGAAGGAGCATGGAGGGAGGAGGAAAGGACGGAATTCTCACGGTTGTGTGTGTGTGTAAAGTTGGTTGCAGGGAGGCAGGAAGGCCTGGGTTGAGTTTGCTGGTTGTATAGGGTTTATTTTAGCCGTCCACTCTGTGACCGATCCAAGGTTTCTTCCTAACTCTGTAGTGCACCTCGGGGTCTGTAGAGTCATACACCACTGTAACCAGGCACCGTCCAAGCTCTTAAATCCCACAGAAGACAGATTCTGAGCCCAAACACAAGCCCTCTTCTGGCACCGTGAGCAAGGTGGGTGGCAGAGCGTGCGGGGAGATTTCTCGGCAGAGCTGAGAGCCGCTACCGCAGCGAGCTGCCAGCAGCACGCAGGAGCCCGGGCCACCAAGGCAGGAGCGGGGCTGGGGCGGGCGCCGAGCTCCCTCCCTGCCGCCGGCGGGGCCCGGGGCACCCCGGGATCTGTCCGCCGGGCTGGGGCCGGTCTGCCGGAGCTGCGATCTGTCCGTGGTGCTGGGCTTGTTCTGCTCGGGGCTGCGATCTGTCCGCGGTGCTGGAGCCGGGATCTGTCCGTGGTGCTGGGCTTGTTCCTCCCGGAGCCGGGATCTGTCCGCGGTCTGGGGCCGGTCCCGCTTAGGCACTCGGTTGAGGGTTCTCCGCCCCTGGCAGGACATGCTGAAGAGGCTGTGCCAGAGGGATTCCAGCGCGGGGCTCGGCGGTGGGAGGAAGAGGAGGAGGGGGCTGGCTGCCCCCGGGGCAGAGAGGGGATGCCGCAATCCCCATGCTGCCCACGGCGTGCAGGCTGAGCTGGCGTCGGCGCCGAAGTTAGAAGGCAGCTCTTCGCGAGAGATGAGGCGGGATTAACCGGACTGGGGCTGGAGGGAGGAAGACGCCGAGCAGGCGATGCTTCCAGGCAGGGTACGGGGCAGGGTTGGACACCCCAGCTGTCTGCGCTCTGCTCTCCGCAGGACCAGTCCTTATTTCTCGATCAGCTCGTCCCGAGCCGGGCAGCTCCTACTGACTGACAGACGAGGGAACCTACCCCGTCCTCTGCTGGCTGGATGCATCGCTGCATGGCACACGGTGGGAGGGCTGGGAAGGGACCAAGAGACCGGGCAGGGCGAGTAGTTTCACTTCTGGCAGCAGCAGGGTCTGGAGTTTCTTCCTGGAGCTACTTAGCACTCGTGTTAGGACCGTGAAGCTCTGCAATGTCTTGCCAGTAAACACTCTGACCTGGATGCGAGAATCAATTATAAAATGCACTGCGGTAAATTCATCTTCCTTTTGCTCCTCCTCTCTCTTTAAAGGGAGAGCAGAGTCTGTGATGGTGCTGGGAAAGAGTGCAGCTGGGAAAAGGACAAGAAACTTCCTGCTCCAAGAGATTTCCAGTGGTGTGGAAATTACCTTAAGCGTTCATATACAACAGACTTCTGAAGCAGGAGGGGAAAAAAAAGCAGGGATGACATCATCTGAGTTGGAGGCGTATCTAAGCTGAGGCTCTCTGCCAGCTCACAGCCAACCAGATCTGAATGAAAATTACAGGGAGCCTGTTACATCAGCACAGCCCAGCATGCCTCAGCCCTGTCTTCAGCCACACAGGAACCATCCCGTCCAGAGAAGGGCTCATCTCTCTTTTCAGGAGTGGAAGGACAAGACCATAGAGCTGTAGCCTTGTAAAAAACCTGTTAAACAGTGTGCAGGAGAATTTCTAGTGAAGGCAGGCAGTAGGAAAAGGAAGTGAGCCCATGCCCTGCATAGCTAAGTGCCAGCCCAACAAAGTCAGACATATTTTTTTTTCTCCAGACATTGCTAAGGAGATCCATAACTGCTTTGCCCTAGTATGCATTTTGAAAGTGCAAAGCTACAGCTCAGGCTAGGGCATGATGACATGCGATGTGGCAGGCACCCCAGCACAGTAATTTCATCTGGACTAGTCATTCCATGGGTGGGCTGGACAATTTTACACACATAGTACAGTGACTTGACCAGCATTCTGACTTCACCTCCATCCCTAGCTCTCCAACCCACCAACTCAAACTGTATCATTAACGATCTGTCTCAGCAGCCTGGGTCTGAAGGAGCAGTTTGTGCAGGTGGGTAAAGGTGCTTCCTCCTCCTTATCATCTCAGAGTCCAGATACTCCTCAGAGGATAGAATGATCCCCCACTGTCATTTTAAAGACTATGAACCAATGGAAATCTCCTTCTGCAAGAGGCTAAGCTGCATCATTCATGTCCTAACTTGTGAGACAAACCACCTACTGAAACCCAGAGGCTGCTGCTAAACTGTCACAGATACCCTGAGCACCACTCTGGGATATGTGTCCTGCTCTAGAGAATGTGATGTTTTAAGGAGACTTGAAAAGAGAGGGAATAGCTGATATTAGACTGATGTAACTTGAAAGGAAAAGCAGCACTACAAGGTTTTCCCACACTTATCCATAATTTTATTTTTTAAATTAACTCCAATGACTGCTGTGCTCAGAATTCACTAAAATGAATTAGAGACTTAAATCAGATACACAGTCCAGAGACAGACATCTATAAATACTTAGGATTTGGGAAAGTTGACAGGAAGCCACAAGCTTCGATGTTTTGTCCTGTAAACGTTTTAAAATTAATCTAGGGGAGAAAAAATATAAGATGACCAGAATTCCTCTTCTAAACTTTAGAGATAGTAGAGGGGAAGAAATTAAAACAAAAACATGTCTTTTAACCAATCATATTGCTTCAAGAGATCAAAGACAGTCTAAATGTGTATTTGTTATTGAAAGGATTTTTTGCTGTAGACGAGACAGTAAATGCCACTTGCACATTAAGATCTGGATTCTCTCCCTCTAACTTGAAACAACTGTGAAAGCTACATTACAAATGTCATTGCCTCTGGCTCCCTTTCCTGCCCATTCACACAAACTTGTTTCACATCATGACTTAGCCTCATCAGTGTTTCAGTGAGCCTTTGAAAATTCCTTTTTTTTACCCCATTCTATTCTAGACAACTTACTCTAGCTCCAGATTGAAGAGATCAGTCTGAATTCAAAGAGCTCATTAGTATGAGTTGTTTTACAGTCACATAAACTCTTCACAAGGCTTGGTTTGCTTTGGGCTGTGCTGAAGTGTTTCATCAACAGCTCAGGCTGATACCAGTTGAGAAAGTGAACTGCTCTATATCAGGAGCATGAGTACAATCCCACAGATAGCCTTGCTGCCTACAGGCACCAGAGCCCATATCTTATGTTGTAAAAACACTTCAATATAAATGAATTGCAAATACAGAAGAAAGAGAGATTTTTCATGCTACTCGTTAGAGCAGCTGGAACTAGAGCTTTGGGTTGTGTTGGGAATTCTTTTTCTTATGCTGGTTTTAGGACAAAGCAGACACATTTTTTCTATATATACACCTAAAGCTAGACAGCACCTTCATTCACATTTAAGCAGCCTCTTGCAAGCCCAAACTTTCTCAGATTCTCCACATTCCTAGCACTCCCTTTAAAGGGATTCACATATTTTTCTAAGGTCATTCCTACTGAGTATTGCATGGTATAAGTATGCATGCATCCTCAAGGATCAGTGTCTAGAGGAGACAATGTAGTCTTATGTGTGTCTTTGATCAAGAAAGAAATAAAAAGGCCTAAAAGGAACTTAGTGCTGCTACTCAACATGAACTAAAAAAACAAAAATCAGGTACAACCTTAAGGAATTACCGGGTACATTAAGCAAGGCAGTCAGTAGCTGAGAACTTCAGCCACCTCCTCCAGGTCCATCACAAAAGTGGCATTGCTGGGCACTGTAAACAGAGCTGAGACATTCCACTGGGGGCAAGAACAAAAGAACAGCACTGCAACAGAGAAATAATGGCTGCATTAGAAGTGATGGTCTATCTGCAAGTTTGTCTACTTGTGTTGCTATTCAGGAATTCTAGTTTAAATTAACACTTTTCCTTAGTCTACTCCCATGCACTTTCAAAGGCTCAGAAGCAACCCAGCAGACAATGGGGCTTTCAAGTGTGTTTTCACAGCAGGGCTGCCCAGTTTAAACTTCAAGACACTGAATGGTCTTCTCCCCATGTCAGGTACACCACCTCTGGGTGTCCATTATATTTGTTGACAACTTGTCATTTTGAATTGTATAAAGTGCTTCTATGCATGTCAATTTGTCATTATTATCCCATTGTGAGTACATTAGTCAAGAGTATCCATTTTAAAGAAAATATAAAATGGCTGTTGAAAAACTAGAGATGGTATTTTTTCAGATCCTTGAGAATGGTTGAAGGTATGCAAGAATAAAAATGGACTTGCAACTCCTGTCTTCATCTACAGGAATAAATCATCACCTGGACAGGTGCTAGAGCTTTGTAACCTTATTCTGGGAGTATGACAGGAGATATTTCATTAAGGAGTTTGAAGGAGTTTAATCTCACTTCTAACAGAGGCACTTGCATATATACCAAGGATTTGACTGATTCTGGTCAGACCTGAGTATGGGCTACAGGGAAAAATGAGAAGAGAAAATCAGCACAGGATTCCAGCAACGTGCTTTTTCCTTGTGTAAGGCAGTATATGAAATATTTAACTTCTTATTGCACCACAAAGGGAAAGAACAACACTCAAATTGGATTACTTCAATAACTGAAAATATTTCATCCAAGACTGTGGGGATTTGTAGCTCAAAGCTAGATGTGTATTAGTAGAAGGGGGAAACAAAGTTAATATTTGCATTGAATTCCTCATTGAATCAATCTTGATTTTACATTTCATCTCCCTTCTCATTGCAGCCACGCTTCACAACATTTTCACATAAAGGTCTTTGTCAGGAAGCAATGAAAGCTGACAGCAGGGTCTCTGCCCTACAGGCCATGAGCAAGGTGTGCAGGGCAGGCCTGCAGATGGCCACCATATTCAGCCACGAGACCAGGTCATCAGGCAAGTTTATAAGAATAAGGCAGGTCTTAGGTCAAGCCAGGACATCAGTCCATGTGTTGGACCCAGCAGAGCAGAGCTGGAGACCAGGATCCTGTCTATGTCACAGGGGCAGGGGCTTATGGCTGGGCTGAAATGGTGCTCCTGGGCCATGGAGAGGCCCCAGGAACTACCTCCTCTGCTTACATGGAGCAACACTGTCAACGGAGAGGCAAGCAATGTACACAGAGACTTTCAGCCTGGAAACCTGGAGGAAAATACTGAACATTTCTGTTAGATCTTATGCTAAGGATTAGGGAAGTAGTTCTTATTATTGCTATTAAAAATTCACAGCACAAACTATCATGGGTCAAAAGGAGCCAATGGATGCAATTAACAATTAACACCATACACAGAAGAGAAGAGTGCATCTACTCCATGAAAAGTGGTAATTAAAGAGATGTGACAGGTGAATGGCAAGAGAAAAGATACATCATTAACCCCATGTCACAGAGGTGTGGGAAAGCAAAGTGATCAGACTTCAGCCAAACAGCACATCTGCTGTATAGTGAGGACCAGAGAGAACTGAAGTGAGCTGCAATGGCACACCTGTAAAGAAGATATCATAAAATGTGAACCAAAAACCCAGAGTCTGCTTAACACTAAATGTGTCTAAGCTGCCTCCCTCTTGGACCAGGACAATATTTGTTCTGCTGCTGAGCCTGCCCAGAGCTACCAGAGCAGAGGCACTGTGGTTCTTCACTCCTGCTGCAGCCTGACAGAGACCCAGGAATCAGCATGGTGGCATGTAAAAGCCCCAGATCACTTATCTGTCTGATGTGCTCTGATGCATCCTACTGTGTTGAACACAGAATCTTGAAAAAAGGCCATGCTCCTTCAAAACCACCCTGCTGGGGTCACTCAATGCCTTTTGTATAATCACCTAATTAGTTAGATTAGAGGGAACCAGAAACCTGGTCTTATGTTCTCACAGCACCTTATATCCTTCTTGCTCACCACACAACAAAGGATTCAAGAGGCCTGGGCTCCGTTCCCAAAGTATTTTATGCATTTAACATTGGGTGAAGACAACTGATGGAAAAGCAGACAGAAGTTCCAGCATTTGTTCCTAGACATATTCCCCAGCTACTAAGCAACACTGTTCCAGCACTCTCAAGCTGTCTATTGATTAATGTCCAGGGTCCCTTTCTCAGTCAAGCTATCATATTCTGCAGAAAAATTATCAAAGCTAGTGATACAGGATATTAATTAAAGAGATACATATACTCATCACAATTTACTTACAGAATTTAGGTATTCCTTTTCCTATATCTAAACCTCTCTTTGCAGTCCCTTCATAGAACCTGAACTTTTATAAAGGAAATAAAGAAATACAAAAAGTATTGAAAGGTGTTTCAAAATTGGTCCCAATTTTTAACTTTTCCATTACTTTTCTAAATTATATGTTCAAAGTAGGGCAAAATGCAACTTGCAAGAGCTAGTCTTTACAGCTTGGTAATAGTGGTTAGTAACTACAGGTGCTCCACTGTCTTCTTTGATTGCATGATTTCCCTTACAAATCACTGTGGTTGGTTGCTGGGTTTTTTTTCATAATACTTGAATGTAATTCCCTCTCCTTATTTTACTTGCTGCTCATGTTGGATGATTAGCCAGTACATACAATAGAATGCTGTGATTCTCTGGGACTATTACAGCATTCCAACAATACAAGGAACCTTTTAGCTTCTAGAACAAAACACCACAGCCAACAGCAGCTGCATCCACAAGTGCCTTTTGATAGTTTCAATACGACTATTACTACCATACTATTATGACCAGCTTTAGATGGTTGATTGTTTTTACTAGTTTAAACCCCTCACTTTAAAACTCCTGTTATTTTTAAAGAGTGAGGTATCAATCTATGTCTAAGCAAAAATGGTAGCTCTGTAACTCCCCAGGACTATCTCATCTCTTGTTTGGTTAGATACAGAGATTAGGCAGCTCATTCCCTCAGAAAAGCAAGAAGGTATGGCTTTAGTGTTAGACCTTTAAGTTGATGCATTTGATCTCTGAACCTGGATAGCTTTCTACAGCTTTAGAAGACTTAGTGGTGGGTTTTGTTTAACCCAATAAATTCTGTAAGATGTGCACAGAGTGCTCTAACAGGGCCCTTCATAAAATCAACATCAGCAAACAGGTTATGTGCACTTACCAAATGACTCAGTCAAACCAAAACCCACTGCAATGCCTTCTCAAATAAACCTCACATATAAAAGCATCATTAAACTGTGAAGGAAAGTCTGCTGATAAAGAAGAAAATCTAGTAGGATTTGGAGATGAAACTCAGTAGATTTTTTCCTGTCATTACTCCCACCCTAAAATTATCATATAAGCCTTCTGTGGTACACATTCTAGGTACCAGTGTTTCTGAGCACTGCTATAATGTAAGCTGAAATCCAAACCAAAGAAAACCAGTCATGGTGTCCCGTCCCATCCCACCTACACTTGTTGAGCTTAGTCTGTGGTCTCACTTGGCAATGGCAAATGAGCCCACTGCACAAAGGCAGCCTGTAACAATGCATGTTACCCATTTTCTGCCTGTTCTTGTTGGTATCATGAGAGTGGCCCCATGCTTAATCACCATGTGCAGATTTTCACAAAGGACCTATCTGCTAATCTCTCACAAGTCTAAATGAAGGGAGATTCTTTTTAACTGTGCCAAAGCAAAAAGCTGTGTTTGTTTCTACAGAGCTACTGAAACCAAAAGCTTGAGATTAAATACATTTGTTATTTAGGAAGACAGAAGATATCACAGATGTCATGGGAATACATTGGTCAGAAATTTATTCTTTTAATAGATCTTTCCCATCTTACATTTATCAGCAATCCTATAACACAAGGCAGATCATCATCTGAACAGCAAAAATAAATGTGAATCCAGCCACCCAAAAGGTGAAGAGAAAAAATTCTGTCTTGCAACAGTGATGAAGATTCAGCTGGAGGCAGAGCAGAGAGGCTGGGAGAAGCACTAAGGCCTCTTGCAAAGTTGGTGGAGTTCATAGATGTAAGGATATGTGTCTTACCCTTTGCTAATTCATCCTACCAGATTTTGGGATGCTGTTCCTACCCTGCATCCTTGTTAATGTCTGTCTCTTCCTGCACATCCAAGATCATGGCTTTCCATGAAACACAGCCAAATGGCTATGCTGCAGTAGCCACTCTCCAAACCAAGGCACATTGACTTCCTTTTACCCAGTGAAGAATCAGGGAAGAAAGAAGAATGGGAAAGAAGAGCCCTGGCTCCTGAAGGCATGCATGGACAGGGTAGGCATCAGAGTCTTGCTTCCCCTTTCCCAGGGCAATTTTTCTCCCTACCAATCTGCCCTGTGACCCACCCAAGGACAGAAGCCAAATCTACATGACTTCTTCAGGTGGCAGAGATAATATCATCATTCTAGCAAAAGTACATTTGCTGCCTTTATTACCCTGCATATTCTTAACGCATGAATGCTATGAAATGCCACAAAGCACTAGTGGTATGTCACTAACCACTCCAGCTTCAACACAGAGATGGCAACTCCTGACAGGACTACTATCAATAGTCTCTGAATCATTTTGAGATGAATCAGACTGTTCAAAAATTTAATAGTCATGCACCAGCTTTCTGCTTCCTTACAAATTATGAGTAATACTTGCATTGAACAAGGAACTAACATTTTGAAGAAAAATAATCTCTAATTCTCCCTGTTTTTTCTGCCACTGGTTAATATGAGGGCAATAATTTTCAGATTGCTGATTAAAATCCGATGAGAAGTTATCTTTAAATGATTGGGTGTGGGGGGGGAAGATTGTCACATGAATGTTTTCTAAACAGTTTTTTATTTTTCTAAATATTCCTGGCATACTACCTGCTCCCCAGAGGATAAGGAGGCTAGGTGGCACTGCAGACTAATGGACTAGCTTATTATTATAGGAATTAATTTAGTGAATTTGGTGATCTTCTCAACCAGCTCCACAGCTGACAGATTTCTTCAACCCTCAATCATGGAAGAAATCAAAGGCAATGGGCCTAAGCACATAACTTTGTAAGGTCAGTCCTGGAATGAAAAGCCAATGGAGAGAACCCACTGCTCATCCTCATAACTTCGCTTGACATAATGCAGCAAGGATATAAATAAAATAAATAAAATACTGCTTCAGTCAGTATTGCTTCAGACATATATCAGAGTTTGCCTGTTCTGCCAATTCCTCATATAAGCATTATGAACACTAAAGAACACACTCTCACCTACAGCCATAACCTAACCTAACAGAGAGAGTGATACTTGCTTCTTTCTGGTAAAAAAAAAAAATACCTTAATAAAAATTAAATTATGTTAAAATAAAATAAAATAATAGAGTGTTTTTCTTCCTATGTTGCCTACTTTGCCTAAGCAGTATGTCAGTATCAGAAAATATCTATGTTCCTATAAAGAAAAAAATTATTTTATCCATAAAGGTGTTATGCACATATCATTCTCCTGGTTCAAAAAAAAGCATACACAACAGCCTATTTCCATCAACAAAACAAAAACCCTATAGCAAGCTTGCTTCACCCTGTGCTTTGCTCTGTTAGTATCACTCCCAACATCTCTCTCTCACCTGCTCCACATACACACATGTGCATCTTCAGTTCTCTGCATTTTCAGACTTCCCCAGACCATATACTTTAGCCTTGTTCAAGCCCCTTCCTAAAATCTACTGCCTGTTGATTCTACTCCCTGACTCTGGCTATTTTATTCAATAAAGATATTTCATTTATGTTTCTGCATCTTGAAAAAACACATAGTGTCTGCCTTGCCCTTACTGGCATCTTTGCACAGCAGTAATCACATTCACCTTCTATAACAATAATTCTCATTTATAAAATAACAGCAAGGAAGAATCTCCAGCTCTGAATTAGGGCAAAGATATTACTTTAAAGGATGGGGGTTTCCAGAATAGAAGCTCCTACATGATTATTACTTAGAAAATTACTCCTTATTGGAAAAAGCAAAAAACAGTCTTAGTAGAATTCTAACAGAGGTAAGTACAAGCACAGCACTGGAGGACAATGATTGCTTGAGACAGAAAAAATCTTCCAGCTTCTCAGATTTGACACACCTACTTCTATAGTGTAATTTTTCTTTCCTGCTTTATGACTAATATTATGATTGCCATGTGTTAAATCTAGCATTATAACATGCCTTACAATGACATGAAGCTTGTACCTTTCAGTCTCCAGTAGACCTTATCTAAAGAACCTGGAAATTTAAATTATGCCATCTGCTCTTTCATCTGCTTTGATAGGATAACGCTGTGATCCTTAAAGCACATCACACCTGCTACCTTGATTTCATATGCACTGTTGTTGCAGTGGCACCCAAATATTTAGTAAAAACTCAGCACCATTGCATTTGAAGAGATAAAAGCTTAAGGTTATCCTTAAGCTAAAGTTCCAAAGATACCAGCTATACCCAGATACATTCGTGTCCTTCATATGTCTTACTGGAGCAGAAGGGCACTAACCTCCTCCTCAGCCCTCTCCCTTTTTCCTGTCAGAGGGCTGTAAATTCCCAGACCAGCACATCTCTTCCTTTTTAACTCCTAATGTCACCCACCTGATGTGGGGAATGGCAGAAAGGGTAGGAAGTGTGCAAGAATAGCCTCTACCTATCACCCCTACCCCTAAACCAGTACCATTGTCCTTTCTCACAAACAGGATGAGAAAATAACTTCTGTTTTCTAGTCTTGTCTATTTTCCTCCCAGTTTCCTCTTCCCACAGAAGACATCTTTGAGTCCAAGAGGAAATACTGGCCAAAGAACTCGTATTGATACAATAATTTCAACATCTCCTCAGCAAGGCCAGAAGGCAGCCCCTCTGCTTCTGTAACCCTGAAACAGCCAGAAGAGGGAGATGATGTACAGAGAAGCTGATGGGAAAAGGGGAAGGAGAGGGGAAAAGGCAGAGGCAGCAGCTGAAAACTGACCCTTGTTGAACCCTCCACACCAGGCTCAGCTTCTTATCTGCTCCCAATCTCTGTTTTGATTTGCACTATGAACTCTGCTTAGTCCTTACTATCTATTATTTGATGAAGGGCAGAGAACTAACTGGGCTACTGGCATAATTTATTTTTAACAGTGATAAAAAATTGGGGAAAATACATCAACTGGGTTGTAAATCAGTTGAGTTGAATGGGCAGTCCTTGTTGATCTAGAAACCAAATAAATATGTCTAAGTAGACATGGAAATAGAAACTGCATCTGGTTTTCTTCAACAGCCACAAAGCTCAGTTATAGCACTGCAGCAACACCACCTGAGCTCTTTGTGAAACACACTCAGATTGTATGTCCTATACTCTCTCTGCTCACCATTAAATAAGAAAGATGAAAGTGCCTGGCAGGAAGCAGTGGTCCAGCACAAACCCTTTTTTGGCTTAGATGTACCAAGGGAGCAAATGAGAACTACACCCATTAACACTATCATCAGAGCACCCTGGCTGGCAGACACACCAGCCTGCTCCTGTCTGGGACACAGTTCTAAGTGGGAACCAACAAAGACTGCAAGTAATCTATTTATACCAAAGGGAAACTCTACTATCTGAGTGAAAAAGAGGAGAGAGTTCTCACACTGCCAAAGCAGCAGAACTAAGCTATGCAAGGCTCTGCTATAATACAAGGCCATGCTTCTGAAACAGAAAGAACTATGGAGAGACTAAGCCAAGGGTATGGCCTCAACAAAAGCAAAAAAAAAGAAAACGAAAACAATTTTAAAAGATACAATGTGAAGATATGCTGAAATGGATGGGTAGAGGGTAATGAAGGAGAAACATGATTAAGATTCATAAGGCCTCCTCCATCCTGTCCTGAAATTACCATCTGAAATGCTCTGGAGGCCCCTCTGGGATGGCAGAGATTGTACCAATTTCAGTACACAAAGATTCAGAGATCATAGGCCCAATACATCACCAGAGAAGGAGAGAGAGGGCAGTCAGACAATGAATGAGTTTAATACAACATAGAGACTGCAACTAACTGAAGGGTAAAGTTACAGGTACAGATTTTGATTAACCCCAGAGGAACATAGATTATTAGAAAAGAAAGTCTAATGAAACTAAAAATATTGGCAAGGACATTTATCTACAAAGCTCAGGCTTTCATGAAATAGATATGCAAATAGGTGTATATCCACATGTACATACAGAATCACATATAAATATATATAACAAACTTTTTACTAGAGCTCAGTGGACTGTTATTCTCTATATAATACTTTGCTAGAATTCCTTTGCTCACTGTCCTAAGTCTCTCCCTGGAAAATGGAGAAGGAAATTCACTTTACACAACAAGGGCTATACCTTATCCAGTGTCTGACTTGTTCAGGTCAATCTATAAGGCTTTGCTCTCATTCATACCCATCCTGTCCTCCCAGCATGCTGGTCCAATACTTCCTTCCTTCCTGTAGAGTCAGTAAAACACCAGCAATACACAGGTCTTAAAGTTATGATGGTCCTTATACCTGGAGTCTCCCAGTCTCACTGAGTTACACTTGTATAGGTTCAGCAGGAAGCATTCTGGTTTGGGTTCCTGGTGGATAGAACATATTTCCTGGAGGGTGCCTCACTATCAGTGCTGCAAGCATGACACTCTTTTCAATCATCTTCCCATTTCCCCTTCAACCAGCTCACATTCATACAGACACTGCTTGGGAAGAACAGTACCCACTTTTGAGCAAAGTTTGCATATTGCAGCTGTTTCTGCTCAGAAGTGGAGGGGAAACACTTCACTCTCAAAAGTCAGCACCAAGATTGTTAGATTTATGCCCAGAATAAACACTCTGTGCTGACAGAAGTGAGAGGTTAAAAGAGACCAGATGAAAACTCTACAGGGAACCATTTCAGAGCCAGGTCTTCTAGGAAAGCTTTTGCTTCTCTCAGAGAAGCCCTGGAAGATCAGGAGAAATAAGCTTAGCCAGATGTCCTTTGCTCAGCTTGAATGTCGGAATCTCTTCTGTTTGCTGGATAAAGGCCAGGCCTGAGCTCTGAGCACTGGCAGGAGAAACCTGCTCTCACTCAGGCAGCAAGACAAAGTCAGAGGACAAAGACGAGAGGACACGGCCACAAACATTTTTCCTTATGGCAAGTCAGTTCTAACCCAGCTCACATTGTGTCTCCAAATTGCAGAGGTGACAGACATGTTCTGTTTACTGCTTACTAGAAGAGTGCCAAAGAGAAAGAATGCACTGATCACAGGCTTCTTCCTTCTCCATTGTCAAAGAAAATGCAGCTTACCTAAATGAGGAGGAAGCATTCAGCCACACCAGACAGGATGGGTGCTCAAAGAAAGGATACACCCAATTGAGCAATGCAGAGTATGTGTAAAACAGAAGCCTGCTTCCTGAATAAGCCATACCTGCCAAACAAAATATCTTTTTCTAACACATGGTGCCTTTGACATTTTCCTTCAGTCGTGAGGAGACTTACAATTCATAAGTGCCATAACCATATATAATTCATCAGCTGTCTCCACAGGACTGAAAAATAAATCAGATCAAACCCAAAATCTATTTTAAACATGCTTATTCACATGTTATTCAATGTGCCAAATTAATTTTGCTTTACATAGCTAAAGGATTCCTTTTTTTAGGATTTTTCTTTGTTTTTGAAAGCACTTTGCCTCAAAATGAATTACATTTTAAAAGGGAATTCCTGCTCAGAATTCATGTTCATTGCTTTTATTTTTAAAAACGTCCATCTCCCAATATATTGAAACTACGGACAGAAGCCTCACTGAACTCAGAAGCAAAATCAGACCCAAAAGACATAGGGGAGTAGAACAGATTTCAGCATTAAGAAACAATAACAATTTCACAGGTCTGGGAATCATGGCATGGGGGAAAGAGGAAGTGTCTCCACCTTGGAGAGCAAGGCAAGGTACAGGAAAGAAAGAAAAGCTCATGTGTCAGTCAAACCTGGATAATGAGGTGCAGCCCAATTCTGCACAGTGCTGAGAGCTTCTTACAGTGATGGGAACTTGCAGTGCCCAGCCTCTGATCACCAAAGCCTAAATGCTCCTATAATGCTTTTAAAAAGGAATTCCCAGTGATTCCTCCCACAACAAAAAGAAAGAATACCCCTACTCTCCTGTTGCTGAGCCTCCTTACAATTTTCAGTATATGGTTGATGCCCACTGGTTGATGCCCACTGAGCCTATCTGAACTCACCATGCTGTTTATAGACAGCAGCAGAGTCCAGATGTGGCCATGATTCCAGGGGAAGGACAGAAGAGGCCCTGGGCAGCAGCCCCTGTGTCACATCACCAGGACTGCATCACTGGGCACATGCTGCTCTGTAGAGGAGATCCCTGTCCCTGCCTCTGCTGACCCCCACACTGCAAGCATGCTTCCCAGGAGGCTTTGATTCACAGGCTCTATGTGAGCACCACTTCACTTTGTAGAGGAGTTTGTAAAGACTGTAACTCCTTTTCATTCCTGAAATGCTGGGGCACAGTGACAGCTTGCCCTCAGCACTGCAGAAAATTAATTCAGTACTTTTTTGCTGCCACATGTTTCTAGGCAGCCCTGGTCCTACTTCCTCCACCCTTCCAACCCCAGAGTGCTGTAATGGCTCCAATTCCTTCTGCTCTGCTTCCAGATGGCTGGGTACCAAGATCCAGGGACCCCAGATGTCATCAGCATTGGATGGCCATTCCATCATAGGAGAGGAATAAGAGATCCCAGGAGTAGAAGCTAGCAGGGGCCAAAGTAAGGCTTCTAGCATCCCAGTGCAAGAGGCTGCAGCTGCAGTATTCTGGGATGCCCCAGCACTAAAAATAGTAGTGACTAGAAGAACTGTTCCATTGACACTTGGCACCATACACATTGATACATGCTGAGCTGGCCATACCCACTGCTGATTACAGCAGATGTGCTTGTAGTTGCAGCCTGGAAGGATTTTTAGGATTAAATCCAAAGTCTGCCAACACACACAGACTCAGGCATACGTTCTCATACCTTACATGTCTAAACATTGACTTCTGAATTGTTCTCAAACAAATGGATTTTGTAGGCAGTTCATATATAGTACAGGCATGCAGAAGTCCAGATACTTAAGATCCTCTTTGCAGGGGATGCTTAGAAACAAAGCTGAGTGCATGAAAATGGAGATGAAGTAGTTGTCAGCCAGAAGTGACAGCCTTCAAACATTATCACTCCTTTAACTTCCATTAAAAATGACAGGATAAAATGTCTCTCACAACTGTGGTGCTCTGAGAAGGAACCACTACCAGTGCAGGTGTCTCCAAATAGTCCAAAGAGGAACTCAGATTATCAATTTTACATAGCTCTCCTCCACTTAATTAAAACACTTCTAGTAATTAGGGAACCCCACTGGCTTTCCTCCTGTCTACCTCCAGATTCTCCTCCTCCTTGAAATTCAAATTTGAACTGCCCTGAAGCACAGAGAGTGTTTAAACTCTGGATTCATTTCAAGTTAATAAGCAGATGATGCCAAGCAATGGAGTTTGGATTGACACTTCAATCAAAGTTCAAGAGAGTAAGGATGAGAGTAGAAATATGTATTCACCTCCATTCACAGACAACTATGGACATTCAGCCTTTCAATCATATCAAGGATGAATCTGTCACATTAGACCTGGAAAGTCTGCATAATTTAAATATGTGCTCAAATAAAGGTAAGTTACCAAACATTGCCACTTACTGGCAAATCGATTGTAAAATGACCTTTTTAATCCTATAACTGGGAACAGTCTGAGCTAATAAAACTCTCAGCAAACAAAAAAAAAAAGAATGGATTCAAACAGAAATATGTCAGAAAAACAGTCTGCAGCATAAGGGTCCAACAAAAGACACCAACAACAGAGGGGATTAAATACAAGGATATTGGAAATCAAACACTGGAACATTAAATATGGAATATTTAATTCCACAGTTGTCAAATCTACTACCCACACACACACATTTAATCTCATTTGTGGAAAACATGCAAGGCTAAAAGAAGGGCATTGCATTAAAGCCACATTAAAAGAGGCAACGACAATGTCTCTCTTTTTTCTTTCATTAAGTAGTCCAGAAACAACAAGTAAGCAACTAGGTCAGACTGAACTGAGCAGTCCAAACCGTATTTTATCATTTTGTTCTGAAAAACAAAAAAATAGGGAAAGTCATTTTAAAATCCCAAACTATGGTTTCTGCATTTTCATTCATCTCACTTGTTCAGCTTTGGTAGAAGGTTTAGCATGAGCTGTATCTCACCTCATTAAATCCAGCTACCCTGCAAGCTCAAAATGCACTCTATGCCATGTAAGCAATGCTACTGCATTCTACCACTGTGCTGTTGAATTCAGGAGGGATTCCAGCCTGTGTTTCTGCCCATTAGGAAGACTGCCATCTGCTTATTTGCCTCTGACTTTCCTGTTGCCATAACAGTTGATGCTTGGAAAAGGAAAAGATAAAGCCAAGGAAAGGAAAGGGCATTTAGTGGATAAAAGAACCTTATCTGCCAATATCCTTATCTTGCCAATGAACAAGATACAAGAGCGGAACAACCTGGAAATGGAAAGCAGCTGTTAGACCACTAATTACATGGTTCTCCCCAGAAATAAGATAATTGCCTCTAAGGGATCTATGTATCATGCCCTCAACACTACAGGGTCACTATAGCTTTATTAAATAGCCCCAGAAAACAATTCACTACCTGTTGGGAGATCTTCCACTTGCTTCTCTGCAATATTAATAGATTACTCCTTCTTGAGTCTTTCTCAGTGCTACCATCTGTAAAGGACTGGCTCTGACCACCACACAGCTTCAGAGTTTGTGGGAGGCACAACCCAGTCCATGATTCTTCAATGGGCTGAGCACTGACAGCTTCCCAGAAGTGTCCCTTAAAGAGAAATTCCTCCCAGAGGCAATCTTTTGGGTTGGCACTCTTCTGACCTGCAAAGTAACAGCAAAAAGACTAGAGAGTTAGTACAGCTTTCCAATGGCATCTCAACTAAAAATCATACCATCTTTCAAGATCAGCTTCTGCTCTGGAGGACAGGAGCATAGAATACACTATATTGTTACAGAAAGGCACAGGAAGCAATCTGGAGAATTGTAAGCAGAAAGGATCTTACTTTAATTTCTGGTAAATTTGAGTGGTGAAGGAATAGGAAAACCTGAAGTTCATGGAGGAGTGGAACAAGAATCTCTACCCAGAGCTGACCTGCAGAAGGAGAGACTGGAGCTCTCTCATCTTTGCATTCAATGATACATCACCAGCAACATCAGAACCCTAAAGCCTGTGTGAAAGTTCAGCAGACTTGAAGTTTAATAACAAAAGGTAAAAATGCATCATAATCAACATAGTACATATTGAAACTAGCACATCATTGTCCAAAACAAAGGAATTTCTGGGGTCACTCAGGCACTCTAGAAAAGGGACTAAGGATTACACTGGTTTTGGTAGAGGGCTGCACATACAGAGCTGAAGGAGAGTGAGACACAAGTCAGAAGAAACACCACAAGAACCAGGAGAGTATGAGAAGAAAGCAAAAAATCTGACAGAACAACCAGATGTGGCTTGAAGAACAATTCAGGGAGGGAGTGTTGGGGTAAGATTTGGGTAATTCCTTGAAAAAGACAAGGAGGAAGCACAAACACTACCTGCTGTGCTAGATGAGAAAAAGACCTTAAATAGTTTTTTTTAATTGGAAGTCAACATCAAAGATTCCTAATTCTATTACAATGTTCTTTAATATTAACAACCCAAAGAGATTTGGACTGTGTGCAGCAAAGGATGAGGCCTAGATTTTGAACTTTTAAGTTACTAGATACACAGTAAAATCATGCAGCCTTATTAAGAGCAGCAACTCTTCCAGAGAACTGGATAACAAGCTTACTTTACCTAATTTCAAAAGGTTCCGATAATAATCTGGGCAAGTTAGACCTTGTTCACTTTCTTAATAAATCAGCTGAATGGCTCCTAGAAAGCAGATTCCTGAAGACATCCTGCAGGATTATGGTACAAAGAAAAAGCATCCTCTATTGTAAACCTTTGATTTTATCAATAAAACATCTATCAGGAAAGAACTAGGGAACAACTCCTATTTTTTGGAGGCATCTAGTGAAGTTCCTCATGGTGCAGTGATAAATAATTGTTGAGTTGCAAGAAGTAAAATTTGATTATTCTGACCCATAACTGAGAGCAGAAAAAGGGGAATGAACAATTTTCTCTTGATGACAGAAGGGCAACAGCAGGATCCATCAACTTTGAACACTTGGATGTATCCTGTTAAAATTTGTGGACTGAAGAAGAAGACTAAAAATACAATAACAGCATTTTAAGAGATACCATTATGTAGAATTTATACAGGCAGGTGATAGCTTTTACCAGACTAGCTAAAAATATATAAGTGTCTTAGTAGGTTTTCTAGTTAGTGACTTAATTTTCCCTTCTGCTAAGCCTCTAATCCAGTAGAGTATCACCTATCAACCACTAGCTCTCCCTGCTGAAATTTTTTTCAAATATCCAAGAGGTTTGATAAGGCTTTCTCATTAATTTCCAGAGAATGCAAAGCAGTTTTATACTGTTAATAGCAAGGTTTTAATCAAGAAACATTTGTGAAGCCAAGTATACTTTTTCCTGCAGCATTTCCCTGGTAAAAAAGCTAGTAGCAGAATTTTGTTTTCATTTCAGATAAAAATTTACTCCTGCACAGTAAGAAAAGTAGAACCTCATTAAAGGGGTACTAAGATAGAGTTTGTCTTGTCTTATGAAGCCACATTCTTCTTGCCTAGAAGACATCAAAAGCTCTATGGTGTATTTTTACAGGTTGTGCTACTAATGGGCAAAAGAGCACCTAAATATATATTCCATATTGATGACTCTTACATGGCTTCAGTATTCTAAGGTTGCCATTGTAGCAGGATTTGTGGCCAAACACAGTTGCTATGGGTCACAGTCAAATCTCTTTCCACGTGAGAGCAGATCTTCCTTGTTACTGGGCAGTTGTGCCTTTCCCTGAGCTCCTATAACCACCCGAGGCACTTTTACAACAGCTTACCAGAGGCAGAGTTACCTGTGTGAAGGTTTTTTCCATTCAGAGAGAAGACAGAACTTGAACAGAAGCACTGCAAATCAAAAAGCAGCAGAAATTTGGATAAAGACCAGGTTCCGAGGAGATAGTTGATGCCTGTGAACTACTGCTTAGAGAGCTATGGCATCGTCTCCACTCCAAACAAACACTTGGTCCAGCTATGTATATTTGAATTTCTATGACATTTGGACCCAGTTTCCTTGTTTGGAGTTGTCCCTACCAGGCAAATGTTGATTAATGTTGTCCTGAAAGAAATGCAATCAATGCAGCCTCTTCTAAAAGTGGGGAGATGTTTAGGAAGTGAAAGAAGTGAAAAGTAAGAACATCCCCTCTCTTTCACAGAGATAACTCCACTGATGGGTAGATTTTCCTCCTGCTGCATGTAACTAGATACTTCTAGCGTGCTACTTATTGTTTGGAAAGCTAAAGATGTGCTGGATGAAATATTAAAGCTTTCTATTCTCTGCCCTCTTTCTGCCTTTTTAAGGTTACTTCAATAATCGACACATAGCCTCTTGGCCAAGGGAAAACAGTACAGCCAGTTTTTGATTCTGGCATAGATCATCTTGCTGTAGAAGATCTCCATGCAGCCATGTGTGTAAGCAGCTGTGAACAAGTGGCTATGCATGTCAGCTCTTGAACAGTCTGTGTTGTTAAAGCTTGGATAAACACACAGGCCCCCAAATGATAAACTTAAACCACACTAACAACTGTTTGAGAAAGAGTTCCTTCATCAATAACAGCTATTAGCACATCCGAGTCTGACTCATCCCTTTCACCATCTGCACAATGTGTCATATGCACTAATCTCTCATTTTCTTTGCTCCACGTTTATCTTATCATTCGTGCTTCCCAACTTGCAGGAACATTTGTCTGACCCTTTCCTATAAAACAACAACCACCAATGAGTATTTAGATAACAAGAACATTGCACTAATTTGATATTGCTACCTTGGAAATCAATGGGTCGAGAATTACTAATGAATCATTAATGCTCAGTGATTGTACCTTCAACAGTCACTGATTGTACAGATGGGCCATTTCTGTATTTACACAGTATTACTGCATTCTTTTCATCCATACTTTGCTACCTACTTAAAGCTGTGTTCAGATAGATTAAGTGTACCAAGGACCCTCATGAAAAGCATGGGTGCTAAAGCAAGTATGCATTGCAAAGCATTTACCTGGACAATCGTTAAATGACAGAAATTGCCATCACATCTGGCTTCACAAAGCAAGTATTCTACCTTCAGCACCTTAGGAGCTAATCCATATGGGAGATGTATGGAGTACCTTTAAAAGACATGTCAAGCAATTTGAGTTTCTCTCTGAATCAAAATCTCAGGAGGGCAGCTTTGTGGCACACTTGGATGCCCTTCTGCTAATTCATCCCATTCCATTCTGGTGCTTTTAAAATAGACCAGCATTTGACAAGTTACAGCCATTTGACAACTATCTGCCATCCTTCTTTTCCTCCCACATCTCCCCACTGCCAGGGGAATCATGGTGGGAACACCAGCTCAACACTGGGGGCTTTTTCTCAATGCTAGATGTTAAACCTCTGTATCTTCAGCTGTTTAGCTCCACATCAGAAATGGTTGTTGTGCCCTTGTTAAAGGGCAGTCTACAATCTCACCTCTAAAATGTTAAATGTCATGTCTGTTAGAATCTATTTCAGTCAGTTGAAGCCTTTGAGAACAAATCCCTTTAAATTTAACTGCTTCAAAAGCAAGGCTTCATGCAAAAAAAAAAATATGCCTGCATTTTGGGCAAGTAGGACCTGCTTTGCAAAGAATCAGCACAGATGCTTCCAAGACATCAACAGAAGCACAAACCTTGTCCTTTAGCAGCAACTGTTGAATCCTCAGGGTTATCCAAACTTTTCTCCCTCTCCAGCTCATCTTCCATAATTAGGGCCTTTCACACCAGCCCACATCTCCATATTGCACTGTTCACCTTGAACAGCAGCATACACGTTCTGGCACCAGCACCTGAAACAGCATTTAGAGACAGCAATAGCAAAGTGCCTTCTCTGAAGCAGCATTTTGACTAAGTTTTCTTGTTTTATAACTACAGCCACAGAAGTCCACGTGCAGGAGTGTGTTTGGTTTATGTCACAGCTACATACCACAGCTTTAGAACCACATATGGAGCTGATCAGTGCTCATACATCCCCTGCTTAGGATTTTTAGCAGTGTTTATGCACTACAAACGAATTCAGTAGCAAAAATGAGACATAGCAGCAGTTCAAGGAAAGATTAATTAAAGCTTGAAAAGCAGTGAGAACTTGAATACAGAATGAAGAAAGGTTTCTATTCCTCAGCCCAGAATGTCTACATGTCCATGCAAGAACATCTAACATCCTTTTTCAACCTCTGAGCAAAATGCAGTGAGGGCCATAAAACACTGTGCTGTGTAATTTCAATACAGATTCAAACACTCTCTTCTAGTTAATATTAGAAGAAATTTAACAATTTCATTAGTTTTCTTGACCATATCCTTGACCTACACAGTGTTCCCCAATGGTTTATAGTTAACTGACAAAAATGGGACCACTGCTAGGGAAGCAATTCAAGCAATTTAGGAAAAAAAGGACCCCAGACTGACATTTCCTTGCAGAATTGTGTTCTTCAAGTGCTGGCCTGACAGACAAACTGGCTTTTTGTGGCATTCCTGCCATAATTCAACCATGTGACAGCTCAGCAGGGATTGGGATGAAGGGGCCAAGGAGGTTCATTTCTGCACTGTGTCCCACTCCTTGCTTCTGTGCCTTGTCTGAGTTTACTTCATACCCAATTAATGCTCCCTTCCCTTGCAATCCCAACATGGAAAAGCCAAGGATAAATGTATACTTCCCACATCTAAGAGCATTTTACAGCCCAAGACATTATCTTTGCTGTCAGGATGTGTGACCAGCATGACTTTTTGTGCATCAGCTGACAGAAGTCTGTGAAGGACCATATGCAGAACTACATAAAGTCTTCTTAACATTCACTAGACCCCCTTTTGAAAAGTATTATTTACACAATGAAAGAAGAAAAACATCATATAATCATGGATTACTACTCACCTTTAATAACTAAATTTCTGAACCATATTCTGAAACTTTGTATTAACTCGCCATCTTTAAAAATGAGTAAGTGAAAGAAGCCCCAAATATTACAAATATTTTATCCCCTTTCATATTATTTTTTATTATTTCAGTGATTTATAAGGTTACTAAAATATGCTGAGGAGCAATGAGTGCAAAAAAACTATCTGGGGTAACTGAACTGTTTCATGAATTGTATCTGGACTCCCATACAGGCTGTGTACTTAAGTGGGACAGCAAATATCCCACTAATTAAGCAAGTAATTCTTTCATACAGTCTCTGCTTCCACTGGGAATCTCTATACTAACAACACCAGATTGCTAGTATCTCAAATTTTTTAAATTTAAAAAACATCCTTAAGGATCCAGGCCTTTTCCTGCATTAATGAATGTTAATAACCACAGAATCATTAACTTAGACTATTTCTCATTTAACAACTTGATCTCTTTCAATTAATATCACCAATCTGCCTTGAAAACTGTGATCCATAAATTTCCAGTGATTCAGGGAAACAGGTTCTAGTCCATTTGTGCTATTAACATCCAGAGCAGCTCTGTAGTTCATCAAGCACTTATTACTGGTTAGGGTAGCTGAAGCAGGCAGCCATGTCAAAGGTGAAAAATCAGCAGTTTATGCCTTACACTGCTACTTCTGCATTCCCAGAAAAGAGAGTTCATATCAGCCAGCCCCAGCTGTGTTCCATGACTTCCCCTTCCAGCCCTAGCAGTGCTATGGAACCAGGTTAAGCCGTCATTTCTTTTAGAGCTTTTAGATTTTCTTTTCTGTAGGAGCACATTTTCCTCACACACTCACTGTGAACAAGGACAAACAGGTTTTCTTCAGCCCTTCTTTTTTAATCCACTTTAAATTTGCCCAAAAAGCTTTCCCCAGGGATGTTAGCCACAGATCTACAGACAACCCTGCCCTCCAGCATAAGAACAGCTTTCTTTCTGAAGCTCTGCTTGCCTTTGCAGAACTTTCTTTCTCCCTTCTTTCCCTGGAAATAGTCTGTCCCAGCAGAAGAATGACATGCTTAGCACAAACTGCACTTCTGCTGTACTTCCCCAAGTGGTGGATACAGTCATCTGGCTGGTTAGCTCTAAGAGCTGTCTATCATGCACATCCAAGCCATAGCAGGAAATGGGATACAGGTCTAAAGTCAACTGCCAAGCTCTGACAACTGCAAACTTCATTTTCCCAGCACCACCATGATCAGGAACTTGAAAAGGTAAGACAGACATGTAGTAAAGACAAAAAAGGGTAGGCCTGAAGCTGTGAGTTGGGTCATAGGTCTTCAAAAGCATTCCCAAAACTGGAATCTAGCTGTTACTGCTTTAGATATTGATCCTTAGCAAGATACTTCCTTCCTTCTAGCATCCATATCCATGGAGCAAAGCTCTTAGGGCTTCTTTGGGCTCAGTTCAATGTTGACCAGAACCTCTTACTGCTCTAAGTGTACAGCCTCCTCTACCTCACACACATGCTCATGCTTCCTGTTCTGGTGATCTGTCCTTCAACACTTGACAAACCAGACAGAACAAGGGCAGACACAGAATAAAGTGCCAGTGTTCATGTTCCAAATGGAAGAGAAAATGAGTAAGTGACACCAAATCCAATAGCTAGCTCAAAGCAACTAAGGGAACCTAGCTGAATTAACAAGTATCAGTATTTGCTGACACAGAGCAAAAGCAGCAATTTTCTATAACAATTGCTTTTGTGTCACGGCAAAAAAATGCAAGCCAGGCTCAAATGGATGCTGAGAGGTGGTAAAGAGAGATGAAAGAGAACTTTACCAAACAGAAACACAGCTGGAAGACTTGGACACAAACATGAGCATACCAGTTTGCTGAACAATCTCCTATCATTCACACACTGCTTTGAATAATTACCCTGCATAAACACCACAGTTACTCTTCCCTACTAAGAATTTCAGCCTAGGAAAGTTGGTATGGGCAGCCAGGTAAGAAATACAGTCACTCTGCAGTGAAGTTTGCTTGTGATCTTTTACAGATCCTTACACTTGGATCAGCTTGTGCCAGCAAAAGAACACACAAAGTTTACTTACCATTCAGACATAATCTATTTAGTACTATGCAAGATGCTGAAAATAACAATACATGTATTTTTTTAAAAATCAATGGCATACACTATCAAAATGCATCCGTTAAACCAAGAATCCAAATATCAGGAGATTGCCAAGAGCTACTGAAAACTCATAACCACGGGGAGAAATTGCCCCTGTACAAAGCTCCATTCACCATTTTTGTTGATGATCTAGCAGAAGGCAAAAGCAGTACTGCTGAAGATAATGGACTGGTAAATAATACAGCAGCCAAGGCAGAGAGACAGTAATCTTGGTGGGTCAGTGCACAGCCAATGCAAACAGCAGGTGCAGTCATTCAACAAAATGCAAAGTCAGACACCTTTCCTCACACTAAGCAGGTCACATTGGGTATGGACAAGGATTTAGAAGGGGGAATATACAGGCACTTAACACTTGTTTCTAGTGTCACACTATGACCAAATGAATCACTCTTTTGACCTACAAACTAAGAGAAGGTACCCCTCATGGGCCAAAGGTGGTTTTTTACAGATTCCTTAATGCACTTTAGACAGCACAAGAAAAAGAGCAAAGCTGTATGCCACTCCTAAGAGACTTTAAAAGCCAGTTAAGAAAAAGCAACCTCTTGGGAGTTGGCTTAGGTGTACTTTGTGCTTATCCATATCTAAGAAAAAAAATTAAAGTTTGCAGACAAAGAGGGTATTAAAAACTCCTAGTATGGGGCATTGGTCCCATTGGTGAACAGTGGGACTCCCACGTGGTTGGGGTGTCTGGACTTTACAAAGCAATACAGAAACTGGAAAGGGTACATAGAACCACAGAAACTACTAAAAAAGAGAAAGTATCCTACATGTAGAATCTGAAAGGGCTTCATTTCTTAAAAATAATGTGAGAGGTAAGGCAATTACAACACATAAATCCCCTCAAAGGGAGGGACTATCAGTTATTAGAGGCCTCTTTAATCTAGCACTGAATAAGCTAACAAACCAGTTGCTGGAACCTAAAGGCAAACTGAAAGAAAGACACCTCTCCCTCCCACACACTCCTTTCTAGTTTGTGTTAATTAAAAAGTGCCAGAAGTAGTGCATCTACCAATCTTCAGATCAAGTTTGGCTGCTCTTTCTCACTGTTATGCCCTAGTAAAATATGTATTATTAGCACATACAATTCTGAAGACTGAGATACAAATGCCTAGAATACACAAAAAGTCACACTAGGCAGATTTGTCTTTAAATTATGGACCTGAAAATCCATTTTTCAGCAGCACATTCACAATATACTTGAGAGGATGGATGAGAATGGGAAAGAAACAGGAGTATTTAAAATATGTGTGTTTTAGAGTTTCAGCTGCCCTCAGTATTAATGGCAAATGAGTTCTTAAACAAAAACAAACATAAACTAGAGTTAGGATGCTTTTTGTCTTCAGGATTTCAACTTATTTTTTTAACAAAACCCAGAGATTTCAGTTGCAACAAAAGGTAACACTCTCTCTGATCACTTGTATTTACAAGTTGTCCTCATGAGATTTTTTAAAAATTTGCTTCTTCTGCAATGATAGAAAATGTATATACAGCATCTAGTGCAAAGATGAAACTCAAGGCTTCAGAAACCACATGGTGGAAAATACTTTGGAAAACATGGAAAGGTTAAGTGAGACAGTCCAGCTGCTGAAAGAAAATGGGATGAACCAGAGTTAACAGGAAAGTTTGAGGCTTAGGTATTTTCCACTTGGGTTTTGTCAATAAATGGGACAAGAGGTGTCTGGGGATTGGAAAAGGGATTGTTTGGTACCAGGCAGGTACACAAAGGTGTTACTCACTTTTAGACCGGATGGTTTAAAACCTGAGTAAAAACTACTACCCAGACTTCTGCAAAAAAAAGCTATTGAGTGGCAGTTCAATAATTGTGAACACTATGCACCAGAAGGACCTTTTATTTTTTAATAAGGCATGTCAATTATCTGAGCATTGGATATAACTCTCCCCCTCCTTAATAAACAGCCTGCAATATAAATGGCAATCATGTCTGAACAGTATCAAAGTCCCAAAGCTGAAGGGTTAAACAAACAAACAAAAAACCCCAAAGGTTTTGCTTTCTCTTACTTAAATGAGAAATGACTAGAACTAACCATTACCTTTCACAAATTCCCATCCTCCTAGCCTGTTCCACATACTCTTTCTCATCACAGAAACTCAACTCAGGCAAAGATAACAAGACAGGACATTTTCTTAACATCTGCATCTTTATTCTGAAGGCTGTGATACAACAGCATCAATTTCTAATCACCCATCTTAATACACACGTGCTGCACATGGACACCACAGCCAAATATTTGGAGGAGGTCACAAGCAAGCTGGTTCATGCTGTATCTGCAAAGATCTGTCTACACAGCAGCCCTTCTGCTATCAGGCACAACTGGTTTACTGGCCAAGGCAAGTCACTGCATGCCTTAGCCCAAGCCAGTCAATATCAACATTGTTCCCAAAGTCCCCTAAGAACATGGAGCAAAATTCCTCCTGTTTCCTCCTTCCCTTACACTAGAGCAGTCTATAGGCCAAAGCAAGATTTCATGTGATCCAAGTGCTCTGAAACTCTGAGGTGTCTTAGGGATGTCATATTCAACAGCATAACCACTTTTATCTCCAGAAGACAGCAGAACACAGTCCTGAGCAAACACAACAATTCAAATACATCAGCAATGTCCTACAAGAGTAATAGAGATAAGTAAAGCACCAAGACACCAGTTTTTCTTTGAAAACATATATTGCATATGTGATCTCTTTTTTGGCATCATACAGACCAGACCATGCATTTTGCTTTTTTTAACAAAAACAATAAAACACATTGATTTATCAGAGACAATAGAAACAGATCTTATCCACTGAGCTCCTATCAGTTGGGGCATTTAAAACTTATCAAATCACAGTGAGGAGATGAGACCCTGCAGGTAAATTCAGCCATATACTTTCCAGAGGACGGTCTCTTCACTCTGGTTTTACCTGCTAAGCTTTACCCTGGCTTAAAGCTGACAGCCTGAACATCACATAACTCTTTAGAAACAAGCAAAAGCCAGGAAAATCCCAGCCTGCTCTCAGCTTCTCCCTTTCAGTAATCACAAGATTCTCCTGACTGCAGAGAACGTTAGCTGCTACAGAAAACTTTAGCTGAAGTATTCCCTGCGCAAAAAATAACCCCCAAAACCTCAAACTTGAGAGATGCAGGCTTAAACCCACTTGATGAATGCAGGAACTATTGCTTCACTACTAATTTAAAGTCTCTTCTGCAGCTTCAGCATGCCCAAATCTCTTTTACCACGTATTCTTGTGATTCAGTTGTCTGCTTGTCTCTCTCCAATATGCTGGCATTTTGTGGAAAGCTTTCTCTTACAACCCTGACGCAAAAATGAGCAATCATTTTGAAAATCAAAATCTTCTTCCAGCAGCAGGCTACCTTCTATCTTTCCACAACTGGCAAAATAACTCACCAATACTGCATATTGTTGTTAAATCAGCTGCTACACTGAAGATATTACCTGCGAAACCATGGATCAGATTTTACATGTTTAAGGCATTTATTTAGTAACAACCAACAAAACTTCAATGGGAAAAATAATGCACCCTTTGCATTGCTTTTTTTTATTCATGGTTTGGACAGAATTCATTAAATTCAAGAAAAAATTCTGTGGAAACAAGGCAAAGCCTCTAGAAAATGTTTTTGATTTAAAACCATCCCAACTCCCACTCCCTTTAACCAAATGTTAATTCTTAAAATGTGGAATAGATGAGTGTGTTTGAAAGTTCATGGTGCAAAATAGAGGAGGATGGCAAAACCTCCCCAGATTTGTCAAAAAATACAGCTATCCCACTCTTTACATAAACACAGTCCTCTCCCTTCCCTTTTTACTCTCTGCTTCTACCCACCCTGCAAAAAAATCAATGTATACGAACATCAGCAGCAACTTCGATGATAGGCAACGATCCTTTTTGGCATCAGTCTGTGACAAGATTGTTGATTCTCTATCTTTAAATTACATCATAGCTGTGTAAAATATGCAGTGATATCCCAGTGAACTCTTCACATCCGCTGTCGATACCTCAGCAAGATCCAGACTGCTGTCGCAGCAAGCGCCAGGCCTGGCACAAGAATGGCTGCCAGAGGAAGCCCACCTGAGTCTCCATCTCCTCCATGGCTCACAGGGCCATTCTGTGGCTGCAACTATAAGGAAAAAAATTATTTATGTCAGAACCCATAACAAGAGAGCCTGGGAGAACAGGCCAACCCCGACCTGGCTACAGCCTCCTCTCAGACAGCTGTGGAGAGCAGTGAGGTCTTTCCTAAGCTTCCTGTTCTCCAGGCTAAACATCCCCAGCTCCTCCTCATCAGATTTGTGCTCCAGACCCTTCACCTACTTTATTACCCTTCTCCAGACATGTTCCAGCACCTCAATGTCTATCTTGTAGCATTGGGCTGCACACACATTTCATCACTAACATGAGTGATGGCCTCTGAAACAAAAGGAGTTCTGTCCCCATTATGATTTTGGCCACTGAAATAAAATTGGGCAACTTGAGATTCTGTCTTCACACACAAACTTTACCTCTGAGAAAGGATATCAGTGAGCAAATACAACATACACTAGCAAAACAAAGACCTGGTGACATCTCCAAACTCACCTTTTCACTGATACACAGGCTACATTGGTTACAAAATAATACAGAGACAATTACAGCTGAGAAAATGAGAGAAGGCCATAGGTCAAACAAAATGTTTATATGCACACACCAGGCTGAGCACCTGGACACTCTTTCTTCTCCTGAAATAGCCACCAATCATAGAAACTAAAGTGAGGCAGAAGTAACCCTAAGAAACAGGTGAAACATACCCTGCGCTGAATTTTCAGAGACACGTGATAGCCTGCATTCCTGAACAGCTCCACAGCATCCCTGTGCCGCAAATCCTTCAAGTCTTTGCCATTGATCTGGAAAAGAGGAAAAGGAGAGCCAGATACTGAAGGTAAAAAAAGCAAATTTTTAATGATGCAGGCTAACATAGGAAGGATAAGACATAAAAATCTTCATGTTTCACAAAATTCTGCATTTGGGGCATGATACTATAATAATAAAGATCCAAATTAATTAATTAATATTATGATGTATTTATATATGTTGAGACAGAACATGAGAAACTCCAAGCAAAAACACAGAGGTACTGAAAAAAACTAACTAGAAGCAAAATAAGAATAAAAGACCACAGTTATGTCAATAGCAGCTTCTGATGTTGTTGCTTTACTGGAAGCAAATCAAAGGTATGATTCTGACAGCTAATGAACATAAAAGAGCAGCTACAGCAAAATTATTGTTTTGAGTCGCTTCCCTTGTTTCCTCCACTGGTGCATCTTTGAAACTTCTCTATTTGAAAGACTGTTGTAAACACACTTTTATAAGCACACTGATGTAGCAAAAAAAACCCAGAAAAATTTACTTGCATACTTATTGGCATCCATTTGCAAATGTTAGGATTTTTCTTAATTTAAAATATATAATGGCACAGGGTTTATAACCCACTTGATTTCATTCACTGTGTGAATTCATCCTAATTTTTCATTTTCATCCCCATTACCCCCAGTTGTATCCCCTAGGATACAGTGCCTCCCTTCTCTTTTTATTTATAGTTCCCAAACACAAGTATGCAAATATTAAACTGTCAAGGAAAAAGAGAATATTCTCAGTTTAACTTAATATCTTAATATCATTTTCTGGATCAATAACAGGCTCCAATTAGTGCAAGGAAGTCCATACAGGCTAAAAAGATCACATGTGGAACATGATAAGCAAGTGTAAAATAAAATTAGAGAGTACAAAAAGGTGGTGTATCATACTAAGAGAGGCTACTTCTTCACCCGTCACTTTGTAAATCTTGTTTCTTGCACAATTGCCAGCTATCTGAAGAACCAGTGGGTGTGAACATCAGACACTTGAAAACAATTTTCAAAAAGAAGAAGCAGCCTATGCTATTCTTGAGGAGCTGAAACAAAGAGAAGAATATTACAGCCTAGAAGTTTTACAGTCTAAAAATCCCCCTATCCAAAAAGATCAGAAATGATAGATTACCAGTCAAAAAATGGAAACTAAAGAGGTGGAAGACCTTTATTTACATGTGTGTAAATGATGATCCATTGTGAGCAAGAAGAGGTGTTTTGGATTCTAAAACCCTAAGGAGGCAAGTCACAGAGGAAACGCACACCACCACAGAGCACTTTTGTGGCAAATCAAGAAGGCAGAAGAGCTAAGCCCATGTGTAGAGGCACTCACCTCTCTAGTGCTCAGAGCTCTCCCCAGACCTCCAAGACAACTCCTCCATGGAGTTTGCTTGGGACTATCTAATTATTGCACCACATCCTTCCTCTTTACGCACTGTGATGGAAAACCTGCCTCTCCCATCACATAGATCAAGAACACAGGGGACAACAGAATAAAGGGCTTACCGCTACAATTTTATCTCCTTCTTGTAATCGGCCATCAAGGTAAGCTGCCCCATCCTTTTTGATCCAGCTGACATAGATGCTGCTGTCATTGGCAACATACTGCTGATCTGTCCCACCAACAATGTTGAAGCCCAACCCTAAGGTAAGCCAAAGAAAAACCTGATGAGAAAAGCTCAAAGATTCAAGCACACTTGCTGTCTTGCTTGTTGGGGACTGCACCTTCCCACATTGTCTTGCTGTCTCCACCATACAAAAACTCACAGCATGCAAATCTGCATCATCCTTTTCAACCATCTCTCCACTGCCTAGAAAAGCTGTTCTAGTGAAACTGGTCTGGAAAGCAGAGGAGAGACACCAAATGCCTGAGGACCCCAGAGGCTTCATTACACAAAACACCTGTGAGCTGCTTCAGGTGGGTGCTGGGGAATACTGAGGGGCATGACGTCATTTCTGAGACACCGATTCAGCCTTCAGCAGGAATACACTTCTTCAGCACAACGTGGAAGAAAATAAAAGTATTCTGCATTTCACATGATTTTACAGTAAATCACTACCTTTGAGCTACAAGAAATCACCTCTGACTAGTGTTTTGTGAGCTAGGAAACATGGTAAGGAAAGGTGAGGAGAAATAGACCCTGTCTACAGCTGAGGAAACAGGCAAGAACTGTGCTGGCAGCTTGAGGGCACCTGGAGCTCAAGAAGGCTCCCCTTCCACATCTCAGGAGCTGAAATGGTGTGCCTTGCCTCCAGGAATAAGATTAGCCTACATGAAGGTACTTCAATTTTATACAATCACTTTATACTGTTTCATGAATTCAAATGTGATAGGAAATAAAGACAAAGTGTGCAGATTTAATGCAAAACAAAAAGGAATACACATGCATTTATTAGAACTGATGTCCACTTCACATTTTTGCCATTTTGTATTATTCTTTAAAGGAAGCCTCAGTTACAGATATCTAGCTGGATCCAGCTTCTGGATTAAAGTTAAGACTTCTTGTTTCACTGAAACCCAGAAGAACAAACTAAATTTGAAGTCTGGAAACCCTAAGATTAACCCTCACATTCCCCACTGTACATGAAGCTAAGTTTCTCTCTAAATAAAAATGTATGACAAGGGACAGGAAAGACTCCCTAAGAGGCTTGCAATGAAAAAAGAAAGAAAAGTCAAGGAAAAGGAAAGAAAAATCAAATACGCAATCAAAATAAAAGGAAAAAACCCCAAGTTTCAGGGTTTTTTCTGACATAAACCAGTCATCCAAAAACTATTGTCAAGAACAGCTGAGGGCAAATTCTGCCCACGTTCAGCTAGACTGATTTATTTGTTTTCATTTTCTTTATTATTTTCTCTTTAAGCTGGGACTGGCAACCTTGGGAAGGAGAGTTTCAAATGAAAGTAAAACCACCTTATGCCTGCTGGGAAGCAGCATTTTAAATTAGTCACAGGAGATCAAAGCATTTACAAAATGAGTCATGGTATTTTAAGTGTGCATCTACAACTGGGAAGTAAAGAAATATTAGCAGCAATTTTGCCATACCTTTTTTTCCCTTCCCTTTCTGGCAGCTTCAGACAAGTGAGGAAAAAAATGAAAGCGAGAGAAAATTGAAGAAATACTGACATTTCAACTAGAATAATATCTATTCCAAGAAGGGCCAGTTGTGCACAGTAATACACCTTTCAATAGAAAATTAAAAAGGAAAAAAATTAAAAATCCACACTTCTAAAAATTATTTGTCATAAAGGCAATAACTTGGGAAAATCATAGCACAGAAAGTATAAGGTTTAATCAACACTTATTAAAAAGACAGAAAGAAGGAATCAGGATCTCAGAACACCTTGATTCTTTCTCATATATAAAACCCCTAAAATAGGTGTATATATATGAAAAAAGGTAAGCAATTTACAACTTTTACCCACAAATGAAAAAATAATTGAGTCACAGCTTTCATCAGCAGAGACAGATCTTCGTGACAGAGGCAGCAGTTCGTGCTAAACCAAGCTAAGAAGTCACAGGGCTTTTTCACTGTGTCTTCCTTTTCCAGCACTCAGATTTCCACTCTGCCTAAAAATATCTCTCCTATCAATCCTCAAGCTCTTTTCTATTCTCTCCCTTCCAGTTCATGCAGCCACAAAAAGAGACACAGCACAGCTGGAAGGAGCAAGGAGAGAGAGCACATAGCACTGTATCTCTTGTCTGTGAGGGACCAGAAGCAGAATGGCAGAGCTTTAAAAGCAGGCTCTGGGCTAAACTTCTGACTCTCCCTGAGGCTGCAGACCTCCCTATGCCTCACCCTCTCTGAACTAAAAAAGCCCCTCAAAAACAACTTAAAAAAATCAGGACTGGCAAGATTAGGAAATGAGAGACTGAATACAAGAAAATTTGAAAAAGACAAATATACACTGTCCTGCCACTGGTAATACAGTCACAACCAATGAAAGCTTTTGCCAGAGATGTTTAGCATCAAATCTATTTTAAAGTTGCAGTCAAAACTCCAATTCAAGAGATTACAGTATCCAATTACACTTTACAGGTAAGTGTTTTGTTCCTTCCACAGAAATGAGTAATAATTCACACAGCAAGTACATCAAGGCCTTAAGGGGCTGTAGAACCTTCAAATCAAGCAACATAGTTGGAAACCTAAATCTAAAGACACACAGCCCATCTCAATGACTGGACAAATGCTGCTCATGGTAATCGAGGCTGAAATCACAGTGGTCACATTCAAGACCATTCTCAACTCTGCCCTTTAACATTCCCTTACATATTCCTTAAAAATTTAGCTCCCCAGTTGTATAGAAACAGCCTTCCCACCAGAACCAGGTTCATTTGGCACAGTTTTCTGTGACAAGCACAGCTTCATTAGCTTAAGCTCATGCCTATGCAGGTAGGGCTACACAGCTTTCAGACCAGAGGCCAATCTGCTGAGCAGGGGAAGCAAAGGGCTGCTCCCTGGGCTCATACCCTCGGGCTTCTGATCCACCAGCATGAGGGCCAGGACCAACACCAGCCCTCCATGGGACCTACCTCCACCCCAGAGAAAGGAAACACACAGCAACAAGGAAACACACAGCAACAAGGTGCGTGCTGGGGTCTCCAGGAGCCCCTGGAGCAAGGCTGGCCAGCAGCCGCACCCAGCGCTTGTGCAGAACAGAAGGGCTGCCACGTTTGCCTTCCTACTCGTTTTAGTTAAAGAGAAAGCCTCACACAGCAAATACAACTCTAGCTCCAATAGCCCTCCTGGAGTCTGCATTCTCTATAGCCAGGATTTTGCCCCAGAGCTGTACATTTCATGCCAACTTGCCTCACTTCTGAAAGTGTGATTTGAATGGCACCATGAATCCTGTAAAAATGCAAGATTTTCATGAGCGCACCTGCTGCTGTTGAGACATGAAAAGCAAAGCCAAAAAATGCCCCAAGAATTGCCCTTCTCCCTCTTCCTCGCGGCCTATGCTCCTCTCTCCCACCACCCGAAGCCTCTCAGGGCACAGTGACCGCCAAGCTGACAGTACGGGGGACGGCCACTTGGGCGCATGGTTTCCAAATGGCCCCTGACTCAGGCTATCCAAGGCTGGGCGCTCAGCGGCTGCCGCCTCACTTGGAAGCAACAGCTCCACCGGAGATGGCAGCTTCCTGGGGAAACCAGCGGCCAGCCGTCCGCAGCCTCCACCGGAGCTCCCGCAGAGGACGGACGCTGACCCAGCCAGCCCTCCCTCACGCAGGGCACGAGCTTGTCCCGCAGCAGCGCATCTGCCGCTGCTGTTTCCAGGGGGAGGCCCCTGGTCCCGGCCCCTCTGGCCGCTGCGCTTCTGTCCTCGCCGCCGGGACCCTTCCTCCGCCGCCCCGGTACCCGCAGCCACCCCGCGCTTCCGCTGCGGCCTCGCCGGGGGCTGCGCCGGCCTCGGCGCGGCTGCCGCGGCGCGGAAGGGCCGCCCCCGCCTTACCTGAGGGTCTGCGGGTCAGGCTGATGATCTCCTCGGCGTAGCCGCCGCCCGCCACGCTGCCGTTCATGCTGCGGCCTGACGGGGAACTCGGCTGCCGGGGCAGCCGCTCGCGTCTCCGCCGGGCCGCGCCGCGGAGCGCTGGGAATTGTAGTCCCCGCGGGACGGGGCTGCTCGCACCGGCGCTCGCGGCAGAGGCGGAAGAGCAGCGGGCCCAGAGGAACCCAGCACAGCGTCCTCCTGCCCCCGCACCTCCCCTGGCCCCTGCGCGGCAGCTGTGCCCGGCCCTGCCCTGCTCCGCAGGCTGCGGCAGGGCTCCTTAGGAAGGTTAAGGAGCAGGCCGTGGCTGTCTGGGGTAGGCGTAGGAGAGAGGAAAGGAGCCTGTTCCCAGCTCTTTTAACCGTCCCCGCAGCAAACTGAAAAACAGATCAGACCGTGCTGGGCAGGAGCAAAAGCCCAATCCAGGCAAGTAGCATAGAGAGCATCCATGCCAATGCCGAGTTATCCTGCGGTGCAATAAAGTGATCTGGATTCAGAAACACAAACGGTGTACAGAACCACCGTGCTGCTGCTGGGGCAAGAAATACTTCACTGGATCCTAGGTATTAAGAAATGCTTAAATAGTTAGAAGGCGTTTGGTTTGATGATTTGAGAAATTTCCTCCTAACTCTATAGAATAGACAATTACCTAGTAATAAAGGGCAAAGTAGTTTAACTTGCTATGTAACAAAGAGCCACTTGAACCTGGGACTCTGTATCTCAGGGTTTATTGAACCAATAGATTAATGGGAAATTGAAAGGAAAAATTTATCCTCATCTATTTCAGCACATGCTACAAGTCTGTCAATACAGACAACATCAACAGGGAAGAATGAAGAGGCCTGATTCAGTTGGCACTGCTTGGACAGCCACATCTACATGCTGCAGCAGCTTCTCTGATGAAAATGAGGACCAGCTTATCTGGTCTTCAATGTTACACTACCATTTTGTTTGGTTGGTATTGCAGTAAAGATAACAGATGCTTTTGACTGCATTCATTCCAAGATTATCTGCACTTTTGGATTCCTGAATTTTATAGGGAGAGACAATCTAGGTACTGATTCTCTGAATCCTACAACATTATCTCTTAATGCTAAACTGAGTGTTGGAACACCTGCCTGGGAGGTGGGAGACAGGCATTCAAGGTCCAATTACACTTGCAATGATGAGCAAAATCATGACTCGTGTGATAGTCACAGCTGATAGTTTTTGTTGTTGCTAAACACCATTCACCCTAAGTTCAGGACTTTTTAGCCTCTCATACTCTACTCAATGAGGAGGTGCACAAAAGCTGGGAGGGAGCATGGCCAAGAGAGGTGACCTAAACTGGGCAAAGGGATATTCCATACCACAGAATGTCATGTCCATTATATAAGCTGGAGAACTTATCTGTAAGGGAGCCAAACACATTGTTGGACAGGCTGGGTATCAGGCAGCATGTGGTGAGCAATTGTACTGTGCATCACTTGTTTCTCTTGGGTTCTGTTACTCTCTACTCTCTGTTATTATTATTATTATTATTACTATTATTATTATTATTTAGTTGTTTCAATTATTAAACTGTTTTTATCTCAACCCACAAGGTTTACCTTTTCTTTCTGAATCTCCTTCCCACTGGGAGGGGTGGGAGGAGTGTGAACAACCAGCTGCAAGGTACTTGGCAAACTCCTTCAAGATACACAGTGTTCCTTAGCAGCAATTTAATGTATTTTAGAAATTACAGTCTTGGCTTAAAACAAAACCAATTTTATCTTGATCTGAGATAACTGCTATATTGTTTTTAAAAGTTTTCTTTAGCCAGGAAGAAATTTCAAACAAGAAACATGGGTATATTGTAAGTTAGTCCTAGGCTGCTCCAGGCTTCACTATCACAACTGGCCTGCCACATTAACAGCTACGTAAGACTTAATACTCTCACTGCACTGGCACAGGCCATTTCACAGAATCAGAGAAAGGTTTGGTTTGGAAGGGACATTTAAGATTAACTAGTTCCAAATCCCTCTGTGATGGGGTTCCACTGGTCCAGGTTGTGTCTTCTTATTTCCTCCAGCACCATTTCATGTACTACAGTGACCCACATCTCTTGGGAGATGGATGCCTCTTCATGTACAAGTGACTTGCATATTAACCAAGTTCTCTCATCCATTCAAAGCATTTTAAAATGCCGTTAGAACCAGGAGGGGAAAAAAAGGGAAACCAGAAAGATGAGGACTGAACTTATACTTGCACCTTCATAGCACCTTCAGAGAAGTGGGACATTTCTAACAAACCACCAGAAACATCAAGTTTTTCATTGCTGTATTGAAATCAGAAACAGAAATATTTTCAAGGAGAAAACTCCAGAAAGGGAACTCATATATTTTATAAAACATAGACCAGGTTTGTTGAGATGCATGTTTGTCTTGCTCATATGGCCCAAGATGAAATGGGAGAAAAGTATACAGAAATACTCCTATCCAAAAGGATAAAGCCTCCTCCTCCCAATTAAGTCCTGTTTTTTCAGACCAATCTTTAAGCATAGAGAAAAACAGTAACTATAGCATTTTATTACTTTATCTTTCCCAAAACTGCATTTGCAAGTAAGCTTTCTAGCCTAAATTGTGTTTTCATTTACAACTCTGTCTCTTCACTATGCAGGTCTGTAAACAAGAACTCCCTGACTGGTGTTTCCCTGCCTCAGCATAGATCTATACTTGGCAATTTATAGTATACTATTGATCAACAATGACAGGCCATCAAGGTGGGAACCTGAAACTTCTGCCACTCTTTCTGTATTTAAAAAGCAAAATTTAAAAAGTCTTCGTAGGTGCTAGTTGTACATAAATAGTTGGAAGGTGCTGGGTGTAGTGCTTTTGTTACTTCTTAATCTCCATATTTCAATTAATCCACAAGGGTGTCTGTCTCCTGTGCCTTGTTTTCAACACCTGAATTACAATTGTTATTTCTTAGAGCACACCTCTTCCATGCCCCCAACCCCCCTGAAGGTCTGTGGTTATGAGGAATTAATCTGTGGTGTTAGTCAAGGGGCAGTTACCTTGCCTTTTGACATAAATGCAGGATTAAGTTTTCATCACCTAATCAAAACCATCCATGTTCTATCACAACAATAAGCACAGCCTAAACAATGTGTTACCTCATTTCTGCAGACAGCACAGATAACTAAGTACCCACTTGATCTAGACAAAAAGTTGTGAAAAACTGAATCACATGCTTTGTATTTCACATCCCATCATAATGTAATCGTCCCTTTTTGGATACAGAACACAAAAAATACACATAAAAATTACAGGAAAAATGCATACTCTAAAAACATAAATTATATATTTGGGAGGCACCAAGAGTTGACCGTCATAATTTGTAGAGTCACCAACATCTTTCTTCCCAAATATTCACAAGTGTTGGGGTACTTATCCTGATTTTACAGAATGTTTGCTGAAAGTGTGCTCTTTACTTTCTAATTACAAATAATTCCTTTGTTAGCAGACAAGTGTATTAGAGCCCTTTATCCTGAAACTCCTTTAAAAAAATATTTTCACTGTGATCTGGACTATAGACTCCTCTTCATGCTGATCTGATAGAATGGTCTAGTTACTTCTGGAATATAAATAATAACAGTAAAACTTATTGAATGGTATTTCTATGTCCCTAATAGTTTTCAGAAGTTAGACATATTTTGTATTTTGTTAAAAAAATGAAAATTACAATGCTTCTGTGTGGCACTTCATAGACCTGCAAGGATACATTCCGTTAAAGCTGAAGAAATAATCACAGAGTAAGCCAAGAGAAACCCCCTGAGACAGTCAGATAAAGCATTATCAAATATTGCAGGAATTCTAGGCAGAGGAGACTTGCAGAATAATTCCAAATACTTTAGAAATTCAGTTAACTTGGGGAACCCCACGGACAACTCCTCTTAGCAACAATAAAATACACAGCACTTCCCAGAAGCAGCCAGCAGTCAAGACACTGGAAAATTTCCAGAAAATAAAAACAATTTGTTCTTGTGAAATGCCAGATTTGGTGTCACTACACCTCTGACACATATATTACAGTTCAGAAATGCAATGCTTACTGGTTGTGGTCTGGATAACCCTTCTCTACTCTTTCACAAAAAGAAGACCCTACTCCCTTATGGTCTACCTCCCTCCTGAAGGGCTGCTCCCTGTAAACAGCTGGAAGCACTTGTGAAACAGATGCCTGTATCTCACTGCAATACCTGTTACTTGCCTGTTTGTGTCTCACTGATGTGAATTAAATCACAGAGACATAGAACAGTTTGCCTGGAAGGAACCCAGTGGAGACTTCAAGTGCAATTTTTTCTCCTTGGTTGTTAATGAATGACAGAAGATGTTCACAAACATGTCCCTTACTGTACTGAAGAAAACATTAGGTGAAGGAGGAAATTGAAGCAAGTAATTTATCTACACCTGTTTTAAGAAGTTTGCATTTTTAAACTGTTGATATGAAGCAGAAACACAATACCTGCAATTTTAATTATATCTGTTTAAGAGCTCAGGGTACAAAGACAAGCATGCCTTACTGCCTGCATTTATTAACTTAAAAGAAAACATAGAGAGATGACATTTACTCTGCATTTAATGATATCACATGAGATTAGAGCTGTTCAGAACCTGTTGAATTATTTTGATGAGCTATCAGATGGCTCTGCTAAAGGGAGATTTCCTCAACAGCATCCAAATCTACTGCTTTTGACCTTTGGAGGATTTTGATTTACCACCTTTGGTGGATTTTCGTTTGGAAACTTCTTTTTTTTTTCTTTTTTTTTCCTTTTTTTCGTTTTCTGTTTCTTTGAAACAACTTCAATATTCTATGAAATCGGGCCTGTTTGCTCGCAAGCCATCCCGCTATTTCCCGTCTATAATAGATGGAAAGGGCTACTCCAATGATACACATAACAAAAAAACCAAATAGTATTAGTCTTACTTTTGCTCTCTGAGACATCTTCCTGGCTGGAGGGGGTCCACTGTCAATGCTACCTCCAAATCCTTCCAATTCACAATATGGAGGAGCCCAGCCATAGTCACAGTGACAGTTCTTAAGATTGTTACACACTCCTCTGTCATGACACTTTGTCAAGTTGCAGTCATAGTTCAGCACTAATACACTTGTACACGTCCTGTTGATACAAAGCATATCATTACCACATGGTGTGCCATCTTCCACGGCTCCCAGATCTGCTCTTGGTATCCCCACATGATAGTCGAGACCCCAGCATTTCTTATCTCGAACAGGAGTTTGGATTAGTGTTACATGGTTCTCCAAGAAAGGCAATCTGACTATGTTTTCACACTGAATCCTACCACATAAGATATTCTGAGTACTGCATTTTGTAAAATGGACATTGTCACGAATACCACAGTTCCCAAACCGGTCACCTTGAGTATTCACTGCTTTGAAGCAATCTAAAGGAGCAACCGTGGCTTGTTTGCCAAAAAGATTCTGGCACTGGTCTCTGTGGGAAGAGCCTTTTCCTTTATAGCAATAAATACCATCTTGGCAAGGGGTTCCATCTTGTTTGTATACATCCAGCGGACACTGAGGGGAAATCCCATTGCAATATTCTGGCAGGTCACAGACGCCAGTACTTTCTCTGCAGAGTGTTCCTGCTGGAAGGAACTGACAGTTCTTGCAGCATTTTCCAGATGCACAGACCGAACCTGCAGTAAATGTACAGTTTGTGCTGCAACAAGGATCCCTTCTGCAGCTTGCTGGTGAACCACAGTCACATTGCTCTCCACTTTCAACTACCTTATTCCCACAGAATTCATGTTTCCCAGTGTAGAAACTGCCAGGTTCTGGGGGTTGACGAAGGCACGGAGCACCATTTATAACCAGATCAAAATACTCCTTGTAACTGCAGTCACTGAACGAATCTGTCTTGGCATTGTTTTCGTACATAATGCATGTCTTGCGTTTGCAATAACATTCCGGTTTATCATGGAGCATCCCAAGATTATGGCCCAGCTCATGGGCAAACGTGACAAAAACTCCAGACAACTTTTTCTCAGTGAAGGAAACAACAGCTGATGCCCAGTGGCTATCACACACTGTCCCTATATATGCCAATCCCAGGCTGCCCCCAAACCGCTGAAATGCAAATAAGTGAGCAACATCGTGGTACAGGCGACCGACCAGGTTTTCCTTTCTCCATGTGTTAAACTGACCAAGTACACTGGGAAGAGAGTTAGTAATATTTATAAAGTTACTTTCAGTCCAGATCTCCAGTCCTAAAAGAAACAGCCGGACAGAAAGCTGCTTGTACATAGCGTCCGCAACATTGATGACATGCATGACGTCCTTCAAGACTTCGGATTTGTTGTTGCCCGACTTCACAAACCGCACGTGGTCCACGACCACTACCATCTTCACGTACCTGATGTGCGTCCACCAGTCCTGCAGCTTTCCGTTCTCCCCCTCTGATTTGGGAGCCTTTAAGCAGGGCAGCACAGCCTTTTGCTGCTGCAGCACCTCGGGCGTCAGTCCGCAGCCCTGTCCCTCGGGGCTGTTGGCCTCCTCCATGCGGTAGAGAATGTGCCGAAAGGCCGGGTCATTGGGGACGGGCTCGATCCGGTAGGTGTCGTTCTCCACCCAGAGCACGCCGTGGAGGCCCTTGCCGCAGGTGCTGAGGGCCACCATGGAATCGGGGCTGCCCAGCACGTCGCCCTGGTAGAAGCAGTTGTCCCGCACGAAGGGGTGCTCCTCGCGGCGGGTGCCGTCGCGGCGGTAGGTGACCAGGGTGAAGGGGCGGGAGACCAGGCCCCTCCTGGGCTGCAGGCGCAGCACCCGCGGCCGCCCCGCCACGTTCAGCCAGTAGGAAAGGGCCGTGGCGTCGCGGCCGGCCCGGGGGCTCAGCTGCCGCGGCACCGTCACCCAGGCGGCGCGCGGCTCCGCGGGCCGGGCCCCCCGGGCCCCCGCCACGCCCAGCAGCAGCAGCAGGAGCCCCGGCAGCGCCACCATCGCGGCGCCGCCCGCCCCGCCGAGCGGGGATGGAACCTGCAAGGGCCCGGCCCCGGCGGAACCGCCCCGGGGCTCCAACTGCCGCCGGGCGGGCCGGGGCCGCGGGCAAACGGCACCCGCGGCCGAGGCGCAGCCCCAGCGCTGCCCGCGCCCGGCTCTTCCAGCCGGGACAGGGGATCTCCTGAGAAGGAACCGGTAAATTAGCCTTCCGCAAACGCGTTCCCAGCTCTTAATAATCTTCATTTCAAATTAACGGGTACTTCTCCTTCTGAGCAGAATAGCGAGGAGAGCCCCCAGTTCAGCTTCACACTCCTTGTCACACGTTTGTATTGACCATTTGGGTAGACCACAAGTAGGAAAATCTGTTTTAAAATCTCTAAAGACTGGCTATTGCTTATTCTGCTGTTTTCATTGCAGGATAATTTGTGAGTGGACATCAGAAACAAGCTATTTCAGCCCAAAGAAAGGCTTATCTAGAAAGGCTTAGAGTGTGAAATGAGTAAGTACAGAAATAGTCCCTGTGGTGACCTTAGCATGTCCCTCACTATAGCTACTCCAGTATACATTCCCCCCCCCCCCCCAAGAAAAAAAGGCAAAACCAAGAGCAAAAATCACTTCCACTACATTCTACAATATAGATACAAACTAATGGTACCAAGTATAAAAGCCTCAAGCCTTCCTACACTACAGCTGATACATAGTTACATCACCTTAATTACACACAGCACTTATGTAGCAGCCATTTTCCCACATCACATCCTTTCTAAAGACTTGTAATTTCATAGCAATGGAAAGAAACACTTACAGGTACATCTACCACTTGGCTACCATCCTCATTTTGGGTACAGCTGCAGCAAGACACAACCATTAAGACAGTGATCTGGATTAAAACAGGATGATGAACAGGATGTCCTGCACAACACAGCTGTGCACACTGGTTTTGGCACATAGTGCTGGGATTCAACATAGCCACAGCTGTTACCTTTTGGGAACTCTTGACAACTTTCTTTTCAGCGCTGAAAGCACATTTGGGATGAAATCCAACCTGCTATGGCCCTCCTCTTTCTCAGCTTCAGAGGGTGTACCCTTCTACCATCCCATACAGATCTCAGGAATCCTGCCTTTGGTCACCAACTTCTGTGTGCTGACCATCACCCTGGCACAGGCAGCAACACTTAACATTTCCAACTACAGGACACAGGCATTGCCCCTCAGGAGGCTGAGCAAGAAAGAAGGTGGCAGAATGTTCAGAGCCTCCTTCTGCTGCCTCATGCTGCCCAGGGTCGAGTGGGCTGTTATCTCACAGTGGGCACATGGCAGCCTCAACTAACACAGCTATGGAGGTTACCAATTGTTGTCCAAAGAAGTTTCAGATTCTGTGGTTTGGTTCCCTGCTCATTCCTTGCAAGCATGGCCAGCATTAGCAGCATACACCTTGTAATACACTACCTCAGATTAAAGGAAACAATACAGGATACCTGCTTTTATTATGAGCCATCTAGGAAGATCTTTCTAGATACCCATCCAAACTCATGACCTATCTATTTTAGCCTTAGATTTATTTTCTTGTTAGTTTAAAAATCATAGAAACCATTTCTTGTGAAGTCTTTTATGTGCAGCTATTTGTTGAATGCTTGTCCACTATTCAGTTATCAGCTTTGCATTTCAGTACTGTGAACTACATCAGATTATGTCACTTGAAATAAATATAACCCAGACCACAGTAATGGAAAAATCCTGTTACATAATCTGCATGCAGTCTGTAGTGCTATTTTTAAATCCATACTTCTGCTGTGTGATCATTCCTTCAATTATACTAAAGACCCTACTAAATCCCTCTGCCAATTTGCAAGAGTCATGTCTTATCACCCCTTCCATCCCCCAGGCAGAAGTTGCCTACTTCTTACTTTCTCTTTTAATATAAACATAGCTATACATTTAAGACTAGAAAATACTCAGGTCTCAAAGCATTAGTATAAAGCTAATCTATCCCCTTTGCCTTTTCCCTCCTATTACCTATACCTTCTTGCTCCAAGAACATCTTGCTCTGGCAAACAAAATGTACTGACTGGCCAGTCTCTGCTAGGAAAAGTTTACCAAAACATGAAGTATGGGGGCAAAGTGGCAAAGAGGAATGTGTGAGATCAACATATAGCCTGGTCAGAACTTACTTAATGAAAAGATGACAAAGACAGAATTTCTGCTGCACCTGAGACACCATTAGCTTTACACAGTAAACTGAGGTAGCTAGAGTGCCCCTCTTCTGACAGTCTGTTGGATTTTTGCATGCACATGTACATATACACATACATACATACAAATATGTGTAGCTGTTCATGGGTATGCAAACATGTATATGTACTTTCAGGCTCTGAGGAGAACTGTTTCTATTAAACTTCCAGGTAATTTTCAGCTCCCGCTACCCCATGATTTAGGCAAAGAAAAGCCCTTTTGAAGTCTGAATGGTTATTACCTAAGAGCAAAAAGTAGAGAGAATTTTCTTGTTCAACCCAATCTCTCCTTTATACATAAAATGAGACACAAACAAATTTTAGAAGTGCTTGCTTCTTTGCCTTTCATCTACAAGCTTTACATATATTGAACATCCTTTGGAAGGACTTTGGACTTCGCAGTCAGACTCTAGAGCAAGAGAAAAAAGGCTTAGACTCTCATGCACTGAAAAACATTACTGACTACAAGATACCTGCTTAACATCTCAACAGTAACATCTGATATAATGTCACTTGAGTAAATTAATATCACAGCTCACTTAACTGATGAAATTATTGTAGAATATCTAGTCAGCAAGTAAGAGGCTCAGATCTTTCCCTTCCCTCATACAGCAAATCTTCAGCACTGGACAGCTACTAAGAAATCAACACACTGGTAACATCCCTTACTGCTTTATAACGTAATTTGCTCAGGGAACAATCATTCCCCTGGAGAAGGCTTATCACATTCAAATACCTGTTTCATGAATGGAAGCCATTTGCTATCCTCTAAATAGCTTAGATGCTGGCACTTTAACTCAGATGGGATCAGACCAGGAATCCATCCTTTTTAATAACCTCTGACACCAGCCAACACCAGGTATTTCTGCAGAAGGCAAAAAGGCAGCTGAGAGATACAGATGTGAGGAAATTGCCCCTTCACAATCCACTCTGATTAGCTCAAATTCTGAGCATAGAGTATAGTGGCTCAGTCCAAATGTAACTCAAATTCAGTTTAATTTACTTGTCCCTCTATTCTTGTACTACAGCACTGCACAAGAGTCCTCTAGTTTCCTACTTGTTTCACTACTCAGTTTCATAAAGACTCAGTATTTGTCTTCCCAGCATCATCATAGGAGAAACTCTGTCCTACTCATTTTACTGCTCTTCTTCAAACCCTTCTACTTTAGGGGAATTATTTTTCAGACATTGAACTGTACAACACATTTTATTTCAGGTGAAGTCCAGTAACTGATAGAATATTTTGCTTATACTATATTCTAGCATGCATTTTTTGCCACAGCTGTATGTGCCTTCAGCAATAAGCAAGCTTTCATTCTGCTAGTAGTGTTAAGTATTTCTTGGGTGCATGAGTAGATAATTTTTCTCCATTAAAAAAAACCAAAAAAACTCCACAAAAAAGCCCCCACACAACTAAAGCCCAACATCCTAGATCTTCATTAAGTGCAGTCTGTCATCTATCTTGGTAACTTTTTCCAAATTACATACAGGTTCTCAGCTCCTTTAGTGGCCATTTCCAAGGACTTTACTGTGACCATCAACAGCAAGGACTGCTGAGGTGCCTCACCATTCATGTCTCATTTCTGGAAATCCTGTCTTTCCTTCATGGAGGTGGGTGAGGCAATGCCTTTGGTGCTTCTTTCCACTACTTGCTTTCACAGGAATTTCTACAATATAAGAAAGAACCAACACCCTCTTTTTCTAAGTATATTCACACCACCTTGTCTAGTTTTAAGCATCCCAGAATAACTGCTTTCACTTAATCTGATACTTGACACTAGTTTCTTATCTACTTCTATCAACATTTTGAGAAATGGCTGTTCAAACCTGACCTAGGTATGAAATAAACCTAATACACACTCAAGTATATGAATACATGAATTTCAGATCTGTATCTGCATTAACTGAGAACAGCTGTTGGCATATCTATATCTTTTAACATTACAGATTTGGATTATATGACAAAAATTATATGGATCTTTCTATCATTCAGTAATAAACAGCTCTGACTGGAGAGCTAAGTTACTGAAAAAGAGTGTCTTGTGACCTGAAGATAAATCTGACACAGCTATCTAAGCACACTTTAATCTTTCTGCCTATCTACATTTTGGTTGCCGTGTACAAACTTTTTTTTTTTGCTAACTACAGTTTACTGCATGAAAGCGGGTAACAGTTGTGAAAAGAAAATAAACTATTTCTCAATTCACTCCACTATTTCAATGAAAAACCAAAACAAAATTAACAGTAATTTCTTTTCAACAGATGACTTCCAATTTTTCTGATTAAAGAAAAATACTTATGTAAGCAATATGCTTAAAAATAAGCATATAGGTGTCAGTGATGTTTATCTTCCACTGTCCCACTTCCACAAGTATAAAAGACTCATGTCTAATGAAGGAGCAAGGAAGTGCCAGGAACACAGAGGAAGAGATGTGACTGATATATTTGAGTTACAGTGAAAAATTAGAAATATATAGAGCTTACCTGAATGTGCAACATCAATAAATTTTAGCCTGTTTTATGTCATAAATCTCTCTCCCAAAACACTAACTTCTGTAATAAACTATCAGCTTAACCATTAAGTAAAACCAGTGTCCAAGAATATCTAGAAACTGAGACCATTCTGACATCTAAGTACATGGATTGAGGGTCCAGTTATCAAATATTTAATCTTTATCCCAAATACACTAGAGGTACAGCAATTTCTTCTCAGAATAGAACACAATATATTCCAATGTCCAAGAAAAAAAAAAAAAAAAAAACAAAAAACCAAAAACTGTCACATAAGACATATTTGCTACTACAAAGTACACATTTAAGAAAGGCATTCCAGCAGCCAGGAGTTTTATTTGCCAAGAATTCCACTTCCTTTTTATATATAAAAGTTGTTTTTTTTCTTTTTTCATAGGAAACCTAGACACAAATGATGCAAGAGTTTGTAAAGACTTCAGGAGGCTGCTGAACATGTCCATGTAAAAACCATTCTCAGAAGCCAGCACTCAAAATAAGATGAAGACTGAAAACACCTCCTTTGAGGCAGCTCACATTACATTTGCATGAGAGGTTTTTACAGAAAAAGGTGTTACAGGGATCTCAGTCTCTGAACTGTCAGTCCCAGTGGAAGAGCTTAAATATAAAGAAAAGGGAGCAAGAACCTTCTGTTTTCCAGGTACTGACTAATCCAGGTGTGCAATAGCTTCTCCTTTCATTGGAGTCTCATTCGTTTTTCAGGTGGTCCTTTAGCACCAGCACTCTGAGCATTCTTTACAGTCTCTTTTTCCTCTGGCTTGACAGCTTCAGGGACTGGCTCAGGTTCCTTCTTGATTTGATCCACTAAAGATGTAACAGCAAAAGAAAATTAAACCTCTGATTTTCATCCCTAAAACATGCTTTAGAGTATTTAGAAAACATTGTTAATGTCAAAGGGCAATATTCATTTCAAAGGTGCAAGGATAAAAAGCAGAGAATAAATTCATATTTATATCCGTTAAAAGGTGGAAGAGATTGAAGTTTTACAGTTCATGCCTTTTATGTTTGGAGGTTGCCTATAATCAACTCAAAGTCTTCACTCTTATCCATTACTTTGCACAATTTGGTAATGCCAGAATTCCAAACCACCTCACAGAAGCAGCAGCAAGAACTTACAAGACAATTGAAAGATACTGCATGCAGAGTCTGTTTTTAAGTCTTGTGAGAATATTACAGTTTTACCTGGGATAGGCTTTTCTCCAGGCTTTTGCTGTGGAGGAAGAAAAAAAAGCCAACATATCAGTGGAACCAAAGTTGAAATTCTCAACCCTTCCTGCCATTAATTTAGGAATAAAATGCAAGTAATGCCCTCTTATATGTAAGAGGTGAGGGTAGAATGGGTCATTAAATGCACTTTAAACAAAATCCAGTTAGCATTTTATAACATCCAGTTTTTCCTCTGACAACTGAAAACACTAAAGTCAAAAATATTCAGTTAGCCAGTCTTTCCCAGGACTGGCTGAGGAGCACTTTTGTGAGATGCTGTAAACATAATTTCCTTTGCTCCCAAGCAGAAGACCTGGTGGAACAAATGGCTACCAAAGACAATCAGACGTAACCACAACTTGACAGAATGCCAAGAATTTCCATGCTAACTAATGAGTCTCCTGAACAATGGAGTAACTAAAACAAAAACCTGTGATGGATTGATTGAGTTCACAAAGTAGGAAATTGGAAGCAGCAGCAACATCTGATAGCTGAGAACAGACCCTCTGTGATCAGATAAGGAAGGTGTATAATAAAATTCACTCTCATAGTTTTGCCAAGGTCTTAATGACTCCAGTGATTACAAAGGGAGATCCTACACTCTAATATAAGCCTTCCATGTCAAGCTTATTATCTAATCCATGTTACAATTACAGAAATGCACGAAATCCCCATTCAGTTTCAGCTGTTTAAATACTAATGACTATGTTTTAAGTTCTAAGTTACAGAAAAACTGTGGCTTTTGAGTGTCATACCTGAACAAATCTGGGTGGAAACTTCTGTCTTAGGTCTAAAAGCAAAGCATCTACCCGTTGCCTTTGGAAAATAGAGCTTGGTTCTTCTTTCTTCTTGGCTTTTGGTTTAGTTTTCTCTGAAAATCACAGAAATATTAGAGAAAGATGTATTAAAATTTATTTTCTCTTAACAGCTCTTTGTTGTATGACAAGTTGGTATTTGTCTCTCATTTAAACTTCACCTGATTTTCTTACTGACATAGGTGGGTTTTTTTGATGGAAGACAGATTAAGGATGATAAGACCTCCTGACAAACTGGTTTGGCTTCTGAAAATGTGTTTTGGTCCCCAGTGTGTTGAAGAGTTGCCCACTTTATTGACACAGATTTCATTATTTTCATCTCCCACCCATGCCTCGATGTTCATTCCCACTAGCACAGAAAGGCAAGATTCCTTTCACCTGGTAAAGAGCCCTAACTTACCCTTCAGCCACTTCATCTGCCTCTCCACCATCACTGTGCATTGCCTCAAGCTTCTCCCTACATGTCTTTCCTCTCCCAAACCATGCAGTAGAAACTAGCATCTTACCTCTTTCTTCTTGATCTTTGAAATGCCACCAGTAGCCCTTGGATGGGTGATAGCGACAGTAGGACATAGCTTCTTCAAAAGCAGACTGAATGCCATGCACTGCAGTGAGCTTTCAGAACAAGAATGTAAAGAAGTGTTCAGAACTCAAGGAGAAAACACAATATTAATTTTTGAAATTAGGTTATTTTAAAATTAGTATTCTATATTCATTGGAAGGACACTTGGAACATCCAGTTTTGGACTGAAAATGCTATTTCTTTAACAGGTTCTCACAAGGCTTTTCTGAAGTGCTTTTCTAAACTGACAGAAAAACTTGTAAAAGCAATAGTTTACAAGAACAGAAGGAATCAAAACAAACTTGAACATCCAATTTAAGAAGAAATAGCACATTAACTTAAAACATTAGCCTCATTTAAAAATAAATATTACATTAGCTTAACATTAATGTTCCAAAGCAAGCTTCCCCGATTATGTATTTAATTACTATTTCATATGTATTTGTCAAGTAATTTTTTAAAATTTTGATTATTCAAACTTCATGCTGTTCTGCCAATTAGTGTAGCTTCAGTTATTCTGATCCTTCATGCTTAAACAATGTATCCTAGTTTCTGGGCAATACTGCATTCTCACAAGATCTTCCATTTTCATGTGGGATGCACACAATATTAACAGTGAGGTCTGTTTTAAGTTACTGCACCGTTAATACACAAGATCTTTCCTCAAAATAGTGAGGGAGAGATTTAAACAGCCTGGGGGACAATCAAAAGTAAACACAGATATAAACCAGTATACATCAAACACAGAGAACACTTACAACTCTGGAGTTAATGACAGACCCTAAGTCAGGTGCTTGATAAATCACTCCAGCAATAATATAGTAGTCAGCCAATGGCATAACTGTAGGAAGGAAAAGAAGAAAAATGCAGGATCAGCTTAAAGCTCTGGCTGAAGACTGTGTGTTCGTTGCTGAATTTCAGTCATAGCTGCAGAAATATTTCTATTATCTCTTGTTAACATTTTCCTTCAAGGTACTTTATTTGCACCCTAGGCACACACTAATAAGGAGAGAAAAACCAATGTCTGCTTTACAGATAGAAAAGCGTCAACTTTAAAGTCCTGTCCTACTGCAAGCAAATTATTTGACTCACAAACTGAGGCAAATCTGAAAGCAGGCTTTTCAGAGTACACTAGAGCAACTACCAGTCAAGGGAACTGCTCTTGATGTAATTCCACTATAAACCCATAACAGTGCAAGATCTCATTCTTCTGGACTCGGCTTTCTCTAACTTCTACAGTCCTCTCAGCTACATTTCCCAGACCCAATGAAGTTAAGCACACACAGAGCATGCTTTTCTAAATTAATAACATTCTGCCAAAAAAGACTACCTTCCAAAGGCATTTGCTAAATCAGATTTGGAACTTCTACTGAGCAATCAAAAATTCTTGTTCATTAGAGCCACAGTGCAGAGGAACATTACAGTTGCCTCTGTAACTCTGCCAAACACTGTTCAATTGAGAAACCATAGCAATGCTCTCAGCTTTATTCCTAAGGACATTACCTGTGCACACATGTGCTCCAGGTCCTCCATCTCTACTAACAATTCATCCAGTACTTGCATTTTATGAATCTTGGACACCTGCCTATAAATTAGCAGTCCCAGACAGCTGAGTGCATATTACAGCCAGTACTCACTTCTCCTCAAAATAAAAAAGATGCTTAGCACTTCTTTACAAATGGAAAAAGAAACAGAACAGCAGTTTTACTGTCTCACAGGGCCTACTCTCCCAGACAGGCAACTCCACCTAATCATTGATCTAAAGATTTTTCTAATATCCCTTCAAACTGGAAAAAACTTGTCTTCTAATTTCAAATATAAATACATCTGTTTTAAAAACACACAGAAGTCATAAGACAAGCCTGCATCAGTTACATTAGAGTATTCTACACTAGCTATGAACTTGTTATTTCAGTTTTATCTTCCTCATTCTCCATATCTCAAATATACTAATTTTTGTATCCTGATAAAATAAAACACATGCTAACATCTGAGCTATGGAGCTATGCAAGGTACCCAGCACAAACTTTACAGTCACAGTGAGAAAAATGGTACCAAACAAGTCTCAGTTAAGTTCCACCAAAAATGTATCTGCCTTACAGCATAAGCCTAAACATACATACTGTGGTAGCTCCAACTCCAGTCTCAATCTGAAAGGTGCCAAAACCAGAAATTAAGGGCTGTATGATAATTCCATACTCACTGCTAGAAACTATGTTCAAAATCTCTAATAAAGAAATAACTCAAAACTACATACTGAAGAATCAATCATAGATGTTTTTTCAATTTGGACCTGCAATGTAAACAGACCATTATCTGATATAAGCAAATAAACATTACAAGACAAGGCAAAGTCCTGCACAAGACCAAAATGTATATACAGAACCTAAATACCTTAAAAAAAAAAAAAAAAAAAAAGAAGTTAAGAAATAACTAGCACTTACCCTGCCTTTCTTTCCTACAAAGCTTACTCTGAAATAACAAATTATTTTATATGAACATGCAGTAAACAGATAAGACAGTCCAGTAACTATTGAAATGTTGCCACATATTTGATTAATCACACACACAAAAATTCAAGGTCAAAAAGGGATAATGAAGCCAACTGCATGCAGATGGGGGAAAAAAAAGCTAAGATATTTGACTTAAAAACTGGAAAGTGACACTGTAGGAAGGAGTGATGCTGTCACAAGACTCCATCACAAGAAGAAATGGACACTTTTTCATAGCCTAAAAGATAAATATGACATGGAATGAATGCTAGTAACAATTTCCTGTAGGAAAATGTAGCACAGGGCAGCACTTTCTTATTTGCTGTTCCCATTTCCCCACAAGATGGCACTCCCTACTGCTGGCACACTGCAGGGAACTGCTGGAGAATCTCCCCACCACAAGGCCTCATACCTTCCCAGTTAGACTGGAAATTAAGGTAGAAAAGCAGAAGTGCTTAGACACAAATTAGGAATTGATAAAAACAACTGACAGATCTGGCTTCTCAACAGAGGCAAGAAGTGAGTGAGTGACTGTACCTTGTGTTGGAGATTGCCTTTGCTGCTTTCGGATAATGAAGAGAATGGGCTCTTGAGCATGAAGGAGGATGTACTCCACTCCAACCATCTGGCTGAAAAAGAAGCAACAAGAGTAAGTATCTTCCTCAAAGTAAAACATGTAGTATGTGAAAAATGACCAAAGGGCCCGGCAATAAAGTAACAAAGTTCTGATGCTTTGAAAGCTCTTCTTTATAATGTGCAGTAAATAAAGGCAAAGGATTCCCTGAGCTAGCTATCAAACGCTAGGTGCATAGACAAAGGGAATTATAACAACCTGACACAACACAAGTAGAACATATTAGCAACAGATGAATAGCAAGAAAGATAACAATCTATCATCATGGAGATGTCATTTAAATACAGCAACAAAGAAGTGGTGTATGATGTGACCATCTGTGTGTTTGAAGCAAAAGCCTCTCTGCAACCACACTGAGCACAAGTGACTTTACCAATGGACATCTAGCTCTGCCTGCAAACTCCCTATCATATTGTGGAGTCTTTAAATAGTTCTCAAACAACTCATTTGTGCTCAGCAAAGCAGATGGGGAACTGAAAAGAAAGTTAACTTGCGTATGCAATCTCAATACACAACCATATGTGATAATTTTATTTACAACACTCACTACTTTTATTATCCACACTAAAAAGCCTGCTCTTTGGAGGAATTATGTACTTACTATGGCACACAGCCAGCAGTATATGGAAACACAAACTATTTATGAACTCAAAGTATCCCCTAACATGAACCCCATTCACTGCAGAAAAAACATTTAACTACATTACATTACTCAGGTTCTGTTGAGCAGGGAGGGTGAAAAAAGACAGCTTTTCTATTTCAGAGAAATATCTAAAGGATGATTTACTGGAATCTCAAAAGATATACAGAATCCTTCATGTTTAACAACTCCTTGAGATGGCCTAAGAAGAAATAAAAAAATGTACAAGTATGGAAAAAGCTGGGCTCCCTGGAAAGTGGTGGGACTAAAAAGCAGGGAGTAGACAAGCATGCTTCCATTCCATCACTAAAGCCTCTGAATGGAGAGACAAGGGATACTGCACAGAACTCAGCAGCAAGTTACAACTTACTTCAAATGGTCCAGGGTCATCCGCTGCATTTTGACGACCTCATTGTTACATGTTCGGTCATAGAAAGGGTTACTGCGCTCTGAGAAATAGTCCAACACACTCCCATTGTTTAATATTGGAATCCAGGAGCTGTCAACCCAGGAAATTCCCAACAGATTATCTGGGAAAATAAATCTACATTGAGTATCAAAGCAGTCAAAAACACTACAAATACATCCAAGAGTAAATTGCCACCAATTAACAATTATAGTAGAGAAAGGAGATGGAACACAAACACATCAGTTGAAATTAAAGAAATATTTCTTAGAGTTCAAATAATAATTGATAACCTTTAACCTTTTGCTGCTCTCTTAGCAGTATACAAAAAAAAAAAAAAAAAAAAAAACCAAACCAAACCAAAAAAAAAAAAAACCAACCAACAAACAAACAAACACACACAAAAACAAACCAAACAAAAAACCAACCAAACAAGAAAACCCCAAAAACCAGCAAACACAAAGGTGCTGTCTTTGGGCAGATGCTTCCCAGTAATCTTCAACAAGAGATTCTATTCCTGACTATAAAATTAATCTGCCAAATTGCATTCAGCAAATTACTTGTTCCATAACTCAGTGGATATTACAGATATCTAACTAATGAACACAAACAATTCTATTAAAAAAGCAAGGTTTTTAAATGAATGCACTTTATAACCTGCAAGTCAGAATAGGCCAGTTAAATTCTTATAGATTTAGGGAAATATGAATTAAATTCCCTGCATTCTGTTATCATGCTGCAGCAAGATGTTCCTCAGGCACACCAAAGAAACCAGTGTCAACAACCAGTTCCACAGGGAACAAATTTGTTAACATTGGAGATCCAGGAGAAATCTGGGAAAAAACCCTGAAATTAATTGCTTTTAAATCACAGGAGCAGCAAACAATTTCCAAGACATAAGAAAGAAGGAAGAGATATGCATTGTTTGGAATAAAAAAAAACCTCTAAGTGATGAGAAGTCATTGAAGACTGATTAAGGATCTGAAATTCCCTCCTCAAAGAAACCACTTCCAAAAGTTCACGCCTTACATACATAGCCTCAACTCCCACTTACCATTCCACTGAGAATATTTTACTTCTGTGACAATTCAGCATGCTCAAGGATCATCATATCAGTTTCAAAAATGTCAGGTCATACACTGCTAGCAGCTTCTCTGAGGAACAGTTAATAAAGCAACACTACTTGCTTAGCAAACCAGGAAAAATGCAACAGAAATAACTATGCGTAAACTATTTTTCCTTGCTAATCTTAGAATTTTCAGCCCAACTGTTTCATGCAGGGCAGGGAAGGAGGAGTTTAGAGGTATTCATGTTATTTCACATAGACTATTCCTTCTTCTCAGTACAGAAAAGGAAATCTCAGAAACACAGCACTAAAATCCATCATTAAACACCTAAGTTGTGATAGCGCTGTTTATTCCAAATGCCATTCAAATCCAAAAGAGCTCTCCTTTCAAAAAAATCTTAATATCTTAAGCTCTTGCACTCTTCTCATAATAAACTTTCACATTATACTTCAAATACAAACTTTCTTTGTATGATTAACATATATACCTGCATTTCTCAGAGGAATGTCAGGCTAGCTTTAGAGAGATATCATGCTGTATATAGACTGATAAATGTATCATAAAATGGAATATAAAGTCAGACTCTAAGACTCAATTATCCACAGCTGCTTAGCACCAGTATTTATAATTACCTTGATAACTAGCAAGATTGTTCTCTTAACTATTCTGTGAAAAAAAGGAGAGGAAGAAAAAACAAACTGTGAACCTGACATGGCTGTTATACTGAAGGATGTACTGTTTATTTTGGGTATAAGAAAGGATGGCATTCCTGCTTCCCTGTTCCTTTCAAAAATAGGACGTTTTCTGCAAAGCATTTCTTGTGGAATTTGCATCACAGATGCAAAAGTAAAGAGCTTGTGACAATACTGCCAATCTGTCATGATTTTCAAGATAATTTGGAAGACAAGCCAGCAATCTACAGAAAAAAAAAGAAGAGTAAATCACACGATGTGCTGAACCTGGCCTTGTTGGCCAGGTAGCCCAGCACCAGGCTTTGACAAACCAAGAGGAAGAGCAAAGTAGCCTGGCAGGGTATTGGGTTTGCCTGACCAGGTTTGGTGAGCAGGGTACAGGGGTGGCTTCAGTGAGAAGCTGGAACCTTTGCCATGACCTACAGAGGCAAGCACAGACAGTGGCAAAGGGGCTGTCCCCCTGCAGCCTCTGGAGATCCACAGTGGAGCAGATACACCTGCAACCCCTGGAGGACCCACACTGGAGCACTGCTGTGGCAATGGGCACTTGTCCATCCTGACCCAGATCTGCAAAGGTCTTGGTAATTTTGGATTGCCAAGGTGTGTAACCAAGCTAACCATCCTGTACAGAAGGTACTTAAAAACAGTGAGCAGGCTGGTTTAAGTGCCAAATACAAAATTTCTTGATACTCTGTATTTTAGATCACACACGGCCTGTTTTCAAAAATTTGTGGAGATAAAATATTCTAATACTCTTGGATTGGTGAAAATGCAGTTGTTTTAGTTTCAGTAATATCTATTTTGAATTTAAATTTTAGTCTCACATGACTGTAGGCCCAAAGGGATACACAGAAAAATTACACCAACAATTTCACTTTTCAGAGGTGCAAAATTTAGGCCTTTTCACTTCTGGTTTTGATGTGTCATGCAGACAAGTCTGGGATGCCTTTTTATAGGTAGACCCATGGATTATCCAGCATTCTACCTTAATTTCTAAACCTTCCCGTTCCCCTAAATTCAGGGAATATTATTAGCAGCTTCACCCTTATCTGAGTCCCATTCATTTTTAAAATATATAACCAAAGTGGCTAGGCTTAAATCTGTTTTACTGGAATGTATCAGATTTTGGAAACCATTGTGTTGACTGATAACCCTAACTGGGGGAGCTATGCAGGCTATACTGAATACTGTGAAGCAGAAGAGAATGGTACTAAAGGAGGTGAAAGGAGAGCAATAGGCAGGGGGGGATGGGGTCTGAAAGGGCTCCCACCCTTTGACTGAATCAATGTAGCTTTGTAGGCAGGAAGGTACAATTAGATGTAAACATTATTTCTAACTGTGAGAGGAGGGGACTGGTGGAAAACATCAAGGCATTCCAAGCAGATCTCATAGCTCCAGTATAACCACAGAATGAAACAATAGACTTCTGATCAACAGCAGAGCCACACATTCCATATAAACAGATGCGAGAGCCTGCTTAGTAAAGTTACAATACTGATTGTTGGGGCAACAGGAAAAAGGGTTTTGTGGCCATTCTTACAGCTCGTGGACTGTCCCAATTGGACAACTAAACTGACTGATGAGTTTCTATATGCCAGAATGTCCCTTCCATTGTTAGGACAAAACTTAGCACGCAAGCTAAATGCTCAAGTAACTTTTTTTGAGAACTATGTATAACTATGCATCTCACAGAAAAAAAAAAAACAAACAAAAGGCATGGATAGCACAAATCTGCTTATCAATGAGCCAGACCTTGAAGGAACCTGATAATAGCATCCTGGATGCAGTACTGATTGCTGCTTAGAGTATCAATATGAATTTAATACCTGTAAATAAGCCTTGTTCTCATGAGTATAGGCTGGTACAGGATTTAAGAGCAATAAATCAGATACCTCAGATACCTGGATAGGCTTTTTGTACCAGGTGAAAAAGTCTGTTTTGAGACAACAGCATTGCAGAAATTCATGAAGGATTGTGTCCACCATGGAGCAGTGGAAGACTGTGAAGAGCCCTCCTGCTGAGGATGAGAGAGCAGCAGTGTCAACATGCATGAACTGATCACAGCCCCATTCCCTGCTCACATTTGCTGCTTGGGGGAGACAAGGCATTTCAGAGTGAAGTTAAGTCCAGCAAGAAGGGAGTGGTGGGGTGTTTTAAGATTTGGTTTTATTTCTCATTATCTTCCCCTGATCTAATTGGCAATAAATTCAATTAATTTCCCCAAATCAAGTCTGTTTTGCCTGGGACAGTAACTGGCGAGTGATCTCTCCCTGCCCTGATCTTGATCCACAAGCCTTTCGTTATATTCTCTCTCCCTTGTCTGGCTGAGGAAGGGGGTGACAGAGTGGTTTTAGTGGGTACTTGGCACCCAGCCAGGGTTAATCCACTGCAGATAGATTTAAAACAGAAGTATGCCTCAAAATCTACTTAATATATTGAACTACATTAGATAAAAGATTTGAGGGAGCTTAAATTATATGGAATAAGAAAGAAGGTTCTCACATCAGCTAATAACTTAATACAGCACTCCTCCATTAATTGTCTACATAGTTCCTTTGTGTAATCTCAAACAAGTCAGCCAGAAAAATGCACAGAACTACACATTAAGAATCTGAAGACAAAAAAGGAGAAAATCTCTGTGGCATTATCAAAACTGGCCCTTCATGAGATTTCATAAATGCTTCCTCATGTTCATTCTCTGAGACTGCAACACACAGGCTTCTGATGTTATTCCATTCAGACACTCTCACGGAGAAAAATAACTTCCCTTCCTGTGGCCTCTGAACCTCCACTTCTTCTCTCAAAGCTCAAATTCTTCACAACAATTTAACTTCTACTTTGTTTACAACATAAATATTCTTTAACACTTCATTCAAACACCCCTCCTTCTTCAAAACATAATCTCCTTTTATTCACATCCCTGACTTCTCACCCAAATGTTTCTTGGTTTTTGTTACTTCAGCTTTCCTAACACCTGGCCTGTCTCACCGCATCCATCTGAAGTGCTCTTTAGATTATGAGCCTCACTCGCTGTTCCGGTCCTGTGCAAGTCCCACACACATCTCAGCGCTTCCCACTTTCCCCCACACTTCAAAACTCTCTTTTATAGCTGTTCCTTACGCCGCCATCTCACCGCAGGGCGTCCTTATCCCACCTGAGAAGGCAAAGTCTACAGAAGGAATGTTGTTTTTCCCAGGCGGCCCTGAGCACACGCTCCCAACCTGCCGCGCACCCAAGAACGCTGCTCTTTGGGCAGCTTTTCCGCCCGGCCCTTCCGGCTTCCAGGGACGGTCACACCCCCACACCGACCCCCTCCTGCAGCCGCCCCGCGGGCGGAGCTGAGCCCAGGCCGGCGGGCAGGACCCCGGGGCAGCGGGGAGCGAGTCCCGAGCGCCGCCCTCGCCCCGGGCCTACCTCGGATATCCACAGCCGCCATGGCCGCGCCGCGCACGTCCGGAGCGGGGCAGGGCGGGGCGGAGCGCAGGAAGCGGCCTTGGAGCGCGGCGGCGGAGCGGAGCGGGCGGTGCGGGCGGGACGGAGTAGGCGGAGCAATGAGAGGGCGGCGCGGCGGAGCGGGCGGAGCGGGCGGTGCGGGCAGGGCGGTGGAGCGGGCAAGGCCGCGGAGCGGGCGGGGCGGCGGGGCGGGGAGGGAGCCGTGCGCGGGGAGAACGCCCCCAGTCCCGGCGCGCAGTCGCTGACCAGGGAAACACGTTCCTGAACCGAAGGGTTGCGCTGCCCCAGCGTCCCACCACAAGTCAAAGTGACCTGCGCTTCACCTGAGTGGTGCATAACCAGAACGACGGCGCCAGTGCTGAAAATCGACACGCTCGTTAGGAGCTGCTTGTTCAAAAGGGAAGATAGGAGGGTTTTGCAGCCGTTTTCACCTGACCTTGGCCCGCTGGTATTTTACTTGTCACTTTCAAAGTGGAAGAAGTGTAGGCTGCAGGTTGCTGCTCAGCATCTCACCCATCCAGCTTGAGCTGGCTGAGGTAACCCTAATTTAGTTTGCCATGTGGGAATAATAGATGTTTTGAGGTCACATCATCAAAACACTGTATGGTTCCTGTCCTGAGGTATGGTCCTTGAGATTTTGGCTCTTTAGTGAAATCATCGGTCATCAGTCATTTGTAGAGTGAAGTACAACACTCAGTGGGTGGAAGAATATACATACACTGAAGATTAATAAGCTCCTTATTTAGATTGACAGCTACAGTCCCCTATCTGCTGTACAGAGTGTCCAATACCCCTGTGTCATGCTAGCTGTATCTCCAGGGACTCACCGTGCCTGAGCCTTTGCTGCCAAGATCAGCCGTGCCCTTGCTGGCAGTGGCAGTCTGAGAGCCTGGAGTTATCACCTTGCTGATGGCACGTGATCATAATTGGTGATGGAATCTCTTCCATTAGAGGCCTGTGTGAAAAAAGCATAGGAAGTACTTTACTGTGTATGAAGTACAGGCAAGAGAGCAATGAAAAAGAGCAAAAGAGAGATGTTGCTTGATTGCTCTCTCTTCAGTCCTCTCATACTAATGCATACTGTAATTGCAAAACTACATACTTTTTTTTTTTCTTCCCAGGATTCCTGTCTCATTCAATATGTTAAAGTCACTATATCATTTGTGAATATTCTGGGCTTGTTTTCTGTGAAGAAGAGGTGCTTGCAGAACACCTGCTTTACATGTTTCAGGTGTTTAAAGATGTGGAGGTATCAAGCAAAGTTTACAGAAAGTGACAAGATCAGGCATAAAAATGCTGGTTTGGAAAACTGGACTAGTCTTGCCAATGGTATAGTTTTACCAGACTCTGATTTATAGATGTGCTGAGCCCTTGATACAAATAAAGTAATGCTGGTCATGCTTTGTGTGTTTTGTAAGTTTCTGCACACTGAGAAGTTAAATTCTCTAAAATCTCTCACAGGTTAGTTAATCAGAAGAAGATTTTTTTTAACCTCAGTGCCTCACAGCTGCATCTCTAAAAGAGAGCTGATAACAGGCTCCTTGGCTCTGAGTGGTTAATGAAAAAAAAATTAATAATATCTGCAAAAATATGAGGCTAGGATGGTAAGAGTTCTGAGAAAATTAATCTTCTCTTCAAAAGAGGATTTACTTAATGAGCAAAAAAGAAGTAAAAAAGATTGAGCAGTGGAAGAAAAAGTACTGAACAAAACAGTAATGTCCAACTGTAACACTGAATTCAGAAGAAAAGCCATGAAAACACAGTACTTGATATCATTTAATAGCACAACTAGATTAAAAATCGAATCTAACCTTAATTTTTCAATTTCATTATTCCTGGGTGTTTATCACTGAGATAATATTTTGTGTAATATGTGCATTTCCATGGGGTAATTCTCATGTGTGCACACTGCAGATCCCCATTCATTAGTTAGCTGCTACTTGTTATCAGTTTCTACCTTTGCCAAATACGTCTCTAGTGTTGTCCACCCCAGAATGTTTCCAAATAATACTATGATAGGTTGCCATTCTAAATCAAATACCCCTCTATCCCTGTCATGAACAATCCTCCTGAAGGGAAAAATACCACCAGACATAACAGCCATCCTTCTGGAGCATCTCTGATGCCCTTATTCATTCTATTTTTCTGCAAACCATTTCTTTTCAGTAGCAAATGGAAACTCAACCTCTATTTTAATTATTCATATTGTCCATCTTTCCTGCTGACTCTGCACCTCTCCTAGCAAGTAGGTCTTCAGATGAGCAAGAGGCTGAAAAGTAAAGATTCCTGGGTAGAAGCTAATGGGGCTTGATTGCTTACAATGAATTTTCAATTACATGGTGAGACTAGCCAAAGCACTGCTGGAAAGAATTGCTCATCTGGTAACATTTTCACCTTCTGCTATAGCATAAAAAATGAGGTCTTTTTCACCTGGCTTCCTCTAAAAGGAGAGTCCTAATGAGCTTTGCAGTTCTGTCCCTCTTAGCAGGAGGTGTGGATTACAGATGGAGAGGTAATGAAAGCTATCACGTAAAATGAGGAATTTATGCACACTGCTTTTGATGTCAAAGAAAGGCACCTTAAGCAGTGAATATTTAGACATACTCATTCCACTTCTGTGCTTTAAAAATGCCTTAAACACTTGGATAAAAACTGACATCTTTTCATGCCCTGGTGTTTGGATGTCATTTAGTGTCACTCTTCTTGCAGCAGAATTATTTTTCTGTATTTCTATGGCCAGAGCTAATGAGGAATTTCATCCCACTATGCTCTTTTATGTAACAGAAGAGACTGTCCCTAATTTACAATGTTTGTTATCTCCAGTGGATGCAGAATCAGTAGTGCTGAGTGCTCCAAACCACAGTATGGGTACAGCCATGAGACTTCCAAGTAGTCCCTTTACAGTTTCAAACAAGCACAGATAAACTGAGAAGACTACACCTAAAAAGGGATGGAAAACCATCTCTGTGCACATTTCTAACAATCTGCAGAGACTGAACAAATAAGCCACCTATATGGCACCAGGTGAAAAATATTGTTATGTACCCTTATCTTTAAACTCTGGGCAGTTTCCAAAATGTAATAGAGGCTCCTGAACAAGGACATCATCACAGCACCTCATATTCTGCCAGCCTGCATTTGAACTCACAGATTAATAATAAATACCTCCAAGTTCCATTCTGTGTCCTAGTAAATCTAGTTCTGCAATGAAGCACAAGGGAAATTTAAATTCTTATGCTAATGAAAAATTGCTGGGCTTGAATTACTTATTAAATGAGCAATTTGCTACTGGTTTACAATAAATAGGAAGGGGAAATATTCTTTTAAATTCTTATCTTATGGTTTGAGAGAAAGACATAAACAAAACAGAGAGAGAAACCTATGGGCAATGCAAAAAAAATGCTGAAATCACAAAATTTGTTAGGGGGGAAAGGAAATATTTGAGGGGGCTACTGTGAGTTCATCACCCATATTCCATTTTAACATTTTTGCTTGTGAGGTTTCTTTCTTTCTACCCTAAAAACACTCATGTTGTTGTTATCTTCAGATGGCATTACACATGCAGTCATTTACAAAATAGCTTCCATAGGTCTCAAAAGCCATCACTGAATTGTGGTTTAGAAACCCACAGCACAGCCAAATTGCAAAATTCTGATTTTTAAATCCTTAATCAGGCACTTTGCTGACTTCAAAGTCTGCTAATTTCTCCTTTTGCTCAGTGCATCTGCGTGTTCATTTCCTTTTCCTGAGATGCTGTTTTCTGCACAGTTTTTATAAATACTGTTAATCACATGCATTGACTATAAAAAAATAGCCAGGCTTGTAAGCTCTTTTTTTTTTCCCCTGGAAAAATGCCACTGGGAAAATCTGAAGTGGCTGCAATGATGGCTGCAGCTGGTGCCCTGCTCAAAACTGTGTCTCCCCCACGTTGTGGCTCTCAGCTCAGGGCTGCAAAGAGCAGAGAAGCTGGGGGACACTAAGAGTGATATTCCTGGCATTCTCAGAACATTTAAATACATCTCATAGTGCTTTATTAGAGTTTCCTGTTTGAAAGAATGGGGAAAGAAAAGATGAAACCCTGCTAAGAGTCTAAAAGCTTCCTGAAAAACAATTAATCTCCCAGTAAGCCCCAAAAGGCTATCTGTCAAGAAGTTAATAAAGATGAAATGTCAGGATGCCACATGGCTGCTAACAAGTGCAGGAAGGAAGGGAAATGAATTTCCAAGTAAAGAAGCACAAACTATGTCATCTTGCCTATGATCATGTATTAAAACCAGCACTGCAGATGTTGACTTTTGTGTCTCTGCAGACATCTCTGACCTTAGCATCTTTGCTGATGCATTGGCTTTGTCAATTCAAAAGCCCATGACAAGAAATGATGACAACGAATGTCCAGCAAGAGGCAGATGAAGCTATCAGGCAGCTCTGGAGCACAGCCTCCATCCCATACAGCTCTACTTGTGTGTGTTTCTTTGCTGGATTTGGAGTCCACTGATGTTTTATTTCCCCTCAGTTTCCAAAGGGCAGAGTGGAACCCTGGCCCAGTCACTGCCAATGAGCAGTGTCTACTGACAACAAAGGCTTGCCCAGGACAGGAAAGGGGAGAAAAATGAAACAATCTTCTCACCATACATCCTGTTGCACATGTCTAGCAATCTAATATCCCCAATCTCAGCTCTGCAGCACAGCCTTTGTGTTTGCAGATATCTCTCAGTAAGCTTTGAATGCCTTTGAATGAACTTTACTGTGCACTGTAACCCCAAATATGGCCAAATTGCAAATCCCTTGATTTTTATGCCTTTAAGTCAGGCACTTGGCTGATCTGAAAGAATTATTTAATAAAACAGAGTCTCTCTAGTCTGATGAAGAAATCAAGATTTGTTTTCCTGATTTACTATTGAAATACAGAGGGTTTCAGTTTGGCAGTGAGCCGTGTGCTTCCCAGTGGGAGGATGCAAAACATGGACAGACCGACCAGATCAGGAAGTGAAAACACTTAATTTCTGTTTCAAGATTGGAGAGAACTACAAAATCCAAAAAGCGGTGATGGTGGCAGAACATTAACAGAATTGTCTAGCAATATCTCTGCTTCAAGAACTGCAGGCCTCATAATGCTAAAAGGGGTCTATTTCACTTCAGTGAAGAATTTTCATTTCTGCTCTGTCCATTGAGTCACAAATGCTATTTCTCTGCACCTTCCAACTATCTAAAACAGATATCCTCACCTACCATTAAATCTTAGTGTGCTCACTGCTTCACTTGTCTCAGGTACCTAATGGGCCAGGCAGGTCCTTAATTGGAGCCCTTTTCCCCTGCTCTCCTTTTGCATTATTTTACTGGTGTTGGTTGCCTGTTAAGTATAACACCTTTGCTTCCTTCACAAGAATTCTACATGTCCCCATCTCAACAGGTACTGAAAAAAACACATTATTTCCCTCCTGGCTGCATTGTTCTTCTTCATCTGTGCCTCCACTCTAGACAAAGTTGAAGCAAGGCAAAAGGCTCAAGTGTTGAGCCCAGGTAATGGCTGCATAGCCAGGGCTGCTCATCCCTGGGTCCAGGGTGAGTGGGAATTTAGCACTAATGTCTAAGCTAACCTAAGGAGGGCAATCTGGCCTATTTGCTGGGCCTGTGAAAAATGATCTATAACGAAGTGTTCCTTCCCTGCTGGGTAATACTGCATGTATCAAAGGTTATATCAAAGGTAATTGGACACTCTTCTGGAGAGAAGAAAGGCCCAGTTTGGTAGAGGTGGCATGAGTTTTATGGGGGCCTTTCATCTTAACACCTACATGGGCTTTCAACTGCTTAGTCTGTCCAAGGTATTTTCAGAGAGGGGATTTCCTAGGTCACTGCAAATGTGGCTGAAAAGGTGTGAATTCCTCTTCCCTTCCCTTTAGAAGTGGCTGCAAACAGTGTCATTATATGCTTCACTCTGTTGCCCTATAGCCTCTAAGGTATAAGGTCCTCTATGGGGTAGGAAATTACTAGTGAATTGGTCATCAGCATGTGCTCTGGGATCTGCAATTTATAGAGAAATCCCACTCTCAGGAGCATCTATCAGGACCCACAAAATTCCTATCACAGACGACATTAAAAAATCCCAGGTTTCCCTACCTGAATAAAGGTTATCTTATACTTGGCTTCAGTAGGGTGCCAAAAAAGCAAGATAGATCCCTTGGATATCAGAACAGTATCAGCCCATCATGCTGGTGCTGCACTGTACATCATCAGAGACTGAGATCAGAGCCTCTATGCCACTTCACAGAGACTTCCAGAGCCTGTACTTGTGACCCTAAGGTCAGGATGTACAAAGCTGGGACAAGGTAGCTTAGGAGGGCACTATCCAGGACATTTCTGCACATATAAGAATCCTCCATCTGGGATATTTTCTCAACCACATCAGCCAAGAGTGAGCCAGTTGTAAATACTTTACACCAGGTTTTGGTAGGAAAGAATAGGTTAAATTAATTAAGCTCCCATCACAGAGATTCAGCATCTGCTCCAAACAAGCAATGAACCCACACTGATACCAGAGCCTCATCTGTATAATGGAAACAGCCATTGTATCCTTTTGCTTTGCAGACCATACTGAAGTCAGCAGGTATGTGGCAACTTACAGAACATGCTGGGATATTTGCACATCCAGCAAAGAACTAGTCATGTTTTTCTATCAGTGCAATAGAGAGTGGAGCAAGGACGCTTATGGATTAAAAATCAAATGATCTTATTTGATCATTCCCCTCAGTCTCTTCTCCCCAGTGTTTTAAACATTCCATTTGTTGAACAGAAAAAAAATTAGAATGGCAAGGCAGGAGATACATGAATATAGCTGATCTACTGGAGTGAAGCCAAACCAGCAAAGCCAGAAATGTGTTTCTACAGTACTTAGCACGGTGGGGCTGCACTGGGACTCAGAAGCTATCGTGATGCAGTGATAAATAATGGTAATAGGAACATCAGGAGATGAATATAGACAAACTGTATGTCCTACAAATCTGTCAAAAATTAACATTTACCATCAGCATACACCACATGACTGTCCTTCACAGCTTGATTCAGTGCTATAAAGCATATATTGTTGTTTGAGGGGAAAAAAACATAAAGCAGGGCAATGATCACCCTTCATCAATAGGGCTGTTTCTCCAAGATGGGCTTCCCCACTACGGGACAAATCAGCAGCAAAGTGTTTGTTCACATATAGAGTGCTGCATTTGTAAAAAATTGAATTTGTGGGAAATTGCATTTCTGCCCAGCAGGAAATGTCCTTACATAATCAGCTGGGGCTCTGTACGGAAAAAGGACAGCTTGAACCTTACCAAGCTATGCAGTCTTATATAGCTGTACAGCCCCAAAATAATCCTTGTTTAGTGTCTGACATTTTACTAAGTCTCTCAATCATGTTAATTTTTAAATTATTTTTTTATTTCAAGTCATAACAAGGTTTGGATTTAAGGAAGGATAGTTAAATGAGTTTTCTTGCCTTTGTAAATCCACTATCAGACCCATGGTCAGTATCTTTCAGATTTTAGCTCCAGGATTACTGGAGCGTCTTTTCCATTCATATTATCCATCTAATCAACTCGTTGTTGTTGCTTCCTAAAAAGGAAAGGTGAGTGGAGAGGCACATTATAAGGGTAATGACTTACTAGCCTTTGAGATGAAACCTTGGACTCTGTTCTGGGCAGAATAATTGCAAGCTGATTCTCAGGTGAGTATCAAGGATACAGAAGCAGTAGCCTGAATTTTTGTGTTGCTCAAGGGTTTTCTATTTTCTCATCCATACTGGCTTCAATGCAGATCAAATGTCTGCTCTGTCTTTGAACATTTATAAAAGTGGGCATGGAAAGCTGAATTCATCCCGTATTTCTTTTTCTATATGAATTCCATTTTAATGCATGTGTTTATCTGTTTAATAGTCCTCTTTAATCAAATTTATCCAGTACAATTTACAAAATTCCCAAAGCCTCCCAGCACAGAATAAGCAGTCTTGCTAATAAGGTCAAGCATAGCTTATTCTTTTAAATATTCTGCAATTTTTTGTACTGGTATTTCTAAGCCTAGAACTGTGATGAAAACAGTCAAATAATTGTACAACTTTATGCAAGAAGGAAACAGCCCAATGAGAGGTTTATCTAGGTTGATCCTTATAAGCAAACCATACTTACTTGAAAACCAAAGGGTTAAGAATTAAATGAAGTGTGGATACTGCAGTCATTGGGTAGTTAATTGACAGGACATGCAATCAGAGAAGCAAGTAGAGGCACAGTCAATGAGTAATTTTAAAAAATCTATATTAATACAGATATTTTCATTTTGGAGGAAAATAGTCCATTTTGATTCTATTCAGTTTCCTCAACACCAGGAAACCTTTATTTCCTGAGCTGCCAGGACACTCCTGCTCAGGGCTAAGAAGTTATTGTGACAGGTGTGCACAGACAAGTAGGTCCATAAGGACTGCACATCTGACTCTCCTCAGGGTAATATTGTTAATGTAAACTGTGCATGACACCTTAGGGGGAAAGAAATACCTTTCAAACAGCCTACCAGTGCAATAACTGTGTGTTGCAGGAACCACTAAATAAATTTTCTGCAGTGAAATCCTCAGTGAGCTTCGATTACATAGGGATGGTACTAATGGTACTAATGGATGGTACTAATCCCTACATGTCCACACATGAGACCTTACCTTGGCAATATTACATGGACCTATTATACAAGTTTGAAAGTCTTTCACACACCAAGATCCATTAGAATTTCTCTTCTCTTTGTAGGATGAAGCAATGATGTTTCCTCACTCAAAGTTCATTTAAGATCTCAGTATACACACAGTTCTACTAATACCATACAATGTGGTATTCCATCATTACAGTGTCCTGAATATGAGGCCTAGCTTGGAAAGCTGTCTACATGGGGAACAGAACCATTTTTGCAACAGAATTTGAAAGATGAGGACCTCATGTAAACTGCAGGGCTGATGCTACTGGGATCACACACAGATGGTAAGTCTATGACCACACTGCCTGGGGCTTTATGCTCACCAGACCTCACAAATTTGTTTGTAGGAAATCTGGGAATGCACATCCTCAGGAAAACCCCATATGCTGCGAAATGAATGTTGGAGATACAGCAAGAAGCATTCATCTTCTGTAGTTTTTCTTCCTTTTTCTTGTAAGCAAATTGCCCATATATGTGACAAATGAGCTTAACGATCTCTATGCAGCTTTTACTCAAATGGCTTCACTCGAGCACTTCTTTAGATACAAGAATCCCCGTGCTCAGAAATGGATCTGTCTCTAGGATGAAGTGAGCCATCTGCTTAGCTGTGCACTGCAGCACCCTCAGCATATTAGGGGAGAGAGAGAGAAAAGCAAGCAGAATAACTACATCCAACTGGAAAAGCAAGTATAAATGCATTTACACTGAAATTTGACCCAGGCCCTGCAGTTCACCCTTCAAACTCAATAACAGCATAGGCATGTTAAAGGTCAGAACCATAGAACACCTTTGTCTCACCTCTCTTCCAAAGATAGCACAGATAACTGAGCTGCAGGGCCTGCCAGTCTGCCAACAGAGTGGCTAAGTGCTCTCTTAGGGGACAGTACCATATACTGTATCATCAGCCACACTTCCTGAAATAGCCTATTTCTCCTAAGAGGCCACTCTGATCACCATCAACAACTTGCAGGGACTTTTGAGACCAGACAGGAAAACAGCACAAACTCTGTCTTTGACATTAGCACAATCAAGCATGTCTAGCAGAGCAAGGGCCTTCCCAAAGGCCAGGGTTTGGTACCACTCAGGAATGACAAAGTCAGTAGGCATTGAACCATTACCTTAGTGAAGATTGTGCTGTGACATAAGACAATGAAAATGGATGGGATATGCGAGACAATTCTTGTAAGCCCTGGTGTTCAAAGACATTGCCAAACTAGGAACTTTCCAGACAATTCTGCTTGTTGTGAGATCTTAATTCCTTCACACACTGCCAGACCAGATATTGAAAAAGCAGACACTTCTCTAGCAAGTCTGCTTGCTCTACAAAATTACTGCTCATAGTTTTCCTCTTGCAGTTCAGTTGAAGTTGAGAATAGCTATATCTCACACAGAGCAAACAATTAGAAGCACAAACATTTCCATTTGCTTCCACGTATTATTTTTAATCTCATAAAAAAAACCTAAGCCACAAAACTAAGAGAGAGAGAGATTTTCCAGCTTAGAGGTACTTAGATATACTTTTGATGTGTGCCTATATGATAAAATAGAAGAATTCAGCTGTATGAGTTACAGCTGTATGTGAGAATTGAACCCAAGGGTGCTGGGTGAGCTCTTTAGGTAATGGGCAAGTAACAATAAATATGCAGTTATCCTGGAATGCAGTTGCAATCACTGCTTGATCCTGAAGATGTAAGCATGGTGTAAAGACTATGCAACAGTCCTAATGTGAACACACAAACTGAGCAGGCTTCACTGTTGGTGACCATTGGATGGCACTTCTCTTCAGAGTACCAGCAATTCAAAGTTCATGGGGCGTTTTAGGATTCTTTTTTGTGTTGTTCAGTAATTCAGTTTCCAGTTACACTCACATACTGTCTCATTAGACTGAAACAAGTGACTTATTCTGCACTCCTGTATGTATCTGAACACCAAGTGTCACCTGGTCATTCTTGGAGTTATCTTTACTAACATTGAACTACTTGCCATTTACCTGGGCAGTAGGAAGATGCCAGACATGAGCAGACTACAGTAACTGCTTCTATGCAGTCTCTTACTCCACTCTAAAGCTGCTCAATATGCAGCCTTTCAGCATTACAGGAATGAGTGTTTTCACCTCCATGGAGGGTTGGAACAGGCACCCTGCCAGGCTGGTGGAACAGCTGATGTGCAGTAACTCGAGCCTGTAATGGTGTGGTGTGGCATTAGGCAGTTCTGTAGGTCTCCCTAGGGCAGTAGCAACTAACAGTGGAGCAAGGGTCTGCTTCCTTAGGGTCTCAGAAAAAGCATTGTGCTCAAGTAAGATCTAGGTCACTGCTAACTCAAAAACCTCACACCACACCCCTTTGCCCAGCATAGATGTGCATTCAGAATTTGGACAGCTTTGGATGCTGGGAGATAAGATAGAGGAAAAATGCGGGTTGAAAGATATAGGAGTGCCTATTTGTGGTTCTCAATATGCATCTGATAAGCAAGATATGGGGGTTTTTGTGATTTTTCCAAGATCTACTCTTTCCACACACAACAAAGGAATCAACCTTGCTGCTCTTTAGTCCAGCCTGAGTAAACTGCAAGAGCTACCCAGAACATGGGGACTCACTTGAGAGATTATAACTACCGCCTGCAATAGGAAGCCAACAGCTGGTTTTAAGACGTTAAAAGTGTTTTTCAAACTTTTTTTTTGCAGCATTCCCTTCCAGTGTGACTGTCCTGCAAATCAGAGTGCTTGTTTTTAATTAAAGTGCAAAAAAGAAACACTGGGAATGATTGTTTTGATTTGACCTATCCTGGGTTCATGGTTATGCCTCTTAGTTAGCAATTTGTTACTGCATTTATGAAAAAGAAAGAAAAAAATCAGAATGCTAAAACCAGCATTTGGAACAGTTGTTTTGATTCTGAATAGCTGTTCTGTTTAACCATCCACCTCTTATTGTCAGCAAGCATTTTTTGTCATAAAGATGCTGCTCAGATATGCACATGAGCAATGTCTTGTCACAGAGACTCTCTTATTTGCCTGCAGACATTTCTGTGGACTGTTCTTTCTTGATTGTATACTGTTTCTGGGAGATTCATTGTAGTCCTGATTAACCATTCTCAACCAAGGAGTCAGCAGGCATCAAACAGCCTGCAGGATGAACTGACCCTACACAGAATGCAGACTGTGGATGAAGACATGCACAATACTCTCCAAGAGTATTCCATTTGATGGACACTTGTAAACAAAGGCTCTCACATTCTAAAAACAAATTTTTGACTGCAACACATGATATGGAGAGATCAAAGAAATTTGCTCCAAGGTGGCACCTCCTGTCAAATGTGATTTTATTTCCCTTTCCTCTCTTCCTTGGATATAACTATGTAAGGCAATTTCCCCAACAAAGGATTTCAGAGGCTTCTCTGTTTTTGTTCTCCTGGCCTTTCAGAAGTTCTTTATCTTCTGTTCCCTGTATATGGACATAAAAGGCTGTGCTGCAGAGCTTTACATACAGTTTGGAAATAAATAATGGATGATTGACTAAGCTGGTGACAGACTGTAGCAGCAGCAGCTGTGTATGCTGGAAGCATGCTGCTGTTTGGGAATTCTGCAGCTGAATGGAGGCAATGAGGGATCTCTTCTGCTCACAAGGGATTGACACCATTTTCATCACAATAGGAAACAGGTGAGGCTTATGCTTTGGCAGGAAAGATTTGATGAAATAACACTCACATGGTCAACAGTCCTATCAACATGAAAGAATGCACAAGAACTGGACTGAGGCCTTACATCCCATACTGCTTTCTAAATTGATACCTAATTTTCAACATATATATAAACTTGCTTTTCCATAACAGATCTTAGAGTTCCAATTTATAAAAATCTCACCTAACAGCATAAATGCTACAGTGGATTCACATCCATCTAGAAGAATCATAGAATGGTTTGAGTTGGAAGGAACCTTAAAGACCATCTCATTCCAACCTACCTGCCATAGGCACGGCCATCTTCCACTAGCCCAAGTTGCTCAAAGCCCCATCCAGCTTGACCTTGAACATTCCTAGGAATGTGTTCTCTAGAAGCTTCTTTGGGAAACCTGTTCTTGTGCCTCACCCCCCTCAAAATAGACAAATGTGTCCTTTATGTCCAATAAATCTACCCTCTTTCAGTTTAAAGCCATCCCCTCTTATCATAACACTACCTGCCCTTGTTAAAGTCCCTCTCCAACTCTTTTCTAGCCCCCTTTAGGTACTGAAAGGCTGAAATAAGGTCTCCCCTTCCAAGCCTGCTTTTCTCCAGACTGAACAACCCCAAATTTCTCAGCCTTCATAGGAAAAGATTATCTGTCTTCATAGGAAAGATTCTCCAGCCCTTCAATGCCCCACCAGAGCCCAAGTGCCCAGCCTCCTCAACTGTCTCAGGAGCTTTCCAGTTTCCTTACAGCAGTATCCTGAAATGCAGAGAATCTGTAAATTAATCTTCTTATGTGCAGGCAGAAACAATTGCACCTAGAGGAAGGCTGGGACAGCTCACAGATATGTAAGATCCAGTATTTTTGTCAATATTTACCATTTCCCCCACATCTTCCAGCCATGAACAGGACTCCACAAAGACAATTTTCTTCAGGTAACCTGTGAACAGGAAATTATGGTTTAGTGAGTCACAGATCCTAAAATATCCTATGAAGCATGTGACCTCTGCATAATACTACTATTAATAATAATTAAGCAATGCAAGTGTACACTTTTGGAACATGTTAAGGAAAGCTCAGTGTGGAGGAGGTGAGACAGGCACACTCAGGAAGTTTAGATACAGCACCTGGGGGCATGCAGACAGACAGGTACACCCCATCTATTACAGAGTGGCATAGATAAGCATGTTCTGCTTCTATGGACAGAAAATTCCTCACAGTTGGACAAAAGACAGGCACAACAGCTAATACTGACCAATACCATGACCTCATCTCATGGCACACAGGTCATGACTGCAAACTGGCTCAATTTTATCTGAATGTATGCATGCTTTATTTCACAGTTCAGTGCATCAATATAACGTATAAACTTACTCTTTTTGATGCTTTCAGGTTCCTGTCATGATTTCAAGCTTAATATCACTAAAGGTGTTGACCACTGGTGAGCTTGTATGAGGAGTCTGGTGGGCCTGAGACAGCTGAAATCTAGACCTGAACGTCACATCTTAAATGAAATGTGAGGTATCTCTCAAGCACAAATCTTGTCTGACTTGAAAAGGTGACAGCTTCTCATGTTTCCTTCCAAGCACTACATTCCTCTTGGAAAGCAAACAAACAAACAAAAGCGGACCCTTATGCTGTGGTCAATGTGGTGACCCTATGACTGGTGTGATGTTTCCTAAATATTTTAGTACAGCCAACACTACTTAACTCCTTTCCAGGAAGAAGGATCTGGCGGATTGAAGTGACCTTTGCCAGTCATCCTTCACATCTTATGGCAGCTTTGAATTCTCTGGCTGAGAGATCCAGCTCTCAGCTGAGGGATATCCTTTGCTATCAACAAAGAGTCTAAGCTGGCCAATAAAGAGCAATCATTCAGACATTTCTGTTATGATCTGTTTTGGGATTTACAAGGATTCATTCATCTTCATAGGCACCAGCAATGTCAGGAAGAGAGTTTGGACATTTCTGGAAAACTACAAGGTGGAAAACTTATTTAGGTGCTTAGGCAACATTTGGGACTAAGCCACAGTTTGGTATAGTTCATAATGCAAGGACCACCCAGTTTTATCACTATTTTGTGACCATTTCTGACCACATCTGCACCCATAATTCCAGTGGCCACTGCCAAACTCTTCTGTAAGAAAACTTACACTTTTCATAGCTTGTTTCAGACCACTACTTTTGATCAGTAACCAAAGGAAGAAATCTCAAAGATCCCCTAGGCTGAAAGATGAGAAAAAGTCACTTATGTCTCAGTGCTTCCTATGCCATGTAAGTCCATGGGCTCAAGAAAACACTGAAAAAGGGAAGCAACTACTCTCAATGTCACTTTGCTACATCACCCTCCAAGAAAACAGCTCCTTCTTCGACAGTTTCTGCAGCTGCTCAGATCTCAGCAATTAATCCTCTGTGGCAATCTCCTTTCCTTTGGCAAAGTCAGCGTTTCAGCACAAGAGATATATGTTGTCCTTGTGAATTCTCCCAAGCAGCAATCAATAATGGTACAATGAAACCTCTGAAATTACTTAAACTTACTTTGTGTAATATGACTAGCAGACAGATTAAAACAATGTCCCAACAGGAATTTTCCTTTCTTAATATTTAGGTTCCACACATCCATTCCACTCTAGGTACTGTGACTAATATCCACCACCACCACACCCGCCCCCCAGGATTTCCTGATTTTAGATCACATGTACTTTGAGCAAGATTTGTAAGCAATTTATTTATCTCACTCTTGGCTTGAGGTACTCGAAAATGCTGAGCATCCATTTTCATAAAGTAAGATTTCTTGAGGATGTATCTAGTAGGGCACCTGCAAATGAAAGTACTTGAAATCATGTAATCACTCCTGAATATCTTAGCTATGATTTCTCTTGTGAAAGCATTTTCAAAATTGTACTTCTATCACAAAAAATGTGATGCTATTTGCTTCTCCTTGTGGCTCTGGCCTTTGGATTCAAGTGAACAGATGCATGTCTGTCCCACACTATGACCACAACCCCAACAAGGTCCAGAAACTTAGCAGCAGGGACTAACATTACCAATGCATAAAGCCCAACTCCTTGGCCCTGCTAACAAGGAATTATCCAGGCACCAGTCCCAGACCTGCATTAATACTTTTACATGGAGCTATGCCACAAGCTATCCCAGTTTGTCCAGCACTGCAACACCTCATGCCATCACTGTAGGCTGTACATACCCCAAAGAGAAACTCTAGTCTCCATTTTAAAATGTTCTCATGGTTCCAGAGAGACACTTGAACACATTGCACCACAGCTGCAGCCTTACCATGTAAGATTGCATGGGTAATGAAATGATGCATCCCAATATATTATTGAGAAAATAAATTTACCGTGGTTTTTTGTCCATCCTCTAGTTTTTAAGCATGAGGTAAGACCTACAAAATATTTTGCACAACAATGCACCCAAAATACATCAAACTGTTCAAATATTCAATGCAGACATGATGTTAAGCCTAACAAAGCAATGTCTCATGTTGTGCAGTTTTTCTGCTGTTGGTCTGCAGCAGGAGAATCACTCCCCACTGATACCCCCAAACCAGGACATGTTCTAGGCATCAGTGAGCATCGACCCATTTTTCAGCAGCACATGGGAAAATCTGTTGCAGGAAAATCAAAGTCCCTGAGTGACTGGTGCCAAGGCAGTTACTGAGCCTCGGCTTTTGCTGCCCTGATGCAGAGGACACAGGAGATTTCATGGTCTGGCACTTGTTTGCCCAGTGATATGGAGTACACACACAAAAACAGTTCGAGGGACCATGAACAGGTGTTGATGGCCACTGGTGGGATCTGGGAGAGGAGATGGAGCCGGGACACAGGGGAGGCGCCCCATCTCAGGAAGGGCAGGACGGCGGGCGGGGGGTCTGTGGGGTCGGCGGGTCCGGGGAGCTGAGGGTCCCGGCGTACGCTCGCCCCTTGCCGGGCCGGTGCAGTGAGCGGGGAGCGGAGCCGGCGCATCCCCACGCCTGGGGCTCGCCCCCGCCGCCCCGCGCTGCGCCGGGCGGGGGTCGCAGAGGAGCGGGGGGCGGCGGTGCCCGCGGCGGGCGGCGGGGGCGGGCGGAGGCGGGCGCCCCGCGGGCGGCGGGGCGAGGGAGGAGGAGCGGCGGCCGCCGGAGGATGGGAGCGAGCGGCGGAGCCGGGGAGCGGCGCGGGGGCAAGGCCGGGAGCGCGGCGGCGGGCGCCGCGGCATCGCCCGCGTAGGGCGGCGCGGGAGCCGGGCGGCGCCGCGGCCATGGAGAGGGCGAGCCCGGCGGCGGGCAAGCTGAACGCCGGCGGCCGCGGGGCGGGCGATGGGCACGGCCCCGCCGGCGGTGCCCAGCCGCGGGCGGCGGCGACGGGCAGCGCCGAGCCGGGCGAGCTCATCGGACGGGCGCTGGATTTCAAGAGCGAAGGGGCGCAGTGCTACAAGGACAAGAAATTCCGGGAGGCCATCGGCAAGTACCACCGCGCCCTGCTGGAGCTGAAGGCGCTGCTGCTGCTGCTGAGCCAGGAGCCGGCCGGGCAGCGCCCTCCCGCCGCCGCCGCTGCGGCGGGGCTGAGCGAGGAGCAGCGGCAGGCGGTGGAGGCCATCGAGGTCGACTGCTACAACAGCCTGGCAGGTCAGCGGGGCCGCGGGCGGGGGGCGGCGGGTCCCCACCTGCGCCGCGCACACCTCCCTCCCTTCTCCGCAGAGCAGCGCTGCCGCCCCGCTCCGCTCGCCGCATCTCCTTCCCTTCCGCTGGCTTCCATTTTCGCGTTCGCGCTCCCGCTGGGCACAGCCGCGCTGCCCCGGACAGCGGTGGGGAGGGGGCGCACGGCCGCTCCTGGTGCTCGGGCTCGCCCGCGACCCCCAGCCCTTCCCCCGGGCGGCTCCGTCCGCCCCCATGAATCCGTGCCCTCCTCCCCCGGGAGACAGGTGGCAGGGCGGCGGTGCGTGCGTGGGGCGCTCCGGCTGGCAGAAATCGTGGATCGTGAAATGGCCAAGATTGCCTGCTGCGCTGTACCCTCAGCCCGAGATGTCCTTCAGTCCCTTCGCCACAGCTCCGGCTCTGGAGCCTGTAGTTAACGGTATTACAGAGAGACGGACTCCTACCACATTTGATATAAGGAAAGAGAAGGATTTGGGTGCGACCGCAATATCTCCAGATAGTTCTGCCAGATATAAAAAAATATTTTTTTGCTTCTTAGCACTTAAAGTTGAAAGCCAATACAATCCTGGCTTTTTGCTAGCTTCCAGTCATCACTGTGGTCAGTAGACATTTGATCATGCCTCCCTTTGCTCCCTGCCATCTGTTTAGAAGTGCTGCAGGAAGATGGAGAGGAGTGGTGGGGGGTTTAACTACTTTGTAGTCTGATTCTGAAGTCCTTACAGAAACAGAACTCCTGTTGACTTCAAGAAGCTTTATCCAAACAAGTGCAGCATCAGATGTTATTTTTGGTCCCCAGCAGCACATGGCTTTTTTCTTTCCCAGCCTGAAAGCTTCTCTACGACAAAAACTTGTGCCTAGGTACATACAGGGAAGAGAGCATTCATAACTTGGACAAGATACACAAAATAGCAGCATTAAAAACGCTCTGCTGTTCTCCAGGATGAAGGGTCACTCATCACCCTTTATTTCCTTGGGGGTAAAAAATGGCGCAAATCAGGACATGAGCTTTTGGCTTTCGAGATAGAGTTGGTTAGCTTTGTTTCCCGTTCTCTAGTACTAGAAAAGATGCAGTATAAAGTGAATGGTTTGAAACACCAAGCCAGAATCATCTTGTCATAATGCATGCCAATGTCTTACATTCACCATGCCTTTTGGGATGTAATGGGGAGCACAATTTAGCTCCTTTTCATTATGTTTCCAAATACTCTTCCTTTGAAAGCCTCTTGGAATCTCGTAGGTGGAGAGGAAAGTGAGATCTCAGAGTGATACCATAATTGCACAGATGTAATTTTGTCTCTCTACAAATTTCTGTTCACAGGTTTATTAAAATCCATTGTATTTGGCAAGGATTGTTTAAATTGGCAGGGTTACACAAAGAACCCCAAATACTCTGAACAATATAGCTTGGTGAGTTCTTGGACTTGAAAAAGGGCTCACAGGCAGTATCTCTGAGATACAAATGAGACATGGTAGGTAGAAGATAAATTAAGTAGGAGAGAGGGATGGAATTTGCTTCTGAGGCACTTTCTGGCCGTACACAAGTTCCACTTGCTAGAAATGTTTTGATTTCTGGTGGAGTTGTCCTGTGTCATTGTCATTGTCCAGCTCGTTTTTTTACAGTTTCATGTTTGCGCAAGGAATTTTTGTCCCTGTTGGTTGTATTTGATTTTGTCAGCAGTAGGAATTGGTGTGAGAAACATTCTCCATTTTTATTCTAGATATGAACAGATTTTTTCCTAAATTTAACCAGTATGAACACAGGAGGAGGTGAGTATAATTAACCCTGGACTTACAAGCAGTGCTTTTCCCGAGATAACCTCACAGCAGGTCAAGCTGTCATTTTGCACAGGCGGTTGTCACATGTTTTCAGTAGATGGCATGCACAGAGCAGAGAACAGCATTTGTCTCAGAAATGCACAGCTTTCGTGTGTGTCTGCTGAGCTATCTGCAAGCAATTTTAAAGGAATGCCCTGCATGTTGGAGAGGGGAGTGGGCAGTTAAACTGGAATTGCAGTGCTTCTACTCCTGGCCCAGTCACAGAATTCCCATTTTAGCAGAAGGATCAGTGAATTCATGTCAAAAGAGAAGGGAAGAGAGGAGAGGGAGCTTCCCCCAGAAATGTAACAGTAGTATATATTTCTAATAGCAGCTTCAATCCATGCAGCAATGAGACTTCATTTTCTAAGTGTGGTGCAGCAGGAGGCATCAGTTTCTTTACACAGTGGGCTCTAGCAGAGGCACCAGCACTTACTGTTACAGCTGAAGTCAGTGCTACTTGACATGGGGAGCAGAGGAGACGCAGGGAGTTTTGCTTCTGAGCACTGCTGGCCGCCTAGAGCTGTTTCTAAAATAAATAAATCTGTATAGTGCAGAAAGCATAACAGCAGTACATGTTAACTCCGGAGAAGGCAGCTTTTCACTTAGCTCTGAAGTATAGCCAGTAGCATTACCAGCTGTCATCTGAGTGTCCTTATTATCAAGTTCTTTTAGCACCTCCGCTTACTCTCTAAGCCTGGCATTTGAGAACCCACCTTGCTTTTGCACTGTCGTTTTTCATGTGGGCACCACACATCCACCTGTCAGAGATGCTTTGCATCACAGCTACAGATGCACACACACATTCACTTGTTTAGATGCAGCATAAGAGTCAGAGGAGACCATCAACTACAGGTAAATATGCACATAGGTGAGAAATACACCAGAGGGCATTTTGTATGATCTCATGAGTCAATGCTGGGGTTGTTTGGTTGGTTTTTTTGAAAACTGACCAATTACATGAGTAGGCACATGCAGGCAGATACTAAATGGTTGTGCCTGTCGTTGCCTTCCGAAGGTAAATTTAGAGAGAAATGTGCACATATATTCTTATTTAGATACACCTGTTTTGTAGAGCACCTTCAATAGGCAATTCTATTGTAAGATGGGGCAGCCAGCTCTCATATTCATTAAAAGTCCCCCAGTATTTGGTGTGTTTTCCAAGGTCTGCTGTTGTAGAGCTGTGTGGCACACCCACAGCTTAAACTATTTAGCCCATTTCAGAGGATCCCAATCTGCTGTGTTTTAAGTTTGTGTGATTTTTAAAGAATTAATATTTTAAATCAGCCAAAGATTCTCAGAACTTGCCATTGGAAGAGCTGTTCATATTTCTTTCACTAAGCTACTATCTGGGCTTCATTTTAAGCTCCAAGAGTTTTGCCTTAAAGGGACTGCCCTTCACATCTATGCTGCTGCGTTCTTGCACAGGCCTGCCAATATCCCATCATTTCACCACAAGTCATTTTGATGAATGTCAACAGAGGCAAGAGCAGCAGCATGGCCAAGGCTCCCAGAAACTGCTAGGGTAGGCAAAGACAAAAGCCTACCAGCAGCACAGAGCCTTGCAGAATGAATGCAGGGTTGTAAGGCAAACAGTCCTTTCTTTATGACTCACTGACGGTCTCTGACCTTGAGGAAGTCAGTTGACCTCTTTTTGCTTCTTTCAGCCCTCAGAAAAATAAAGAACAAGGGCCACAATCTCATCCTCATGGTGCATTCAGCTGAGTTTTCTACAAGTTAGTTAGTAGCTTATGTTCTTCTAAAATACAAATGGATGTACAAAGAATGTTTGTGGAAAAGCGAGCTGACCAAATACACCTCAGGACTTGATCTCTCTTCCACTCATACAGCATATTTGATCTAGAACAAGCTCAAATGTTTTATGTACTGCATGCAGGTGGGGGTCATTTACCTACTAGAAATGCAACCATTAAATGCAATGATTATTTTATTCCACCATTACTGCTCAAATGTTTACAGAATTAAAAGCACTGTGTGTGCTCTGCATAGAGAAAACAAGTCCTAGTCATTCCAAAGCAGCAAAATGCTAAGGCTAAGCACAGTTTTAAGCTTTTCTGGTGAGGGAATGTTGCAGTGTGATAAGCAAACCTTTGTTGATTTTCCTAAGCATGCAGAAATTCTAGAGCTAATTCTGGCAGGTGAAATGGAACCAGAGAGACATCTGGGGATGAGGAGTGGTGCTGGGGGATCTGGTTGCTAATCCTCCCTCTCTGTGCTAACCAAGTGTATTATCTTCACCAAATCTTTCCTAAACTTCAGTTTATCCATATGCATTTTTGACCTCCTGGGAGTATTGTAAAGCTGTTAATTACCTGAATGTAAAATAAATGTAGTGTGGTTATGTTGCCATTCAGGTACCTGTAGTTTACTATAGGAGTCTTGGCAGAAGGGCACAATGCCTGGACAGAGTATTAAAAATTTAGCTCTGTTAGACACATCTCAGTCTGGAAAATGATGTTTGGCTTCCTGCACTGGCAGAAATTTGCACTGGTACCATTCCAATTACTATGTGAAGGTCATAGTAACAGTCCTGCAGAACATGCCACTTTCAGCAGCATAGGAACCTTCTAGCATCTCAGGCTGGGATATAGATACTGAGTCCAATTACTGCCAGCTGCATGGTCTTCTGTGAGTAGTTCTAGTGAGAAATCCAAATAAAAATACTTATAATACGTAATCCAAGTAAAAATGTAACTAAACATGAGAAAAGCTGGTAAAACTTTCCACTGACCACCCACTGGGAGACGTCAAAAGGAGTCTCTGCTAAAAGCCCATCCCAGTATATAGCCGTTAGCAAGTACAGACTCTACCAGCACACATGGTGCTGTGGGTGTTAAAGCAGTCTTGGATTGTTGCTTGATGTGATTTTTTTTTAATGTGCTGCATCAACAAAAACACCCTCTATAAGGATGCCATACAGTGGGAAAGAAGGGCAGCAGCAAACATAGCAGTAGGATGTGGTCTGCATTTTCACTGCTTGGCAGGGGGTATTTCCTGATATTCTTATTTTGGATACTTCAGACCAGCCTGGAGTGCTTGGAAACTCTGTGTTTTACAGGACTGATGCAATTACTGCTCCAGGGAGGTGCAACTGCAGGAGAGAATAAAGATCAATGACTGTGGTTTTTTTTTTAGTGATAGGCCCATACTCTGTCATGTATTTAAGAAAGATGTGGAATTTAAGCCATTGTCATGAATTGCTCTTTAGAAGTTCTCAGTATTTACCTATTCCTTTTCATTTAGGATAACAAAAATCTCTCCTGTTCACGGAGTTTCTTGTGCATTGAAAGGGTGGGATGGAAATACATCCAGATGCCAGGGGGGCGGAAGGAAGGAAAGAGAAAGGATAGCAGGCTGCCATCAACCTTGGTTTAAATAATACGTGTCTAAGAGTATCCCTTGCTGAGGCAGGAGATGTGTTTTTTCTCGATATATGTCATTATTCATTCCATGGTTTTCAAAACTTGAGGCTCTGTGGGTTGCAGGTTTTTTGCAGCCACTTCTACCACAAGTTTAATTCCCTTTACATGAGGAGAAGCCTACCCTAGCTGACCTTGTCAGCATTTGCCTGAGACGGATAACTGACAACATATAGATCTCCTGGCCAGAATGTCCAAAGGAGCTTCAGTCTTTGGTGACCTGAGATCCCTCAAAGTTTAGCTACAACTTACTATGGGAGATGAAGCAGGAGATACCAAAATCACAATGCTTCTTCAATAGAGTGATTGATTTGTTTACCTCAAGAGTACTGCTTGTTTCCCTCCATGAGAACACTGCTGTTTTCTCAGAGTTCTGTAGTAGCACATCCTTCCAGCTTTACTGCATCCTCTTCTGAAACGTCCTAGAGTTTCTTCCAGCAAGAGTTATGCAATGAGTCACAGCTTCTTACACCTCCACAGGTTTCCATCAGTGCTGTGCTGAAGATGGTTCAGCTGGTTCACTAAAAGTGTTAAAGCTGAGTCCCAGTCAATTGGTAAATATCCCCATGAGCTCCATAGTTACCACCTTTCCTGGGAGCTAGGCCACTTCTGAATGGTTCAGCGGGTGGAACATCCTTCTCTTCTTGCTGTTCAGTTGGGCTCAGGCACAGAAATGTCTAATCCAGCACCAGATCTCTTTCTCCATCCTTCCTCTTAGTACTGCTTATCAGTTCAGCAGCATATCCCAAGTTCCCTGTCACTGTCCTCTAGGATTGCAACGGATGTTCCAAGAATGGAGGATCATCAAGAGTTCTCACATTAGGATTTTAGAATGGTAAAGGAGCTGCTGTGGGGAAAAGAACAGTGAAAGTAAACCATGTAAATAAAAGGGGAGATCTAAATGATGCCAGCTTCTTGACATTGTGTTGTGTCTCAGAAAGCAACATACAAAGGACTGTGAAATGGAGGAAACAAAATGAAGAAAGGGTGAAAATACGTAATAAACTTTTGAGAAAAATTCTTGGCTATTTATTTGCTTCTTTGTTCTCTCAATTCATGGATGAGAAACTGATAGGGAAGGAAGATAACTGTTTATTAATTCTGATTTCAGCTTACTCAGATGACCATACCAGTGACTAATACTGAGGGTTAAAAATGCTTTGAAAAAGAGTCAGAATTAACTACCATTAACTAGAAAGGTGTTACTAATGGCTGCTCAGGAATCTCTCTCTTTTTGTTCATTTCTGCACTGCATCTTGGATGTGAAACAGTAGGCTCAGGACACTGATGGATGAATGCAGGTAAATCTTCTTGTGGTGGCATGGAGTGCTACTATTCTGTTCTCTTTAACAAAGATTGTAGAGTCACTGCAGTTTGTGGAAGCTTTGCTGGAATTGCTGAACATAATTCCATCTGGGGCACACTTGCTGAGTGAAGCTGAGAGGTGGTAGTAGTCATTTTATACACTTGCTTAGGCAGCTGAAAATGACAACTATTGAATGTGGGGCTGGAGCAGAAAAATCCATCTCAAGGTAGCTGTTTGGAGTTGAGGACACTGCTAGAAACAGCATTAAGACAGTGGAAATGGTTTAGGCACAGTCATGTTTTTTCTCTGATAACCTATGGCAAAAGTGACAGCTGGGAGCAGTGGTTTTTAGCTGTCATAACTTGACATGCCAGAACTCATCTATTATTATGCATAGGCAATAACTGATGTCATGATCTTCACTTCAAAATCTGCTCCATCTTCCCCAGTTTCCAAAATTCATGACATGCCATTGCCCTGAGGCTCATAGGCTGGATAGCACCATCTGCTTCTCCTTGTCTTTGTCCTGTGTACCCAGTTCTCCCATCATATGTCTCAGCACAGAACTTTGGGCTGCTTGTACAGTCCCTCTACCCTTTGAATTCCTTTATTTGATGTCCCAGTTGCAACACAGCTATGTCAGACTTTCTGACCTCCCACGCAAAGCTTTGTTCCTTCCCAGATGCCCCCCATCTCTGTTCTGCCAGTGAGGTCCTCTCATTCCTTTGGTGGGTAATGTAACATTTACAGGAAGCCAGTCAGTTGGTGCTGGTTGCCTGTTTTTGTGTGACCTCTCTACAACAGACTGTATGTGTGCAAACATGAGATTCTATTCCCTATCTTTACATGCTGTGTCACTCACCTCGATAAAATTACCAACTCTTCCATTCAGGGCCATGAATTCTAACACATACTTGTCCTGTGTGGCCATGACCACAGCTCTGGCAATCACAGTAGCACATACTTAACTTAAAAGCCTTAGACAGTGTAAGTCACCATCACTGAATAGTTCTGCAGTAGCCTTCCAACAGAAGTCTGGGGGAAAAAGCAATCCCATGTTGTTTGCAACCTTTAGTAGTGTGGATGTTTTCCAGAAAAAACATAATTGCCTGACAAGTCCTGTGTCTCAGGGTCCTGACTATGGTGACATCTCCGTCCTTTTCACTCACAGGTACCATCCACAAGGCAGGAGCTGGAATCCTGTATGTGTCCCTGGGTGCAGAGAACACCCATCCTTATATTGCTACATAAGCTTTTCAGGACCCAGGACACTCATTGTTGCTTTCCTTCTCCAGAACATCTGTGTTTGATAGGTCAAATGTCTGCCCTACTAAAGGAACTACTTTCATAGCCACTGCTCAGTACTTCCTTTCTTTCTTTAGTGGGAGCACTGCCCACTGCATTCCCTTGCTGCCAGTTTAGAGGGCTGTCATGTAGATTGTTCTGCATCGATGGCAGCAGCAACTCTTTTCATATCAGAGTGGCAGACAGCAAAACTCTGTTAATCTAGCTGTCGATCCAGTTGCCTGGGAGCTGCTAGAAAGAAACAGCTGGGTCAGCCACTAAAGAGCCACCCAACTATTATTCCTCAAATATTGATTCCAAAGCTCCTTTGATGCCCTGATTACAATTGTCACTTTCCACGCCCCTGACATTGTTCTGGCCTGGGCACATCAGAGACATCTGACAAAAAGCTCATTTCCTACCTGATGAAACTCAGATGAGTTACCTTGAGTGTAAGTCACATTATTCTTCTTATAAGTCACCTTATTCAGTAAAACAGGAGAATTCAGGGCCTTCTTGGTAGAACCCAATCAGGCAATGGTGAAAATTTGCTGCCCATCTGATGTGTTTGTAAGGTTTAGGCTAACACATAATGACTGCTTTCAGATCAGCTCAGTTGGATGCTGCTTATCTTCAGCCTTTTCCTGCTTGAAAGACTCCTCTCCAGACAGTAAAACTGTTAACTGCCACCTGAAGCAGAGGAGAGGAGAATACAAAACAAAGAGTTTTATCCTTGCCCCACACATTCTCCAGTGTATGGGAGAGGAAATTTCCTCCTGGAAGTAAATTAAAAGCAAAGGATGTGTCTGGGACTTGAAAATTTACATCAGACCTTTAGTGCTTCCTTTGTCTATTCCTGGACCAATGTCATTAACAAACATCTACCCCTGATGTGTTCTGTGTTATCCCTGCAGTCACCACGAAATCCAGAAATGTACCGTGATATGAAAAACATCTTTATGATATAAAGGACAATTTAACTATCAGTCAGCTTCAGGGAAGAAGCTCTGAGAATTCACTTTCCTCTTGTCCACTCCTGCTTCCAGAGAGGAAGAGGGAAGAAAGATTTTATTTAATCCACACTTCCAGAGAATGAATCCAAGCAAACAAGAGCTTCCCAGGGAGATCATCACCCCACCCAGTTGATCATGAAGAAGCAAAACTGCCAAATCAGCTGGAAGAATGTGAGACTGAGTGTCTTAGGGTACTCTGGGAAACCATCCTAAGTCAGCCCTAGCTGTTATTCTGCAAAGGCACCTTTTTTGTTGTCTAGTGATTCAAAAAGGATCAAATCAGAATCTCTGTACCATGCCTGAAGCAATCATTCTCTCATCAAGCAATGTGGTGGAAAGTTAAGCCTAAACTCCTTTAGTCACCATATATTTTTAATACTAACATAATTCAAATCCTAGATTACTGTCCTCTTAAATGCTTTGCAATGATTAATTGCTTAAGACACAGTAGTGTGTTCATGTTGGAAGGAAACCAGAGCAGTGTAAGATCCTCACCTATGCTGGAAGTGCAAAGTAAATGGATTGCTTTTCCTTTTTACATTCCCTAACTAGTGTGATGGAGCTCAAACTGAGGCAGCTGAGGAGCTTTGCTCATGGGATGGGGTGGTAAATTAAATTAATAGATTAATACAAAATAATTTTTAAGCCCCAGGTCTTATTAACTTGGAGTACAGTGCCAGAAGGTATCATGGAGTTAAAGAACCTAATAAGGTTAGAAAAGAAAGCTTAGACATATAGCTAATCAGAACATTCACTGCCCTATTAAATAGGATAAAAATTGAAAAGCAAATATTACATTTTCATGCTTGAGGACCACTGCTAACTGAATTTTTGAATAAACTTCTCTAAGATTTTAATTTCCCTGTCTACGGCCATGTCACATAAGTGACTCAGTCATTCTTTGGTAATCTGGTGTATTCACATCCTTTTCCTCTTCATTTTTTTCCAGCTCACAAGCTTACAAATTCTAGCAAAAATTCTTAGTTGTCCTATAGAGTATGCTCTTTTATATCACCAAATTCTATTCCAAATAAGTTTACTTCTGTGTAGCAGGTTGTGTAGTTCCTTATATATCACATTGTCATCCTCATCCCTTTTGACAGTATCTTTGAACTTGACAGTCAGTAGGTCACACTGACTTTTGCATAGGGCTATTAATAAAGCAGTAAACAAGCTCCATTCTGAAATTCTTGCTGAGATACTCTACTAGGCATCTCTTTTCAGACCAATATCCTTGTGAGTAGAACCCGTTCATCACACAATTGTTACACTGTATCTTCCCCTTCCTTAGCATAATCAAAGAGGCACTGTCAAGACAGAGAATTGTTTTGATTCAGTACAATGATTTTGGTGTTCCTGGTCCCTGAGCACAGCTGCTACTGGGGTGAAAGTTACCCCCAATCAGAAATGCACTCCTGTCTCGTTCTACCACTGCCAGCAATTCATTGTGCAGATGTGGTTTATGAAGGCTTTTGGGAGTGATTTGATATTTTTACCTGAAGCACTTTGCCACAGCTTATATTAAAGCACAGACATCTTATTAGAGGACTGGCTTATGCTTCTGCATAGTTCAAACCCTGACTTTTTCAAGCAAATAATATTTTGAATCATCCCTCTGGTCTTTAGTTTATTAGTTTTCAGCCTCATTTCCAAAGGAAATGAGTCATAAGTACATATGCTTTCTGCTGTCTGCCTGTCAGTCCTCTCTCAGTAACTTTCAAACCTGTTGAAACCTGTTGGCCAGCTCAATTTGATAGGAAGACAGATGTATCAATGGTATTAAATTAATATGGTATTAATGGGGGATAGGGAAGAAACAGGGATACTAGAGGCCCAAATGTGTGACAGGGTGATGCTTAAACTGCCTCTACGTGGTCTGTCAAAGCTCTGGCAGGTGACAGCCTGGCACAGGGAGGGTTAGTTCACTGTTGCCAACAAATCACTCTTCTCAGTAAGTTTGTTTAGTGCATTTTTAAGGAAAATAAGATTGAGACCTTTGTTTTATCCCTTTCTTCAGTTAGATAGCAAACAGTTGACTTAGGCATCCTCTGCGTCTTTGATTGTGTCAGTTGTTGTCTCCATCCCTCCCACAAAGGCCATAACGGTTTCTCTCTGTTTCAAAACATCATTAAAATTGAAAGGCTTTGAGCTATGCTGGACCTGGATAAAACATATGAATAAGTAATTAATTTAATGAAGCAAATATTCCTCTTCATTTGACATCTCCATTATGCCAGATGAATATTTTCAGCTAGGAAGGGTTCAAGGAAAATCCAAAAGCCTTTCAGTCCCTGTGAATTTTACATGGTAAACCTGCTCTCCACCCCTCAGCAGACTCTGCAATGGTCATCTCTTTCATGTGTCCTGGGAGGTGAACTGTGAGCTGCCACAGGGCACAGCACACAGATGTTATTCAGCCACACTGTCATGCCTTGTTCTTGGTACAGCATAAAGTGCTAGCTTTCATCCCAAACTGAGCATGCTGCAGTAAGCTGAGCTTGAGGCCATCATGGCATGCACAACTGTCTGTGACTTCATTAGAGAGCCTTCATGTTGTTCCAGCTGCATTTCACAGTACTGCTGTCAGACGTTTGAAATTCTATGAGCAAAGGATACTTTTCAGCAGAGAAAGCAGCTTGAACTTCCATGTCCTCTTGCAAAGTGCTTCCCTATTTACAGAAGTCCCTCTTTGTCTCATATGGGTTTTGAAAAAATACCATCATTCCATTAAGACCTTAATTTCAGTGTTTAATATATTCCAGTAAGAATTATAAATATTTGATAGCACTTGTTGGAGTTGGCTGCTGCTGAACATAAGACATTTACTAGATGGTTGTCTGGTGTTGCTGATCTCTGATAAAATCCTGTGTACTTTTCCCTTGTGAAAAACAAGTCAAGAGACAAGATTTCTTCAGTGGGTGTCAACAGCAATAGGGGGCCAGAGGAGGAAAGGGTATGGTCTAGAGAAGGTGCCAAAGTGAGGAAGTAAAGCTACACAAGGTGAGCAAAAGCAAACAGCAACAAAGAGGCAATGGAATAAATTGCAACTGAAACAGATCTGAAGGCCAAGCATGTCTAGTTGGCTGGGCTAGACTGGATTAGATGAGCTCTGATTCTAAAAGATGAACACAGGTCGAAGATTACTAGATAGTCATAGAGGAGGAAACATCCCAGGTGTTTAACCTGACAGATCAACAGTAACAGCCTTGGCAAAAACAAACAGAAGGAATTTCCATCTCTTCTAATGTGGCTGCAATAGGAGCTAGGATTTATAGAATCAAAATGTCATAGTAGCTAAAACCTGACTGAATCTCTCGCTCTATGAGCTTTGATATGACTTTGCTCCCACCTCTCCTGGCTGAAAAAAAGAGGACATGCAGATTAGAAGATGCAATATGAAGATCAACTCTGTGTGAAGCTCTTTATTTTGGTAAAATAAAGATTTGCTGGTGCACAGCTGGAAGCAGATTTTGGATTCAGAAAATTCTTGTTTGCTTGAAATCTAGATTTTAACTACTCCTTTAATATTACCACAGCCAAGAATTTTTAGTAAGCCTCTGGTTTTGATTTGAAGGACTAGTAACTACAAGAAATGGTAGGTCAAGATACTCTTACAAAACAGAAGTTATGCAGGATCAGATGAAAAGTTGGCTGAAATTCCTTGCTTCTCAAAGCCTTTTGGAGGAAAACTGTAATATTACATCACTGAATTTGTGACAAAAAGGAAGCAAAAATTACCACAAACTTACCTTAAAATAGCTTAAGAATCATCTTACAGAAATAAGTAACACTTTTAAATAGGCTCTTCAAACCTACAGAAGTCTGAGATAGCAGAATATAAACACATAGCAAAGGCTAGCAGTCATGCCAGCTGTTCTTAAATGCCTACCTGTTCCCATGTCTGGCCAGGATATTGCTCTGACATCCTCCAACAGGACCTTCTGATAGGAATTAGAACTAAATGGCAGCTGTCAAGGGCAACCTGGGGTTGTTCATGCTCTGAGTGCTCAGGACAATCAAGAATGGGACTGGAGTTGTCAAGAGTCTTCTATCCATACCCATGGGTGGTACAAGTGTACAGATAAGACATATCCCAGATAACATTTTCTTAAGTGTTTGCACGGCTGTGAACCTTCACAATTTTCCCAAGCAGTCTCTTTCAAAAGTTTACCCTTTTCACCTCTATAGAGCTTTTCCTAGCTGAAATGTAAGCCCTCTTCTTACCTTCTGAGTAGAAGGAGAACAGATGGTTTCCTTGTTACACCCTTCTTTGTATTTGAGTTGCTTTTTATCTTTTTATGTGGATGAATAGGGTTAGCCTGTCTTCCCTCACTGTCTTGGTAAGGCTCTGTCCTCTCTGTACCACTTGTTATTGTCAAGGTCATCCTGTTATTTTCACCAGAATTGCTTTCCAACTACCTCCTCTCCTGCTTAACTTACACAGTTGGGGTTTTTTCCTGTATATCTGTAGGACCTTTAACTTGACCCTGTCAAATTACATCCTGTTTTTATCAGAACACCACCACCACCAATTTGTGGGGATCCTTTGGAATTCTGCCCCTACCTTCCAGCAGATACCAGCTCCTCATATCTAGGAGTTACCTGCAAATTGACAAGACAGTCTTCAGTCTGTCATTTAGGTCTGCATTGACAATACCAAACACCGTGGGGCCTAGGACAGATCAGTGCAAACTCTACTTAATGTTGCCTTTCATTTTGTTAACATAATTAAGTCTATTTGTTTAGACTATGCTCCTTCAACTTGCTTAAGAAAAGTCACTAAAATTTGCCATTTAACTAGTGTAAAAGCCAAGATATCTCCTATTTTTCCTTTATCTTCAAGATTGATCACCCTATCACAGACTGAAGTTAAACTGATCTGTTCTGACAGCTCATATTAGTCCTAGGGTGGGCTGCCAGCCACAAAAAGCCTGACACACAAGCTCAGCAGGTGCTTTGAGAACTACTAAATACCTTTTAATGTGTACCATGGTGGAAGCATCAGCATACTTCAGTCACTGCTACTGCCTCTCTCTCCTAGAAGAGCTAATTGGAATGATAAAGTCAGGATCTTTCTTCTGGAAGGGCTATGAAGGACTCAGGAGCAGCAGAGAACTGAAAGAGACCGTGCTATGTATTGGAAGGAAAGCATTGCCAGGATGGAATGAGGAGGAGAAACAGTTGGTATCTGTTCACAAATTGAGTCAGGCTGAGAAGAAGAGGAAGGCTGTTTGGAAGAGGTGTCTCACTTTGGGCTGTACAAACATTTGTGGATCCACACTTCATTTAGCATTAATCCCTCCCTATGGAGAGAGGCAACCTGTCATACAGTTTAGATTTTAATTTTCTACCCGTTTCCCTGCAAGCAGAAACATACGGGCATGTTTAGGCCTTTTTGGTACCTGGAGAGGAATAAATGAGAGCCACTGGTTGGAAAGTTGTACTGTCATTGTGATATTCCTTTTCATCCCATTAAGGTTGTCTGGGAACTAGGAGTCAGCTGATCTGATTATTGCCAGACATTATCAAGCTGTCTATAATTAGCTTTTTATTGGTGAGAAGCCAGAAAATCCTCTTTGTTTGCAAGCTTGGACTATAGAGAAAGAAGAGAAATATTTAATGGAAGACATTGTTTGGAAACTGTAGATCCTAATTAGTGTCTCAGTCTAGTAGGGAAACTGCATGCAGCATTTCTCTGAAAAAAAAAAAGATACTTTAAGCATCCTCTTTTGAGGAATGCTGGTTTGCATTCTTGAAAGGCAGAGCACACATGGAACTCTGTGGAGATATGGATGCTTTTCTCAGTTCCTCTACTACAGGCTTCTTACATTCACACGTTATATGGCTCCTTTTAGTGCCAATCTATCAAAAATTTAAAACAAGTTAAAATATAAGTTAAAATTTGGGCTGTACCTTCTACATGTAGCCTGTGGAGTTTACAAACTCAGAATCAATAAATCCAGATAAATTCGGATAAGCATTCCAGTAGCCAGTTCTTTTTATACTGTATATTAAAACTACAGTATTTAAGTCCAAGGTGACTTTAAATCTAAAATAACCCTTTACATTTTCAGCATCATCTTATGAGTCACATGTTACCTGATTTATTTTAGAAGTTAATTATATTCAAATTACTAACACATGACTGATATTTTCAGTCTCATATAGTAATGGTGTCCCTTTTAATTCTTCCAGTGGACATCCTAAACTCCATGTGCTTTTTGTCAACACCATTTACACAATCTGCAGCAAACAGAGATTAATGATACAGGCATTAGTGGCATGGTTAGAAGGTTGCTGTCTAATCCAAGGCAAGTATTTTTTTTTCTTTTCTTTTCCTTCCCCGCCACTGCCTTCTGTTTGATTTCGGTTTTGTTATGTTGTTGTTATATTCTAATAATTTCTCTTCTCAAACGCTTAAACCAGAACTTATCACTGCCATGTTTTCTCTTTTCCGAGGGAGAGCATCACTATGGAGGATACCAAGCCTTCTTAAATACAGGACTCTCTGCCCTGTTATTTTGAGTCTTAAAGAGATGTGAGGACAAAGCCTGTTCAATGATATATGAAGGTCTTAATCAAATGTCTGAATAAAACCCTGAAGGAGTTATATTAAAGTATCAATCATGTTTCCCAAAGTAGAACCCAGAGCAAGAATAGGAACCATCTTCTTGTAATTAAATAGATTGTAAGTGGCTGCTATACTTAAGGTGAGATCATATCTGAAAGCAAAGTATTTGGCAGAGTTTAATTTTGGTTATTTCTGGGAACAACACTGTCAATTTGTGAAATATAGGTTGAGTTTGCTGTGTGGTTGGAGTACCCAGCACTTGCTAAAGAGGAGCAATCCACATATGTTGTTAAACTCTAGTAGTGGAGTCAAGAATAAATACAGTAAAGAGAGAAGATCCACTTCAGGTTTAAGCAGTAATTAGTTTAGCTATTTCTCTCTGCATTGCAACTAAACAAATCAATACAGGCTGTTTTTTCCTTCTAAGGTTTGAAAATAAAAGTCATTTGGATTCAGACCTTTCTTCAGGTTTATAAGACTGGTTCAACCACATGATATACCATTTAACTCTTGTACAGGACACCTACTTCAGTCACCAGGGAATGCTTGCAAGGGCAACCTTTTAGCAGTGCCAGTTAAGTGTCCCTTGGTGATATCCCAGCCTAGAAAAAGGTGATTCAGAGCTGGGATGTGACTGTGGTTAAGTGATCTGCTAGAGATGCTGCTATCATCCACAGCTGGTTTCTTCTGCTTGGATTTCACTGCTATAAACACTCCTCTTGGTCTCCAGGCTGGCTGCACTGTGTACTATGTCCTTAGCATATTGTCCCAGACTCTTAACTTCACATCTCCACCTAGACTCTACCTCCCAGTAGACCTCATCTCTCACTCATACACTGCTTTCACCAGAAAACCCTTTCTGTGCCTCTGCCCCCTGTCTTTCTGTCATAGCTGAAGCGACACCTCTTAGCTTGGTTTCCACCAGTGAGCCAAAAAGAGGATTTTTGTGATCTCAAAGCTTTCAGATCACAGTATTTTTCTAGATCAGATTGTGCCCAGGGTGGACTGAATATTCAAAGGATTTGGGTACCAGATTCAAAAGCATATTTCTACAGAGTACTATATGCAGTACCATAGTGGTTTTATTTTCAGAGGTTATCAGTTGGCCAGCTCAAGATTACCTTGGGGATAACAGAAGGCAGTTGCTTGACACAAAGGATATCTGCCAGATATCCACTTGCAAAGCCAAACGATGAGGGCATGAGATGCATCCAAAGAGGCAGTCACCAGAATTTTTAACAAGAGAAAAATAAGTTGTGTTTCCCTAGCCTGTTTTTCAAAAATATCTGAACAGTCTTGCCCAACATTTTCCAAAAGCAGACATCAAAGGCAGATAGCACACATGGAACATTTTAGCTCATCAACTTAAAAGACCAGCAAAGTTTTAAGCAGCTGACTCTCTTTCAGTGAAAAGCACAAGAAAATCTTAAAAATAGGCAATGCAACCAGCTTATCTGAGTGAAAGCAAACTAAAAAACAGGAGTTTGTGAAACATGAGTTTGCAACCCAAGATTTTCCTGTAAGGGAAAGGCATTTTTGTCTCAGTGTGTTAAGCCCAAGGAACATGCCACAGGGAAGGGATGCTTGCACAGTCCTAATGCTGCTTGTACAGTAATTCAGCCCACTTTCTTAAGTGTTCTGTAAAATGGATAGGCCTTGAGCCTTACCTACAACGGGAATTTAGTTTTTGGTATAAGAAGTTCTGGACAATTGTTCTGGAATGAAGATTTGCTCTTTGGTGAAAATTCCCATCTAAGCAAGGCTCTTGATATTGTTGTTCAAAATCTCCATGTTAAAACCTGGACATGCTACTCCTTAATGTAGTTCTTTGCTCAGCCAAAATTAGGAGCCAAAACTTAGGGCCAAACTGAGTTTTTTGTGTAACCTGCAGAGGTATTCTCACAGAAGAGGTTTCTGTGGTAAGATTCTAACTGGCAGCATTTCCAGTTAAACTTCATTTTGAGGGTTCAGAGAATAGCTATGAAAGTAAGAAAAGCTGAAAAATAAGGGTTCTTTACATAATAGATTCCAGGTGCCATTTTATACAAGCTATTGAAGATGAAGGATTTGATCAGAGTATCACATTACCAATACAACAAGGATACACAGGCTTTTCACGGTAACCATGTGGCTATCAAATTGAAGGTAAACAAAAAATCACTGTAGAAATGTAATGATGTTTCCTAAACAATTAAAGTTATTAACCTTCGGAATAAAAAAGCTGTCATGGATCCCTTCTCACTGGTACCTGTCAAGTCTAGATAGCTTCCTGAAAGATACTCTGAAATTCAAAATTGTTTCAAGGTGGAATAAAGTAGAATCCAAACCCCTCAACTGCCAGGATTTTAGTTGCAACTTCCCATCATTGCTAATCACAGCTGCTGGTAAAGGTTAAAGGTGTAGATGTATTTTGGCTCCATGGGTACTTTAATCTTTGTTTTGCATAACCTTGTGCTGAACAGGGCTATACAAACTTGCTCACTTATCTACTGTACCAGATCCATACTGCACGTTCTCAAATGGAGCTGGCTGGCATAGCTTTGAATCCACAAATTAAAATGTACAAATCTAGGCTTAACATTACTCTTGTGAAATGAAAGAGCCAAGTTTCCTATTTCCTTGCTTAAACATCAGCAGTCAGTTGGGAAGCATGAAGGACAGGGCCTCTCCTCTGGAGCTAATAGCATTAACCTTCTCCCTGTTCCCAAGGCACATTACACCCAATAGTTTCAAGATGGCTTTTATTTTACCTGATAGCAGATAGGGATTCTTCATCTCTATGTGACCTACATAGGCTTAAAAGTTAAGAATTTCTTATTGCTTAAGCTGACACAATGAATCAGCTGCCAAATTGAGAATGATAACCAAATATGATGGATAACCATTGCATGCTGCTGGAAGCAGGGCAAGCAGCATTTCTGAGTGGAGGAGATGTAATCATCAGGTGCTGTATTACAGTGACAATGAGACCTGCAGGAAATGGGCAACTGTAGTTTGCCTCTGCAAGTAAAGAGCACCCCTCTAATCAGAAGAGAGTTAATAGAGCTGGTGCTGTGCAGGATCAAGCCCGTGCAGTTTTGAGAAAGCAGAAAGATGATCTGGATAAACCTCTAGATTTGCTCTCTTTGAGTGACCTCTGTTCCTCAGAGGGATTCACTGGGGGCCTATTACGAACTTAGGAGGAATGTGATAAGGTGTTTGATGTGGTAAAGGATCACTCCCAGCCAGAGTTACACATCTGTTTAGGAAAACAACACATTTTCAAAACAATTCTCCCCTGAGCAAATTAGGTAAAAAGTACAAAGATTCCATGTCTCCTCTATTTCTGAAAGCTGAAATACTAAGCCTCAATATTTTTATTGGATCACAGGAGATTAAGATCATTTCAGGCCACCAAGAATAGGAAGCACGCATGTCTAAATATTTATAAGGGAGATACTCCCTTCAGGTTCATTTCCAACAGCCGCTTCCAACACTGGCTCTCCAAGTGGCCAACTCTTCCAGCAGAACTGCTTCCTGCACATCCATCTGCTCAGTTTTTTCAGATAAACACACGTCTCTCCTGCTGGCTGTGTAGTGCTGACTTTTCCCCACCATGTGCACAGTTAGCAGGGATGCCCTGCAGAGGCTTTACTGTCTGAGTCACAGAAGGAACCCAGCTGGATATCTGGAAACCCATTTGGGTTTATGAATTAGCAGGATGTGGGTGAGTTTTTTCTTTTCTTTTCAACCAATACATGAAGTAATTCCATACTGAGTTAATATACATGAATAGACCGCCTGTCATTTTTCACAGAGTAATTTCTGTGACTCTCACTGGAAATACCAAGTAGCAAATGAACAGAGAGACTGAAATCCACCCCCTAGTTGCTCTGAAAGGCAGTTCCACAGAACGTGAAAAGCTGGCTCAGATTGACAATGTGCAGAAAGCGACTGCCACTGCTCTACATGCTACTGGTCAGCAGATAAACAAAGCAATCCTGTTTCCAGGGCAGTGAAGCCAGCAGTAAATTTACCCAGCCACCTTTTTGATAGCTTTAAAAAGTAAAGAAAAACAAGGCACAGACATTTCAAGCTCCATTAGAAACAAGAGTGACAAAAATCAATTGTGACAAATAGGAAGGGACAGACTCTGGAAAAGGAAATGCCACTATGGTTTTAGAAATATATGTGTTTTTTAACAGGAAATCAAATAACAAATGATCAGAATCTTTTAAAATACCTATGCACATAATGGCAGGAACTGTTAGAATATATTAATGTTCCATTATTAAAGCAAATCGGGCAAAGCTCTTGTTAGTAATGGCTAGTGGGACTAGTTCTGCAGTCCTTGTTAAACATGTCTCTAGCATCCATGTTCTCGTGGTAAAAGCCTGTTCATGATTGTTCCCAGTAAGGTGTTTAAGCTTTGAAGGTGTACTTGGGTTGGAAATGTATTCTGTCCACATTAAGTGATCGTGGATTTGGACTAATTTAGGTTAGAAGGAATCTCTGGAGGTCATCTAGCCAGTCTTCTTCTCATGAAGTAAAGATACAGAAAGGATTGTAGGGCTTATTCTACGGGTGTGGGGAAAGGGGATGAAGAGCTGCATCATATTTCTGACCCAGCACCATATCCTCTCAGCTGCAGTTACCGTGCAAGAAATGAAGTCTGGCTGTTCATTGGTGACACCTGACCTGTAATGACTTGGATTTCCAGGACCACTGAGTCTCCTCCTTGCCAGAGACATACTGAGTAGCACCACCTGCCATGGGAAATTTCTCTCCATGCCCTGGCACTTGACACTGCCAGCCTCTGAGCTGATCCTCGCAGTGACATTCTGCCTTCCTTCCCCAAATTGTGTCATTCTCGAAGTTGCCTTGGATTACAGCACTAGATGGGCTTGTGTTGCAGCACAGCTTTATTTCCCTGGAGCTGTAATTGCATCATGTCCTATTCTTGTCAGTGTTCCCCAAGCCATTCCTAATGCTTAGGTCACCTGTATGAAGTTTAGCCCATTGGAATATGTGCTACAGAAAGCCATGAGCATGGCTGTAAAGCATGGCTCAGGGATCTTCCCCTTCCCTCTTTATTTCACTCCTACTTGTGGGAAACTCACAGTGGGCATTTTCTTCAGCTCTTAGACATTGATGCAACAGTTTTCCTTTAGCACACAGAATCCTCAACATGTTGTTTATTTACTTTTTGCCTTTTCCTTTAGGAAATTGGCAGAACTCACCTCTGGGAATGAACTTGTGTTGCAGTGCTTAGCAGGAAGCAGGCAGCATAGCACGTTTGTTCCCAATTCTATAACTCCAGGTGTCTCTGGTTTGCTGGCAGCACATTCCAGCAGGGCAGTGCCCCTTGTTGTTTCCTGTAGCAAAACTGTACAGGATCTTCTGGATAAAAGGCAATTATGTATTATTTCTGAACCTAAAAGCCTTGGATTAAGCCAGATACAAAATCTGATCCGATTTATCCCCCTTTTTCCTTGTCGGATAACTGTTAGTCTGCCTTTTTGTACTTTTCAGAGCTCCAGCCCTTAGTCCAGGAAGCGATTTCACAACAAATGAAGCCAGCCACTGCCACGAGACTGTGTGGCATTCCAGTGCTGTGGAGAGAGGTGTTTATGTTCTCTCTCTTCCCCAGTATTTCATGTGCCTGTGTGTCTCTCGGGAGTAAACACAATCCCTTTGCTTTGCAATGCCAAAAATAGAAGGATTGGTATTTAAATTGTGAACAATTGGGTTTGGCAAACAATGCCTTTCTGAATCACGGGGCTGAGTCATTTCCCTCACCTAAGCTGCTCTCTTCTCCCGTGCAGATAGCAAGAGCAGGGGGAAATCCAGCACTAATGTTTTCCTGTCTGTCTGTCTGCCATCCTCCCCATGCCCTGCAGCCTGCCTGCTCCAGGCCGAGCTGGTGAATTACGAGCGGGTCAAGGAGTACTGCCTCAAAGTGCTGCAGAAGGAAGGCGAGAACTTCAAGGCACTCTATCGGTCGGGAGTGGCATTTTACCACCTGGGTGATTTCAACAAGGCTCTCTACTACCTGAAAGAGGCAAGATCCCGCCAGCCAACAGGTACGGAAGGGAGCAGGGGTGTGGCTTTGCACTGACCGCTTTTGTATTTCTTTCCATGAGACGTCTTATGTCCCTGACTTGATTGCGTTGATTTCCACAGGGATGAGCATGCATGACTCACTCTATGTCCTTGCCTGGACTCCCCTTCAAGCATTCGTGAGTGGTGCAGCAAGGTCACAGTGCCCACAGATTAACTGCTGCCAAGGATGCAGCATGCCCTGGAAGATGACAGTGTTGCTGGAATGCTATCGGTGCGGAGGGGATCCTGCCTCTCTTTTCCTCACTAACTTATTTTGGAGAAGAAAGCTGGGTGGGGAAAGAGAGTACCCCAACCATTACATTTTCTGATTTGAGAAAAAGCTTCTTCCCCTTAGCAATGCCAGAAGACTATTTGTCATTCTCAGTAGCCTTCTGCCATCTCAGTAGAGGGTTAGTATTCTGCTTTGATCAAGGAGACAGACATTTACCCACAAAGCAATCATCAGGATGCTTCAACTTCTGCTGTGAAATCAGCCTTGTTAAGTATTCCTTGTTAAGTATCTGTCATCCATCTGTCAAAACCATACAGTTCATTTGGGGACACCAATTACATATCCAAACAACTGAGCCTTGCCAGAGCAACCATCTCCATGCTAACCTGCTCAGCCTCAGAAGGCAGGTGAAAGGCCAGAGTTGAGGGTGAGGCAGAGATGATGCTTTTATTTTTTGGCAATTATAGGGGGATAAAAAACCAATATGGTTTTAAACAAAGGAATTTTGTAAAATTTCAAGAAAGCAAAATGGAAGTTGTGTGCAAAGAAAATACTACAGAGTAGCTCTTCATATGAATCTGAGAGGAAAGACTGAGAACTGGATGTGAAATTGGAGCAAGCCTGGGCCCTGGCAGAGCATGGTGGAGTTAATAATATTTGTTTAACTAGAGGAGGGAAGGGAGGCTGTTGGAGCTGGCTGTGCTTGATTTCCTACAGGCATTGTACCTGCAGGGCTCCTGCAGTGGCTGTGCCCTGGAGATCCATCAGGGAGGGTGTGCTTGGGGGTGTGCTGGGATCTCCTTCCTCTTCCTCCTCTAAGTGTACTTGGTCCCATCTGCTGTGCTTGGCCATGGGATCCGGGCAGTCTGACAGCACAGCTGTGCACCCCACACTCCCAGAGCAAGTGTGTCTAAAAGCTCAGTTTAGTCTATTTTAGTTTAGTTTAGTGTGCCCTTCTGCTTTCAGCCCTTGCCAGAACCAGGAAATGCAGAAGCATATGCAAGAGAAAAATAGTGAGTGGAAAATAAATTATTATAACCTTGAAGTTTTGACTAGGCTCAGATGTGAAAAATTTATTTTAGCTGAACTATTTAGCTTCCATCTTTTAAATATATGTTTATGTGCTCCCTTACCACCCCCCTCCTTGTGATACTATTTATTTGGTATTCCTCATTGCTTCTTGAAATAAATACTAATTTATTCAACAGCAACAACTTCAAATACCACTTGCTACAAAAACATACCAGAAAGTGTCCCTAAAGGCCCTTAATGTATACAAAACCCAGTTCTGGCCTTCAGCTCTGCATCAGACACTTTCCTGTTATTTGTAGACCATTCAAGGCTGTTGTTCCACTGTTTTATTTATGATTATGGAAAACTTGAAGGGCATTCAGGGGGAAAGAATTGAGTATGTACTGTAAGAAAGGATGTAACTGTTAAAACACAGTAATAGGAATCAGGTAGCACTATCAAGAATTATTATGTGACTTGGAATAAGTAAGTGTCTCTACTTTAAATATCTCCATCTGCAAAGTGTGATTGTTTTCCTTTATCTGAGGTTTCACCAGGCTCATTAGTTATTATTGCAGTCATGTTCTGTGTTCTTTTTTTTTCTAATAAGGAATGTTTTTGGCACAAATCACTGGCAGTTATTCTCTTTGGTGGGAGAGATTTTGAATGGTAAAGAGGAATTAGTTAGCAAAGGGGTTTAGTGTTCTAAAGGGCTGTCAGCACAGCAGATCCTTTATGGCTATTCACTATCTGCCCAGGGTGAAGGAAGGTTGGATTTGGCCTGATTTCTTGTGCCACCTCCAAACAAAAATCACAAAAGCACATGGAAATAACACGAGATAGTTGTATAACTTCTACTGAGGGAGAGGGAAGCTGCTGTTAAGTCATGTAAAGCATGCATGGACCCTCCATGAGCTCTGTTTACATAGGTTGGTGCAACATAGGCAGCCAAACATGCACCTTGCTGCAAGCCTTGTTCAGCCCTCTCCCACTGGGGCTGCATTGTCAGGGCAGGAACTGACTGGGATAGAGATCAGACCATCAGATGGCAATGTCCTGGTGATGTCAGGCAGTGGTTCCTGCTGTCCCTGTGCTGAGAGCCCACGTTCAGACATCCCACAGGCTGCCTGGACCAGACGGCTTTTGTGCTGTGCAGGGTGGGCGGAGGCTGCACTCAGGCACTGCCTTCCTGCACCCCTGCAACTCAGAGGTCCTGGGAACAAAACCCAGGCCATGGTGTCTGCACAGCAGATAAGCAACTGGGCTTTGAAGCTATAGGGGAAGCAGATACGACCTTTAAAATAGCATTAGGCCACTCTGCAGAGAGACACAGGCACAGGCCTAAGAGCCAGGAAACACATTGCAGCTCTAGCAGAACCTCTTTGCATTGGTCTGACCCCTCATCTGAGTTGTTCTAACATGTTATTTCCACATGAGCCAAAGGGGATCACTTCTCCACTGAGAGACGAGAGTCTTCTCATTAACATTTACATGTAACTTTGAAATGCTTCTGCAGGCAGTGCTAGTATGGTGCAATACTATTTGGTAGAAAAAACTTGACAAAGACTCTGTAAACAGAGTGTTGCTCTCATTATTTTTCCTTGGTAAAACAGTGGCCCTCACACAGGGAGCAAAACATACTAAAACCAGCCTGAGAGATCTATAAGTAGCTTGCAATGGGAACATCTCCCACCCCTGTCACGCTACACATTATTTTGCCCATGGCTTCCCAAGCATGTGGAAATCTCCCAGGTGAGTGAAGCTGTGCCATCAGCAGTCACTACTTTACCTGAAAGCTAAAGGAGGCTGGCAGCCTTTCACACTTATGAGCCCACCTCTGCCCCCTCAGCGAGATGCTGAGTACCTTGGGGGCCCAGGCAGGTGGGATTTCCTGACATGCTGACACAGTTATCCCACCTGCACCAAGCAGGCATTCCAAGTGTGTACCTCATTGGTGGGGATGTGTACCCAGAGCACAGCCCATCAGAGCCTAGAAGTGCACAGAGCAGAGGTCACAGTGAGATGCAAGCAGCACCACAGGACCCTGGTCAGGCTGTGTGCCCTGACTGTACATTGCTGGGAGTGAGTCAGCCAGCTGCACTCATATCATTTCAAGCCTAAAATTCAGGGCTACCCTCTGAACTGAATTTCTTCATTCCAGGAGGCTACACAACTAAAATAATTCTGCTTTTTAAAAAGCTGCTTTAAAATTTGCTGGGTTGGTAAGAAATGCTAATGCATAAGCAGCCCAGGATGTTGGTGTAACTTGTTTGACAGAAGCAACAGCAGAACTTCTTCGCTCATTAAAAATGTCCCAAATGGATCAAGTAGCTTTGTCATCGAATTTCCTCTGGAGTGCCTAGGATGATGCAGTTGAACCTGCAGAAGACTCAGCAAGCAGACCCGTCTCACCAGAGACAACTTGAGAAGTCACAACAGCATGGCCACGGCCTACAGATGCCCTGTGGCATGTTTGTGGATAGCTCTGTGTGGGAGGAAGCTGATCTGTCTGGCACTGATTCAGCACTAGCAGAGGGCACAACAGAGATGTCCTCATATTTAAAGGAAGTTTTGCACCCACAACTGCTTTGGGGGGTTCAATACTCACACTCACTAGTGCTGGACATGTTCCCACTAATTTGTTCATGACTTTGAAAGCTGAAGCACTTCTCATTTCCCTAGCTCCTGTGGAACACATTGCAATTTGGGTGAGGAGGAGGCAAGATTGTCCTCTGATTGGACTGCATTGCATTTCTGATTGGTGTCTGAGGATCTAATAACTTCAGTGTACCATGCTGGCCCTGGCTAGCTGTCAGAGCAAGGCTCTGAGCAAAGAACCATTTTTTAATCAATACAGAAGTGAAAGTGGCTGTGTTTTTACTTGCTTCTGGTACTACATGGCTTTTGCCACTTTGTGCGCACCATGTGTGTGTGAAGTTACCCTCACGATAGAAATCAATCTGATTTAAGAGAGGATTGACCATGACTGAAGAATTATTGACTCTGTCTGCAGACACATATTTATTTGCATCAACCTGTGATTCAGGGTGAACAGGTTCCCTTAGGGCTGAGGCCAAGAGAGAATGCCAACCTTGCATAGCCTGTGGTGTGTTGATGCTCTGAAATGCTGGAAGGCAGAAGAAGGCTCAGCTTGCCACCTGCACAGTGCAGGGATATCACAGCTTTCTACTCAGATGGATCAGTAGTTTTGTGCTCCTAGGAATTTCATTAGACAGGATAGACAAGGCAGTATGCAGCATGTAGCAAATGACAAATTGCATAAAGAGTATCATGGTGGAAAGACATCCAAGCAGAAAATTTAAGGGAAGAAGGGGTAAAAAGTCAATGTGAAGGATGCTCTTCCCAGTACTTTTCATCATGGGAAAACGTGAAAAGAGTGGAACGGGCTGTAAATAGAGTGGGAGAATGAAAAGGCGGAGCATAACTCTAGATAAAATGCCTTTAGGGGCTTGCAGGCAGGCAGGCACTGCAGGAAGAGAAGGCAATGGAGGTATTGCTCCACAAGTAGAGGCAAGGACGACCTGGATAGTTTCAGCTGTGTGAGTTCAACTGTGCTGACCAAGAGTAATCAGAGATAAGGTAAAAACTAGCTGAGGCAAGACTGTGAGCAACAGGGTTGCTGTCCCATAACAGTGATGCTCTCCAAAACCAAAGGTTACAGGTTTGATTCAGAGCCTCCTCCAGCTGGTGCTGTTCCAGCCCATAGTGCTGGAGCCATGTTCCCCTGTCATGTAACAGGGATGAAGGTGCACTCTGTCTGCCACAGGGAGTTGTGTAACCACCATACCTGTGTGTGTTCTTTCCCTGCAGATACCAATGTCATACGATACATCCAGCTGACAGAGATGAAGCTCAGCAGATGTTCCCAGAGAGAGAAGGAAACCTTGTGAAAATTAAGCCGCTTCAGCTGAAGTGCCCAAGGGGAAACATTTCCTTCCTAGAAGTTCATTTGGTGGATTTTCCCGTTTGCTCTGCCTCATCCTCATTTCCTCATCCATCCACTCTCCCTTGCTCTTCATTGAATATCAGTTTTGAAATGAAAGAGACTTGGACGCTGGATATGGCTGCTTGCCAGCCATGGTAATACCCCTTCCCCGTGGCAAAAGAGCACAACAACTACAGCCAGCCTTGTTCCCAGACAGTGTCACACACCTGGAGTAGGCAATGCTGGGGGACCTGTCTGGTCCTGAACTGACTGCCTATTACCTATTAGGGAAGCAACCTCCAGAACAACGACTTCCTGACCAGGCAAGCTGGAGACAGAGGATTTCTTCTCTGAGTGATCACTGGAGCTTGGAAGAGATAAGAAACCAAGAGAGCCACTGGTCATTCCACAGGGGACAGCAAATACCTTTTTACCATCAGTTCCCTCTGCCTGCTTCTCCAGTGTGTGTTATTGGTCTCCAGTGAGAGCTCACATGCTCCCAGTCTCCTGTCAGTGAAAACTCTTTCTAAACATCCTCTTGATGAAAGCACAGAGCACCCTATGAACCCCCTGCTGAGCTGTCCCGGTGCTGGAGGAGAAGGCTGTGGGTCACCACAGAGTGCTGAATGGACTGTGAAAGCATGGTGTACAGTGTGAGGGAAAAACTGTGAAAAAATTCATTAAAGGCAAATAAAAATTATTCATAGGCAACAAGTCCGGGCATTGCTTTTCAAAGGAGACTCTTTGGTTCCCTGTGTCCAGACAGACAACATTATCTAGTGAGGAGGCAGCATGGGGTGGGGAAAAAGGGATGTCTCCATTCTTACTTTGGCTCTACCCATGCCTTGCTGTGTGATCTTGGGCAAGTCACTTTTAACCTCTTGGTGCCTCGGTTTCCCTATCTGTACACTAGGGATAATAATACTTCCCTACCTCGCAGGGGTGTTGTGAGGATGTATCAGTTAATGTTTGTCAGTACAGTGATGTACAGTGCTTATTATTAGTACATTGGATTGAGGTCTTGATTCTCCCACCTTGTGCTGGTGCTTCCTGTGTCCTGTTTTTTTTCTTTGGTAGGAGAATGTGGTGCTGACAACAGGGTAGGACCAACAGCTTTGGAGCCTATTTTGGCAGCCCAGAGGGCCTGTTTAGTCCTTCTCCAGCAGTTTGATCTTTTCTGAGAGCTCTGTCTCCTTGATTCAAAGGTCCTTTTCTGAAACTGCCAATAATGGGATTAGTAGGTGCCACAAACATATTCTCAGTGTGACTTGCCCCAGGAGTGGCATGTGTTTCCAGTTTCAGGATATACATGAGTGGTTTTATCCCGCGGTGGTCAGTGTCAACAGCAGAAACACAGAAACTGAAACGGAGCTGAACAGACAAAGTTCAGCCAAGTGCTTTAGTTCCAGCAGACACGGTATCTGCAGACAGTTGACTATGGCATCCCACACTCCAGCTGTGGTATCTGGCCACATTCTTCTCCAGTCAAAATTTAAGATAGTTGTTAGAGAAACATCAAGAGAAAAGGCAAATTGAATATAAGCCAAAAGTGTGCCCTAGCAGCCAGGAAGGCCAACTGTGTCCTGGGGGCATTGGGCACAGTATTGTCAGCTAGGTAAGGGAGGGGATTGTCCCGCCCTGCTCTTCACTGAGGCGGCCTCACCTTGAGTGCTGGGGGCAGTTTTGGGCACCACAATATAAAAATGACAAGAAGCTACTAGAGGATACCTAAAGGAGGGCTGTAAAGATGGTCAAGGGCCTTGAGGGGAAGCTGTGTAAGAAGTAGTTGAGGTCACTTGGTCTGCTCATCCTGGAGGAGTCTGAGGGGGGATCTCATTGTTGTCTTTAACATCCTCACGACAGGAAGCAGAGGGAGGCACTAATCTCTTTTCTCTGGTGACCAGTGACAGGACCCAAGGTAAAGCATGAAGCTGAGTTGAAGAGATTTAAGTTGAATATTAGGAAAAGGTTCTTCACTCAGAGGGTGAGTAGGCACTGGAACAGGGTCCCCAGGGAAGTGGTCACAGCACTATGCCTGGCAGAGTTTAAGAAGCATTTGGAAAATGCTCTCAGACACATGGTGTGACTCTTGGTCTTGCCATGTGTAGGGCCAGGAGTTGGACTTGATGAACTTTGTGGGTGCCTTCCAGCTCAGGATGTTTGTGATTCTATGACTTTATGAAATCTCTGTCATTGTCTGAAAGAACTTCAGTCGTACTATTTAGTACAGGAACTTTAGTACAGGAACACATCCAGCTCACATTGGGGCTGGAGAAGAGACCATCTAAAAGTCACATATGTCCCCGAAATAAGACAGACCTACCTCAGTTGTGTAAAGCTTAAGATCAGCTGGGATGGCACCAGAAGTTAATGTTCCTCAGGTGGGTGGTGAAGAGCAGCTGCTTCCCAAAACCAGAAACAGTGTGCAGCTACTGTGAAGGAAAGGGCTGCTGGAGGCAGCACAGTCACCTTCTTCAGATGGCTGTTGGTTCACACGTCTGGGTCACAAATAGTGAGGACCCCTGCCCATTACTACAGAATCTAAGCAATAAATGGAACTAAACCTGCTAGGAAGAGAATTTAAAGACAAGGAGGACAAATGAAGGAATTTCTGTAAGTGGTTGTGAACCAGACCAGAAAATAAGGGTTAATCAGAGATGTGCTTGGGTGCATATAAGGTGTACCTAGAAATGCATAAAAGACAGCATTAGTAAGGTTGTTGTTCTCAGGCACATGCAGTCTAATATATCCTAAATACATCACAGCACATAAAAAATTCAAATAGAGGTGACTCTCCCCTACTTCATATTGCTGATGACAGTTTATCCTGCAGCCGCATGTGTCTCTTCACTGGGAGTGAAATGAGGATTCATCCTGCAGGCAATGCAGAAGAGGACACCACCTACGCAAACAGTCTCTGCCCCGGGAAAGCTCATGCAAGCAGAGACAAGCTTGTTACTCATGACCTTAATGTAAGAGAAAGGGCATTCTCCAGCCACTGGAGATGTAGGGCCATGACTGTCATTTTGTCTGGGAACAATTTTAGCCCTCACAATGGCTTCACTGATGTACTGTCACTGCATCAGTGCCATGTATATATTAATATAGAAAGGACACAGCAGGCTCCAGTCTCCTCATTTTTCAGCATCTTTGCTTCCAGGAACACTGCAAAGGTTTTGGGAAAGATGGAAGTTTTTGAATGTGCATAATAAAAAGATTTCATAGAGCCTTCAGGTGCTACACAACCACCTATTTCCTTCAGAAAACTGTTGTCCTTACATACACTGACAGCCAGAGCACCTGTAAACAGTGACACTTGCACCAGAGGCTGGAAGAAGGAAGTCACCAAAGAGAGAACAGAGTTGGTGACTGTTTCATCCAGTGACACTGAGTTTGAGACAATTATGGACACACCTTTTCCAGTGAGTGGTCCTTATCAGCCAGATATGGAGGTGTGGGCAGAGGCCACCCAATTCCACTGCTGCAGGGTAGACCTTGTTGTAGGGAGTTGGAGATACACTCTTCAAGGTAGCCATGTCCACTACAAGTTGATGGTGTATTTCTGCAGAGCAGTCAAGTAGCAATGTGAAAATACACATCCTGGAATCCCAAAAAAGTAAAAAAAGCTTTAGCTCAGCCAGGTGGTGTATCTGTATGTCAACATGCAGTACACAGAGGAATGAACTCAGGCCCCTGCCTATACCCAGCAAGGCAAAAGTGTCCTCAGTGCAGTGGGAAGTGAGCTCATTCATCCATCTCATGGTAAAACAGCTGGAACAAAATGGCAGGTGCCAGGCAGAGCAGTAGGACAGCAAGCAGGGACTGAGAATAAAAGGAGAGAGGGATGAGATGATCATGGGATACAAAATATGAGCCAAATACAGGTTCATGGACAGAATGATAATTGAACTAGAAAAAAAAGCTACCAAAGGCTTAGACACGCTATTTGCAGTTCATTACAATGCCCAGTTTTGGCAGGATACACAGCAGGGAAAAAAGACAGCAAGATTAGATGTGATTTTTCCAGTTGGAGGGGGCAAAAGAGGGGGAGGCTTTCCTTCCTGCTGCACAATCGTTTTTGAAAGTGCAAGGAGAGGACAAACAGATGCTGGTTGTGGAAGTTTTCCAAATATGTGTTAACAGTTGCTCTTGGTAAAAGTGGCTTGAACAGGGTGGAGATGTCTTTCTTAAAATTAGGGAGAGGGTATGACTATTTCCAGAACTGATGGGAAGGCAAAGGTCTGGATGTTCTTGCTTACTAGTGAAATCCAGGAGCCTCTAAGATGAAAAGGAGGGTCATGCGTGCAGAGCAACCCCTTTAGCTGTGCATCTCCATTTATCTTCCCCAGAATTCCTCTGCAAACCTCCTCTGTATAAATGTTCTTGACAAAATACAGCCAGCAGGCCCAGGAGTGGCTGTGTTCTCATGCTTCGTATAACATCTCCAGAGGGTTGATCTGAACTGTTTTCTTTATGATCAGTCCCTTGATGATACCCTTTTGATTTGCTTTTTTCCTAGGAGCAGGAGAAGGGAAGGGGAAGGGGGAGGATATGCATTGGGTAAAGGTGAAATCAAACAAAATTCACTAAGTCAGGTCCTGCTGACTATCTGTTTTCTTTGGTTGGTTATTCACCTTTCCTCCTGCACCCTGAAGGACACTGATGTTCTTCTCAAGTTTCTATGGTGAAATTTCTTGATCTGCACAATATTTTAGAGGCTTGAGCGGTAGTTACTTAAATAAGGAGGAACAGTGGTGGGCTAATGACCCCCAGGTGGGATGCTTTGGAGTAAATGCAGTAAATTATCAGGTTTCTTAACACTATCCATGTATTTGCATAACCAATTACTTAAGATCACTCTAGCTCATGAGAAGTGGATTCCAGAGATTGTTCTTTAGGAGTTCCTTGGTTACTAAGGTGCTACATGCTGTACCACTCCCTCCTCCTCCCCCCCAACAACAGCCTGCCTCAGTGGAGGTGATGAAAAGACAAGGCACTGTCCTGGTTCTTCACACAGCAGCAATTGAAGGAAGGTAAGCTCATGGATACATGATAAGAACATAAGAAGAAACCCATAGCAGTAACTTCAAGGCAGTTAGCAGCTTGTGAGATTGAAGGGCATGTAAGTGGTCCCACAGAGGTAGGGAGGAGAAAACCTCCTCTCTCCTTTGCTTCCCAGAGGGGTTCTCCCTCTATCACAGTATGGGCTAGCTCAAACTCTGTTCAGCCCAGAGAACTGTGCCTACAGAAACTCTTTCCAGCAGCAGTTGTGGTCTGGAATCAGGAAACAAATAGACTGTGTAGTGCCCAGGAAATTACCTTCTTACTCTGACTTCACACTCACTCCTTATCCTTTGGAAAGCACCTGTTGCTATAAGACAGACAAGGGGACACGTATAACACTATTCACCATGTCCTTGGTGAATTAAGCTGCTCTCCAAGAGAGGTGTCACAGGCCCTACCACAGCCTCATTTTTTTCCTTTACTGCCAGCCAAGTCTTACACACAACAGCAGTTCTGCAAAACCAACTTCCACAGCTTTTCCTTTCAGAGAGCTCCCCTTCACCACATTTTGCCTGGAGGGAACATGAGCCTGTGCCAGCTGGTAGCTACCTCTGGCAGCTCCCCATCGCTGGTTAGGAAATAATTTGTAATGCAGCCAGGTGGAACTGCAAGGGCGCCAGGAAATAAGAAGAGGAATTTGGCTGGGGCTTTGGGGCCAACATAGATTGTCATACAAGTAGTGCCACCAGATCTTCAGTTATTCCTTGTGCTCAGGTGCAGAATGCCCAGGACCACTGTATAACCACACTCCAGGCACTCAGAGAGCTCCCTGTTGTGCTCCACAGCCTACAGAGGAGATGGCAGATGAGCTCAGAGGAAGGGTGAATCACCCATGTACTCTCTGCATTGTACTATTTTCTCCTTAGAGCTGAGCTAACAGAAGCATATGAGCATACGTTCTCTTGTCTATTGTCAGAGTATCAAATCAAGACTGTGATTAATCTGAAACTCTACATTTTTGGTATTAGACCCCAGCTTACCTCAGTACTATAAAAATTTGGTATTAACTTTGTGTAATGTTGATGTCTAAAATGCAAAATATGAGATGATAGAAGATGACAGAACAGCTTTCTATAAAGAATTTTGCCAAGAAAAAAAAATCACTTTTTTTGAAAACAAAAGAAAAAATACCTGGTTACTAAAGACAGAAGTGATATTTAATAATAATAATAATAATAATAATCATCATCATCATCATCATCATCTCAACTGGTGATTCTTTCCCAACATTTATGGTGGCATTCCTCAGTCCATGCATATGTGAATGTGCATGTGAGTGGGTGCATGAGGGGGTCATGAGGTGCAGCCCTAGAGGGAAAAATATATGAGAGAGATGAATCTGACTACATCCTGCTACCCAGTCCATCCCACAGCAGGATCTGCTCCACTTCAACCAGTCCTGACATGTTCTTCCCAACTACTTGACTCGCTGGAAATGAGAGCAGAGCAAATGCTTGGTTGCCAGTTATTGCTGTTACCCATTACCAGTTCTGCAGGCTTTTCTCTGGCCATGAATCTGCCATGAACAGAATGGTTTACACATGCTCCCCATGGAGAGAGAGGAAGGAAAAGGTATTCCAAGGGAAGCAAGAGCTTCATCGAATGTGAAAGCCAGCCTGAATGAAAACTCTCATGACAAATCAATAAAAGCACATGCAATTCAGAGTCTGGGATCCTGTTTGAGCAAGAAAGCAGAATGAAAGTATCTTAAATGACAGTTTAAGTGGGAAAAAGCAGACAGGAGAAAGACACACAGATCCCATACCTAAAAGTCTGAAAGACCTGGCAGGAGCTCTGACTCCAGGGCAGAGAAGGGTTTTTTGAAATGGGAGACATGAGGAGTGAAATGCAAGAGGAAATTAAAAAATGGAATGTGGTAGAAAAATTAAAATATAGAGCTGATAGCGAGTCTTCCCACCCCAGTAGGACTTGGGCATCTGGGTAATCAGACCCTGCCATAGCTCTGACTCTGTAGGCAGAAGGAGGAAAAGTGAGGCCAGTGTCAACCTGAGGACACAAAGAGGAGACCTCAAGAGTGGCTGCCTGCTGGATCTTTTAATGCTGATCCCTTTCTTTTGCCTTTGTATTGCTTTCAATATCGTGAACCAAGAGACAGCCCAAATGCCTTATCCTGATGTATTTCTTAACACATGACAGCAACATCAGGGTTGGGGGGACAGGAATAACAGGGTCATCATTTTAAGACCTATTTTAGCTAGAAGTGGTAAGCCATCTTCATTATGTTTTTGGGGACAGAGTTATTCTAAGCCCTGAAACAAGGCAAATGACAGCTTTTTTTCAAGGCTGATATTTTCTTGCTAACTTCAAATTCCAGCTCTTATGCCAAAGTTGTTCATAAAAGCAGGCTGCTGCTTCAGTTTGGTAGGGGGAGCTATTGCTATCAATGTTTCTGCCTCAGCACTGGTCCAAACTCAGATGTAGTTGTACCTGGTTCCTCCTGCAGTGGCATTTTCATCTCATGTTCAAATGTTGTTCAGCATGTGATAATAAATTGTGTTTTAATGACCACAGGAAAAAAGTACATATTCAAATTATCCAGGATGAACCAGATGGAATAAGTGTTTCTCTGATTTTGCTTAGCAAAGACATCTGGGGAATTTACAGTTGGGAACAAAGGATTTTCACTTAACCAACAATGGATGGTTGGCAGCCAGTCTAGCTGCCAGTGTAATTTCATGATGGCAGCCCAAAGAAAGCAACTTAGCATGGCCTTGAACAGCCTCAGTAGAAAGCCATGTGCAGGATGGACCGTGTTTTTTGGCTCCCTGAAAAGAGCAGGTGGTAGAGCTACAGCCTCTGCAGGCTTCCTCCACTTCACACAGCAGCAGTACTGGGTTGCAGCAGAGCTTTTGGCAGCAGATAAACCCCCAGCTGTTTCATGTTCTACATGAAGTTCCTACAAACTTCTGGTTAGAGAAGTGGCCACATACAAATGGCATATTCCTCACTCAGAAGTGGTCTCCCGCATTTTGTTGGGGCTGAATTAGATCCAAACTAACAGCTTGCTGAATTCAGTAGGTTGTCTTTGAGGCTCAGCTGCCTCTTGGCAGGCTCTGAGAATTGACTCAGGGAGAGCATATGAGCCCAAGGACACAAGCCAAGATGCCAGCCCTTTCATGGGGTCCTTTGGATGGCCTCTAGCTGAGCAAGATATGGGCCTGAGCCTGGATAGTCACAAAAAAGCAAGGTCTCATCTGAGCAGAACAGATGTGTGACCCTTTCATGGTCCAGAGGCCAGGCCCTCACATCAGCTCCCCATGCTGCAGGGGGATGTCACAAAGCCAGGACTGACAGCTGGCTGGCACTTCCCCACTGCTAACAACCCTCACAGTTTTGACTATCCCAGTCTTTGGTGCTGGGCCTGCTCTGTCACCCTGAGGTCGAGGTAGGTCTCTCTTTCTAAAAGCCCTTTAAAACCTCAGTATTAAGGACTCCAAACATCAGCAAATAAATTGTAAAAATCCATGAGATTTTTTTGGAGCTCAGAAGGGCTCAGCTTATCACTTCTTAATGTTTGTGGCAGACAAGCCTGCCTGCTGTTGCGTCACATAGACCTGGGCTTCCATATAAACACAGAAAAATAGTTATTTTGCCAGTGGCACAGCAAAATGGAAGAGCTGAGCAAGAAAAAAGCTTGCCCTGTGCATCACCAAACCAACATGTCACAGCAACCCAAACTCAATTTATCACCTCAACCTGACAAGCTCAATTGGCTGTTCTACAAACTGTCAGTCTGGGAGATTTGATTGATGTCTAAAATGATTTCCATATGTCAGAAGACAAAAAGCTGTACTCAGGAATAGAGTCTGAATCTGCAGCTTACAGGTAACTGCATAGTTAGACTCTCAGATCAGTGCTTGAGAATACAACACTCAGTTTCAGTTTGGAAAATCCTGTAATTTACAGCATACACTGTGTGTTGGTTTTAACTGGGGTAGAGTTAATTTTCTTCATAGTGGCTGGTATGGGGATGTGTTTTGGATTTGTGCTGAACACGGGGTTGATGATATAGAGATGTTTTTGTTATTGCTGAGCAGGGCTTACGCAAAGCCAAGACCTTTTCTGCTTTTCATACAGCCACACTGGTGAGGAAGTTGGGAGTGCATGGGAGGCTGGGAGGGGACACAGCCAAGAGCAGGTGAACCCAGCTGAACCAAAGGGATATTCCAGACCATATGACAGCATGCTCAGTATATAAGGTTGGGGAAAGAAGGGGGAAGAAGGATGAAGAGAGAGACATTTGAAGTGATGGTGTTTGTTTTCCCAAGTCACTGTTATGTCGGATGGGGTCCAGCTCTCCTGGAGATGGCTGAACCTGCTGCCCATGGGAAGCACTCAGTTAATTCCCTATTTTGCTCTGCTTGTGTGAACAGCTTCTGCTTTCCCTATTAAACTGTCTTTACCTCAAACCATGAGTTTTCTACCTTTTACCCTTCCAATTCTCTCCCTGGTCCAGTAGTGGGGGAGTGACTTAGTGGCTGTGTGGGGCTTGGCTGCTGGCTGGAGTTAAACCGCAACACATAGTCAAAATTCAAAATCAACAGAAAAATTAAGAACCCCACAGTATCATCAGTATTGGTTCCCATTATAAAATGATCTGCATTTTTCTTCTCTAGCAATGAATCTCCTTCTAAGACATACACTGTTGTTGAGAGACATCCCTCTTATTTTGAGTGTTCTGGGCCAGTCATGTGCCATTCCACCTGTTATTAGTCTACAGACTGATGTGGAGCTCTAGGGATCCCAGATGTTTACATCTTTGTGATGTCAGATGGACTCACTTCACTAATGAAAGATGGCTGTCTAATAAAATATGAGATCTCTCCTTTTCACTCATCAACAGCATAAATACAAAGTCCCTACAGAGACTTCACAGCTCTGTTCATGATGAGCAAACCAAACCAAGCCATGTCATCTCATACCATAAATCTGAGGAAGTACCAGCTCTGAAAACAGACTTGAAAAGATCCTCAAAAGGGCATGTACATCACCCTATTACCTTAAGGCAATTAGGTCAGATCAAGTTAAACTGCTCCTGAGAGATGTTTATCTAACATGCTCTCAAAAGCCTCCTATGACAGAATATCACTGCCTTCATAGATGAAAAGTTAAGAGACTTCTTACTACAGTTTTAATTGTCTCCTTTGCAGTGATTTAAACCAATTACTTCTTATTTCAGCTACAGTAGATATGATCAAAAAGTTAGTCTCTGTCTTTGCAGTAAGTCATTATGTTTGTGAAAGGCTCTTCTCTAGGACTGATCTTTCAGCTTCCATCAAGATTTCTTCAACTCAGCAAATTTTCTGGCTCCTTGCTTGTTCTACTCATTTCCCTACAGATTTCTTCCAGGTAGTTTACATCTTTATTGGAGTGCAGTGCTGAAAGCAGGGCAGTTCTTTAGCTATGGCCTTCCAGCACAAGACAGAGCAGAAGCATTATTTCAGAAATCCGATATATAATAGGCCTCCTTACATTTTTGCTGTACTAGCAAGACATTATTGACTCATGTTCAAGACACACTCCAGACTTCTTTGACTCAGTCCAGTTTTTCTTCTATGCTGTTGTGTTCTTTTGTACTTCTGCAGCCAACATTCCTTACTGAATTGCATCCCATGTGGCTGAGAAATAGTCAGATTCCACAAAATCAGACATACAATTCCTTTCCATAGAAATAACAGATCTCTGCTTTTTAAAGGATGGATGTGGTCAAATTTTAAGAAAAGCAAAAATAAGGATCAGCATAAAGTACCAGTTTTTGGGTGGGTAAAAATCAATATACCTGTTCCACTTCTGTACCATTGTTAACAAGTTCTACTGCACAAGCTCAGCAGTGCAGTTGAACTGAGAGTCACAGACTGTTGGGATCATCACTGACAGTCTTTCATCATGCAAAGCAACTCCTCACTCCTTTAAATTATGTTGTAGAGTCAGGCACATTCAGAATAAGCAGGATTAATAATGCTTGAGCAAGATTGGAACATTGAAGAACAAATAGCACAAAAATCAAGTGTGGTTCACCACGCCTTGCAAGCTCTTTCCCCAGCAAAACCCAGGGGCTGGTTTTGTATTAATTTGTTTTTTGGAAAGGAACCAGGCAGAAGATTCATGTTTCTTTCAAAACCTTCTAAGCAAAGGTCACAGGCAGTGCAGCCCATAGATTTGAATTACAAAATCTCCTGTGTGTCTTGGTTTTTTAGCAGCTCATGCACCTGACCATGAACAGAAAATCAGGTGATGGTCAGAAGAAATGAAAATTGAGGATGAAAGATGGAGAAAAATAAAAGAAAAATAAAAGAAAGAAGATGCTAATTGAAGTTTGTAGAGGTTTCAGTGAAGATTATGGCTTGGCTTCTCTTCATAGATTTTTATTCTGTCCTCAAAGTAGTGAGTATCTCAGTGACATCCAGAAAGATATTCTGAATGTCTGACATGCTGTTTGCTCTTTCCTAGAAAGAGAAAGTGCGTGCAGCCAAAGACTTAGCTTGGGTAGGTCATGGGTTGGAATGCACATATTCCAGTGTTTCTGTCTTTAATCAACACGTAAGAAACAAATATTGGTATCCCCCCAAGGCATTGAAGGAAATTATGCTAATTAGAGTAGCTGAGGATCTGATAGAGGGGAAAAGTGGCTCAGAAGGGGAAGAAAAGTTGTGTAGGGCAGAAGAGGCTGGACTTGTTTCCTAGTTCTGCACTCTCACTTAGTCCATGTCAGAGAGCTGTGCTGAGCCCCATTTCTCACCTCATTGAACTGCCCCATCTTCTGTTTCAGAGTATGGAAGAACTCAACAAATAACATTTCCAGCACACTTTTGAAGGGACCCAATGAGCATGAAGTATTCCTGATGCTGTTGTTAGGATTAAGAACAGAGTCTGCTGCTGAATAATTCATATGATGTGAAAAACAGCCAGCAAGTTGTTGAACAAAAATGATGTACAATGAGCCATAATTACAGAGTGGTTGTGGAGAGCAGGATGCAGATGGAGCTCTCAGGTTGGCTGCTGGTGACATCAGAGCATGGACAAACACAGATGCATGTCAGGTTGCATACTTTATTTCCTAAATTATTGTATCACTTTGCCTTTAACCTTTGAGATACTCAAGGACTATCTCATTTGGAGGGATCATTTCTGGTGGAGAAAGAGGATTCAGTATCCCCAGTTTTTTTAGTACTTACCATTACTGATAAGGCTCTAGAACTAGTAAGTACTGCAGAGTGGGAGGCACTGTCCTGTCACATCAATACTGGTTTTCTTGACAGGAGGAATGGGCAGAGGTGCTAATTGCCCACAGATGTGTCATGTTGTGGACACCAAAACTTTCTGCAGCAGATTTTAAAAATTGGAAGGAGATTCTGTGCCTCAGATTGCTGCTTGCAAAAAGATACCAGCTTCCACAGAGCCCAGCCTGCAGTGTGGGAGCTTTAGAGCTGTCTCTGTTTTTCATCAAATCACACAGGAAAAGCTTCCTCTGCCTTGGCTTGGGAAGAAAATTAATTCCTCTCTACTCTGCTTTCTTTAGCCCCCACCTGGAGTACCACATCCAGCTCTGGAGCCCTCAGTATAAGAAGGACATGGACCTGTTTGGGCAGGTCCAGAGAAGGGCCATGAAGATGACCAGAAGGCTGGAGCATCAGCAAAAACAGGCACTAAATCAAAAACTAAATCAGAAACTGAGACCTACTTCAGCCAATTTGTCATCAGAATTAAAAAAAAAAAAAACAGAACTTCCAGATACTACTGACAGATTCAAGCCTGGCTTGAGAGACTGAAAAAAAAAAATCCTTCCTGTATTCCAGGTCTCTGACTATTTCTGACCTGTAAGCCAGATTGAAGGGATAGGGAGCTAGGAATATATGGATGGCTTGGAGCCAGGGAGAGAAAGTGGAACACGAGAAGAGGCTTTATCATGCATTTCCTTTATAACTGCCAAAATACCCTTCTGTTCTTTCTCAGATATCCTAGAGAGAGCATAACTGAAGTGTGAAGAATTGTTTAATGGATTTAGTAATAGTATTGATCTTCTGTCATTTAAAAAGGGACTTGGGGCTTAATCAGATCTGTAGAAGTGTCTCATTATTTACTTTGCCAAAGGAAAGGATTAGATATCAGAGAAAGACAAGGCCCTTCTGCAGGCATGGGTTTGCTCTGCAGGATGAAAATCCATTCCATTTACCCTTACCTACATATGTGTTTAAATAGGAAAGAATCCAAACAACTATCTGTGAGATTCTGCCTGGAGGAATCAGTACAGTACAATAAACAGAGGTAGACTCAGCAGCACAGCAAACTGACTCTTTGTTTTCCAACACCCTGATTTAGCCCCATTATCTGGTCACATAAGCAATGACAGCTGAAATTGTATTGTTGGTGACAGAGACAGATTGAGCAAGTTTTTACCTTCTGAGGTACCATCTTGCCACCATCACCTTCTGAGACACAAAGTGAGAAAGACTAAACCAGAAACCCTCTGATGGCATTTTTATAGTCACCTTTGAGACAACAGATAATCAGCGTATCACACCATTGCCTATAATGCCCCTGCCTCAGGAAACACTGTGATAGTTTTATTTCCTTGACACTTGAACCCAACTTAACTTCCCAATCTGTCTTTCAGGGTGGCTGCAGATGAGAGAGTCCATTTTATACCTGTGTTGTGGCACTACTGAAGCTATGCAGACATGGAGTAGCAGCTGTAGAACTGCCTACTCAGCCTGTGTTGGGTCTATCAGCAGAGCAAAATATTTCAGGTTGAAAAAACATTGACTTTGCAGTAAGATTTCTTTTGCAATGATATTTTTTCAAGTTAACATCCCAGATACTATCAGTATAGGCAGATAGGCACACACACACACATACATACTTGCATGATATGATGAATAATCTGGTTTGATTTGACTTGCAGGAGATAAACATTCCATACAAAGTCTACACCAGTATCTACTGCTGAATTCTACAAACAATAGAGAGAATTCCAGAACCTCTATATTTTTCATCACTGGAAAGATTTTGTGTTAGTTCTCCTACAGGTATTTCTTTCTGTAGACTTGTACTTAAAAACCCTCTCTGTTTAACACAGGATCCTTGCAGTGACTTGTTTCCTGGATCAATATTGATCTGCCTTGCTCAGCACTGTCATTGTACTTATTCATCCTGATGCCCACTTGCATTTAGTCATGGAGTTGCCATATCCCAGCAGGTTTGTAGTGAAGTTAATGGAACATTTTATGGGACATGAAGGTTTTGGACATCCCCTGTGTCCCAATTACATACTTGGAGAAAGGAAGATGCACAAAACCAAAACGATCAAGAAAGGGTTAATTCTTTCATTTTCTAACTATATGAAATGGGGTTCTTCTTCTAGGACAGAGATGGGTTAGCAGGTGAGCAGGGTAACCCCTTGGAACAGCATAGGCAGGCAATTCCAGCATGACCTTCAAAGCACAGGGACATGGCTTCCTGAATCAGAGGCTTCAATATGGCAAAAAGAGCCACTGCCAAATTTTAAAAGAAGCCTGAAAGTGACTGACAAGTGCACAGACTGTGCCAAAGTGTCTCAAGGGGATGCGTCGCTCTGCCATGGCAGCTCCAGTGCTGGAGAAAAGTCCACAGGATGGTGGCTGTTCCCAGGGCAGAGAGCCAGGCTGGCAGCAGCAGCTGGGGAGGCAGAGGGCAAGGAGGAATGGGTAGTGGGAGTGTAAATTGTCACTTCTTGTATAACCAACAGATTTCACCTGGCAGTCACTGATGGACAATAAATTTAGCAGGAAAGGAATGCCATTGTTTTAGTGATCCTGTTAAGAAGGTGACAGAATTGGAAAGGTGCTATTTATTATTTACCTGCACTGCAATATCTTATGTACTTTAGTCTGAATTAGAGTTCAGTATCTCAGAGACACTTAAAGAAATCTGTACCTCTGAAAGTCTGATGTAGATTCAAAAAGCCTGCAGAGGCAGGAGTAGCCAGTTGCTAGAAATAAATTTTCTGATTACAGGAGTTCCAAGGCAAGAGTAGCTTTGTCTAAAAAAAGAACTTCTCCTTTATGCTCAACCATCTATTTTGTGCAATAATTGAATGTCTGCTGAAAAACCATCTTGTGATGTATTGCAGGAATATGTTTGATCATAGCTTGGTTGTGCTCCCTGAAATGCTGCAGCCCACAGCCTTGAGGGCAGAAACCATGACATGTTCCTTCTCAGAGTGCCCCTCATTCATCCAGAAACGTTTTGGACCCCTTGTACATTTTGCCTACACTGCAAGAGCCCTGTCCTTCCTAAAGCAAAAGCCTTCACACTCTCATTCCACTGCTGGAGTATTTCTTACAGGGAAGGGTACTTCGGCTTTTCTATCAGATTTGTAACTTCCTTCACAGATTTCATGCTCTGTATTATACCCACAATTGATCACAAAAATAGATGGCAGTTTTTATTTCCAGAGCTCAGCCTGAACCCTACTGACTTAGCAGCAGGAAGGGAGATGTGGTGAATTCATCCTACCTTGTATCATATCCTCTCTGCACTGCACCTTTTTAGTTATAGGAGGACCTGCCATCTTATGAAAGCCATCTACTGCAGCATGATCCAGACAGCAGCTAAACGTTTCACTTCTATTTTTTCATTTGTCATCACATTTAATCTAAATCAAGTCTTACAGCCTAAAACAAGATATTCCTTAGAACTGCAGATAATTCAGCACAAGTAAAATGCCTTTTTTAAAACTGTATTCAATAACAAGCATTAGTAGCAGTGCTAATATCATTAGGAGTGAGGAGATGTTTTGGTTCTAAATTCCTGATTTCATAAGGCTGAGAAGCACATCACAGTTGTTCTTTGTTGTATTCCAGTGGCTGCTGCAATACCTGCTATAACACTGGAAAACTACAAAGAATAGGTGTGCTCTTCTGAGCTGGGTTTGGGTGCCTCCCCTAGCTCATACATACTTGGGTGCATGTGTGAGAAAGGACATGAATGCACAGGCACATAGACACTTTAGGGGTATTTTACATTTCCCTCAACCATATCCCACATGCCAAAGGAGACTGTTGAATAATAGGCTCTGTAGCTCAGTGTATAGCTATTCCAGCCTTTCCCTGGCTATTTTCTCCCTCACTGAAACTGATTTTAATTCTACATCAGACTTCCCCTCATGTAGAATAACAATTTTTGTTTTGACATAGGTGACACCAATAGATCCCCTGGTTTCTTACATGGCACATGCTCACCAGCTCAGAAAATCACATCCCTCCTTGGCTATTCTTCACCAGTTCAGCTATTCCCATCCTGCCCTCAGTCTTAACCCAGGCAATATAACTTGCATGTGAAAGCTTTTACATTTTGTCGTTCTTTGGTACAAAGAGGTTGTTTATGGGAGTGATGCCCAGAATATCATCTATCTTTGTTGACCACACATAGGTAGGAGAGGGCAAGAGCATAAGGAGAGAAGGAATTTAAAGTTGTGTCAAGGTCTGGACTTGCCTCTCTCTTATCTGTCCAGGAGAGTATGTCATATGTAAGACCTACCTTAGAGGAGGTCAAGAATGACTTTCCTTTCCTTATCTGCCACTGGAGGTAGAACAGCAAAGACTGGTTATGAGAAAGGTGTATTCAGCCCACAATGCCAATCAGAGGGTCATTAAATGAAACTAAGACTTAAAAATCAGCATCACATAGCTGTAAGGAGCACCTGGTACTTCACAAAGTGAAATAAGTGGAAGAGCATCAAAGACAAGCTCCCAGGGTAAGGGCAGTTCCAGGATATTCTATGCACAAAGGCAAAAGCACCTCTAATTCCCTGGGCTCCTGTCCCCTCATTCATTTTCACCTCAGTGGAGGACAGTAACATACAATGACAGCTCAGGACTCCAGTCCACATCTCCTGTATCATTCACATCCTTTAGCTGCTATGCTGGGTCCTAAGGGGTAGAGAGAATCCCAGGACTTTTCTTCCTTTAGTTATGAGGAAAGTTCTGTTCCTTTCTCCACCAAACATTATTTTGCCATTTTTGTTTTTATGTTAGCATTTGATGTCAATCTACAGGCAACTCTATTTCAAGCCTCAGATCCTTTTCTGATGTTCTGATTCTCAACCAGCATTTCCTTTCTCCTTTCATGTCTGTAAAGCTTATTCCTTTCCTTTGAATCAATACAGCTTTATATAGGATGGTATCTTTCATAGGAACTGTGTTGTAAAATGCCTGTGAATAACTCCAGATCATGGCCTGTATCTGAGACAAAGTACTGCAAACAGTAAATATTGCATGGAGTCAAAACATTCAATCACACTTTGTTTCAACAAACCTTGTGTTATCAATTCCTCATCTTTTCTGTATCTTGGAGACTTCATATCTGCATACCCTCAAATGCTGGTGTTGCCCAGCTTAGTCCTTTATGCAGCTCTGATCACAGCCACATAAAACCTCAGGAAGGAAGATGTTCTCAATTAAAATATGTGTCTGGCCTATATTTGCAATGGGCATTTGAGATGCACAGCTAGATAGCTCCTTACCTCCCAGGATATGCAACCACATCAGTTCTACCTAAGTTATTACAAGTATTACTTACACAGAAGAGGTTCTGAGTACTGACCTCAGGACATCAGCACAACATGCTACTGTAAGAAGTACCCAGTAGCATACACTGAAGGACTTGTACCTGCCCTGAAAAGGACACTGTGAGTCCAGGCTTGTCAAGATCTCATCAAACAAAAGGCCGCTCTGTAGCAGGAAGAGTATGAAAAGCATAGAGGTGACCTCCTGGAGGGCACTAAAAGGGAAAATGACAGTTCTTCCCCAGCAAAGCTTCAGATTTTCTATACATCCTATGGCCTCCCAACCCACTGTCTCCACACCACTGATGCAGGAGTACCAATACTGACATCTGCAGTGGCATCTCCTGTAAGCTCAGGATTGTCACCCTGAAATGTGAGCAAAATAAGGGGCAAAATGGGAGGAAGAGACTCTGCCATTAAGACTTGATTGTTTTTATATGACCAGAATGGGAACAGGGATTAAAAAGTATTAGCACATACAGTGAAAAGTAGAAGCAGGAAAGACCCCATGTACTCTGATCCCCAAATGATTTGGTTCCCCTCAGGGCTCACTGGTGTTAAGGATGGGTCATTTGTCCTGCCCACTAGATCGTGTGGCAGATAACCACTGTCTGTCACTTGCCTGCATCCCTGGATCTAGGGCACTCAGGAAGCCTAATGCATATCTCTGAAGGGCTGGGACACCCTGCCATCCACAACAGGTCAGGAGACAGCAAACACAGCTCAGGGATCATCTCTGGTGGCACGCATAAGGGGACAGACCCATGGCTCGGACTGTGTGGGCTCAGCACTGCTGTTGAGCAATGCTTTGTGTAACATACACCACTGCTGAGGGATGCTGACACTCACTGTGTATTTTCAGTTTTGACCAAGAGAAATCCTTTATCCTTCTTCACTCACACACCAGTAGCCCTCCTTTATTAGCTAAAGTCTGCAAAACTCACAACAAAACATTTGACTGATTGTCTGGGTAGAATGCAACATATTCTTAGGAAACAATTATCAAAAAAAAAAAAATCCTCAACTTCTGTGTGTAATTTTTCTTCTTAATGGGCCATTAAAAGGCTCATTCTTGTGCTACATTACTCCATACCTAGCTATAGCATTTATCTCTTTCCTCTTAGTGCTGCTCTTATTAGAGCAACTTGTGCTTCCCTGTAGACCTCTAGAGACATCCAGACATTTTGTTTTAATATTATTATCCTTGCCAGCAGCTGAATGCAATTGTCCAAGAGGGCAAGCTAATGTACACCTAAAGTGAAAAACACTTGCAGAAAATCGAAAAAGAGGGCTGTGGCCAGAGAAGGAAATTAAGAGGCAGGATTCCTAGGATCTACTGCATAGAGCTTACACATCTGCAAAGAGTTATTTTTTACCTCCTTTTGCCTGAGTTTCTAAACTGTTGAATGATCCATGAAGACCTGGATTTAAGGCACTAAGTGCACTCACAAATACATTGGTCCACACTTCTTGTGCCCCTTAATCACACCACTTTCAAAACCTAAATTGGCAATTCTACCCTTCTCCACCCTCAACTCTTCAACTCTTCCTTGTTATAAGTTTTTCCCTCTGTTGGGAGCTAGGATTTCTCCTTCTCAATTTTTTTAAGGATTTTTCTTCCATTTGTTGCTAAAAGACAGTAACTACCAATACTTAGAGACAAGTGAAATGACCAAGGTGGCTACTCTCTTACCTGGGCAGTTTTCTCTTTGTAAGGGCAGTGATGCCATGAGATTTTGTCTGGGGATGAGGAGCTGGGCTTGGCTCCTCTTGCTCTTCGCTGTTGCCTTGGAGGAGAATGGTGGAGCTGTTGCTTATGGTGGGGAGATTTCACTGCCACCACCAGAGCCCAGCCCTGTACTGCTTCTTCCTTACTGTGAGTGTGCCTTTGGTCATAAGAGCAGCCATTGAAGTGGGACCTTATTAATGCCCTATCTCACTGGAAAGGACCCTCACCAGGCTGGGGTGCCTCAAGGGAAAACCCTCCCAGGGGAGCCTCTCTGGGCTGCCTTGAGGAGCCGCGTCCGCCCCGGCCCAGCCCCGCCCTCACTCTGCCCCTGCTTTTTTGCTCCACTGTAACCCTGCACCCCCTGCCTGCCAGGACACCCCCCAACTCCTGCTACAGCTGCAGAGCTTCTGATACATCTCACTTGCTACAGCAGGGTCTGCTGGTCCCGGCATTCCAGCCGCTGCTGCGCCCGTTTCGCCATTGCTGTGAGGGAGACGCGGCCGCGCTCGCGCCACAGCGCCCCCTGCAGGCGGGGGGAGTCACCGCGCCGCCCTGCCCGGCCGGAGCCAGCAGCGCCCCTGCCGGCGGTGAGAGGAACTGCAGCAAGGGGAAGTGCCCGCCGCCGAGAGAAGGCTGAGCTTGGGATCCTGGTTCTGTTTGCTGTGCTGCCACTGTTGGTGTTTGTTTGCCTTGTTACACATACTAGTAAAGAACTGTTATTCCTTTCTCCCTATTGTTGCCTGAAAGCCCCTTAATTTTAAAATTATAATAGTTCGAAGGGAAGGGAGGTTCCCACCCTCCTTAGCAGACACCTGTCTTTCAAATCAAGACACCCACCTTTTTGGCTCTTATGCGCCAAACTCATTTAAATTGCAGCCAGAGACATCTGTAGTAGATGTTAGAAAAGCAACTCAAACAGGAAAGATAGTGAGGTGATGATAATTTCCCCCACAATGTAGTTAAAGGAAGGGAAATGAACATGTGGAAATGCCTGGCCCACAATAACTCAGTGTAGCTGCCAAGCGCTGCTAGTCCTTAGGCCACGTGGCCAGAAAGGAGGTCACAGCCATGCATTGCTGTGGTTTCATGTCCTTACAGCTGCCTCAGCTGTCCTGCCTGCAACACACCAGTTACCTCTCATCCTTTTAGTATGTGCCTTTGCTTTGCTTCCACAAACTCCTGCATCCAAGACCAGGAGTGAGGACGTGCCACACAGCCTTGCAGAGTCAGAGGCTCTGATCTTGTGCTGATATGTACTTGCACTTCCCTTCATCTATCTGTCTCCTTCCTTGAATATAAACAAAATAAAAGTTGTTGGTTTTAAGATGTGCTATGGCTCTAACCACCTACTAGATGTGGAAAACACAATTCACAGTTCACTGGAATAATTTAGCCAGTGAACCATTTACAGAAACCAGAAGTGCCAGGAAGACATTTTGGGGAGCTGGAAGCACATAATTTGCACTTCAATCATGACGTTCACTGTCAGATAAAATCAGCACAAGCCTTAGCCTGTACCTGGGACAAAAAATGACAAAGGTTGATGAGTCTTGATAGACAGAAAATGGAGAAAAAAATCTGAGAAGCCATTACAGAATCCAATGCAAGCAGCTGCACGAGCTAAAACCACTTCTGTGATGGTCATACACTCACCTTGGTTATTATTTTGTACCTTGTTACTAGCCTGTGATTGGCACCTATAAATACAAAAATTCAGCTTAGCTGGAAATAAATGTGCTCTATACCAATTAGTATCTCATCCACTCAAAAATACAAAAAAAGGCACAGCTTCATAAGCTGCAAAACTGAGTGCTGGCAGATGAGGCTTTGGAAACTCATCCAAGAGGGTCAGATGGGAATTGGGGAACACAATGGCAGCAGGAGGAAAGGAAGGATATATGGGGGTCATTGCTCTAAGAACTAGGAACAGCAGATATGGTGTCATGGTGCTCAGTCAGCAGACTTGGATGTGCAGGCATCCTTATACCCGACAACGCACTCCTGACTTATGTGTAAGGCTTCTTGGCAAAAAACACCTAGAGCCCAGGGGCTCCTGAGAAAGCCATCATTTTGCAGCTTTTGAAGGCACTAACAGCATGCTGTCAAGTCACTGATTGCCTGCTGTGAAATTCAAGCCCTCGGTGAAATGCGGTTTCTGCACAAGCAGCGTGTCCAACAAGGGGAGGGCAGCAAGATGCAGGAACATAGCACACACCTGTTTCCCTCAGAGCCACAGCTCCCCACCCAGCCTGCCAGAGCTCAGCTAATCCATCCCACAGATCCTTTATAGCATCATCTCTTCTCTGCAGCGCTCTGCTCCAGTGTGGTTCACGCTGTAGAACCCAGATGGGAGCTCTGGATGTTTTCCTTTCTATCCACAGAAGCTCTTTTATCTTTCAGCTGCCAAAGAGGCATGTGGATCCTGACAGGAAAACAATCAGCAAGTCTCTCTATCAGCCAGACATCAGGGACACAAGCATGTCTAAGCCTCACTCCCATTCCCAGCCTTTATCTGCCCGGATGGAGCTGTGTGGCCCTTTGAAGAGCTTAAACTGCTCCCTCACCCTGTACAGTGTCCAGGGTGATGACCATTGTCCTGCCCAGATCCCTTGAGAGCTGCCTTGCCTAACAGCCTGGTCACAACCCTGCTTTTTTGCCAGCTATCTTGGATGAGTGACAAGGGGTGTTGAATGGAAATGGAGTTGTGAAACCCCTGGGGACCCTTGGAACTTGTCATTGCTTGTGTGGCTCTTCCCACTTCCCCTTCATCTGCTCTGAACTGGCACCAAGAGTGCCACATCACCACTGCTTCTTGCCTAGTAATCATGCAAGAAAACTGCAATCTATTTTTTAAAAAGGGCTGAGTATTCTTAAAGATGAGGGACTAGGGCAAGGAACATAACTAAAATAAAATAGGAAAGAAAGTACACGTATTCCCAGATCTTCCAACACGAGCTCCAGAAAGGTTATGTAAGGTCCTGCTCACATTCACATTGTGCTGCTGTTTGGAGTTAATGCACAGTCTTGGAGACAAGAAGCTTTCAGCCCTGGAATAGGTGCCCTCAGCCTCTCTGGGCAGTGTCCTCCTGTCCTGCCCAGGAGAGAGGCAACTAGCAGCAAAAAGCGCTCTAATCAGCTGCAATTGAAACCCACCAGCTCCAGTCCATCTACCAGCAAAGGGAAGGGCTTCATACAAAATGTCCTCTACTCCCACAAAGAGGTGTCAGTCCTCATGAGCCACCTGGGAATGAGCAGGAGTCCTTTTCTCACAGGAAGGAAAACTGAGTGTGCATTGCATGGCTTGGCTGGGAGAAGGTTTGTGCAATGCCCTGCTTGTAATGCCACAATTCCTTCAGGTGTACAACAGGTCTTGAGTGCAGTAGTGGCTTCTGTGACGTGACTGATAAGGGGAATGCAAATCTCTACAGCATAGGACTATGTGGCTGCTGGCTACCACATAATCTGAAGCATATCAAATCCAATGACCTCTGTGAGGTTTCTTTGCCAAGTTGTCCAATGCTCATGCAATAAAAGAAACTTTTATTTATGGCCTGTCACAGCAGAGCACTGAGATGCAGATGTGGTAAACTTTCTTAGGCATTAAAGTGCTGAAATGAAAGTCATTGCAGCAAATTTTGTCCTTCAAGTCCTTAAGCAGGACACAGACCATCACATCCTGAGTCATCCAGCCTCACAGCAGCACGAACTTGCTGTCTACACCTTGGGTTGCTTTTTTATGGTAAATCCACCTCCCTACCAGCCTGTCACAGCACAAAGCATTTAGCAATGAATAATATTTCTGCACCAGTAGGAACATCCCCTGCAGTTTGAGGATGCAAACAGTTTCTTCCTGGCAATCCATAGTGCAGCTGCCAAAGGCTACCAATCTGAGCTGGAGCCTTGGTGTTATTTTAAGCACTGTTCCCAGCTGCAGCAGCACTGTGTTTGCCAAAACCTTTCCTTCTAGAAAGGAAGAAAACTAGCCAGGCCATATGGTGGCTTTCAGGGAGATGAAGTGTTGACTTTTCCCAGCATGTCGTGAGGATAAAATTAATCCACACTTTAGCATAGCTGGTAAAGAATCTTGCATACCTTTCATGTTCAAACCCATGTGTTTTGTCTGTCCTTTTAACTCTGAATTTATATGTCCCTCAAACTTCAGCTTGATGCCAGGACCTAGATGAATACCTTGTTCATGCCTATCACTGAACAAATAAATGGAACATACATTGAGCTGTATTAAAAGCCAAAGGTAGGGACCCAACTCTATGTGTGGATAATTGAAGTCTTTGAGGGACAGGAGACAAGTGTCAGACTGACACAGAGCAGAATGCCAAGAATTTGTGCACTTCTGACTCACCTCTGGCTAGAGAAGGGTGATTAAGATAAGGGCTCTGCTCCAGGGTTACCAAATATTTCTGGACAAGTTCTACTGCTTTTCTGCTCCCCTGCCAGAATTGAGCAACTTAGACATGTCTACCAGGTACCTGGCTGTAAGGGTAAATACAGGTAGTATCCACAGAACCTTCCCAGGTGCCAGCAGAGAGGTTTCCCTCTCCACATGCACAGTCATCCCAGGACACAAACCCAAACAGCTTCTGTTTTAACTACCCATCAAGAGACACACTCAACTATCATCTTGGTCAATTTAGCAAATGCTTGCCTTAGATAAAACAAAACTGCAGAAAGGTGAGAGCCTTGTGTAATCTAAATCACATTTACTCCCACATACTGAGTAAATAAAAAAATCTTTTCTATTGTGCACTGCAGCTTATGGAGACATATGTATATAGTAAACATCCCCATTCTAAAAGTAGTTAAAGAAGGGGTGTGATGAGCCATATAGCAAACACATTGGGAAGATGAATCCAAGTTCTTGGTCAGCTCTAAGGTCTGCTAGCTTCAGTCTGTTTTCCTATGGCAGATCACAGCAGTCAATATCAGCAAACTGAAGCAGACCCTTTGGCAAAGAAAACAGCTATTTGAGTTACAAGATTAGGCCCCTGGCACTTCAAGTAATGGCTGGCAAAGTATTTCGGTCACAAGAGAGAGGCTGATGGGGATTTGCTCAGGGGCAATTCCTCTCAGCTGGTGTTACTTAGAGTATGTAGTGGCAACATCCCAAAGCACACCAAAACCATTGGAGAAGATTAACTTTACAAAGGTTCTGATGCAAGGTTAAGACATGTTTGAGATGGTGCCCAAGGTCATAAGCACTGCATCCAAATAAGGCAGTCTGGATGTTCCATACCATTTTCTTGCCCATAATCCTTGCCTTGGCTAGATTAAGTTTATGGCTACCCTTGCCCAATACCTTCTTCACCCAGGCCCCTTTCTGCCTTCCTAGCTTGACCTTGGACCTGTCTTATCCCTACAGAATTGCCTGACAATCACTGGACTCTGACTGGCCCCAGTTACTGTCACTTGACCTGCTCTGCTCACCTTGCTCAGGTACTCTGGACCGTTTCCATGACGCCACTGCCCTACTGTCATCCTTTGCTCTAAGTTCATCTTCCCTTTCAGAGCAGCTCCAGTCCAGTCATCAAGAAATTCTCCTTTAGAATGCACCACCTTAGAAGATTCTTTACCTCCAACTAAGGCCTGCAAGGTCTGGGGGTACCTGTAGCAAAAGTAAATAGCCAGATGCAATTGCAGGAAGATCACCAAAAGTAAAAATTGCCAGACTGCTGCAGAAATAGTAACCTCTTTGTACAATGAGCAGTTCTCCAACTACTGTCTCAGGGCCCCATTGGATAACATGATGGTATAAGACATTCACATCCATGAGAGATGGTTCTTTTAATCCTGGCTGCAACCTGTGACAGGTAAGCCCATTCATGGTTTTAAAAAATATTCAAAGCCCGTGATTTGTTATAAAGTTAAGATACTAGAGCATGACTTGAGGAGAAAAGAATACATTTCAGAACAAATTTTGCAGGCATTACGTGTATAGACTTTGGTTATATTTAGTAAAGCGATTATGGTTCTGTTCTACTTTGTGTTGGAGTGCCATCAGTTAATCCTGCCTCTTTTCATTCCACTAGATTTGTTCATTGTTAAACTAATGAGGACTTTTCAGCAAGTAAATCACATGCCACTTAATAAGATTCAGATGAAGTTGCAAATCTTGTTGAAGTCTACTTGAAAATGCCTGAGCTTTGTTTATCCTTAGTTACAATTGTTTCCTTTTCCTGCCAAGGCAAACTGCAGTGTCCATTGTGCCCAAGCATGAAGACAAAGCTTGTTAGTCCTTGTTAAGTTACTCTGAAGTTTGTTAGTGTCATGTTCACTCCAGATTTTTTTCAAAAGCTTAGTCTGTTTAAGCCTGATAGCAATATGCCTAAAAACTTTTCATGTTACATTTAATTAAGCTCTTGTTAAGCCTAGCTTTAGTAGGATACCTTCTCCCTTTAGTTCTATGTCAGAAGAACCAAGAATGTCACTAGAAACACAAAAATAATTAATCAAATTATATGAGCTGCATGATAGAGGAAAGCCTGGCCTCTTCTCTCTTAATATGCATAGCCTTGGAAGGCTACCAGAAGTTTTATCAAGGTATGCTATGAACTTTCAGAGCACCACTCGTATTTACTATTTCAGCATGTGCCATCTGAATACAATTTAATACATGGTGATTTCCTCACCTGAGCACATTCAGAACTAAAGGCCATGTGATTTTCACTATTACTGTAGAACTTGCACACCCAACCCTTGTCTACACACGAACCAATGAAGAAAATCTGAAAATCTGCTCAGCCTAAAGCATCTGCTGGTGTGCAGATGCATCTGTGCTGCATCGGTGCTGACCCTACCAGTTTTCATATAAATGCTCTTTCTCTGCTAGATGCTAGATTCTCCTGCTTAGAAAACTGCTATTTTATTTTCTCTTCTGCCCCAGTGCTTTGTGTTCCTGCCATTTTCTGCAGAGCCTGCAGCTCCTGGCAGAAACTGATCTGCCATGATATATGTAGATTTCTGATGCTGGTTAAACCAGCTTGAACATTAGGGCAACCTTGTCATTGTGACAGGTGAGTAAATTCAGCTAGAAAATCAGATTCTTTTAGGTCATAATGCTACTTTGCAGAACATTACAGGAAGTAGAAATATTTGTTTTAGTTTGAGACAGGCCGGATTTGGGGAGGAGTGAAAAAAAATTTGTAAAACAAAACACTGTAAGATACCTTTTGTTAAAACAAGTGAAAAAGCAATTCATCTTGCATGCTATTACTTCTAACAAATTTAATTGACTGTCTGTTCACTCTCTTCCTAGTTTATCACAAAACAGCATTACAGCACTTTGAATGGAATATATGACTAAAGGTAGCCTACCTATGCATTGTTCAGTCTCTGTATCTGTTTGAAGGGTGAAGGATTTCTTGCATGTACCTGCATTAGAAAAAATCTTTTTTCCAATGGAAATTATGAAATAAAAGTTCTTGTCATGCATAGTCCTTCATCAATACAGCTACATTTCTTAAAGCAGAGAAATGTGAAATTATGGCTTTGTGGCAGAGAAGAGCAAAAGTATAACCCAGGATTCAAATATATGACCTAGGAATCAAAACTACATTGCTCTGGCTTTCACACTGACAGCAGATGAAAACAGCTTGGAAAGATCCTTGTTCATGCAACTGTGCCTCACTGAATGATGTGGCAGGAACAAAGGCACAGCATCACAAGTGAATCTAAACCATCTGTTAAATGTCACCATGCACAAAACATGTACTGCATAAGCTCCACATCCAGGCATTTAGACTTATATTCTAGCTGGGATATTAAATAAAGAGCAGAAAAACCTCAAGCTAACAGAACAGCAATATTAGCCTTAATAAAAATGCTATGCAATGAATTCCTTGGTTCAGAGAAAAGCCAGAAGGAGCTTAGCAGACAGGTACTGTCTGCCAAGGCCTGTACTAAACCGAGTTTTTTGCAAAAACATTTCAAAGCCTTATGGAGAACCCAGAGTTGGAATAGCTGATCAGGACTGAGGTACCTAGTTAAGAAAAATAAACTTCTTGTTGTACTTGGAAAAATTCTGAGATCCTCATAGCAAGCTAATGCCACTGTTATTCTAAATATCTGCTTGAAATTATTTGGAGCACAAACCCAAGAACTCAAGGCCTAAAGACAATCACTTTTATAACAGTTTTATTCAAGTCTGTGTGCTCTAGTGTTGAGACAAGGCCTAGATCAGCATTACACTGTAATACAATAATTTTAGCCATTGAACCAAGCCTGCTTGGCATCCTTGGTTTACAATTTACAGTACATCCAAAAAAAGAGCAAAGAGAAAAGAAATCCCAAAACGTCAACAACTTCCATTAGCTCTTTGCTTCACTTAAATATTGTTCTATAACATAAAATAATTTAATACAAAAAGAACTGTAATCCAAATACACATAATACATTGACACAGAACAGAGGAAAGATACAGTAGATTATGCACAAGAGTATTCAGCTGATGTGTTACCTACAGTGAAACAAACTGGACATTAATATAATTTAACTATTTAAGCCCAAGAGGGTCAGAGGCAACAAGTCCAGGTCACAAATAAAGCTTTTTAAAAAATAATGCAATCTTCTTTTCCTCTAAGCTTACTGCTGTACAGAAGTTAAAGGAAGGCTCCAACAAATCACTTAATTTGACAACATTTCATCACACAAACAAGAAAAACTTGCTCGCCTCTGTTATTTTACTCAATTCTGGGGTACATTGCCATTTGGTAATCTAACTGCTTCATTGCAGGTTCTTCAGGCAAAACATACCTTCAGGTGCTACTTCCATAGCAACAGACTTTTGAACATCATGAACAGAAGACATACAGAGGTCTCCAAAACCAGACTGAAATACTTGAGCTATAAGATGAATCCCAGTCCCACAGAGTTTGGAGTTCCTTATGAAGTACCCACCACCCTCCACACAGTGATTTCAACACAAGCAGGAACTATCCCATATCTCAAAGGATCAGACATCGGGGCATGATCTTGCACTAGAGAAATCTACTCACCTGGTTATTCAGATTTACAACATTGTACCTAGGAAAGTCAGGTCACCTATTTTTGCATCTGGCTTGAGACAGAAGCAGGAGCAGATCCACAATTAATAAGGCAAAAGAAAGTAGCTTATAAAAAGAAGGAGGAAATACATTCTCTGGCTGAGAAATTCTTGGATTTTCAAAGCCACAGAAGAGACATTATTAAAAGCACAGGTATTTTCCCTGATTTTTCCACCACTGTTGCCTGCTCACTCCAAATCAGCTTCTCAACTTAAGTCAGGCAAAATATCTCAGATATTTCCAGCTTGTCCTGAATTTATGACAAAGAAATCAAATATAGCAGCACAATGTGCTGTGCTGACAGCTGACAGACAATAATCCTAGAACTTTAGTAAAAGTGGTGGATGTTGATCACTGCTGAACTTATCAGGTCTGTCCACCAGCCTGGAGGGATGCATTTTTAAAATGAGAAGAAACACTTGAGAATAGGCCTCGGGTTAAACTGCCATTTACACACAGAGCCTCCAGTCACCACTTACTGTCCCTTTACAGTTAGCAATCTGCTAATGCAGAAGTTGCTGCTCTTTCACCCCATGTCATAAAACATTCTCAGAGCTTACCCTGCTTATGGTTAGAAGTAGCAGTCAAATAGGCATGGCATGTGCAGCCATGGAAAGGCCACAAGAGTCAGCAATGAAACCAGCATTTTGCCCAGGGGCTTGTTGAGGAACTTTTTCCTCTGGTTGAGTCCTTACACTGACAATCAAGGTAAGAATCTGGTCCTTCACCATCAGTCTCTACATAACAATCCCCCAATTCAGATTTAAAGAGCTTTGCTCAAATGGGGTCTTGTGCATTTTGACCCACAAATACATTCCACTGACTTCAATGATGTTTAAGTATGTGATGAAGAGCTTTCTGAATTGAGGCCTCTTCCCTTTTAACTTGAAAGTTAATGACCCTAAATACAAACTTTTACTACTATAATTATAGCAATAGATGCTCTTGGGTTTATGTGGCATCTTCTTGTAAGTGCCAAACATGATGGGCGCTGGTGCCTGTGGACTTTAGGTGGATCTAGGTAAATGCTGCAGTTCAAACCTAGCCATCCCCCAAAGAGATTTATGTTGCAAAGGAATGGATCCTACTCTCTGCCAAGAGCACTGGCCAAAATCAACCAGTTCAACTGGCAAACACTCTTAAGTATGCTTTCTTTCTTACTTTTTTCCCCTGTGGCTATATTCTTTGCAGTCTAAGGTATCTGGATTATTATAGTTGACAAGATAACCTTGAAAATAGAGCAATGGCAGAACTGATGGAGTAAGAACTGCTTGAGATGCAATGTGAAAAGTCCCCTCAGAGATATTAGCTGCTCTGCTCAGATACAAATCTTAACCCTGTTGACATTGTAAGAGCTGCTCACTAAAGCATGCTAAACAGAAGAACAAGTCTACTGTGAGTATCTGGGCAATCAGTTGAGCATGTCAACTGATTTTGTGATATTGACCCGGTCTGGGAGAAAACAAATTACCCAAGCTGAGAACATTCACAAATTCCAGCAGAACTCAAGGAAGAAGCTCTGTTCACCTCCAGATATAGTTAGACTCAAAAAGCTCAGTGTGCAACTGAGCTATGCCAAGCAATAATCAGAGGCCAGTTTTGTTCTGTAATTTAATTGCTGCTAGCAGCATTTCTATCATTAAAGCTTCAAAAAACACCAGCATGTCTTCTGTGCCATTATAACCTGTCCAGCTAAGATCACAGGACACAAAAGATCAGGATGTGGCTAGAGCAATGTTTCTTCTCTCTCTGATCTATATGCCTCTCCAAGACAAGGAGGCCAGTTTTATCCAACCTCAACATCTGTTCTTGAGAAAATGTTGAATCAAAACAATCAAGGTAGAATGGGAGACAGGGTTAATCAGTCTGAAATAGCATATATAAAATAAATTATTCTTGTCTTAATGCTGAGGTTTTGGCCACATTGAACACAATGTAGATTCTCACTAGCGATCCTGACAACTAAAATTTGAGCATGGACAAAAACTTATAGATGTACTTCTGATTAATGAAGGGCCTTTTCCCTGCCTCCCTCTGTGATCATTTGTCAAATTGCTTATTTTAAGCAAATACAACTTTGGAATTGCTCCTGCAGATTTGTTCTAAGTCCCCTTTTTCTAGCTGTGCATCCATCTGACTCATCAGCTATAGACCTAACAGTAGCCCACTTCAAGCTGGGTTAATAAATCCACTACACTGCACACTAAAAATTTGTCATAGTTCCTTGATATTAGTTCTATTGGGCTGCCTGCACATTATTAGCATTCAGATACAGTAAGGACTGTTTTAGGAACTGATACACTAGGAAAACAATATTTCAAATACTGGAAAACAATCAGGATCGTGTACAGCTCCCCTTTAAGAGCACATGAGGTTATTAAAAAAAAAAAAAAAAAGTTTTGAAAAAAGAGGCTATCACTTTTAAAAGCAGTAGTGACCAATATAAAAACTACCTTTTTGTCTCTGAACAATCAACTCTTCCACAGGTTAGAAATCATCAAGAAAAATGCCCCGTTTTGTCCTTTATTGTTTATTTTGGAGACATAAAAATCTACAGCAAATATAATCTTAACTTAATAAACTGAATAGCTGGTTTTACTTTTCCATCAGGAATTTGCACATCAAAGAGCCAAATACAAGTTCGCCTCTACCTTCCCATCTCATTCCAACCTTAGCTGCATACTTAAAGCAATTCTTACAAAAACTTAGACTTTCTGCCCATTCTATCTCTACAAATGAGGTAGTTCAGGGTAAAACAAAACAAGCCAACCAGAAACTGGATAAGTTGGATGGGGCTTTGAGTAACCTGATCTAGTGGAAAGTGTCCCTGCCCATAGCAGGGGTACTGGAAGTAGATGACCTTTAAGGTCCCTTCCAACCCAAACCATTCTATAAAATTAAATAACTGTACATTCCTCTAATTCTTATTTAGGACCCAATTTACCTATGATGCCAACAGTTTACCAAGTAGCTAGTACCCCTTTGTCCTTTGACTTACATTAAGAGGGATAATTTCATTGTGTTACTTCCTGCCAACCTCCACTTCCACTTCACCCAGTTCTATCTTAATGCTTTTAGCTTGGAAATCTTTTAGGTCAAATCACACCTGAAATGTGTATGGTTTTCTGCCTTACTATGTTACTATGGCAACAAGAATAAATAACCAACAAAGATGGGATGGGGCCAGAACCCTAATGGAGGAAGAGGGAGAGGCAGTAATAGCATGTGGCTCAACACAGGGGTATATATGGAAGGACACAAAATGCTTCCTGTGATGGTATTTGGCCTGATGTGCAGACAACACAGTACTCAAAGCTACAACTAGGAGGTCCCTCCAAAAAACCAGCCTCAGGCCCCAGCAAGGAGACATGTGAGATGGAAGGCACCTTGGCATACAGGATGCACCTAACACATATGTATATTTGAGAGGCTTAAAAACCAAACCCAAAATTAACAATATCCCCAAACAGAAAACTAACTAAAAAACAAACTAAAAAACACTCACAGAGCTCAAGAAGCTATCCTCAGTAGGAAAATTATATTCCTGATCAGAAAAAGGAAGATTTTTCACTTATGTACAAAACAAGCTAAAATGCATTTCTTGTATACAAACATTGATGAAGTGCTGAAGATTCTCCAGTTGCAAAAAATGGGAAGTCCTTGTTAGAAGGGATGGAATATTGGAATAATAATTCCAGTAGCTACATCAGACTCACTGCCCAGTCACCAATGGCAAGATACTTGTTAATGAAGCACATACCACTTAGCCTGGGAGTGACTACTTCCAACGTAAAAAAACAAAGTTGATGTAGGTAATTTCAGAAGGTGTGTTCACCTCTGACCAGTGGCAAAACTGTTTAAAAAAGCCAAGCATGGGAAAAACCAAAAGCAAATGCACATTTTAACTGCAGCATGACTTTCTGCTAATGCATTCAACAGAGGGAGCACCAGAAAAAGTCACAGATTCATCTCCATAATGTCTCCTGAAACTGTGAAAGTGAGATTAATAACAATAAGTTCTTCTTAAGACTGTATTGTTTGTTAAATACCAAAAAAAGAGAAAAAAATATATAAACCAAAACAAGGATTAAATGAGGGGAAAAAAGCAAATTTGGTTAAAGATCCACTCTGTCCAGCTAGCTACCATATTAGCTAGCTGTGCAAACCACTGTATTCTAGTACTAAAATAGTAAACTTAAGAAAAAATGTAAGAAGGTATTCTTTCCTATAGATATCTCAATTATATCATCAACCAAAGATTTATGAAGTCTGAAAGTCACGCTCTGTGATAGTGAGAGTGTATTTTGGTTCTTGTATTTGCTGTATTTATTGCTTCTTACAGGTATGTTTTAACATATGTCTATTCCCTTCTAATATCCACTTTTACCCAATTTGTAGTCTTAAATGAGTTCTAAACATGGAAGCTAAGAAACTGTTCTTCAGTGACAGGATATGGATCAAAAATCTTTCCAAATGTAAATGCCCTTATTTCATACAAAAAAACCCAAACAAAAAACCAAAGAGAAACAAAAAACCCAAAAACAAACCAAAACAAAACCCAAAAAACAGCAACAAGAAAAAATAACAACCAAAAACAAACAAACAAAAAAAAGGAGCCAAAAGGAGGACTTAAATCACTCTGGAAGATCCTTCTTATTCACCATCGAGTTACTTGAGAATATCCCAAAATACATGGAAAAGGTTAGAAAGCAATGAGCATGTTTTCAAAAAAATAAAAATAAACAAACCTATTTACATTAGTTCAAAATTACTTGCAAAAATAACAGGCTATCACTGAATTTTGGGACATAGGAATAGGTTTGGTTCCATACATCCAGTAGGACTCCAGGTCCCATATTCATCCCACAGAGATGAATTAGGTTTCAAATAAAAATCCATCTCAAGATAGAAAGGCGACTCAAGGTCGGAGGTTTCCTGTCAAGTTTTATTTAACAAAACACTCCAAAGGCAAAGACCTTTCCTTACTTAACCATTACTGCCTCACCTTGAACAGAATGAAAGGTATCCAGTTTTGTGACACACTGAAGTAACATCTCTACGCAGTATTGTCCACAATGTCTTAAGATAACAGCATGCTATGAAGAGGAGGGCAACTACTCCCATTCCTAGAGGTACAGAAAAACATTTCATTATAAAACCATGCCAAACCAGAACAGGTCTTTCCCCACCAATAACAAAAAATTCACTTTATAAATACTCATTTTGTTAGAAAATTATTACAAAAAGAGTATTTCCACTGAGGTTCCCTGCCCCATACTGAGTATCAACACATTGCAATAATAAACTGAGGGAAAATATGTATAAAAAATTACATTTTTGTAACTGAAAATGACTGAGGAGAGATTAAGACCTACTTGTTGGTAAAACAGACCACTCTGCACTCTGTAAGAAGCAACTGTATTAGAACAGAATCCCTAACTATTTCATCACCTTAGTTTTGACACAAAAGCCTTCTTCTCTCTACTGGTCCCACACTCAATTCCTATTAAAATTTATAGAAATTTATCCAAAAATTGTCATTTTTTGCACTGGTTGCTATGTCTGTGCCTTCCCTCCAACATTACAGGAAAACTAAACAGGCTACAAGGACAGCACACTTTGAAGGGCTGACAAACTTCTTTCTATTTCCTAAATCAGCACATCAATTGCATAAATTAGTGATACACACTGCCAGCTGGCTAAACAAAAATACAAATATATTTCTAAGCCACAAACATTTCTCTCAGCTACAATCTTATTATTACTATCAGTTAAAAAACTGCCACTTCCTCTTTATAAGGCCTGTATTCATATTTTTCTCCATTCTTTTGTCATTGTTTTAGACTACTCAGTGACTTTCACATTATCTTTTTCTCATTTTCTCAGAAAAAAGAAAAGTGCAACTTATTCAAACATTTAGGAAACAATACATTTATTAGAATTTTTTTAAAGTAAGATTTTCACCATCTTCCTCAAGAATATTACTAGAAAGGTAGGTCAATGACCAATATTCTGACATTTTTGTTTCCCTGACAAATGGGAATACTAGCAACCAGTAGGAAAAAAAAGATTTTTGAGCTCATACCTTCTCACTGTCTAGTGGACTATAGCTGACCACTCCTTTGGAGATTTGGAGCACCTCAGCTCCCACAGCTGGGAAGGAAAAACTCCAACAGATGAAGAAAGCAGTGAATTCAAGCCAGGATGGGACAGATGGATAGAGAGAGAGGTTTTGACCTAGCTTAAACATGCACACAGCTGCAGGGCCTTAGGACACTGGCTGCAAAAGCTTTTGGAGTGCATAAAGTAAAACACCTGACAACTCTGTCTTGAGAACAGAGAGGGGCTCTGCCTGCCAGAGAATACCCCACCACCTACTGAAGTCAGGAGCCTTCTTTTCACAACTGAGTCCTCTTGCCTGATACCTCAGGAAGACAGTTATGGGTGGATGCTCAAAGACTGCCTTGGGTTAATTCACATGCTAGATTCAATGAAAATAATTGCATTGAAGAAGGGTTAAAAAAAAACCCAAACAAAAACCACAAAAGAAACACATACCACCCAATATGCTTTTAACTAGTCTGTCTGGCAGCTTTGTAATAACAATATCTAGGTTGGTAAACCTGACCTGGATCCTTGACTCTTGTCACCAGTCCTACCAAGTGTTTTAATGTAGCAATGTCCATTTGGTATTAGGGAAGATACTCTTTGGAGCAAAGTACTCCTCAAAGTTCAGCTACATACCACCTTCACCAAGTGATTCTATAAAATGCAGAGAGGGGCAGGGAAGAGGGTTAATTCTTCATCCTCAACTTTCTTAAGCAAAAAAGGCGAGAGAACAACTTGCCTTTTATGTTTGTCCTTCCTGGGAACTTGACAGAAATCTTGAAAGTTCTCTTGGTAAAATCAAGTGGCCAGCTATTGGAATGTTTAGCAGGCTGAGTTACATCAGTGTGACCTAGAAAGGTGCCTTCCATTTCAGGTAAGTAAATGATTTTAAAGATTTCTGTTTGAATGGAGCTATTCCAGGTGATGCCTTTGCAGAGCAGATGATTCTCCCTATGACATTTATAATGATACCTTTTGGATAGAAAACACTACATTTCAGAACAGCTGATCCAGTTTCGTTCCAAACTTTTAAAAATTATAAGGAATTATATGAAAAATATATTATTTGAATGTCTTTCTTTTAAATCTCTCTGACACAGCCTCTTACTGAGATTACATTAAGGTTGATTTTAAATTAACAATCTGTTGGATGAGTTTTGTCTTTTTGCTAGTGTCTGAGTCACAAACTGAGTTTTCAGAAACAGAAAGTAAAAGGATGCTTATGAAATCAATAATGCTAAAGGTCTAAATTTAACAAAAGAATCAGAAATGTAAATTTTCTTTAAGTATCTGAATCCCATCTTGCCTTATCAAAATACCTTGTTTAAACAGTCAACAGTCTCTTCAGCTTCAACATCTAGTGTAGAACCATTAAGGCTAGCTCTGGAGATTTTAATAGGGAGAGCAGCAGAAAGTTATTCTGCCATTAAGCATTTTCCATGGAATGTGATAAACAAGAAATATGTGACCTTTCAAAACAAAATATATTGTAATTGCTTGAAAAAAAAGGTGCACTTGACTAATGGGAACATGCTGGTTTCAGTCCTCACACAGAAGTAAAAAGCCTTACATACAGTTCTTCCCCACACATGCTGGTTTCTAAAATCAGGTTACAAACATCTAAACACACAGGTTCACTGTGCTGACAGCTGCAGGAAGTATTCAGCTCAACTGCCTTCACAGCAGGACTGGACTGCCCCAACAGGCTGAGCACTGCATTGGCAGCACTGTCAAATGACTTATTTGCAACCAAATATCAGCAGATTAGCAAAACAAGCACAGATCTGTACAAGAACAGTGAACAGACATGCTGTACCCTGCAATAAAGCAGACTACCATATTACAGTCATATAAAGGCCACATCCCTTACAAACAATGCCAAATCTGGGGAATACTGAAGCTCTCATTACAGCCAGTAAGACATACCTGCAGTGGCACAGACACACTTGAAGTCTTTGTACAGAAAACTCTGAGCATAGGCACACCCCATTTGTGTGACTTCCTCCTTCCAGACAGGGGTCTGTCCTTGCTCCAGATCTAGGAGTGGTTTACACATTTGAACAAGAATGAAGTTCTACATATCTATAGTGCCTTTCACTCAAAGATCTCAAAGGACTTTATACCTATTATATATGTCCCAACCCCTCCCCTTGTGAGGTAGGTATTATTCCTATTATTTACAGATGGGGAAATTCAGGCACAGAGGTTATATTATTTGCCCAGGGTCACACAGTGAGTCAGTGACAAAATAAAACAGAATCCAAATGTTCTGATTCCTATTTGCACAATCCAACTGCTAACAAGCCTTATTTTCAAAACAGCCTTAAACAAGTATCAGTGTACGTAAGAACAATCTTGGGTTTCATGGATCACTCCTAAAAGGTGTAAGAAAGAAGAAAAAATCAAAGGAAAAAGATGTGGAAACACATAACTTACTTCTGCAAGCCAACACATCTTTAAAGAAAGTTTCTGCTAACTCCCCTCCCAAAGCTGAGGCAACTTGACTATGAGCCTGAGAAACAGGGTGGGAAAAAAGAGACTGATGGAATGAAAGTCTGAAATAAAAAAAAAAAAAAAAGCTATACAGCTATACCATAAGCCCTCATCTTGAAAGCACAGAGTCATAAAAAAATAGGGCTGAGAGGGACCTCAAGAGAACACTGAAGTACATCCAACCTACCCTGAAGCCAGGATCAACTACACCTACTTGTTTCCAACAGTCTGGTTTACCTGCTCTCAAAGACCTCCACCAGTGGAGATGCCATGCTTTCCCCTGCCATCTGTTCCACCTTAAGCTGTCTCATGAGCAAAAGAGGACAAACAAGTCTTAAGATAGCTACTTCTGCTCTTTTACTGGGGGTATGATGATTCCCAGGCCTGTCTAATGATCTGAGTGTATTTCAGAGAAGGTAATCTCCAGATATTTATTTGTTTTTGTTCTGGATTCCTTGGGAAAACATCAAACACTGATGTCTGCTGTAGTGTAATATTTGAATATTATTTAAAAATACTGATTAATACCAGGATAGATACCAATATACTTACTGCAAGTGCCAAATCCTACAAGGTCAGTAACAAAAGACTTTGATATTTTAGCTCATTGCAGATTCAAACTGCAATAAGAGGGCAGGGAAGACTACAGAAAAACCCCACAGCAAAAGTCAGCATCTCAGAGTTGCCAAGTTTCACCCAAATGCAGACAAAAATCAGGCAGCTGGCAACACATCTTCAGCAGAGGCAGCACCATATGATCTCTGTAGCATCCCTCCATCTTGTCTGTTTTCAAAGTGCATTCTCAGTGCAAAAAGTAGGATTGAATTTAGAGGGGTTCATTGCCCCCAGTGGTTTCATATTAAGACCAGAATTCTTGCTTGAGTTCATATGCTGCAGCTTTGTGTGTGTTAAGTTCACTTCTGCATAGCGGAATGGTGCTGTCCTGGCTCTGCCCCTCAGCATCTATGTCCAACAGTGTCCGCTCCTCTGCAGGAGGACCCACCTGGAAAGGAAGCAGTGCAGGCAGTCCAGGTCTCTCTTCTACAGTGCTGCTGCTACTAGCAAAACAAGAGTCCAGATTGCTTGGAGTATCAGTACTTGAACTGTTGGCAGAAGATTCACCCTTGGCATTGCTGGGTGACACAAACCACCAGGGATCAAGCCGCTGCCGACTGGCTGCAGGACGTGGCCGGGGCAGGAACTCCAATGTCTTGGGTCTTTCTAGTGTGGGATCCTGCTGTGCATTCCATCGTCTCGGGGTTGGAGGAAAAACAAGGTTGGGGTCTGGCAGGCGAGGGACCTCACCGGGATCTCTGCTCGGACTAGGTGTTTTTAATACACCTATCCAAAACAGACAGTGCAAGAGAAGAGGGAAAAACATGTTAGATGACACTGCTAAGTGATTCCTACAGATCTTAGTTTATTGTTTATACAGTGCAAAAACATATTAAAAGCAGAAAGCCTCCATTCAGAATCTACAAACTCTGTATCTTCAAGATTATGGCAATCTGAAGATGCTGGAACCAAAACCATGTACTGCATTATTCTGTTAGCAATTTGTGTTAAGAAAGCCTCCACAAGTAATTCTTGCTGGGCTGGTCATCTCAATGAACATATAAGCAACAAGTAATTATACTGCTTCTGTCTTTATCTTGAAGAGGGAAAACAAAGATGGCTGAAAACCTACCGGCTCCCAGTGCTCCAGTTAAACAGCTACTGGAAGGGCATCCACTGGTTGGGCACCCATTGACAACCAGTCCACTCCCTTTGATGGCTCCATCAGAAGGTGTGCGCCTGTGTCCACTTTGCTGGGTGTGGGAAGAGACTGTCACGTGTGTGGGAGTCAGGGACTGGTTGGGGTCTTGCTTGAACCTCTCGATCTGCACATTGACCAGTGGGTTTGTAATGGCTGGCAAGGGAGCCTTGACTGTCACTGGGCTGACAGGCATCTCATAAACCACAATTTCATCACTGTCTGAGCGCAGCAGGGACCGGGTGGAATTACATTCGGAAATGGAAGACAGGGAAAGAAGAGTGAGGGATGTGGATGGCTCGCCTAGCAACAACAGGGGATCATCCTTCTTGAAGATCTTCCGAGAAGGTGGACTAGTGCTCCTCCGTGGGCGTCCAGCTCGCTGAAAAATGCTATCACGCTTCTTCTTCTCTTCCTTGGGCACCTCTGGCTCTTCCTCAATCAGCAGCTGACACTTCCCTGCTTCTAAAAGGTCAAAACCCAGGCCTGCAGCAGCCAGCACTGCTCCACAGCCAAGCAACGCAACCTCACATCGCTTGTGGTGGGAGCCGCTACGTTTGAGGCTGTTGGTGGGTGTCAGCTGTGGGGTACTGGTAGCAGAGTTTACAGGGGTGGACTCCTCATTGGCATCACTAGAAGGGCCATCCCACTCCTCATTCTTCTGAAATGGGATGCAGAGGTATGACTGATTGTGCACAGGTGAAGGGTGCACTTTGCCCTCTCCATTAAAACATTCACTGTCCTCATCATCTGGAAAGCAAATGAAAATAGACTTTGTGTCAATGCAATACTTTCACTGGCAAATTTTATTGTCTCACAAATATAGTTCAAAACAAGCTTCTCTTCAGAAAATACAGCTGTTCTTCTTACAAACATAATTCATCAATTCCCAAATACAGCCTATTGTTTCCGAAGAAGACAGGCTGAGAAAAGTATCTGGAAACACTATCAAAGTGAAAGAAATTAGTGAAGCATTCATCCAGTTGGGATTAATTGCAGAACAGCATTTCAAAAGCAACCTACACCTCAGTAACTACTAGAGTAAATCTATGTGTTTGTGAGTGAGGAGCAAAAGGTAGAAAAATTTTAAGAACTGCTCCTTTCAAGTGAAGGTGTAAGCATGCTGCATGTGCAAATATCATTATTCAGGAAAGGAGCTGGGAAACAGCATGGAGCTAGAGGAGAATTAACAGAAGCTTGTTAACTTGATAGGAGGACAAGCACAAGCAGTGAGGTGAACAAGAAGATGGACACTTGACAAAAAATAAAAGGAAAACAGACACCAAACAAAATGAAAACATTGCTGTAAGGTACCAGGGGAAGGTCAGGAAAGAGGTTCATTGAAATATGAATGGAAGCAGTAATGAGAGTACCAAGTGCAGGGAATTTCTTTACCCATCTCTGCTAAGCTGGTGAATCCTGGAAAAGCAGGTGCAGTTCTCTGGATCTTCCCAAGATTTGGTGCACTGGATGACCACTGCTTGCATCCTTCTACCAGAGCTTTCAGACTGAAAATAGTAGAAGGATGTGAGAAAATGTACCATGCTCACAAACATGAACATTATATATTCTCTATTGATCTACTTAGGATATGCATGTTTCCATCTCAACTACATAGAACTGAAGTCCTCCCACAGCAAGAAATTTTGTGACATCTTTACAGCACTTAAAAAAAAAAAAAAATTAAAAAAGTTAAAAGGTCCCTTTATCATTTGTTACACTGTGGCAGTCAAAAGGCCTCTGCTGATAACTAACAAGCTATGAATGCCGAATAACAGAAGGCACCACTACAAAAATCAGATGAAACATTTTCTTTTTACATCAAGACATAATCTTTTTAAATCTTGATTTCTTTTTGTAATCAGTCTTATCATGGCAGGTTAAAAATAAATTGCTCAGCAAGGGGAAAGGGAAACACCTCCAAAAATTGTTTTCATGTGAAACACAAATGAACAATGAAATTCAAAAATAACTCACTAGGACAAATAAAATAATAAGCTCAAGTCACTGGCCATGTCTCTGTATTATAAACCCAATATTTTTCTCATAAAGGAAACACTGTATTGAAGTACAGTTAAAAGCACAAGTTCTAGATTATGGAAAAAAAAAAGGCAACTAAGCAACTAAACCTATAAATAATGTCATTGTTTCTTTTACTTACAAACAAAAAAATCCCAAGAAAAGAATCCAAACCCCTACTTTGACCTGTGTCTAAAAGTATGTTACCATGAACTTACTAGTAATCTCTATTCATAGGTTTTCATTATCATCATCCTGCACTAGTTTCATGACATCAGACATGTCAAAAACTTTTGTTAGCAGCACAACTTCCTGATATATCAATATTCAAAGTTTTATTATTCATTTATCAACATAGTCTGAACTTGAAAATTTCTGGTGCCTTTCTCCACAAACTCCAACATGAAACATCATAGTATTGGTAAAAATCCACACACACTTAGGATAAGCAGAAATTACATGGAAGGAATAAAAAGATCTGCAGATAGTCTGAATGATCTCAACAGAACACACAAAAGCATTGACTTGTTATTAAAAGAACAGAAAACTCTGAGATAAGATCTCTTCCAGCTCCATTACTAACTTGCACTGTTTTTTTGGTAAGACACATAATTCATTACCATCATTCCCTAAAAGAGAAAGGGAAATACAACCGTAAGTAAGATACCTCTTATGATTCTTGTTTTGCACCAGAATCATTCTGCAATTCTAAGACAGCTTCCATTCCAGGATTTCAAAAATTTATTACATTGGGATATTTTTTTTGCCTTGGTATGAGTTTTTACTCTGCTCTCTACCCAGCTGAGATGCTGTACTTGTCACCAAACTATACTGCAGTGATAGCAAGGCCACAGGATCTGAACTTGATCCAGCATGATCAGTTGATTGATGACTGTGGTATAGACATTACACTAAAAGTATCCTATACAGTTCTCAACTGCATTGCAAGTCCATCCCCATTAACCATTCCGTACCCTGCTGTGATCTTGAATCCAGACAGCACAGCACTGAACCCTATCTGCCACTACAACAACCACAGAGTTTTGTAACAGACATGCCATTCAGTGTGTGGGTCTGTTCTGATTTACTCCCTCCACAGTATACTCAGCTGTGTAATAACACAACACACCAAATAACACATGTTGGATCTAAATTACCCAGGTATGCAACATGCCCACCTAGGATACATACTATATACAGAGAGATCATATTAAGGGAAAGCTGGTGGGTGAAAATGAACCATGTTAGCAGTGTGAACATGTCCAAAACTGAATCTCAAAGCCTTACAATATGGGTAATCAATTACTGAGGAAGGTGAGATTTCCACAGAGCTGGGAAAACACATATTCAACTTAAGTTTGCTTCCTTTTGACTTCTGAGAGCAATCTTCACTTGCAAACAGACTGAAGGTTTGCTGTTGCTGTCAAAGTGTAGCTCAATCTGAATAGGAAGATAAATAGCTACCAGAATAACTTCAAGGCCTGCTACATTTGCCTTAAGGGTATAAAATTTTCATTCTTCCCTTTGATTTTTTGCTCCTTCTCGTTTCCCCCCAAATTACAAGCAGACCTCAAAGACCTGTCCAGAAGGTTGCCACACATCATTTTAATTAGATAGTGGTGCGCATGTGAAAACAATTCAAAACCTGCTGACTTAGAGAATGTTCCTACTAGAGCAGTATTGTCTGCTATTGTCCTAAGGAAAGAGCAACTGGAATGATTTGAAAGCACTAGCACTAAAACGATATTTCAATCACCAGCATAACAAATCAGGAACCTAACACTTCTTACCTGTAATCTATTTAGATTAATTAAACAGAAGGTTGTTACTTTATTGTATTATGACTGAGTTACTTTTCTCTTGCCTTTTTCTACTGGGAAGTCAAAAGCACCTCTTTTTAGGAATGGTAAGATGACAAGGTGCATTTGCTCAGCAAATTGCAAAAGACTTCCCTACAACTGTAAGGCAGCATCTCTGGTGTCTGAATACCATTCTGTAATACCATGATAAGACATTAATATAATACTGTAGTGGATAAAAAAATGTTTGTTGCCAGGCTCACTCCTATTTAGCTTGCAAGATTTTAAAGGATAACTGCTAAAGGATTTTAAGTCACATTCATTAACAACTTCCATAAAATTAGTAACCTGTGCGAAAAGTAGGGTGACCATCACCCATGACATAGTCAGTCTGTGACTAATCAATGCCAAGTTTAAAGGCAACTAAAACTTCACAGTATATCCTTGAGAATATGCTGTAAGGTCACAACTGAACTGCCACAGAACTAGTCCAACATGAAGCTTCATGCAGTCTCTGCAATTCAGCACAAAACCTTTCTACTGCTGTGCATATTCTTTATGTTCAAAGATAAACAGAGAAGCATGAATAATCACTGTATCTTTTCATGACTACCTTTACTTGATGTTAATTATAGATCACTGCAATGCTCACAATGCTATTCTCAAATTATCTTGGAATTACCTCCTGTGAAAAATACATAGAAAGTGATAAAAATTATGAAGATGAAATTTCATTTATCACAAAATCCCATAAGCAGCAGTAACATCAGCACTTCTGCTCCCAGAACAATGTTATAGAGAATACTTGAACTGGACTTCTCTACCTTAAGTTTAGCTCTTCACTATACCCCAATTTTCCCAGGGTTCAGTATTTGGGTCAGCCCTGTTTAGTATCTTTATCAATAATCTGGATAAGAGGATTGAGAGCACCTTCAGTCAGTTTGCAGTGACACTGAGTTGGGTGGAAGTGTTGATTTGCTGGAGGGCAGGAAGGCTCTGTAGAGGGATCTGGGCAGGTAGCATCGATGATGAACCAAGGCCAACTGTATAAGGTACAATAATGTGAAGTGTTGGGCTCTGCATTTGGTCACAAGAACCCCTGCAATGCTACTCATCCCCATCAAATGTGGATTACCGGCTGGAAAGCTGCTTGGTGGAAGAGGATCTGAGGATGCTGGCAGTTGAACATGAGCCAGCAGTGTGTCCAGGTAGCCAAGAAAGCCAAAGGCATCCCAGCAGGGAAGTGATAATTTTCCTGTACTTCTGTGCCAGCAAGGCTGCACCTCAAATCCTGTGTTCAGTTCTGGGACCCTCACTACAAGAAAGACACTGAGGAGCTAGAGCATGTTCAGAGAAGGGCAACAGAGCTGGGGAAGGTTCTAGAAAGTCACTCATATGAAGAACAGCTGAGAGAGCTGGGGTTGTTTTGCTTGAAGAAGAGGAAGCTGGGGGAGACCTTATCACTGCCTACAACTCTGAAAGAAGGGACTAGACAGGTGGGGGTCAGCCTCTTCAGCCAAGTAACAAGTGATGGGACAACGAAAACAGCCTCAACTTGCACCAGGAGAGGTTTAGATTAAGTATTAGGAGAAATTTCTTCACTGAAAGGGTGGTCAGGCATTGGAATAGGCTGCCCAGGAATGTGGTGGAATCACCATCCCTGGAAATGTTCAAAATATGTGCAGATGTGGGACATGGTTTACTGGTAAGCATGGTAGATGTAAATGGTTTGAGTCAATCTTAAAGGTCTTTCACAACCTTAAATATTCAATAAGTTTCATCATCTTACCCTGTAAAATAAGAATTTAAAAATACTAAAAAATAGCAAGAACTATCTTTTGAGTCACTAATATTTACTGCAGCTCTGCTCCTTTTAAATGAAAATCTGCAGTCTGGCATGATCTCAGCAAGGAGTGGTTCATTGTATGTTAGCCATACTGCCCTCTCAGCAGCACTCTCACGTTTCAGACACTCTGCAAAATGCAATATCCGCATCAAGTCTCACTAGGAGAGATTCTGAGTGCTAGAGAACATCTCAGCTGTGGAGAGAACAGCACAGTTTTATGAGCAACCACAGTTTGGAAGCAACTCCATTCCAGCTGTCTGTCCCCAAAAGCAATCAGTGCTTCAGCCTGTACAGTAATGAACAGAAAATGGAAGAGGTCTATTCCCAGAATTCTAAGAATGTGATTTCAAGATAGAAGTGTTTTTTTCCAGCTTCAGTGACCTCCTGTCCTTTTTCATAATTAGTGATTTTAAAGTGTGACATCTGTTTTAAGTCCTTAAAATGCTATCCTAGCCCTCATTAGTAAAAAACATAAAGCATGGGCAGCAGTCAAAGAAGCTTCCTCCATGTTGTCCTGCCAACATGTCTTGAGTATCTTAGAGAGAGAACTTATTTTAATAGATCCAGGCCCTCTTGTAGGGGGCTACAATACTGATATACTATGCAAACATCAATTTTTCTGGCATTTTGCACCTGAACACACAATAGTAAAGATAAATATTATAACCAGCTATTTTATTTTCCCTGCTAAAAACATGGCAAGAGTCAAACCATCCACTTATCAATTTATCAGGGGGAAAATTCTCAAACTCTGCTAAATATTACCAAGCATTCAAATCTTTTAGAAGGTCAAAAATAGCCTTATATCTAAAGGAGCATTCCAGCAATGATTTATTGGAGTCCTGGTATAAATAATTCACACGCACAAAGAAAAATAAAAAAGAATCTACAGAACAATAACCTATAAAAACAGAGGTACGACCTCTGTATATCTACAAAAATCACTTTCAGGATTGCTTCACTCAAGATGCATGTCCTTTTTAAAAGATTGAAGAGAAGGTATTTGCTTGGCTTTATCAGATACTTTTTATATATCAGCATTTAAGACAAGAAAAAGCATATTTGAGAATGGTAAGAGAGAATCAGTTTCAGATGTTATATGAAACTTCAGAAAGCTAAACCTTGAAACAGAGAAAACCTACAACAGAGAGTTTTGCACAGCTAGGAAGTTTGACAGCTTACAAATACACCTAACAACAGACAATAATAGCAGACAGTGAAACATCAGTTGCTAGCAAATGAACTGAATGCAATTTTGCAAACTCTGAATCTCTAACATCTTTGGTACAGGAATGAAGCTCGGAAGCAGAAAGGTGTTTGCAAGCAGATAGGTAAATCTCCTGTGAGCCAGCTCATGACCAGTTTTAGAACTTGGAAATGAGTCTTCCTCCAGGCCCCCTCTTACCCCTCTTCTCCTGCACCTAGCTCCTTGTGACAAAGTGAGCTTGGTCCCCAGGTGCGTCCCTTTTTCTTCTGGCCTCGCTTCTCCTCTTCCTCTCCTTCCTCCTTTGGAAGGACTGAGCTTCGTCCCCACGTTTTACTGCTTTCAGCAGGTGTCACTTCACAGGTGGAAAGAACAGTGGAAAATGGGAAGGAAAAACAGATACACAAATTAAAAGAATTGGTTCCACGGCAACAATAAAGAATAAAACATAGGCCAGAACAGGAATCGCAACAAAAGTGATTTTCCCATAATTCTGACCATTTATCAGCACAAATGTAACAACCAAATGCCAGATTAAGCATTCCCTAATCCTTCCAAGTATAAACAGCCTCTCTAGCTTTATTCCATCACTGTTTTTTCTTTAGAACCACCAGTTTGAAACCAAACACACAAGTGCTGTGATATCCAGTACAAACACTGTACATTAGTTAATATGACTTTCATAATTCTAAGACATGCATGTCTGCCTAATTCTGTGTTATTATAGGAACACTATTTGCATGACAAGTGCCCTTGTTCTTATTTCCTTAAAACAGTAACTTAATACAGCAATGTTTACAGATCTAATCTGCAAATTGGCATATTTTTAAATTAACTTGTCCACGTAAGAAATATATTTTCTATAGAAACAGCAGTATTCCAAGAACTTGGGTAAGCATGATTTTAGCTCCACAGGAGGTGATATTCTCTCCATCACCAAGATACTCAATTTTTCTCTCTAAATGCATACATACAAGGTATAAAGCAAACATTTTAAGTACTTTCTTTAATAGTCCTGTCCTAGATATGGAATCTTGGCATCTTACCACGCTGACAGACTGTACATTTCCCAAATTCAATACTACATTGAGCTCCTTACACTGTATGGCCCTGAGTCTGGGAATAATGGTAGGACTTGCAGGAGGGCTGGAGCAGCTACTGATCAAACTTTTCCTTTTGTCCATCGTTGGAGAAGCCTGCACAGTGAATTTATGCTGAAAATCTGTTTAATAGAAGAAAAAAATAAATAAAAGCAGAAAGACACAGTTAAAATTCTCTCTTTTTTTAATATAAGAAAAAACAAATAATAATTTGTGGTAACTTCCCAAGAGTGCAACTTATGGGATCTATGTAGAAATGAAGTTTTACAGCTAATTGCTATTTGCCCATTCTACACACTGAGAATTCAGAATGAAGATGTGCACTCACAGCCCTGAAATTGTATCTTCTTAGTGTATGTGTGAAACACATGCACATACAGACCTTGTGTTGACTGACATGCCAAATTATATCTCTGTATAAATCTTTGTACACATTTTATAATAATTTCTCTTCTGAACAGTCAGTGTCTCCCAGAAAACAAAGAATATAGTGAACGTCATCATCTCTGATGTAACAATGAGAACTAGACGATTTACAAAGCCCACGCTTCTGTTTTTTTGACAAATTTAAGATAGTAAGGATTCAGTATTTCAGGGCAACACCATCTTCACTCTTAAGAGTGACTTTGCTAACACCTTACTAATATTTAACATTATTCCAGATGTCACTTCTGTGTTAACAGGAGTTCACACATGAACTAGCAATCTAGGGCTTTAGTCTCACAGCTATCAATTTGGTAATTTGGCAATTTTTAGATTCCTGCACAAAAAAAATCCAGTAGATTATAGATTCTTCTGCATCATTACATAAAATATTCCCCAAGCACGAATGTCCACTATCTTCTATATATATTTTTTAAAATACTGATTCTTTTGAGTACTAACATGTTAAATTGCAACATTTTTATGATAAGCCATATGCAGCCAGTGGCTAACACCATGCAACATTTCAAATGTACTTCTGGCCTTAATCTTGGAACTTTGGGCAAAGCTAACCATAAGAGCAGTAAATTTAGTTTACTAATCCCAAAGAGGCATGTTTCTCATCAAATCCTTTCTAATGCATAAGGGTTAGTAGTAAGGAACTATCAAACCTGCAGGTTGCTCCCATTTCACCTGGCACAGCCTAACACATCACTAACCTGAAGGCAAGCTGATATGATTGCCATCCTTCAACTTGAGCCGGCTCCTCTTGAACTTCCCCATGCGTTTCTTGACCCGAGGCTTCTCCTGACACAGCTGGTGGATGATGATGTTGAGCTCCCTTTCCAGGATGTCAATCTCGCGTTCTGCCAGCTCCTGTTCCCGCCTTCGTAGCAGCTCCTCATGGTTCTTCTGTTCAACAGCAGCACGACTCAGCTCTTCTTCCCATGTGCGCAGCTCCTGCAAGGAGAGAAGGAAGTAGAAACAAAAGGTTATCTTGCAGCCTGTGGGTTAAGACTAACATCACCTGTTCTGAAGGCACAGCTTCAATGGCTTGCACTCACAGAACTGCAAACACCACTGGTTAAAGGCTCAGCTGAGAGAAAAAAAACAATCTCCAAGGACATCAATGCCATTCAAAGCCCCTCGCACCAGTATTAAAATTAAGACATAACCACTTGTGAGGCCACACCTGAAATCCTGTGTCAAATTCTAGGCTCTCCAGTACACATACATCCACATACCAGAGTGAGTCCAATGAAGAACCATGAAGGTGATTAAGAGATTGGAGCACCTCTCCTATGATAAAGGGCTGAAAGAGATGGGTCCGTTCAACCTAGCACAGAGAAGGCTTGGGTGGGGTGAAGGGGGGTCTTACCAGGGTGTATAAAAACTTGAGGAAAGGGTGAAAAAAAGTTAAAGCCAGGCTCTCTTCAGCAGTGCCCACTGACAGAACAAGACAAAACAGGCACACACTGAAATATAGGGGACACTCTCTGAACACTTTTTTACTGCATTACTGAGCACTAGCACAGAGAGGTTGTGGAGTCTCCCTCTTTGGGGATCAAGTCAAAAGCCATCTCTACATGGTCCTAGCAAAAGCACATAAGGCAAACCTTTCGATCCATCCCTTGATGACAAAATGAATTAACTGAAACTGTCCTTGAAATCCCCAAATCCCACTGCGCTCCTCTCCTCTCACCACAAGGACAAAAGAATTCAGCACTTAGAATAATTCTCTCCATATGGCCAATTCCAGTGCAGAAGGCAAAAAATAAAGAATTCAAGTTAAATGTCAGGTAGATAATCAGATAGATTTTAGTTTAGATGTTTTTAATAATGGCATTGTTAGCTGGCTCGTCACCAGGGAGATTTGATACATTTTACTCAATAAGTGAACAGCATATAATATTATTTCCCCATTGCTAAAAAGGAACGCAGTACTCAGCCTGAGGGCAGTGTAGCTAGTACTGTTTAGCTGTTTGTCTTTTGAAGTTTCTGGTTTTCAAAAACTGTTCCAACACAGTTATGCCATGGGACAACAGTAGCAAGGAAATGCCTATCCGCTAATTTATTTTTCCCAAAACTTACTAAATGTTTTAAACATTCTTGTAGAAGCTGATTTCTTTCCTCTGACCCAAAGTCTTATTTTCCTTCTCTCTGCCTCCTAACCTCTGAGGCCGTATCATAGCTGCTTATTATGAGTTTACTTTCAGGCAATAGACTGTGAACTTACAAATATGTTATTACTCTAGTGATTTTGGTTCTGCTGCAGTTTCATTTACCAACAACTAAAGACAGTCTGTAAGGACCTTAAATTAGATGCAGCAAGATGTGCTTTTTGCAAGCATGCTTGAAAAAAACTTCAGCTTTTTCATGTCTCCTCTTCGAGGCTGATGATCACCATTCCTGTTATTCCTGCCAGTGTTTTTGTTTCCTGCTATTTCCCAGATGAACTTCAGTTACAGCAGTTACTGGACACTCTCCCCGGGTAGCACTCATGTTTATTATAGTCTATGCATTTTGGTTGTGCTCAAAACCTTGAAAACAATCCAGCAGAACCAAAGCTGCAATGTTAACTAGAGTATATATATGCTGAAACAACCCCCTACATCTCCTGTTAATAGTTTTCATTAGGTTTCTCAATTAAGATGCTAATAGTGAAACAGTTATCAAATGCAATAAACAATCAACTCATCACAGCAATTAGCACAGAGTATAGTGGAAGCTCACTATAAGATTAGAAAGAGTAGCAGCTCAAGATGTGGATATTTATTTTTCTCATTATTCTATCCTTGTGTGCATCATAATCTGCCATTTATTCAGGGACTTAATACAAGCTTCAGTAAAGCACAGACAAAATTAGCTCTGGGATGCACGAAACAGCGATCCCTGTTTGAACTATGAAATAGGGAAACTACAATCCAGAGAGCACAAGCAGGGAGCATTGCTCTCTACTTACCTTTTCTTTGGCTCTGAGCTGATCAAACATCTCTTGGATCTCTTGTTTCCAGTCTTCCTGCAGGGAGTGGAAGGAATCTTTGGGCATTTCAAAAAAACCAGACTCTTCTATGGCAGTAAGATGGTCTAGGATAGTGGCAAAGGAAGGTCGTGAGTGTGGGTCAGGGTTCCAGCAATCTAGAAAAGAATAAAGACAAACAACTGTCAAGCACCTCTAAGTATGGAGGTCTGAGAGGATGGGTAGTACTTTACTGATCCCCAGTGGCTAAGAGTGGCAAACACACTACCTGTGTTACCCCAGCTCTCCCACTGCCTGCTTGCACTGAGTATTGTCAAATATGGAATTCATGCTTTTGTGCTTGAGCAATATCCAATAGCACTTAAAATCTTGAACTACCTAACTACCTAGGTCTCTAATTTCTATTAATAATATATCAAGTAAAATACAGATTTATTAACTTACAGAAGGTTACACCTTACAGCATTTTTAAAAAATAACAAATTATTTCCTTAAATATCTTGCTTTACAATGCATGTAGGTGTTCACAGAGTACAAATACAATGCAAGGCTCTTGCAAATACTTCTTTTACAATAGTTGCACTGCAGATCTAATAGCCATACTGCAGAAGGATATTTGTCAGGGTTTTTCCTGATGCCAAACTCTAATACTAAGCTGAGTCATTAGGAATCTTTTTTTTCAGAATGGAAAACCTCTTCTGCAAAGCAAACTGGGCCTAACTTGTGTGCAATAGGAGATTCAAGTAAACAATGACATTGAAATGTGCATTAGGAGTTGTCCTATTTTCATAGGTTCTTTTTTATTATTTGAGTGGAAATTAATCAGACATTTTTCTTTTGCTTTTAGAAGAAACCACAGATAACAAGTTTTTTTAATTTAAAATCTAATGCAATTATTCAGCCAATTACAAAGCCCTAAAAACACAGAACTGAAGATAGCCATCTTACCACATAAGGCAACTCAATGAGCAACAGTACAAAAGGCAATGTTTTACAGTGATGGGAACTGAACATAGAAAACAGAAACAGAAACTAGTATGAAGTAACCCCTCAAGCTACAAGCAATCCTCCAAACCATCAAAACATTTCATTTAACAACACTTTTGAATAGGAAATTTGCACTCATTCAGTCCTTTCTTCCTTCTCCCTCATTTCTATTCCAGCAAAAAAAAAATGGCTTCCTCATTCTATGTTGTCCTGTACCAGCAGTTACACAGGTTCTTGTTTAGCAAGTGCCCTTATTCTTTTTAGTACTGCTAGATGTCTGCATGCCAAAATTCCAGAGCAACCAAACAGAAAACCTTCACATTCACATGTACTTGTATGGAATACAGTTTTTCTGCATGAATGGAAGTAACTAACATGTGGGTCTCTCTCATCATACAGCATTGCTCCACATGGTCACTGGACTTAAGACACACATTACTGCAGCATAAGACAAGAGTCATAAAAATGTTCTAAAAGTTTTCTAGACCTTGATTCTTAAAAATAACAGGTGATGTCCTAAAAGATGTTCATTCATCAGTTTTGTGGACTGAAGTACACCAAGAGACAGCTGTAAAAATAAAAATCATAAAACCTTTGCACCAGCCAAGGCTTGTCTCCAGTTCTTTCCTTTGATTTTAGCATTACTGAGATTTTGCATTTGGGAGTTCTGTTTTCAAAACTGTGGGTATCAACAGGTTCCATACTGGAATGCATTTGTGTTTATAGCTTTTCATTTGCTTCTTTTATCAAAATAGAGAACTGAGGATGTTAAAGAGTGCTCTGATGATCCCCTGCTGCTGGCCAATTAGTAGCAATGGGTGTTACAGCTGGATTGTCAGTGCCATAATCCCTGTCTCTTTACCTCAGGTTTTAAGCATGGCAAAGCAAACATGACCCAAAGTAAAACAAAATGCTGCAGCCAGCTAAATGCATGAATGAGTGAACAGGATAACTAGCAGGTGGCCCGTGGCTTTTATTTTCCCAGGCCTAGATCAGCCATTATTTGCACTAATGAGGACAGTTGTAACATATAACTCTTTTCTATGAAGAGCGAAAGTTCAGCTTTGTTGTCCCAGTGAGGACCACCATGGCAGTAATTCAAAAGTAAAAGCAGCATTAGAGCAAGAAGAGTTCACCCGAGATGGGAAACAGCCTGTTTGAAAAACAGCTTTGGTGAAGGGGCAGAAAGTAATTGGATTTTTTTGTTCTGCTCTTCGCCCTGCACAGGGAGAAGCCAAGTGTTCCAAAGCCACGTGGGTGCTCACCCCTGTGCTGCTGGGTTCAGGCACTGGCCATATGCCTCTACCTAACTTTCCCAATAGAGGGCATTATTTTTAAATCCTCACTTATAGTCAAGAAATCCAGGAAAGCATGTCAAAATAAACTACCTGGCACAACACTGAGCTGGTAGTTCCATCAACTCTTTCAGATGCAGTTTCTCAGTTTACACTGCCTCCAAGCTCCTCTACCTGCAACTCTACTGTTCACTATCCAGTAAGTTATTTCTTTTTTAGCAGAACATATATGAAATTTTTTACTTTAAATTAACTGAAGCCTGTAACCTAAAGAAAAGGTCAGAGAAAAAGTATTCCAAAAGTATTCCAAAAGCAGAAAAAAAATATCCATCCAAAACATTTGCTTCATGATTTATATTCCTTTCCTGAAGCTAAAAGCACCACCAGAGGCCACAGAGTATCAATTCCATGTTGAGACTGATTCTTTGCTCACCAAGACTATAAACCAAGTTTGATTTCTCTATATCTTTGTTTTCCTTTCTGCCAGATAGGTATAAAAATGTTTATTATATAAAAACACTTAGAAATCCTTGGGAATAGGGACACTGACAAAAATACTGAAAGTAAAGAAGAGAGAGGACAAGAGATAGGGAGGGAAAAAGGGATGGAGGAACAACTGAAGCTCAGGAGACATTAAAGTAGTTTCAATGGCCAGCAGACCAGGTCATAAGTGTACATAAGTACACCTGAAAACTACCTCACACAATCTTTTTTAATAACTACAGCAGCTCTCATAACTAACTCCTCTATGTCTTTCACCTCTCATACCCAGCCCACCTTGGGTATGAAATACCTCCACAAAACCGAAGATCACATAATCCTGACTGAAAATATGGGTTGTTTTGGAGTGCCAAAGCCACATTTAAACCATCTCCCTGAAATGTCAGTAGGATAAAGTTTCATACCAAACCAATCTGACACTACTAGAAAGACGGGCAAGCTATGAATTTCAAAACAAGTTAAATTCAAACAAGACCAAAGTATGTGAGTCTAAACAGTGGAGTTGGTGAGTCCTCACTATTAGAAAACAAGTTAAGTGATGACAGCAATAGCCCCCATTTCCTATAAAGCCAGCTGATAAAAAATATCTTTCATTATTCTTTTAGTAGCTGACTGTCACAGCATTCTAACAGCCAGGCCTGGCTCCCACAATAACCTGCACCACTGAATAAAGCCACTGGAGAAATCTGTGCTCTTAGCTAACAAAACCAACACAAAGAGGCCATGTTCAACAGCACTCTAGAAGCAGCACAAACCACACTCACACCACAGCTGGCTTACCTTCCATGAGTTTGGCAAAAGGTTCAGGACACGTGGAAGGGATTGGAAGGGCAAGCTTATTCATAGCAACACCATATGCTACTGCAAGACCATCAATTCCTCTGAATGGCACTTCTCCTGTTAGCAGCTCCCAAAGCAGCACACCATAACTATTGGGAAGGAAACAAAAAAGAGAATAGGTGCTTGACTTTAACACAGTCTTTGTTAAGCAACAAGGTACCTGAACTTGGGAGTTTGGTATACTAAAGAAATTGCAGTTTGCTTGACAAGCTTATCATAAATGCCAAGTTAGTGATCTGCCCTATTTTATCTGCTTTTTTTAATAAGTCTGAAATAAGACGACATTTTCACCTTTCAGGCATAAATAATTTTCTCTCTGAAATTGGGAACAATCTGAAAACCACAAATCTTGTAATTTAATTTCAAACCAGAACCACTCAAAACATGCAAAAATATGAAGAAGGCTTGTTTGGTGGCTTGTGATTTTTAAAAATAAGTAAAAAAATACTTCATCAGAATTAAGTTGTCATCTTAAGATGCTCTACAAAATACTACATATGAAGTTATGGAAATAGTTCCAGGACTGTTCTCTTCCAAAGTATATGATGAAAAACATAGCCTCCAGATATTTTTTCTGCTTCTAGGAAGCCTGAAGCAGAAACTGCTTGTTCATACTTGGTGACCTGACAGTTTTTTCTTCCATTGATCTCTTACTCTCTCCTGAACCCATTTACCATCCATTATACTCTGTGGTAGTCAACTCCACAAATTTAATGATGCATTGCTAAAAAACACTTCCATGTATGTGTTTTGAGCTTGTCACTTGGTAATTTCATTGGCTTCCCTGTAGCTCTTTCAATACAACAAAGAGTAAACATATGTTCCCTATTAGCTCCTTCCATGCTGTCCATGATTACACAGGTTCCCATACATTCTGCCTAAATCATCATCTTTCCAGACCCCCAAATCCTAATCTAGCTAAATCTTAATCTAGTTACTATCCTGAACAGAAGCCATTTCATATCTTTCATTGACCTTGACATTTTCTGTTGGAATGAGCAAAATCACAAAGCTTTAAAGATATGGGGAGAGGCACAAATGGTATTACTTGTTTTCTTTCTTTCTCTCATATTAAATTTTCATTTCCAGTTGCCTATCTCACTCTTTACAAAATAAGCTAAGTTATCCATATTAGCTCCAATATGTTTTTACTGAATCACAGTAGTAAAATGTAAAGCCCATAAATTGTATATATGAAATTCACTCATGGGTACTACTCTGTATTTATTGCTATTACCATCTATTTTGTCATTCTTTATAGTAAAATGTTTCTTCATCTCTCTGCAGTAGATGAATTTTTCTTATCCTGAATAACTTGGTATTATGATCAACCATGCTACCTAAGCATTTATTGTTTCTTCTAAAACCATTCACTGTCCAACCATTTACTGTTTCTATCACTGAGAAGAACTCAAGATCATACTTGCTAATCCTCAGGAAGTTCTTTTAAGACCTGCCACCATGTCTTCCATTTCTCTGCTACTACACCAGCTTTAGCAATAGCTTACACAGCACAGCTATTAAGTCAGCTGATTCTCATGTTCTTGAAGAAATCTTGGGTGTTACTGTAAATCTGGGAATCGTTACTGCTCATTTTATCAGCCAGTTTTGACACTTCTGTGAATTTTACTTCAGTAAGATATGTCTTCCAGGCTTGACTCCCTTAAAGAAAAATGTTCAGCTTAAAATGCTTCTTTGCTCTATTCTGGCAGACACAAGTCACTGAGGTTTTTTTTCTGGTATAGCCTTATTTTCTTTGCACTCCCACATTTTGCTCACCTCTGGGCTGTTATGTTTTCCTGCAGGGTTCTCACCTGTGCTGCATTTCAAAGCAAAGGATTTGGTTTTATGCTTTAAGGACTCTCTCTTTTATCTTCTTTGTTTTATGTTCAACTTGACAGAGCTCAAGTCAAGGCATAATTTTCCTCATTTGGATACAGACCAAGCTTTTAAAAATATGTCTTTCAGTAGGCTTTGCTTCTCTGCCTTCTTCATTCTTTTAAAGGATTTCCCATACATTCACTCAGAGCTTTAACAATGTCCTTAAAAGATATCCACGTTGCATCTTCCCTTTTTGTTGTTTTTTACACAAAATTCCCAATATTGTCAATAATCTTAGATTAAACACTATTGTAATAGACAAATTTTTCTGAATTATGCTTGCAAAGCAGTAAAATCTAAGTACACATATATTTGGACCATTTCATACTGTACAACCTTGAAGGCCTCCTAAGGACACCTGAAGACCAAATGAAAAACTGCTTTTCTTCCCACGAGCTCCTTAAATAGCTGCACCATGAAAGAGTCTGAAGCTAAAATATTAAGTTTTTTGTGTTTCAAAGCAACAGCTACCCTATCCATTTGGAAGTACATTATCACAAACTGTACTCTTGCAATCTCACTTCCACCCCATCACACCTTTAACATTCACTGTAACTGCTGCTACCTTACTTGGACACCCTTAACAGTACTTTTCCTACTTAGATAAAGGATTTTAGTAACTAAAGATCTAACATTTGCTGTAAACAGGTATTTTACTTTAAGCAGAATATATTTTTGACCTACATGATTTTTTGCTTTTTTTCTGATGTAATTCATACTCTTGATATTATAATTTAATATTTCTTACTGTCTCAAGAGCATTATTTGAAAAAAAAACCTAGAGTCTAAGGAGTTCCCATTTTTTTTCTGGCCTTCTAGGATTTCTAAAACACTCAAAGAAAATGAAAACTGAACTGAATGCATATTTGGAATGTCTAGATGTGATTGATCATTCATGTTACTTTTCAGTTTGGATGTGACTGTTGATAGCAAAAGGTAGTAAAATCTACCAAAGTGCTGTATTATTACTTTAACACTAGTATTGGATAAAGCACTACTGATGTGCTCAAAGCACTTCTTCTCCAGGGTAATTTTAAAAGGAAAAAGAAATAGATAGATTGGTGTCTCTTCTAATGTGACACTAGAAGTGTATATTGCAGGAAAGGTCACTTTGCTTCTGACAAAACCCAATGCTACTCTACTTACAGTTCATTACTGAGAATACTGCTTCCACAGAACTAGGGAATACTGCTTTGTGGCACTTGAACAATAACCCCAAGTGAATAAACACCAAGAGAGGTGCTGAACAGAGTGTTTTCCTATTAACTCTCAAGCAGAAGATTGGAAAGTACAAAGGAAAAAGCCAGATCAGAAAACTTGCACAAAAAAAGGCATAGAAAGAAAGAAACAAGGGCCTCTACTGATTCTCAGTGGGGAGAAAGAAAAAGTGATCAAGCTCATTTATTTTTCCAGCACCTAGTAGTAATTTTTGGACTTCAATTACGAAATGAACCATGTGACACAACCCATGCATCCAAGTCAACTGACACTTGTGTGAATAATTAACCATCTTTCAGTGATCCAGTAATCCCTTAAGCCATTTAACATCAGGTTCAATCCTACTCGCTGGATTTTCAGGGTAAAGGAGGCTGGAGGTCTGCAGGATTTCACATGTGATTTTGCCACCTCCCTTGTTAGTCTGTGAACTTTTTAAAAACAAGTAATTTTTTCTCACTGGTAGTGTTCCATTGCATTTGTACTATAGGCTTCTCTTATCCAGGTTCAACACTTCTCATGAGGAAGGAATTAGAAACCCAACAAAGAAACTAGCCCCAGTTTCAACAGAAACTAGAACATGATTTTCGTTAAGAAAAAAACCAAACTCAAACTTTATTACATTTTTATGGCTATTAACAGCTGGCATTTTGCATATTAATGAACTGACAGTTGCAGAGTTGCCCCTTCCTGCCCATTTCACAACAATCAGTAGCATGTCCTTCTCCCAGATGAGTTTCTCCTAATACTGCTAGTCAGCACTTACCTGCCAGGTCCTGAAGTCTTGACAGTGCTTCATTGCACACAGAAAACTAGAGAAGCCTACAAGTGGTCAGTTGTGGATGGAAGTGCTTAACCAACACTTGCTCAAAACAAAATATTCTAATGACTGAACTTTCTACACCCAGCACTGAATGCCTGAAATTTCCAAATATGCTGATGTTTTTAGTTAGAGTTGGTATTCCATTACTAAGTGGAAATTAAATTCTCAATTATTTCACTGGTCTCAGAGCAGATATAGCTTAAAAACATATAAATTTAAGAACATAGAGAACTCAGATTAAGGTTATATGGTGCCTTTATATTCCATATACCAGTAATACTGACAATATGACTGTTTTTTAAGCAGCACAAGCAAAAAATGAAGTGTGCAGCAAACAAGAAATATATTTAAACAGCCAAATGACAGGAAAATTTTATTTATATGCCTAGTAACATTAGCATACAGTACTAGATGAGCTGTAATATCCATGCTTCCACTTTACCCCTGTAAATCCAAAGCAAATATAAGCACAAACAGATTTACAGGAATGGACTTACTTAAATAAAACTGTAGTTTCATTGTCCTCTGTGCAATATAAGCACAAGGCTTCTAACTGTGTATCTAGAGAGCTTGCAGGTACAGCACAGCAAAATCCAGAGCAACAAGTTTTCACTAGCAAGATTTACTAAGTACTGGTACTATGAACAAGCTTCACAAAGGCCCAGACCCTGGTGATAGATACCATGTGTGGACATTCCTCACTCTTTAAGTTCTTTGCCAATTCTGCTCTAGAGGAAACATATGGAGCTTTTTTAATGGAGCTGGAAACATTTTTTGAAAAGATGAAGCAGCTAGTTATGATAAGACTGACTCAGGAAATTTCAGTCCTAGCATGCATCCTCCCCAGCATCTTCACCAGCTTGTGCAGTGAGAACACAAGCAGAACAAGATTCTTCTTCAAAGGCTGGGCAACAGTTCAGCCAGCAGTATTATTCTAATAAGCTTTAAAGAAAAGGTATTAAAATAAAAGGGTTTGTGAACATTAGAGACAATTCTGTTGATGCTGCATAGACTAACTGGAAGGTTGTCAGGCAAAAAACAACCCCTATGTCTCCAGTGATTAACCAACTGGTTGAACTGGACAAGAGGAGGGGCAAGTCTAATAGGATAAAAAAGTTCATCCTGTTAAGAATTTCAGGTTGCATCCTTGGCTAGGGACAGGATTTATTACACAAGTGCATGACCGCTTTTGTACAATCTAGGGCTTACAATCATTGACACACTAGTAGTGATTGCACTGGCAAGCATTTGTCCTCTGCATACATGTTCTTTCCAGCTTGTTTAACTAGAGGTTTTAGCCACCAGAAAGAAAAGGCTTATTCAGAGACAGCATGTAAGTTCTCTTAATGGTGGTGATTCTCTGTTTAAGGGAGACTATTGTGAGGAACTCAACCTCTTTTCAAGGGAAAACTGGCAACTATACCAAGAGAAAGTGATGAAGGAATCTTAGAAGTAAAGTATTCTGAAAAATTAATAAATTTATTTACAGCCCTTAAGCACTGCAAAGTGATTCACAATCCTTAAATCAATGACCAAACTGGTACATTCACACAGGTATAGAGGCACTTGTGCTATCTTCATAAAAAATCACTAACCGACTGAATAATTCTTAATTTTTTAAATGAATCCATACTGGTACAGAACATCTACTGATTTGTTCACAGCATGCCTGGGTTAGTAAAGTTACAATTACAAGAAAACTGTTCCACTTTCCCTTCTCCCTTTCCCCCAGGTTACCCTTGAAGGCCCTTCCTGGCATTATTTCAGAGAGAAGCAGGTTTATGTTTGAGGTTGACGTTCTGTGTACAAACCAGTACCATCATCACATGCACAGAAAAGGTGCATAACTGTAACATTTTCATTTCTTCCAGACTTTATTCCAAATAAAAGCCTGGTTCTTGCTCAGCTGGTCTCGGATTAGCTACAGAGGCTACCACAGTTAATTACATACTCAGGATTTTATCCACACTATTAGAGTGCAAAATACAAGTTCACAGACTTTTCACAAGGCAATACATTATCTATTCAACAAAACTGAACAAGGAAAATGAAAATCCCCACACCAAATAGCTGCTATAACAGCCAGACAAGTCTGCCAGCTGGGCTTTTTCTTTATCCTGACAGGTTTTACAGCATGCAGTCACTTGTGGAGGAGCATTAGTAGCCAGTGACAGAATCTTATTGCTATGAAGACAAAGATCCTGACATTTCAACACCTTTTTTCTCCACAAGAAAAAGAAAATTCTCTCTTATTTCATCTGTTTCAGATGTTCACTACTAATTCTAAGTCATCCAGCATCCAGAAAAGTCATTGTCCTGGAGCTATTTACTGAATTCTATATTTACCAATCCACTTAACAGTGGTATTCAAACTCAGTTTCTGGAAGTATATGGGCCAACCCTTACACTCTTCCCCACCAAATTAGCTCATTCATAAAAATTCCAGTCTATGAATGAAAAAGATAATATATATATATGGATTACATACTCAGATGAAGCCAGATAAGAGATGTATTATCCTATGTGAAAGACTAGAAGGGTAGAAATAATTAATAAAATTATTATGAAAGAGAAAAACATAGTATTCAGATTGAAACACCAAGGGGAATTCAATTAAGTACAGTGTCTTTGTGTACACATATACTAGAGACAGATTATTACCAAAACAAAATATTTCAAAATTATCTTGTATGCAAAACAGTAAAAAAATAAAATACTTCTCAGATTGTATTACGGCCTTTGATTATGTCAGTTGAGAGCCAAATAAGCACAAAAAATTTGGTTTAGATAAAGCAGAGTGGATTTCGATTATGAATCCCAAAATAATCTGAATGAAAACTTAGAGAACAACAAAAATTTAGAGGCATGCAGTAGCTGATCCACCACTTACTTTCTACAGCAACAATAAGTCTAAGACAAGTCTGACAGATGGAAAGCTGGTGGATAAAGTTTTCTAAGACATGAATTTTTAACATTTGTTTCACCATAACTCATTCTTACACATAAAAGAGACTTCCTGGCAGGTCTAGTTACTCTTTAGCATCCAATCACTTAATGCCAAGCCAATACCTCCAAACATCGCTGCCTTTGGAGAACATGGAGGAGCGGATGACCTCAGGAGCCATCCAGGCATATGTCCCAGCCGCGCTCATTTTGGTAGTTTTATGCCATTCCCTGGCCAAGCCGAAATCCGTGATCTTCAACATCTTGTTGCTCAGATCTCCATTTTCCACCTTTTCGAGTATCAGTACTGGAGAAAAGGGAGGGGAGGGGGGAATAAAAGGTATGCAGAGTAAAGGTAGTATTTATGCAAAAAAGATTTTCCTGGAGATCCCCCAAATTTTAATATTTTCCCCTGGCTTTTTGTTATTCAAACATCCTGCACCCTATTACAGGTTATTTCAGGCTGATCCCTTCATCTGACAACTGAACAGTTCTCTAGCAAATTACTTCAAATTTAACCAAAGAACCAAGCTCCAGGGAAGAAATATGTAATAACATAATTATTTAATATAGTGCCTAGTGTCACTCTGTATAATGCTCTGCTAAGAGGAAGTGAACCACTGTAACTTCTAGAAATCCAGATAAGGGAAGACATTTCCTAATTAATCCTCTCTCAGCAAGCCAGTAATAGCATCTTTTTCTTGAACTGCTTAGAGGACTTTTTTATGTAAATCCAGATACACACATAGGCTGGATATGCCCTTCATGAAAATATGTGAGGAATTGAAGCTCTATGTGAAATTTTTTTTAAGTCACTACTGAAAAAATACATTTTTGATCAGTAATAACATGCCCAATTGTAGAATGCATACAGACAGCCATACATTCCCTCCCCATCATTACTAAACTATTTTTTTCAGCCCCGTGTCAGTGGCAAAGGAGTCCATACCCAAGAACTTTAAAAACACTTTGAGGCAGAATTCAAGAATGCTGTGACAAAAGACATATTCCTCTGTAGTTGGAAAGTTGTACTGTTATACCACCATGTGTAAACCAGAGCCCACAGGTATCTACTCTGCCTTAGCAGCATCTCACTATCCTCTTTCTTTATCTCAGTGCAAAGTGACCACACAAGTTGCACCAGCAATGCAACATAAAGCAACAGCATATGAGGGCACTAAACTTACATAACTAAAGGAACTATAAGCCTCTGAAATGATTTTAAGCCACTTTGAAAAGTGCCACAAAGAAAAAAATATTTGTATTACTATTATTCCAAAGATTTCACATCAAAAATCACCAAACCAGTTGCACACCATCATGTGGCTACTCCGTTTTTAATGTCATTATGGACACTATAGATAGAGGTTCTTGGAAAACAGGACAAGGTTTTTCCTTTTTCTACGGATGGATTAACTGCAAAAAACCCAAAACAAAACAAACAAACAAACAACAACAAAAGAAAACACTCAGCCAAATAAAAGAAACCCCATAACCATCATAATCAAACAATTGTGGACCATAACAAGACCAATAAAATGCAAATATGCTGCAAAAGTTACACAAAATAATCTTCAGGACCATTTTCAGTGTGCATTATAAGTAACATACATTACCAATGTTAAAACACGGCTTTAGTTCAATAATTGTCTGTTCATTGAAAATTTAAAAAAAGACAGTTGCCCTTTTACAAGGCCTCAGAATTCACAAAATACTACTTCAAAGATTTTTGTGGGACAACTCAAGGTATGAGGTTAAACTCTTGGTTCTTGCTTCTTTTGAAAAATTTCTAACATGACCAAATGCTCCATTTTCCTTATCGCAGAGAAAAGAGATTGAGGCCTAGAGTTACTGTTCTCTTCATTTTGGCAAAAGCATATGTATTTTTAGAGCAATGCTTCAGTGCAGAACAGAACCACCACAAGAAACCAAAATACAGAAGGTGCCTTCCTTTGGGCCTCCTCTTCAAGTAAGTCTATATTTTAAATTCTTTCTAGCAGATGAAGAAGTGCTAAAAGAAATTGCTAGCAAGAAATGCTTCCTAGAATGTACTTAGTGTTTCTTTTTCTAGCTTGTACCCATTCTGCCTAAAGAACTGGCAGGATAACAAAATGTAATTTTAAATTTAAATGCAGTAATTTAGAGATATACAGTGATGTTGTCAAGTTAAAGAAGAACTTTGAGAAGAGAAAGTAAGGGTTTAGGGGGTTTGGGGTTTTTTTGGTTCCCTCCATAATTGCAGTGAGGAACAAACACATGTATTGTTCACAGATCACACTCTGTCTGAATGAGCACAACAGCAGCACAGAGCACCATATATCACAGCTGATACATATTCTGTACATACATTCCTGGTAAGAGGTGATTTAAATCTAATTACCTTGATTTGTATTAAGTTCTAACAAAATAATTAGTACTTACATAGATCTTTTGTACCCAGAACTTGTTCTTTTGTCAGATGCAGGGTAGTAAGAAAAATTACCATTACAAAAGACCACAGAAAAGAACAACAAGAGAGAAGGATTTATTGCAAGTCTTTGATTCCTTAGTTACATCCTTGGCTCCTTTTCTATTTCTTTGTAATAACTGCTTGGGATAGTAATTGTGCTATTCAAATTTTTAAAAATTAATTTTAAGAATGGTATCTATTTCCAGCATCTGTTTCAGTTCTCTTCATTGTATTATTCAGTATCAACAGGCTCACTTGTATCTGCCAGAAGTCTCCCTTGCCCCATCTGTCAGATTTTCAAACCAAAAACCTTGTTCTCCCCTCTTCTTTTTGCCTGAATTTCAATGAAGAACTTGTAAATAGGTGAAATATTAATTCAAGTTAGTCTGCTCCTTAAAAAAAAATCTTTTATGGAGAACACATGGCAGGTTGCTAGGACACTGCAAATGCATTTTGCTTATGCTAATCAACGTGGTCTCATTTGCTTCTGCATTTTACTTACAATCAGTTATCACACCTTGTTTAATGCTCAGTGCAATCCTCTTCTGCAAGCACTACTTCTGCACTTGTATTAGTCCACACAAAACAAACAAGATACATGTAACACAAACATGCAATATGCTCTCTACCCCTAGTTAATGTACTTTTCCCTCTTTTAACAGATTTGATCACTCAGGACTGAGATAACAGTGGTCAGATGGGATCATCTGTATTGAGTTTGCATGGCATGCCAAGATTTGATAGTGGAAGGGGTGGAAGATGCTAGAAGCTTTCCCTATGTCCAGCAGAACCAATCCCTGGTGGCTCCAAGATGGATGTGTCACTGGCCAAGGGTAAGGCAATCAGAAATGATGGCAACACCACTGTGACAACATATTTCAGAAGAATAATTTAAAAAATTAGTTAACATGCAGATGCAATTGCATCAAAAGAAGAGTGGAGTGAGAATATGTGAGAGGAACAACTCTGGAGACACCAACATCAGTGCAGAAGGAAGGGGAGGAGGAGGTGCTCCAGGTACCAGAGCTGAGCTTACTCTGCAGTCCCTGGAGGGCCACATGGATGTAAGGATCCACCTGTATCACATGGAGGAGACCCAGCCAGAGCAGGTGGATGCCTGAGGATGCTGTGACCCCGTGGGACACTCATACTGGAACAGGCTCCTGGCAGGGTCATGCAGACCTGTGGAAAGACTTGTGACTGCATGGGGGACCCATGTTGGAGCAGGATGTGCCTGAAGGACTGCATCCCATGAGGCAAGAGTGCAGGAAGTGACCCACACCACAGCAGTTTGTGGAGTTGTTGCCTTGGGATAGACCCATCTGGAGAAGTCCATGGAGAACTGTCTCCTGTGGGAGGGATCCCATGCTGGAACAGCAAGACTCCTCTCCCTAAGCAGCAGCAGGAAAAATGTGTGATGAACAGAGCATAACCCTCATTCCCTGTCTCCCTGTGCTGGTGCAAAGAGGGAAGATGTTTCCTTTTATGGTCTTCTTTTAATTCTCATTACCCTTCTGATTTTTTTACTCATAAATTCAATTGATATTTCTAATTCGAGTCTGTTTTTCCCCATAGTGGTATTTGATGAGTGATCTCTCCTGGTCCTTATCACAACTCATGAACCCTTTGTTATATTTTCTCTCCACTGTGCAGTTGCAGAGGGGAATGACAGAGGGGCTTTGGTGGGTGCCTGGAATCCAGCCAGCATCAACCTACTACACTACCAAAACAAATCCAGGCACAGATATAGAGCACTTACACCAAAACACAACTAATATACCAAGGAAGTAAATCTCAGTCTTGTCTGCTGATTTTAGAGATCTGCAAGTGATAGAGGTTTAAAATAGGCAGAAAAATTTAACAAAAAATCCTTCATGTCCCCAGCCTTCAAAAGAGAAACAGCTTGGCAGCAAAGACACTGGACCAAGCAACCAGGGAAGAACAAGATCCAAACCAGCAGGAACATGAAGAACGTGTGTCAGCTTGTCAGGGGCGGATCCACCTTTCCGTTTCAGCAAAGCCCATGCAAGAAATCTCTTCCTGTGTGCATGCATAAAGCCAACCAAATTGTAGATGAAGGTCTGCTGTGTACTAGTGCTCCTCTTTTTTCTCTGTAGCATGGGCTAAAAGCTCATCTTAAGTAGCATGGTAAGAACTAACCAGCAGTGTGCAAAAAGGACTGGTGAAGCAAATCAGGTATTACAAGCGCATTCAAACAGCTTTCACCATCCAAATGCTGCAGCAAAACAACTTAATACAGGAAATCACCATGTTCTTCACCAACTGTGCAAGTGCAAAGGAAAGCACGGTGGCTTAAAGTAACACTAAAATGGTCAGCAACCTTCAGTGAAGTGTACCACACTCCTGTGTGCTCACAGGAGTGATAATCCATTAGTACTCAGGTACGTTTTCATACAATCCTGAAAGACTTGGAATGTGTCCTCAGGAAAATAAGCATTTGACAAAGAGGCATTACTTACAGCTCACAGAAATTCTGTCCAGCAAGACAGCTCTTTAATATCTCCATGTGTCCCAGTGTAGAATAAATATCATCAAATTTGCCTTCATATCTCTTCACAAGACATTTAGATCAGGCAATCATCCAGATCCAGGCACACATGATTTAGCAGTGTAATTTCAACCACTAAGAGTGTACTAAGAACTTTATTACCACATGGACTTTCAGGAGTCATTACTGACCCTTGATTTGACCCACTGATTTATCCCTTGAGAGCCAGGCAGACTGCAAGTCCTGAAAGGCAAGAGTCAATCAAGGCAAATTAGAGAGCTGAGATATAAAGGTAGAAATTAAATACTGGGCCTCCTCTTATCTAGGTTATGATGAGATAATCTTTCTTCTTTGAAATGAAAATGTGTACTGAGCTTCCTCCATATTCTTCAAGAAATCTTTGGTGCCCTTCAAGAAGCATTAAAATATTTTCCTATCAGACTCTTGTGAAAAATTTCCTAATTTGTCGTCATTTTATTTTGAATACTTTATGATAGAGGATTCCATCTATGCTATGCTTTGGCTTCTGCTCTGGCCAAAACAAGTTGCAATAACAAAGAGGAAAGGCAATACTGCATGGCATGCCAGTTTCAACCCATACAAAGTGTGACAGGGTGTTAACTCTGCCAATGCTGGTACCATTTAAAGATGTATCCAGGATCCTCTTATGCTTGTCTATGATTTGAGCTAGTAGCTTTTCTAGCAGAGCTGAAAGCAATGGAAACCAACTTCTTGAGGACAGGTGAAATAAATTTACCTTCCCCAGTATTAGCATCCTTCTGTGTATGTACATTAATAGCTAGCAGGCTTTCCACAGATTCCAATGTCAGCCTTACTGAAAGTCATTAAGCCTGTGGAAGCAAGCAGAACCTAGTGAAAACAGATCTCAAAGGTTTTGATTCTCAGTTTCATGAGCCACAGCTGTGTATCAGTGGCTCAAGAAGAATGAGGGCTTCTTTTCTAGAGCCAGGGCCAACTTAGATGCTTTTGTTGCTTAAACAAAGATTTGTACTGAAAACAAACATCACAGGAACAGATCCATCAAAGGAGTACGACTGACAGAATGTTATCTGACACTGAGTCAGCTCTTCCTCCTGTTCCACTGAATTCCAAATTATTGTGCTTTACTAGAAAGACAAAACACATCTGACTTAGTATTCAAAGCAATAGAAAAACCAACGTGGTTAAGATTTCTCAAATGCCATCATATCCTTCAGCCTTCAAGTAGCTCCTACTGCTGGATCTTCAGTTCTGTCTCATCATCACAAGTCACTGTATAGATACCTTTCAGAAGGAGAAATCACTGCAGTGAAAATACTGACACCTGCACCTTCAAAATTTTGTTATTAAGGAAGTTGTGTACAGTACCAAAACCAATGGTTAATTCTAAGTGGTAAAACAGAGAATCAAATGAATTCTGAAAGAATACAAACTGAAATTACAAAAATTAACAGTTTAATTAACAGCTAGCCAAGTTACAACTCTACCATAAATGAGTAGATAAAACTACAGAAAGGTTGCCCTGGAGGCAAGTAATAAACATTTCTATAGAGATGAAATTCTGTCTTGCATGTATGCAACAGATGCACACCTGCCACAGCCTCCCATGTTTAAAAGCTGAATATCTTCTCCTTCCTGTTTGCCCCCTCTGTTGCTGTGGATCATTACAATGACAGCTGGCTTACATGAAACCAACTCACAGCATCTCAGAAGTCAGTCTTCCCAGGCTCCAAACAGTCAGAGAGAAGACAAAGCCTCTACACAAGGGGATTCCAAGCACACGTCCGAATTACCCTCCACAGGAGCCTGTCATGACTAGAGGCACATCTGTGCTAAGTGCTTACTCAAGCCACATAAATCTCTGTGGTCTGGTATAAGCAAGCTAGTTCAATTACAGAAGTTCCCCTATACACAAGATGTTAGAGAGACATCTGGTGAAAACCAATTTACTTATTTCAAGATTACCTCAGTGGTCTAAACATCTTTAAAATTAAGTTGTCAGAAATATATTGTTCTATTAGTATGACAGCTAATGTAATCCAAGCTGTTACTACTGTAAAAGAAGTCTTAAGTAATACTGTCCCTTTCCCCACAAAGGCAGCTGAAGGTCATCTTTCACTGCATCTTGCACAATTCACCTTAATAATCATTCAATCAGCTGAAAGTCAATGGAGAACATTACTGACAAACACCCAAAGCCTTAATGCAATGAAGACATCATTTTCAGATATTATACAGCTGTGTTTTCACTATTCATGTATCTACCAGAAAGATGAAAGAGCAGATACACCAAAACAAGATAAAAGATAGGGGGATAAAGATGTATAACTTTTGAGGGGAATAAAGCTGTAGATCCTTTGATCTACTTGCACCTATGTTCTAAAAAACCCTAAGAGATTGGGTAAACCACTTCTAATATGTATCACTTCTACTTCTTGGCCACTGCATCAGGAACTTTAAAACTGCTGAGGAAATTTTGTTTTGGGAATATTTTGAACTTTGCTATAGTGTTGCAATGCAAATATCTGCATTGTTGATACATTCTTCATTCTGTTTAACCCAGTTTATTTGTATTACCTCTTTCCAATTATGCTAGGAGCTCTAAGTCTGAATTTCATTCCTTCTGTCAGAATAAATACATTTCTATACCTTTCTTTTAATTTTCTTCTTCTTAAACCCATCTACTCTCCTTCTAAATATACTCCTCTATCCTACACAAACAGAAAAATCATCTGCAGTGAATCTTTCAATCTGAACACCAAAATAAATATAATGAATCTTTACTTAGGTTTTAAGTTCGCCACCACAAAACCTCAGAAATATACTCCCCATTTTTAATCCAATGCTATACTACCTCCAGTATGTACAAAGAAAAATAGTTTAAAGTGGTAGATTGCTTTCACCAAAATAAATTTTTCACAAGGGAAATTAAAAAAAAATTGGCAACAAAATTAACAGCTGCTGTTTTAATTCTCTGTTCTGTTCACATTACACCAGCAGAATGAAGAAACACATTATAACCTCCTTTCCCAAATAGATACTCCCCCTGGAAGGCAGTAACACTGTCAGACTTTTGCTTGTTTCTTTTGGAATGGTTGTTTTAATTTGCAGATACACTTTTGAACAGTTTGGACAGCATTCATAGCATCCAATGGGCCAAAGCAATGGGGAACAACAAGTAAGGAAAAATAAACACTAACATACTCTGATCCAGCTGCTAGCAACATCAAAGAACTGGTACAAAATGGCTCTTCAATCATCAATATTAAGTGTCCAGGCAGCAAAATATGATCATAATTGCCTTTTTTTCATTTCTGAGCCTAGAGATAAAGGATTAGGTTAATCTGCATAGTTTAGTGCTGAACAGAATACTCCTTTGCTTTGCTTGTGTTACAAGCTGACTCATCACTTCAGAAGTAGAACAACATTCAGGAAGTAACTACTACAGTGTGATCTTCCACAGCAAAAATATCCCACTTTTATCTATCAAAGGAGAAGAAAGGGGTGCTGTCTACTACACAAAATAGTATGAATAGCCAGGCATACCAAAAGCTAGCTTCAGCTACTATTCTGCTTTTGTATTCCCACTTTATTTGGCACACAGAACACCAAGAAAATAAAGAAGTTCCTGATTTAAAAGGCAAAAGTTTGTAACAATACCAGGGAAATCATGATTACCCTGCAATACCACTACAAGAGTTAACCACCAAACTGCCCATCACCCCTGTACTTCATGACAACAACTTCATGCTACATTTCTCAGTCCAGAGGATGTGTGTGTGTATTAAGAAACATGAAAATTTGCAAAAATATCTAAGACAGTCTCTTGCATAGTCCAGCTCACAGTTTACATCAAGTCAATTATCTGTGTGTGATGCTACTCAGTAAATCTGGCACACAAGAATAGAAAGCTATTAGCTAATGAATGTCAGGCCTGATGGAAATGGTCACAATAATTAGGTGAAGGAGAAATACAAAAAGAAATAAGAGCAGGACTGAGTGTAAGGAAAACTAAAAGCATACAGAAAGAAATACGTAAGGAAAAAGGTCAGAAGACAAGGAAACTTACTGTGGGGGAAAAGAGCTGGATTTCTCATCTGTGGTACACCAGGATATAATTCTAACTTGATGGAGGATTGCTGGCTGCATACTTACCTTGCATGTAACTTCTCCCCAGCAGAGACAATACAGTCAGATTTTAGTGTCAGAGTACTGTTCTTTTATTGAAATACAACAGTTCTAGGCAGACTATGAAAAAAATTACTATCTAGTGATAAAGCAACTTTAAGTCATATATTTTACTGTTATATTTTTAAGCATTATCAATTTTTCACAGAGAAATGTACCATTTAATAGTGTTTCTAGCATGCTAGGGTGGATATCGGTGCTTTAAAACAGGTTGGGAGAACAAAGTATCAGAAGCTCTTTTGCCACAAATGAAGAAAAACTGACTGCAAAGATACTTAAAGCAAGCCTGAGCTTAAAGGAGACAAAGTGGGTGGTGGATGTCCCAGGTGAGGCCCTGACTGCCAGCTACCACACACAGCACATGGATGATGTAGCATTGAAAAGGCCTGAAACCCTCAAAGATGCAGTAAGTTGGATGTTTCTGAAGATCATTCCAGAGCAACTGAAGCATCAATGGACACAACAGCCTAGTACCAGATTTGTTTTCCCACAGGCTTTTGCCCATCTGCTACTGTACAACCACAGCTTTCCAACAGGGAACTATAAAGAAGGGAACTAACGCTTACCCTGTCACAGCTGGAATGTGAAAGACCACTGGCTGGAGTACCTCTGTGGGTGGGAATACTGGACACATTTTATTTCTTCCTCCATCCTGAAAACAGAACAGCTTACTGTGGCTTTACTGACCAAAATGCAAAATACCAAAAGGCAAACTACCAAAAGTGGTCAGATGATTAATAAGGATCAGCCCATCTACTTCCTCTATTTAGATAATTCAGGTACTGTAAAGAGATGGATCAGATACTGAGTCCACTAAATCCCAGGCAGAGGAACTTTAATGAAAGAACAAAGTAAAACCTTTATGAAAGCCAAAGCTGTTTCACTCCAAAACCCTTAAATGCAAAACATGAGCAGGGTTTCAGTTCTAAATAATGCAAGTCATTTCCGTGGTATGATTTAAGAGCAATCCAGGCCCGTGTGGGAGGGTGCTACCATTAAAACCTCTTTCTGCCACCAATACAGCAGAAGTCTCAAGTGCAAGAGTTCAAGGAAACAGGAAATATTTCCATTTCCAAACAAATCCAAATTTATCCAAAAATTGCTTAACAGAAATTTCCCAAGAAAGCTAAAGGCTTACTGAAGTTGAAGGTTTGCCAGAGCAGATAAAAGACTGAGTAATATCACAGGATCCAGACTCTGCCACCCACCCATGGCAGAATATGTCCAAGACTGAGCCGATCTGTTACAGGAAACTTTGTTTTGAACAAAGAATCTTTTCACTCAACCACGTATGCCTTCTAAGGGTTGTTTTTCAGAACACAGAATACTTATGCTCCTCTCTGAAGGAGCTTTATTTTAATTTCTTCTCTGACACACACAGACCCTGTAATTTCACAACTGAGACAGACAATTTCAGCCAACAGAATATTTTTCACTCATCTCCCCACAATACAGGTATAATTTGCATTTGTACAAATCTCTTTCACTATCTTCTAGTCTATTTCCAGACCAAATACTTTCAGCTACTGAAAGGCTGTGAAATTATGCAAATGTGGATTAATACTTTTAAATTAAGACTAATTCAGAAAAATCAGATAAGCATCTTTTACTTCTTGCATGGGACAATTATTACTTTTTTCTACTTGCTTTTATCTGAAAAAAGAATTAAAAGTTCCACTGTACTCTGAAGAAATGCAATGCAGTGTGAAATCTTCAGGGTTCTTATACAGAAAGTACTACAGTAATACAAAGATTAAACATCCTCCTCTAGCTTCTGAACACTCCTTATTTCAAGGAGACAAGTATTCATAGATAAAACAAAAATATTCTTGCATAGAAGGCAGTTTCACTGAACTTAATCTGATTGTTCCAATTCTGTTTTCCCCTCCTACAAAAAAGCATAACTTCCCAAGATATGTGTCGGCTCAGATGCTGGAGGTGGTAAATACTGGATATTAGATAAAATGATAGCCTTAATATACTGCTTCATGCTGCTGCATTATCTCAGGGAGACAGAGGATAGCTATCAAGTCTGCAGTTTGCCTAACAAGTCAAAAAAGCAGCACGATTGCAAAGGGAACAAGGGACTGAGGTTGCCAGGCAATCCTTTTTTTAATTATTAAGTCCTATTGGCAGTACACTAGCATTCTGTCTTAAGGACACAACTAAGCATTTGGGAAAGGATTTCAAAAATTCGCTCCAAAATGAGACCTCATTTTGTAGCAGTCTGCCAAAATCTAATTTGCAATTTTAGCTCTACCTTCCACAATCAGCCAGCACAGTTTTGTTTCACAAGTATCCAGATAATGAGCAATCTGCTCTTGATCCTGCATTCAAAGTACTTAAAGTGATTAACAGATCTGCACATGGAATAAGTCCAGGCTTTCTGCATGTAGCCTTTACCTTCTGTTGGGTACTCTGCCATTCTTTTCATGCAGTAGAACTGCATCTTTATTCTAACATCTGTTTGAGGTGCAGAAGGCTAAGTGTTGCATAAGACCCTGGAGAGAATAGAATTTAGGATCCACCCAAAATTTCACATCTTAGAAGCAAAGTCAAAACCCACAAATATTGCCTCTAGTAATAAGCAAATATTTTCTCTCTTTTATCACTCACCATTCATCAACAGCACATTTAGAAAATATATGTGTACACCTAGGAACCAATACCTTCTTAATTACTGGGTACGAGTCAGGGTTCAGCAAATCCATAAAGCTGCACAACTGTCCTCTTCTATCAACCTAGAAGAGGTGATGGATGTGACAGCTCAGCAGTTCTTGGGTTTTAAGCCATGCAGTACAGTAACTCTAAAGGGCTAATGGATAATGGGGGAGGGGAGAGGAAAGGCCTCCAAAGCCCCGATATATTTAGAATCGATCCTTTCACCTAGCCAGGCTGTAAAAGTCTTATCGCTTTAGTGATCCGTACAAAACACTTGGAATGCTCCTGGAGAATGCTCACGTGAGTTTCTGGGAATAATAGAGCTGTTCAGCTCTGCTTTCAGACTAAATCCTACCATACTGCTGACATTGGAACAACCTCTACCTTAGGCATGGATTACTGTACTCTTCATAATTAGTTAAACGCTCCAAGGAAAAAATATAATTACATCTGTACTCAACACAGAGCATTGCCAAACCGTATCAGTTTGGAAGCAACAAATCAAGAACTGTATTAGGCAACAATAAAAAAAGGAAAGGGAAGAGTAAATTCTTCCCATTTATGACATCCATCATTCGTTACTTAAGAGACTGTCTAAAAAAGATTTAATAATAATGCTGGTTCAGTGGGAGCTGTTTCCTGGCAAATATAAACATGAAATTCATGATGGACAAAGGTAGCCCAGGTTTTTTTTTTCGTTAGATTTCAATTAAGACATCTTTATGAAATGGTTAATAACACCAACACCAACTCATTCATAGAATAAGCTGGTATTCCAAAACCTAGAAGGTAAGAAAGACATAAAAACTTCACAGGCAGCAGCATGATCCAAAACCAGAAGCTGTGTGTTTTATTGGGTTTTTAAAATGAGATCTAATTTAAAACATTTTTAAAAGGTGGAGGGCGTATTTAACATTTGTTTGGATGAATGGAAAAGGATCTTAGATGTACAATCAACAAGTTACATATAATAACAGTAAAATTCAAGAGTTTCCTGAATACTGCAGTTTGACCTTAAGGTGAGCAGAAAAAGTTGCCAGCTGCTGAGAAGGGGGGCATTCCTGTGCTGATGTACATGAAAGTCTACACAAGATAACTCATTCAACAGAGCTATCAAAAAGCTGTTCACTTTTTGATATGCTACATACAATTAGACTTTTTTTGACCCAGCTTATTCTGTGATTTAAGATTCTATCTACATAATAATCTGATTAAGTATTAGGAATACTCCCTGGTTACCAGATGACCATAATCATATCAAAACCACACATTATGTGACTGATTACAACAAATAAGGAAAAGCTAATCAATAAACCCAGGGCAAGACTGACAACACTTCAACAAGCAGAATTAGGCATATCAAGTGCTATGAATCAAAGTTATGGGATTTTTCTTCTTATCAGGATCCTTGAACAGTGCAAAGTCAAAAGGAATGAAAGACTATTCTCTAACATAGGCCCATATTCATAAAGGACAAACAACAGGAAATCCAATGTTTTTGTGTAGGTGGACCACATGGTCTGGTTCACATACATCCCACCACCCTTATCCGTACCATCCTTAAGCAATTATTCATACTAACTTTTCTTTACATTTGCTACACATCTCAACAATTAGTCTATACATAGGCAAGGAGGAAGCCATGTTTGAATACAAACAGGAGATTCTTAATATTTCTCAATGGCCAAAGCAAAATCTGTTTCATAATGCAGAGATGGATGCACAGAAAACTGGGAGCTTGGCTTGTAACTGCAAAAATTATCCCATACATAAGACATACAGCATTCAAAGCACATACAGAATTTCACAGACAATTTGGATCCCTATGTGCACAAGGTAACACTTTCTCTTTGTGGAGGGTATTTTTTTAATAAAAAATGGTGTTATAATAAATGCAAGAGCAATAAAACAATGCCTCTAGAAAGCAAAGTGGAAGGGCTTGTGTGTGGCAGTAATACAGACACTTCATTGGAAGGCAGCATGCCCTCTGGCTACTTCCTTCCCAAGAGGACCCTAAGTGATGCTGCACCACGCTACCATTACCACCACAATGACTATTCTACAGGCTAGGACATAATGATTTACTGTTCTGTGGGCAAGAGCTCTTCTTTCTGAACTTAAGAAACTGTGAAGAACCCAAACAACATAATTCTGAATTTTTATGCACTGTAATAGTTTCTTTTCTCAGTGCATGAGGTTCTGTTACTATTTCTTTTTCATATCTGCAAAAAACTCAGGTCTGAGGACAACTTTCCATTAGCTGTCAGACAATTAACAAGCAATCAGCAGACAAAGACACGCCACTCAACTTTGGTGACCTTTTGGCAAACAAAGTCACACCAACATCACAAACTATCCTAGAATTAGAAAGCAAACACATATCAAAAAGCAACTACCTAAAATCATGTGGTATACCCCGGCATTCTTTCAAAGATTTCCCTTGTCCTGTCATAAGGAAATATACACAGCCTTCAAAATGGGACATTACTTAAAATTAAAGAATCATTCTGAGTGATGAATCATCACTCCAAAGAGCAAGACTATGTTTAATCTCTGATTCTTCAAGAGCAAGTTTGTTTCAGATACGTTGAAATTCAGAATGGAATTGTTTGATAAGAAAAGCAAAAGTGCAGCTGCTGACAGAAGTCAGTAAAAATTCAAATTGAGTTTAATGATGTGGAAGAAACCCCAAAAACCAACCAAACAAACAAATAAAAAAGATCAAAGAACTATTCTAGCTTCCCAGAAATACCACAAGGCTGTTCTCACCCTTGACTGGCTCCTGAGAAATTTCAGAAGAACACAGATCTTTCCCAGCTCTGTCACAGATGGTCAGACAGTGAATCCAGGGGAAGCCTACGGATGCCTGCTGCATGACAGTGCTTAGGTCTGTTCTATGCTTCCACATGCACCATTTGAATAAAGTGCTTAACACCACAACTCTAAGTTATTTTTTCTTAGGAGCAGAGAGAATCCTGCAAAAAATGTACACAGTGGCTCAATTACATGCAAAGGATATTAGCTAGGGTTTCAAATGCAATAGACACACTTTCATTTATTAAAAACAAGATGTACTCTTCCATACTTGTCTGTGAAGGTAACAGATTCCATCCGTGATGTTGCCTTTTTACTATTTAGTGTGGGCAGGAGAACACCAAAATGTTCTTGTGGACATCAAACTTATTTCATAAAGACTTCATATTTTTGACTCACACCTAACAGTGAAGATTCAATCCATATTCAGCTAAAACAAACCATTTACAGATAAAGTATTTCATTTTGGAATTCTCAGAAATCTACTAAGGCATGAAACATGGAACATGAAAGCATCTATAGAACCTCTCTGAGAGTAAAATAGCTGCACTAATTTACAAAAGCTAATGAAGAAAAAACCCAACAAAGTATCGAAGTACAACATACAAACTGTCACCCTACCTCTGTGAATTCCTGCTATCTTAACATCTTAAAAATTAGCAACACATAATTTACATCTTCTGCACTAATAATATTTTTTTCATTATTTTCAATGAAAATGTGTAGTATTAATGGCATCAATTTCCTCATCATATTACCATATGCAAAAAAATATGGCTATTTGGAATTTTTTTTAACTACAATACAAGTGACCAGGATGTCAGCACAAAAGACTATACTCTGGGGATAAAGAGAAATATAAGCAGAGTAACCAGAACTAGGAGTTATGCACCATCAGCAATATCTTATAACTTGTTGATAGAATAAGGTAACTGCATAAGGGCAGAACCTGAAGTCATCTTTCATTAGTCTTAGGAGCATATTCAGACTGTTTGAAAGCCCTGATTTCTACTGCACACAATTTTTAAACTAGAAAAAAAACCAAGAAGAAAAGTAATTTTACTGATTTTTGCTCCCTGAAAATTCATCTCAAGCTGTTGTCTTTCACACCAGCCAACCACCCCCACAAAACTTCACCTTTTTACCACTTTCCTCTTACAGGTCAAGGGACTAACCAACTAAGGCCAGATCAATTATTCATCCAGTGAAAAGCATTCAGATATCACTGAAATAGCTTCATTATGTTTTACATGTTTTACAAGTCCTAGGACTTACAGTATCTATACTATTCTACTATAGTATCCATAAACCATGTGGAAAGTCAATCCTACTGGCATCTTTACACACAGAAAAACTTAACCACATTAAGTAACCAAAGCTATAGCAGAATTCGGAATTCTTTTAGAAAGGTAGAGCTTTGAATCTCGAGATACCACAAGCTTACATTGGTAGCCCGAAAAGGAGAGGTAAAGACTTCAAATAACTTGAAAGGAAGAATACTGACTTGGCTGAATCTGAATTGTTGGGGTTTATTTTGACCTCTGTCCTCTCCTCTTTCTTTGACCTTGGTGATGTCACTTTGCTGCTAATGTCTGCTAACTGGCATGAAAACCCTCAGCAAAATCTTTCAATGCAGTGCAAATAACAAATGTGTTTTGCTGAGACAGTAAAAAAAAATCAAATATGCCTTTGCTAGCTCTCCAGAGTATTAGTTAATTGGCTTTATTCCTATAGCAATACTCGCATATCTAATATTGACAGACAAACAGGACTGTTTTCATAATTTGCAATCCTTCACTAAAACCAACTGTCCCTTTTTGATCTTAAGCATAATATACCAGGTACTTTTCTCTGGCCAGAAATAAGACTTGAATCACAGATGAGAGATAAAAGAAAGGGAAACTCTGAAGAGCTGTTTTAAGTGCAGTGATATTGACTTCAGCCTTTTTTTTTTTTTTTTCTCTAGCTCAGCATTTAGATTATTTAGGTGCTTTCACATTGGGAAAGGCCTACTAAGAATTCTGTAACATATGCTCAATGGCTCACCAACCAAGGAAAGTTTGGAAATATCACCACATGAAGAGAAGCAGCAGCAGCCAGTGAGGATTCTGTCAGATTAATAAGATTAATTTTCATACAGAATAACTTTAATCCCTTAAATCAAATGCCCAAAATAAAAAGAGAACTTATCTCCTCACACAGCAGTATTAAATAGTCTCCTAAATTATCTTTTTTCTCTCATGTAGTTAAATGACTGACATATGAGTTGGTAATGCCATTGGAACACTTGTCTACCAGACTTACTGCCAGCTGAACTCAGACTCAACAAAATAATTTCAGGGTCTCTAAAACTAAATCACAGATGTACAAAACATTCTGTAAAGACCCTTCTGTACTCACCTCCTAACTGCACCCCCAAAGCAATAATCAGGCAGCCTCAGAACTTCCAAGATCTACAATAAATCTTCCTCAAACAAGCATGGCAATAAACGGACAGAACACTTTTCCTACACTGCAAATGTATTAGCATTTAATGTAAAGTTATGAAAATGTAAAGAAAAAAATTAAGAAAAACTACAGAGCAGAAAAAATTTCCTTCTTTAAACCAAAATAGACGGATAATAGACAATTGATTTGGAGTGCTTTTTGATGAGGAGCATCTCAAGAAAGAGACATCTCCTGGAATCTTCAAATAATCATCTGAAGTTCAGTTCAGATAAACGAAACTGAAGTTACCTCCCTAAGTATTCAAAACCCTATGTCTTTTATTACAACACCAGAAATGTTGGCAATTATTCTGAGCATTGTTTTGGTACATACTGAGTCCACCAAGCTGCAAGTTTAAATCAAAAAGGATTTTTTTTTTTCCAAATCCTTATATAATGGGGTAATTTCCAGACTTGTATTAGGGTGCCCCTTGATATGTTCAAAATGTAATGTGACCTGCTTAAAAGATTCATCATAAAGTACTGTCCTTATGAATTCTGTGCCTGCCTAAATATAAGCAGACATCTGACAACAAAGCATTCTCTGATTTTCCTCTCTTCAGTAGGCAAACTGATTTCAAATAAGGCAATTCTGCCCTTTCCCACTGCCTGATCTCATTCCCTAACTCCCAAACTAATTCATTCTGCAGCTTCAGATGTACCGTGTACATCCCAGCTGGTGCTTGAAGGAAAGATGAGATGTACAAGAATCACAATCTATTACTCAACACAGGCATTACCAATCAGTAGATCAATACAGCTGATGTTCCCATGACTCTACAGCATTTGTAGATGCTTGGTACATGTAAGAAATGTAAGTACATATAAGAAATGCATCTGCAAGAATCCTTTCCAAGTTCTTGCAAGCAGAAGCTCTTTCCTCACCACAAACACATCACTCACTGCCTGTCACCTGGTGGGTGGTAACTTGTGCAAAGAAAATGCTACAAGCTTTTAATTTTACAGGCACAAAGCTAACTAGACAACCTGCTCTCAATTAGACGTGGTAATTGAGAAAACTAAGTTCACCACAAAAACAGACAAAATGCAATCTATATATTAATCAGGATGCAATCATATACTTAGTACACTAACCTTTACAAAACTAGTAAAAAGCTTTCCACAGGAAACAGAGAAATTTCTAAGATGCTTATTCTATATGAGAAAAGGGATTTCAGCAATACAGTGACAGAGTAATCAAGAAAGACATGACTTAGGCAGCTCAAAATTGTTTATCCTACAATCCCTTATCCCCACAAAAAAGCTCCACCATTGTCATAATCTAATAGTAATGATGCTTGCTCTGTAGATACACTCAGAAAAGAACATGTATTTCAAACATTTAAAAAAGAATATATATTCTTTCATTTCTCTTCAATCACATAATACAGAATGAAGAACTCCATTTTATTTAATAAACAGCTGTTGCAACATGTCAAGCCTGTACCCAAGGTTACTAATTTATCTTATTTCAAAAGAGAAAAACAATAATTTTTTCCTTAAAATATCTTAAATCCTTTCCTCCAGTACCAGCTCCTGCACTGGTTTAGCTTCCCAAATGTAATACTGCTTGCTCCAGCCTTATCTGGGATAGAATTTTCCTGTACCCATCACTTCTCTACTAAATCTGATGCTCTCTTGGTCACAATCACCATTTAAGCTCTTTATCTTTCCCCTTCAAACACAGAACATCTCTGAATCCTTTCAGAGGCATTCCCACTCGTTCTTCCTCTTTCTTTACTATTGCTTCCTCCCAAAAGAGGGAAATTATAGTAATACATGTAGCAACTTCTCACCAACCATTTACAGTGAGCACAATTACACTGTGCTGATTCATTGTGACTAGAGACATTTATTCTTGCTGCTAACAGTCCAGATGTTTTCTAGCATCCATATCTGTTTGGATGGTAGCACTGTGCACTGGTTAGGTTGGTTCTCTTCATACTTTTCACGTTTACAACTAGAAGCCTCTGGTCTGAATAAAACAGTAAAGTGCTAGAAGCTAACCAACCATATTTTATTCTAGAAATAACTTTGATTCTAAACCTCAAAAATGTCTAAGTAGCACTTAGTAAGGAAATCTTAATGGCCTGTTAGCAAAATAAGCAAGTAAATAGTTTCTTAAGTGAGGAGGAAAGGCACAACACCGAAAGGCAATTATTTCTTATTCACAGATACAATCATTCATTAATTTTAAGCATATCATTCTTTAATTTTATAGCATTTATCAACATACCCATATATTTGCCATCTGTAAGGGAAGGGTTTGGATATCAGGGAATCTTTATCACCATTAAGATTGCCTTACTCTAACAAAATGGGAAATTTTGTTACTATAAGAACAATACTGTAGAAACTAACTTGAAGGCTCTTACAGTTCCTATTAGCAAACTCACTAACAAGAACCAATAGTATGTTTTTTACTCTTTCACAACCAACTAAGTAAATTCACAGTCAGGAGATCTGAGACCAAAAAACATAGGACGATACTGCAAGGCCTGGAAATTTACAGCAGTGCAATGATTAATGCTAGTGAATCTATTTAAGATATTAAAATTCCCATCCATCAGACCTCTTTGCTAATGTCCCTGCCCTCAAAGCAAAAGGGAACATATACCTACATCCCAGACAGCCAGTTCATAGAGCTTTTTATTAACTCAAGCCATAAATGACAATGAGTTCATACTAACACACCAATATAAACCATTACAGAAATATGCAGGTCCATGTTTGCTCTTGCCATCTAGACACAGACAAGCAGAGAGAAAGGCTGAACAGCAGCATACAGGCATCAGGAAAGGAGATGATGATCTCTAAGCCACTGCAGCACTTTGCTCCCACACTCATAAATAACGTTCTACGTATGCATTTGACTTTGAGAAGTTAGTGAGACATGCTACAAGAACAACACCCAAGCAATGCACAGTAATGCTGTCAGTATTACAGAGCAGTTGATTTCACTGTGATTTCCACAATCCTAACTACCAAAGTTCAGTCCCCCTTGCTCTCTAATGAGTGATCTGTATCACATAAAGCATCACAAATATCAGCTGAAGTCCTGGGTGTACAAGGACATTTTATTCACGTGAGTTAATGTTTCTGCCAACACCAGCTCTATGATGGATAAAGAGAAGATCCAATCCAGCTGGGATGGGTTAAACCTCCCATAAGGAAAACAGGCTTGCATCTCATCTATACAGCAAAATCTAGCAAAGATTTTCTTTACAAAGAAGCATTTATTCTTCCAAAAAGTGGAAAAAAAATAAGTTCAATAAGGCTTTCTAACATACAGAAGTCTGTTGAAATGCCAATAAAACCTAGACACTATATGAACTACTTGCAAAGCATGCTTCATTCACAGTTGCTTTTTCATCCAATCATTTAAGTTGCTTCTACAGGTTGAAAGCATTTACATGTTGCCTGTGATCTATAGCACCATACTGTATAAAAATAAACCCTTCTGGTATTGAATTAGAGGATACAGTGGTTCACAAGAAAGGATCACTAAGTTAATATTACTCCCCTCTTTTCTTTGTATGATTTTTTCCCAAAACCATATCCCAGGACCCTGTTTACTGTGCAGCACTTACTGTTGCTGGACTTGAGGTCACGGTGAATTATGGGAACAATTGCTTCCTCGTGCAGGTAGTTCATTCCTCTGGCAATCTGCACTGCCCAGTTCACCAGTATGTCAGGAGGTATCCTTTTACCAGACAACACCCTATTGAGCGATCCTCCGCGGGCAAACTCCATGATCAGGCAAAGATTAGGTTCCTTCAAGCACACGCCCCTGAGGGCAATGATGTTGGGATGCTTCAGCATGGCAAAGAGCTTGGCCTCCTGGCGGACATTCTCAATGGTCTGGCTGATGTCCTCATCAGGGTCATAGCGAGCTGCCTTCACAGCAACCTCATCTCCTATCCATACAGCTCGATACACTTTTCCAAAGCCCCCTATGCCAATGATTTCTTCCAGAACAAGCTCTGAGAAGTCGATCTCTAGGACTAGGGAAAGAGGAAAAAAAGATGTAAGCATTTAGCAATTACTATGCAGCCTGTATATCAGCTGAGGTCCATGCTGGCCAAACTCACCTTTGCCCTTGAAGGAAGGGCAAATTTTCACTCCAAAACAATACAAAGGAAAGCAGGGGCCTTTCTGACAACATTTTAGTGCTGAATAGTATGGTAAAACAGACCTTGCAGTGTCATAAAACTGGTATGAAGTACTCACTGTAAATGATGAAACAATAAAACACTCTCCTCTTACCACAGTTAAAACCTTACAATACTGATGCCCCTGCCCCTACAGCCCTTAAGAATCAACTTGCAGTCACAGTACAAGATTGTGAAATGAAAAACACACTCACCAACTAATCTTTGCTGTGTTCACAACACAGTCCTTAATGTAAAATAGCTAAAACTCAACACAAAATGCATCTGCTTCTCCATTTGTCCCCTATTTGAATCTCTCTTGTTGAACTGCCACAACAACCTCTTAGTCCTTCCCAAATCACAGTTATTCTTCCACATCTCTCCAGGCTTTGCAGATTTGTTCCCTACAAGAGATCTGTTAACCGGTTCTGACGTTACCGACAAGTGTGACAAACAGATGGATCAAACCACATACTGAGTGTACAGAGCAAGCAATAAGAAAAACATTTCATGATTAATGCATGCTGCATTTTTATTACAAAATCTTCCTATTCCCATACACTGACACCTATACTTTACAGGCTGACAGTGTCTCATGGCTAATTGGCAGAGAAAAAAAAAAAATCTACAGATGTCTCAGTTCAGCACACAAACTGCACCTGGAGCAAAAGAAATGAGAAAATGTATCCTGTACAACTGTACACTAAACACAGTTTATATGGGTGGCCAAAAGAACTCATCCAGCACTGACTACTGAGAATGAAAATTCCACATACTGACCAATGAAAACATGCTGACACAGCTTAATTTACAGCAGTGGTAGGCTACCACTTAAGATACCAACTACAGTCAATGAAATTTTAAGAAATTTTAAAGGAAGAGTACCATAATGCAAGATTTAAACAAAAAGTCACCAAATCTTCTAATACTTTCCTGCATTTGAAATGTCAAATCTGACATGGTTCCCCTGCTTTGTCTAGTAGAAAGGAAATTAAGTTTGTAAGGGAGCAGGTTAGATCCCACTTAAATAAACTAGTCTCCTTATTCCAATCAAATGCCTTTCCTATGTATAAGTCCATAGCACAACACTTTGTCACAAAACTATATGGAGTTTAATATGGAGTTTAATACAAACACTTCTGTCCACAGCTGCAGGTTTTTATTTTGTCTGAGCTCTACCTTTCCTGAATAAGATTTTTAGAAGTTGGCTTCCTTTTGTAAGTTAGTCAAACCTAGGAGTTAGTTTAATAAGGATGCCTTTTCCTGCTTTTCCTAGTGTTCCATGAACAAAAGATTAATGGGAAACAAGACAGAAAACTGACCAAGAAAGTCTGCCAGAAAGTGAAAAGGTCTCTTCCAGTTCAGAACACAAAGACAATTTATTTCTCTGTGAATACATAGTTTGGGTAACACTCTGAACTTCAAGGATTTGCACAAGAAAGAAGATTTCAGTCCTACAGTAGCAACCTTGGTGTTCAAACGCTTGAGACAGAGATTACTAGAAAACATGAAAGGAATAGATTTCTGTTTGAGAAACACTGAAATTTTAGAACAAGACTGTAATGACAATAACTCCAGATGTGAAACTACCCCATCACTGAGAATACATGAAGAGTCACTCTTGTATTTCTCATTAAGAAAAGGCCTACAGAAATCAGATGTTGAGTCCTATCTCTTCAGTCATTAGAATTTCAGCACTGCTAGAATCCTCAATTAACCTGCTTCTAAGGACAAGGTCACTTAAAAGACTGAAAATGAACAAACAAGCACCCCACACCACCAGGGTGACTGCCTGCCCTGCCGACTCCGGACAGACAGCGTTCAGCTGCTGCTCACAGCGGGTGTTCTGCTCGGGCACTTCACGGATTAAGAGGACACCACCGAGGCGCCGAGCGAGCCGCCCGCTGGCCCGCAGGTGCTGAAGGGACAGCTCCGGCAGCAGCGGGGACGGGACGGGACGGGACGGGACGGGACGGGGAATGGAAGGGACCGGGACGGGACCGGGACGGGACAGCCGGCGGGCAGCGCCCCGGCTTTCCCCCTCCACCCATCCGCCCCGATGCTGGGGAGAAAAGCGACAGCAAGGTGGCAGGCAGGACAATAAGATGAGCAAAGGAAACTGAAGGGTTGGAAAGTAGAACATCTCGTGTGCCACCACCCATTTTCCATCAAAAAAAGCACATCCCTGATGTATTAATAGAGGTGAGATGTAAAACCGGGAGACTTCAGCTTCCACATGTAATCTAATGCATGACGTTGAATGTTCTTTCATCTGACGTACAACCTTACTTAGTTTGAAAATGCATTTCTATAAGGCAAACTGGCCAGCTAACCCTCGTGTGTAGCTTACTCAGAAAAAAATCCTCATTTATAAAATATGTTTTGTTTAGGCTTTTTAAAGGGTATTTTCTGCTGAATAACTTTATTCATTTTTATAGTTTGAGCTGTACAGCTATATTAGGGCACAAAATACTTGTTTTGCTACACATTTCTAAACACATTAAACTAAACTCCAGTGTCATTTGGCAGATGTGCTCTATAGGACTGTGCAGAATTCAAGAACTGAAGTGCTCTCATTCCACTGTAGGCCAGTAAGGAATTACAGAGCCTGTACACCATGAACCAGTGGCCATGTTGACAACTGCAAAGTAGGTACTGTTTAATCATCCCTTATTAGACCATCTGATTAAACTGTTTAATTCAGACTGAAGTGTGTAAGTGCCCACAGCACAGACTAGAGTCCCTCAAGCTGGCCAACTCCTGACAGCCTCAACAGGCTACTTTTATCATTCATGGTATCCTTACCAAGGCAAGATTCAAACACACAACATGGATGGCTAAAATTACCAGCTAAACTAGTACAGCTCTCAGTAGAAGCAGAACACCTAGGACCTATTTATTTTCATTAAATATATAGATAAACTTTAGAAAAGCAAGTAAAAGTAGGTTCTATGCCGAGGTACATGTCCAGAATAACACTTTGCATCATTGCTGCAAAATTTGACTTACTGAACTATGAAGTATTACACAGTAGATGGTGATTCCTATTCCAAACAGCTATCAAACACCATCAGCTCTAAAAGTGCATAGCATTCCTTGCAAAGGATTTCTAATACTCAACTTGAAAATCCAATTCAATGGCAACCAACTTTAACCGCTGTCCAAACTGCATTGTTTCTTTTTAAAACACCCATCCTAAGCATTATACAAACCTCTGGAGGGCAATAAATTCTACTTGAACATGAACATATGATTGGTGGCTTAACAGAAGAAAAAATAGTGTAGTTCTGTTGGGGTATGGGAAGAGTAAGGCAAAGACAAAGGGGGAAGGCACAACTCCACAACTGTTTGTGAGCTGTCAAACCACAGAAGAGGCAACAAGACAGGAGAATCCACAGCAGCAAAGCCTGAACTTGAACACTCAAAACAGGATGGGAGCTGAGGGTTCAAAAAGTTCTATAGAAATTATTTTCTTAGGTATCTCAAAAGCAAAACCTAATAAGCATCCATTCACAGCTCTTTCTGTGTGTGGAGAAAAAAATAACTTACCAATGCTCTTGCAGCATGAAAGAAAGGAACAGCACCTAGTCCTTTCACAAGTCCAAGGGCAATGCTAGAAATTACTGAGCTTTACCTAAACGCTTTCAAGCAGAATACAAAGTAAGAAAAAAAACTATTAGTTGCATTCCTTGGAGATATGGCCTAGATAGGACAAAGCATCTTTTCACTCCTTTACCTTCTAGAAAAGCCTACTAACCTGAAGATTTTTCTCTGCCCCTTCAAAAAAAGCATCCTTGTCTGAATTGTCAATGGTGATAGATAAACAGGATCTAGAAAGCTATTCCATGCTGTTTCTCTTTTCACAATTGTACATAGTGACTAAAAAAATGTAGAGATGAAACAGCTCTATTCTCCATCTCCAACAAAGGTTTCAAAGCCGTGCTGAAATTCAGGGAAACAAACCAATTCCTCAGTGCCTTCATCACAACATAGTCAAGTGACCCTCAGGCAGGCCCAGATATCCAAAATGTGGATACAACTCATTCACAGGTATTTTAGGACAGAATTTGTGAGAGGGCAGAGGAACCTGGTAACACGAATCAATTCGGGAATTTTTCAGTCATAAATAGCAAGGTTTTGGTTAGTAAGTGGAATAATCCTGAACAAGTATTAGCAGTGAGTCAACACTTCAGAAAACAACTGCTTCCCTCCCAGCAACCTTTCTTTAAGAATATTCTTAAAGGTAGAATGGCCAGAGCCCTGGTGACTCCACCACAGCCCAGCCTCTAGGATTCTGTCGCTTGATGAAAATTTATCAGCAGCTGGAAACACAGGACTTAACAATGGGAAACTGCTGCCGGCGTTGCTGAAACGCTAACAACACACCGAGCGAGGCTCTGCCTCCCAGGGAGCGGCGCGCTAGCCTGGAAGACAGAAGGGCACTGGAGCAGCAGGAATAGCTCCGCGGGTGGAAAGGGCTCACACCGGGGGCCTGGGACAGCCCAGGGCGAGGGGGCTGAGACGCCGCAGCCCGTCCGCTCGCTGCCGAAGGCCATCTCAGGCGCCCCCGGCGCCGGCTGGGCCCGCGGCCTCCCACGGCCGCTCGCCACCGGGATGGGCCTTCCCTTCCCCCGCAGCGGCTTCCAACAGGACCCACAAAAGGGCCGGGCCAGGGACCCAGGAACATCGGGAGGACCGAGCCGCAGCTACCTCCACAACCTCGGCAGTCCCGCCGGTCTCGTCCCCCGTTCCATACCCACCCCGAGCCCGCGACAAGGAGGCAGGACCGGGTCTGGCTCCCTCCCTCTGGCGGACCCGGGCCCGGGCTCCCTTACGCTGTATGGCGGGGGGCGGCGGGTATCGGGCGCGCAGCTCCGGGCCGCCCCCCTGCACGCCGCTGCTCACGTAGTTGCTGGGGAAGATGCCGACGCGCTGGTCGATCTTGCCCGTCCACCAACCCTCGTCGCCGGACACGTGCGAGTCCCGGGACAGCACCTGCACCACGTCCCCCGGCCGCAGGCTCAGCTCGTCCTCGCCGCACGCCTCGTATTCGAAGACAGCGGTCCAGAGCGGCCCGTCGCCCGGCGGCTCCCCGCCGCCCGCGCCCTCCTGGCTGAGCTCGGTGAGGGGCTCCATGGCGAGGCTGCTCCATAGGGGGAGGCGCCCGCGGCAGCCGGGCGCTGCGGGGGGCGGCGGGGCCGGGACCGCCGCCTATTGTTCATGCGGCCCGGCGCCCGCCGGCACCAGGTGCCGCCGCCGCTGCCGGGACTTCCCGGCGCGGGGCCGCCTCAGTCCAGCGCGGGCAGGGGCGAGACCAAGCACCGTGTGCCGCGGAGGAGCCGCCGCATGCCCCCCATCCGCCGCCTCCTCCGCGCCCGCCTCCGCCTCCTGCCGCCGCCGCCGCGCATCCCGGAGCCACCTGACTCTCTGGCAGCTTCGGCGGTGCGAGGGGAGGACAGGGCAGGCCCCGCCCCCGCGCCGCCATTGGCCGCCGCCGCCGCCCGTCTGCACCGCCCTCACCTGATTGAGGCCCGCGCCCCCTTGGCCACGCCCCCTCCCCGCCCGGCCCCCGGTCCCGCAGTCGCGCACTCATCGGTGCGCCCCCGATTGGCCCGCGCCTGATCAGCTCTCGCTGCCCATTGGGCCGCGCGCTCCGAGCTCCGCCTTCCCCGCCGCTTCTCATTGGCTGCGGAAAGGGGCACGACACGGGCCGGGGGCGGAAAGGGGCGGGGCGGCCCGGCCCGGGGCGGAGCGGGCGGGCGCCACCCGGCGGCGGGCGGAGGCGGTGCGCACCTGGGCCGGCCCCTCAGCCCGGGCCCGGAGCGCGGGCTGGCGCCGGACACCGCGTAAAGGCTCGGCTTTCTGTCACACCGTGCTCTTCCATAACCGAACGTAAGCGCGGGTGTTAGATGGTTTCTGCATGAGGTTTTCGTGGGTGTATCCCTGCTGAATGCCTTTGTTAAAAATTAACAGAATTTACTTCTCTCTCTTGAAATCAGCATGTAGGTGCTCGGTCCTGAAAACCCAAATTCCTTTTCCCTCCTGCTACCAGCGTTTTCACAGCTTGTGGAGACACCAGATCTTGTCAATGGTGCATTTCACTCCGTTCTTTTTTTTTTTTTTTTTTTTAATCCTCATTTGAGTTTCAGTTGCAAAACTGGAAATTAAAATTCTTTGTCCGTGCTTCACCATAACAAAGCCCACTGATGCCAAATGAGAAGCCCAAGCACCCTGATCTCACCTGATGTCTTCCTACTTGTATATAAAATATGGATCTTAGTTATTCTTTAGTGTTTAGTAAGTACAATTACACATTCTTCTCTGCAAGACAGATTTTTAAAAAAATTCTCTATTGCCAACTGAAGCCTTTGGTTTGATTTATGTACAGAATAGCTGCTAATATTTCTTTAAATGTGCGTGTTGGGGCTTTGTCTATTTATCTATCCTTGCATTAGCATTATGCTGTAGCACCTCGATAGGGAGCACCAGGGTTTGGGCTTGTAACAGAATGAAGATGATCTTAAGCATGAATTACATACTCTGAGTTCATTCAAAATCCTCTTCATTGTTTGTAAGATATTTGAATTTACTTGAATTTACTCTGGGAATACATCTCAACTCAGCTGAACCTTAGTAACAATTCTTGCAGAGAACCCTACTGGGATCTATAATTAATCTATTTTATCTCTTTTTCCCCAAACTTCAGAGTCTTTATTTCTCACAGAAACCAAACAAACATGGTCTAGAAAGGGCTCATATATTAGTATCCTTATTTTACAATTAGAGAGCAAAACATGTCTGGTTGAAATCAGAACTAACATTTCACTGTGACACATGCAAGATGCAGGCATGCTCCAGCACAAGTTTTCAATTGTCCTTGTCTACGAACTGAGCTTTAGGTTTTCTCCTCTCTCTCCATTGCCTCTTGTCAGGGAGGGCAGAACTGAGGATGCACCCTCTCCACTATTCCTTTGTTACTTAAGGGTGTGTTTTCACAATTAGTGTAAGCTTATCCAATACTATTCTGTTGATGAAAGGGACTTTCCTGCCCCTTGTCGCATGCTTGACCTGCTTTCCTGATTGCAATAGTAGTGACTCTGTGGCTGTGGAGTCATTTCAGCTCATTTATCTAGCTGAAAGCTAAGCCTCTGAGTAAAAGCAGCTAGTTTTCAATCAGCTTTTTAGGTTGATCTGACTTGCATGAGGACTGTACACACAGATGCTAAAGCCAGCACAAGGAAGCAGGACAGGTGAAAGGAACAGCCACCTGGCTTTTTCAGCACCATCCCATCCTTAGATTACCTTGTCTTGATCATGAAGACAAAGGGTAACAAACAGCTGTATTCATGGTTTTGGGAGTTTAAATAATGGATGACTGAGATAGAATGGGAAGGACTGCTGTTAATGTTCCTAATTAATTGCCATTGTGTGCCATAATTTTCTGCCTAATTTTATGTAGAAAAAAACATTATTTCTTCAATTCACCCAGTAAGAAATTATTATGCTTTACGTGAATATGGAGCTTTAAATGTTGTAATATAAAAAAAAATATGAGACAGAAGAAAATAGAGGCCTCCTGTCTTTCAGTTATTTGCCACCTATTTTGATCACTGCTATAGAGCACTAATAATTTTAAAGTAGAGAGTTATATTACTGATGGAGAAAACTATGATAGGAAAAAATTTGCTACTGTAGAGCCTCAGGTTGCCTGCTGTAGTGACCTGCCAAGACAGAACCCTGCCATCTTGTGGAATGCCTTGATATCAGTACATCACTTTTTTTTTTCCTTTTTTTTTTTTTCCTTATTTAGGTTTTTTTTCTTTATTCTTTATTCCCTGTGATTATATGATTATATGTTTGTTTCTACAGAAGTGGTGTGACTGGCTCAGGAAGCTGCTTGTGCCTGGAGCTGGGAGAGTGTCCAGGGAAATACTCTGAAGAGCCATAATAGGATTTTCCTACTCATAGACTTCTCTTGGCATCTTTTACCACCCATGTCAGAGACTGGTTTCTGGATGAAAAGATCTGACCAGATGGGGTAGGCTGAACTTAACATCAAGGTAAATAGGACTCTAAGTAAATCTTAAATTCATATTCCAGTAACTGGCAAAAGGCAGATGAAAAGAACATTAAAGGCTGCCAGCATGCAGTCTTTGAAAGATGGCATTTTAGCATTGGCAAGATACAGAAATATTTTTGAAATAGTGTATGCCTTTCTGATGAACATGTAGTCCAAATGCTACATTGAAAGTTTCTTCTTATACATTTCCTAATCAGACTGTATCTGTTCCCATTATTATTTAGCAATAATGGGAATAATGGGAATTAGATTCTGGATATATCAGATCCCATTCTTAAAGTCTGTACTTGAATACACACTCTGTACTTCTTAAAGTTTGGACATGAATTTTGTTATAATGTATTTCAAAAGAAGAAACCTAACCTGCAAAATGCAGATGATACTCTGAATTTGGTTCAAACTTTCTTCAAACTGAGAACTTTGAACCAAAACTTTTAATTCAAGCTCATTTTTGCATATACATTTTAAAAGTACCAACAAATTATTAGAGGATAAACAAAAGGGCCAGTCTATTCCCAGTCTTTGTTTTAAGAAGCAATGGAAAGTATTCTGCTTATTCAGTATCATTATTAATGCAAATTTAGGATTATGATCTCAGCTTTTGTCCCGTGTTTTCTAGAGACTTGTGAAGACTACCACTGGACTTAGCAGTACTATTAGTTCTTAAAACTTGGCAGTCCATAGTTCTAAATCTATACTGGATATCAAAATGTTGGCAGTCTAAGCTCCTAGTATCTGTGTTCTGTAAAGGGAAAATCCAGAATGGTATTAAAAAACAAAAGGGAGAGGAATGTCCAGAAAAAAAGGAAAGACTGCTGGCACAGTTCAACTACACCACAGTACCAGAAACAGACTGTAATTCCAACTATAGCTACAATGACAGCACGCCTCTACCAGAACAGTAAGAAAGTATAAAATATTAAGGAGATGCCCCTTGGCACATCCTATTGCAGCTCACTCCTTTTACATCCTGTGGTAATTTATATTGCATATTAAATTAACCCAGCACTCTCATTTGGCTTTTATTCATTTCAGAGGAGATACCACAGATGCTTGTACCCCCAGATATAGCCATATATACCACTCTGGAGATGAATTTCATTCCAGTAGCCAGATTTGTCTGATCAATTGCTGATAATTTCTACTAAAACAATGTGAGTTTTACTGACAAAAGGGTTCTTCTATCATTAAAAATTGCCTCTCTATATGGCTGTAAAGCTGGACTGCTTTTTTCTTTTTCCCACTTTATAACAGTACTCCTTTGCCAACATCACTTTAGTGTAGGTTAGTTCTTGAAGAGGAGGAGAGGGGTAAGCCACTGGCAACAGAAGCTTTATGAACTGTGCTGTTTTAGCTAGGAGGCAGGCTGCAAATCTGGGTCTTTAGCATCTGAGTCAGTAAAAAGAGAGCTCTTCTCTGCTTCATAAAATATATATGCTAATCTCCCAGATGGCTATATATTCTTTCTCCATAAAACAGATGACCTGGAAAAATAAAAGACTAAAAACACTGCAGAGTGGGATTTCTGGGCCAAAATCTGGTAGCTTGCAGTAGATTTTACAGACAGACTTGGATTTTAAATTTAGTTTGGATCTGGTTTCATAACAAAATATAGCAATGGCTATTATTATAGGTCACAGGATAATTTCACATGCAACATGAATCATTCATACATCTGCATCCCTCTAAGAAAAATATAACAAAGGAACACTTTCAAGTGAGATTTCTGTCAGCACTAAAAGATATACACCTAACAGAAATAATGGTTAACTTAGGCTTAGTAATGATTAACATTTGCACACTGGGTATTACTTCAATCCAAGCCACACATACAGCTCTTGTTTGATTAGTCATAGATTGAGTTGCTGCTCCTGTTAGGGAAGATCAGAACCATGCTGCCACACTGGCAACATTGTGCCAGAGTTTTGCAAATGTGTGGAACAAATATTTAACTTATTTGCCGAACTGTGATTAGAGCAATGCAAATGCTCTCACCAGAGTTCAGCAAAGATGCTACAGAAAACTTTCCAGGTTTCTGGAATCTTTATAGATGCTGATACCCTTGATCTTTGTTTTCATGTTTCATGTGGAAAAAAAAGCAGCAGCAGCAGACTACCCTGCAGTGTCATGGCCAGTATATGGTACAGAACACACTCAGAGCACTCTGTACTGCCTCTGGCACCTTGTCTCCCATTCAAGGCTTTCTGCCCATGGAATGACCAAGTCTCCCTTGTTTGTCAGGGCAAGTGAGATTTTGTTTTGAAACAACAAAACAAAGAAAGAAAACAAGGTATTTTGTTTAGGTTTTAAGTTTGTCAAACAAAGACTGTGGGACAGGTTTCAGATCACCAAAGCCACCCTTGTACACTTCCCAAAGACAACACAAAAAATAAAGAATCCTGCATCTGAGTTCAAACCATACAGATGCAAACTTCATTTCTAAACATACAGAGACAAAACATCCATTAGATAACAGCATTCATATGCAAATCATAGCCTCATACCCAAATCATCACTCTGCTAAATCTGTCATTAAAAGTTATGGCCATAGAATAGGTAACCTTTTCATTACGAGTAGCATAATCCTTTTGTTGATTGAGGCTGATGTCTTTTTCCCCCTAATTTGTATTTACTGAGTTAACTTACTATTCTGAATAATAAAACTCAACCTCAAAATAAGATCAACTTGGTCAGTGCAGTAGTAATTATCATAGAATTATATAATGGCTTGGGTAGGAGGAGACTTTAAAGATCATCTGGTTCCACCCCCCCTGCCTCATTCCAACCCCCCTGTCCCCTGTCTCCATGGTAGGGACATCTTTCACTAGACTAGATGACTCAGGGCCCCATCCAACCTGGTGCTGAGCACTTCCAGATTTGGGCAGCCACAGCTTTCTTGATCAACCTGTCTCAGTGTCTTACCACCCTCACCTTCCAAGTAAATTCCTACTACAAAATTCTTCCTAATACATAATCTAGACCCTTTGTCAGTTTAAAGCCAGTACCCCTTGTCCTATCACTACTTGCTCTTGTCAGTCGATCCTCTGCAGCTCTCCTGGAACCCCCTCTATATATTAGAAGCCTGCAATAAGGTCCTCTCCTCTCCTCTCCTCTCCTCTCCTCTCCTCTCCTCTCCTCTCCTCTCCTCTCCTCTCCTCTCCTCTCCTCTCCTCTCCTCTCCTCTCCTCTCCTCTCCTCTCCTCTCCTCTCCTCTCCTCTCCTCTCCTCTCCTCTCCTCTCCTCTCCTCTCCTCTCCTCTCCTCTCCTCTCCTCTCCTCTCCTCTCCTCTCCTCTCCTCTCCTCTCCTCTCCTCTCCTCTCCTCTCCTCTCCTCTCCTCTCCTCTCCTCTCCTCTCCTCTCCTCTCCTCTCCTCTCCTCTCCTCTCCTCTCCTCTCCTCTCCTCTCCTTCTTCTCTCCTCTCCTTCTTCTCTCCTTCTTCTCTCCTTTCTCCTCTCCTCTTCTCTCCTCTCCGACTTCATTGTAATTGTCTTTTGACACATCATCTTGAGATAACAGGCGGCATTGCCTGCTGTTTCCTTTTATTTACAATCCCAGTTTAAATCCTTAGCATAATTAGTTAGAGGAGCCTCTTTTAAAAAATGGATGACTACTGGAAAATTTTCTGTCTTGATTTCCCCTTACAGTGTCTACTCTATGCCTGGTGACTAAGCTCAGATATGATACTGTATGCATTCTATATTTCATAAGGCAACTAGAAGGAGATTTCCTCATACTTACATGAAAATAGACTTAGGTCTGTTTTGATCTTTCTGTTAAGTGTGGGCAGAGAGACACATCATGCTTTTATTGTGATGCTATCTCAGTACTGGCAGCATCAGCTCCACAGACAGCCAGAGACATGCATTGAGCAGGGATTTCATGTTACAGCATTGAAACCGTGTCAAGAACTCTGTCTTTACAATCCAGAATTAATTTGTGTTATCTCTTTGCATTATTTTCTTTTTCAAATTGGTGGTCTTAAGTAGTGGCCTTGGTCCTGCACACCATCAAGGCACAGTACAGTCCAATGTACAGCTGAAGGTTTTGTAGGACAAGGAAAATGTGATTCATGTAGCGAGCCTAGACAGTTCAGTCCCAGACTACAGACTGGTCAGTGGCACTGAGTCTAATTGGTACCTGAGCAGTTTTCAAAATATAGCATTTAACATAACTAGCTTAGGAAGCATACATACCTCCTTCTTTCTCGTGGTGTCGTGTTTCCCCTTCAAATTATGCTGCTAAAAGTCTGTAAGAATAAGACTGGTTAGTATATAAATGTCGGACTTTTTGCACGTATATGCACGTATACTCCTCGACCATAACTATTCCTGCTCCACTTCTGGTAGGACCTAAAGCTGTGCCCGGCCCGGTGGCGGTGAAGCCGCCGGAGCCCTGCGGAGGGCGCCGGGAACCCGCGGTCCTGCAGCGGCTCCGCTGCTCCGCGCTTAGAAACGCGGGGATTCTCGTCCGGGCTATTTTTGGCCCTGCTGGAGCCTTGTGCTGCTTCCGCAGGGCTCAGAGCTCATTGTTTTTGTTCACTTAGATGAAGCAATTGTAGTCTACATAGGACGTATTTGTTTTCCAGTTCCTTAAACCATTATTACCTTTTTCCTGTTCCTCTTGAGAAAATGGACTTTTGACACCCTGCCAGGTTGCATTACTGAATTCCCTTGCTTATTTCAGGGTGAAATAATGATAAAGGCAGGCGCTTTTACTGAAGGGGGAAAAAATCACAGAAAAAAAAAAACGTGGAAGAAAACCTTACTGTGGGAAAAAAGCAAGTTGTGTAATAGTGAAGAAATGAGGCAGTGTGAGTCATCCCGCTCATGAGCACTTCATCTGGTGAAGTGTTAGCACCATCCAGGAGGGAATTTGCCAGGCCCTGCTTACATTCCACAAGCAGTATGCCTAGCCAGAGGTATAGCACTGAAAATAGAACTGTACCAAGTAATCCCCTAGCATATATAAGAAACCATGTCACAGTTGTCTTCAGTAGAAGCATCAACTCTCCTTACCTTCATTTTATCACAAATAACACCACCAGCCTCATCTAGGTCCATAAGGCAGTCTGGAAGATTCAGATCCACAGACTCCCCATAATACCCATTTTGACCTTGGAAGACCCCTTTTTATAGTCCATGCTTCACACTACTCTTACTGTATTTTTCTCCATCTTCACCTCAAATAAGGTCTTTTATGCTCAGAAACTGGGGTTGATTTCAGTTCTTTCCTATTGTCCAGTTTAACCCTTTTAACCTTCTGTGCATCTTAGGGGTGCCATTACAAATTCTGAGGGTGAAGTAGGAGTGAGAGGAAAGAAAGAAGAAAGAAAGACATGCATTTTGGATGTTATATAGTTTCTTTTTCTTAAAAACACTGCAGGATGAAAGGCAGGTTAACTAACTTTCACTTGAGCTTTGAATAGTCTTAATTCAATTTTAACTGTACATGCACATCTAGGACTTCTGTCTTTTTCCTCAGCTCTGCTACTGATGGATTCAGAGAATATGGAAGGTGTTCAGGCTTGTAGACTCAAAGACTGACTAACTCTCAGCTCAGTTCCATCCATTATATTGTACAAAGAGTGTTAGAAAGAAAAATGGGTCACAAACACAATGGCCATTGCTATCTCATTGGTGGGGAAAAGATGAGGTGCTACTATAAAGGACAAGATTTCAGTAATGAAATCTCTCCTTTTCCTGAAGATTACACAAGGCCATACATGCAGACTAGGCAGCCACTTCCCACTGAATTTCCTTGAAGGTCACTCTAGCTAATTGAATTTGATGGATTTTCTGGAGGCATCAGTCCTCCTCTTTCTAAACATTTCTAGCCTGGAGCTGATATTCATCCATCACTCCATTAAACTCAGTCCCTCATAATTTCTTTGGTGTATTTATGAGCTAATCTGACAATTTAAGCACTTGTCTCAAAGTTTGTGATATGATAAGGTACACAGAACCAGGAGATGAAATTAGTTAGTGAGAATAGCATCTGACAGAAGCTCCTACCAGGCCTGCCAGTCACACAGAAGTCTTTTTGAGAAAGTATATGTTGTTTAGATCAGTTCTAAGAAGTAAGACAGAAGGGAGGCCAGTGAAAAGCTGGATAATTATAAGTTCTGAACTGTTTACTTGTAAGATTCAGATCCTAGACACTTCCTGCATTAAAAGAAAAGCAGAGAAATGCACAGTTTTCCTGATGTCAGTAGAAGTAATAGTTGTGAATAAAGATGCTTTTCAATCTAGAGCTTAAAAATGACACCTGAAGCTTTGACTTTAAAAAATTCTAAAATGGTTTGCTTGTTTTCCATCATATGTCATTAAAAGATTTACAAGAAAGCACTTAGTTGCATTACTACAAGCTAACAGTGAAAAATTCAAAATGCAGTTTAAGAGTCAAATTACTCTAGCTACCTGTACTTAATTCTGTTGTTACCTCAGTGAAACTGTTTTTCTCATTATTTATGTAACACTCAATAGTGAATTAAATCTTGGGAACGCTTGTTCTACTGCAAAATATCTTCTTGTGGTTAAAATATTTTTTGCAACAAAACTTCCTCTTTTCAAGTCAGAGCACATGCCAAAACAATGGCAAAAAGATAAATTGCTCCAAAACTAATTTTAACGTCTGTAAATTTGTAACAGGATCCTTAATTTCTATAACTTTTAGAACACTGTACATAACAGCTAACAGGTATATGGCTTACAGATTTCTGACACAACCTTCACTGGCATTTCTGTGTTTTGTAAGCAGCACAAAACAGAGTATAAGTCTCTCCAAAATGGTTGCTTACTCCACCCTTCCTTTGTTTCAAAGTGGTTTCTGATTTTTTTGCCTCTAGGGTTATTTTTAATGTTAGATCATTTCCATTGTTTACCTCCAGAAAAGTGTTTCCAGACCATTTTGCAGTCACCACTGTTCTGGAAAGGCCTATGAAAATTGAAGATTATATGTTTCCCTAGCAGATGTGGTCAGAAATATACAATATATCATCAGCATCCTGCAACTAATTCCTTTGTTTTCTGATAGTTTTCTCCCTGATCATTTTTCATTGCTTAATCCATCAAACATTTCCCAAAGGATTGAATATAATTTTCTATGCTGCAGACCAATAAAGAATGTACCAATACTAGTGCTATTAATATGGACAGTGTTCTGGAGTGAAGAACACAGCAGCTGCACAAGGCACCTGTGTAAGCAGTGTTGAGAAATGCAGGCACCTCTAGATGCCTGAGAATTCCTAAGGATTTACCAAGAGGGATTTACAGGATGTTCCACAATGGGTAAATTCCCTCATTTCTGAGCAAAAGATCAGGAAGAAACTCTCCAAAGGCTTGCACCTTCTCAGAGAGTATCCTGTAGTTTTTCTCACAGAAGGGATGGACAAATGAGCAATGATTTTAGAAAACTCTTTGGGCTGGCTGAGAGCTGGAATTCATCCACCTGCAATTCTCTGATTTGTGAACTTCACCACTTTTGTGCTGGTCATTATCTGCTCCTGATGTGAGCTAGGGAGCACTCTCATGGGATTAATAGGTATAGGAGAAAGAACAGCCTTAGTTTCATCCTTGTCTCTGGACCAAGAAAAAACTCACTTGTCTCTGACTGACTTTGCAGAAGCTGTAACAGTTTCTGCAGTTGTTAAGTTCATGTAAAACCTAACTTTGTTTAATGGATCAGGACTTGGGAGAACTATATGCTGGATTTGCTGATGATTTACATCACGACCCAGGGCAAATCACTCTATTTGTGAAAGCTTTAACATGTGTACAAAGCAATTAAGGATATCTTCTTTGCAGGTTGCTTTCATCCAGATTAAAAAATTATATCCAATAAACATTAGTATCAGCCACTTAACAGATAACTCTTTGAGTTGCAAAGAGTTAATCTATTTCTAAATCCACTTTTCTTGGCTGCACACAGTTCTCTAATCAATCTGGTGCTATCATGACACTCTGCTCATGATGACTATCATCAGGCTTTATTTGTGTAGTAAAGAATTCTGATGTCAGACCTCATGGACACAGGGATAAATATAAAAAGTGAAACCCAGTCTGATGTGAGAAGAGGCTGAAGACTATCTGGTCACGCAGCTGAAAGAAGGTTTGCATGAAAAATGCTGTCTGAGAACCTGTGGTGTATCTAAACACGTGCATGAACACACAGGTCCATATACACATGTACATGTGCTCTTTGTTCACAGGGATTGCCTTACAGGGTTACAGCAGAGAGCTGGCTAAAGGCAGAGACTGCAAGCAGAGACAAGTTGGAATGTGTGCAGGTCTTTTTCTATAGCTATGGGTTTCTCTTACACTAAGAGCTCCCTCCCACATCAGTTCAACATGGAAGGCTATTTTTGGAGGTAGGCCTAATCCAGTTGCCCATTGAATGGCTATAACAAATCTATTCAGCCAGCACATGAAGGAGACCTTTGGTGCTGCTGCTGTTTCCTCGATGGATACTTGTGCCACCTCCAGCTGGCTGCCAAAGACCCTTTCTTAAGAGGCCATATGTCTTCTCTAAAAAAGCTCTTATCACACCTCCTTCAGGCTTCCATCATTCTGCTGTACTTACACTTGATTTCATTTAGTTCATGAAGTGATGCAACTGTAGGATGATAGCTTTCTTCAGCTTGTGCTTAGAAAAAACATGGCCTAGGGAAGAAGAAACAATTGTCTAGGACAGCAAATTTTACTTACTGGACAGCTCATATGGGTTTTCTTTCTAAATAGCTCTTTAAAGGGTTGCTGCAACACAAGTTGTTTTAGACCTGCCATAAAGTAGCAGTATTTCAGGGCACCCCCCCGATTAATAATTTTCACATTCTGAAATCTGTCAGCTATAACTCCAGGCACTGCCAATTCAAGCAAATACAAAAAAGAGCATTCACAACACCTCTGGGCATGATTTCATCTGTTCTTCAACACTAAGCAGGTCTGACCTGCTCAGTATTTATCTGGGAGACCTCTAGAGAACAGAAAGAAGAGTACAGGAATGGGCAGATCTTGTGAGGCAGGTGAGATTTCTTGCCAATATAAATCATGCAACATCTCTGGGAATTTAAACCTTGGTTGTTTAAAAAATAGCACTGCTTCTTCTGTGACCGACCTATATTGGCACTGAAGCACTGCATGACTAGAGATGCTACCTTCCAAAAGGGATTTAAAACTGAGATTCTGCAGTTCTTTTCTCAAATTCAGGTTGTTAACTATGGCCACATTCCATCTCAAGGCAATGAATTACATACTGTTTCCAATAGTCTTGAATGTCAAAATTATTCTTCACACCTCCTACTAAAGCACACAGTCACTGCCATGTTCCACTTCAGACAAGGCTGTATTCAGTGAGGAGTCTCACATACACAGTTAGCAAAAGAGTTGAAATCAGACAGAAATATGAAGTTACTTTTCTAATTATTCAAAATGAACTTAAAATCCAGAAAAGTTCTAGGGAAACTGCTAAGACTTGCAGGACTCTCAACTAATTTTCCCTAGCAAATCCTTGTAAGAAATGCAATTGCATAAAATTCTGATTTTTATTCACTTTAACACTGCCACCTTGCAGTGTCACTAGTTATTCCACAGATTTCCACAGTTCCCTGTTGATAAGCCAAGTGTCTTAACAGTATTGTCAAACTTTGCCCATATTTCTTCCTCAGAGTTCCTAATTTTTGCCTCTGAAATGGATAGGCATTTAAGACTTTGTAATTCTGCCTCTGGAAATGTACTTTAAACCAGAACTGTTTCCTAGGCAGGGACTGAGCAATTCAAAAGGCTGAACTTTTTTTGAAAATGGTTAAGAACTATAAGAGAGACAAATCCTTCAAAACTGAGAAGATTCTCTTGGGGGCTCATTATCGTACTCTGGCAGCTTTGTGCTTCAGACAGAGAGCTTAACTGCAAACAAAGATCTTCAATTGCAATTTATCCCAGTGACATCACAAGTCATTGTTTGGTAGAAACAGAGAAAAAAACCTTACAGAGAGGCACCACTGTGCTGTACTTTAAAGAATGTGGTATAAATGCTGCTAAAATACTGTCAGCTGAGTGTTTGGATATTCTAATTTTAGCCTTGTTTATTATGTTTCATCTCCATGGCATTTTTAGGCAATTCATGTACCAGCAATGCAAGCAAATTCCTCTTTTTCAGAAAGACCTTGTGGTCACTGGGACATTGATGATGCTTCTTGTTGTGATTTCTGTATGGATACATTCACATAACTTTAATGTGCTTTAATGTGAAAGTGCATGATGCCCTTACAATTTTCTTCTAAGAAGCACTGACAGAGCTATTTTTAAGAGGAAAATCTATGTAAAACTCTACTCTTCCTGCAGCAATGGGACTATTAAGCCATTCTGATTGACTTTTCAACCATGCTGAAGCAGCTTCAAGAAGTTAGGATAGGGAGACTGTGGCCTACATAGCTGTTAAAAGTGTAGAGCAGAAGGATGCATAAATACAAATTCTAACATGAAATAAAAGGAACGGAATTGAAAATACTATTGTTTGAGTGGCAACTTACAGAAAGCTGCTATCAACGAGTTGGTGAGAATTTGTTTTTATTAGCTGTCACGAGACTTCTTTGTCTGGGTGGATCTATTTTAAACAGCATTCCCCTTTCAGCACTCCCTGATAATAAGAAACTTATGTAAGTGCTCTTATTCGGAAAGACTCTTGCTTTGGTCTTTGTATTTTGTCTTGAGAAAACCACAGAGCTCAGACAGTGTACAAATAGAGCTTACGTACTCAAGAGATGCAGTAGGCAGCTGAGATAAACTGCAAGGGCAGGATTAGTGGGATTGTGGACTCCACAGTTCAGCTGTTTGCAGATGAGTAATTAGCATCCTCCGCCCAGTGAATTATCTCCTCCACAGTAGCACTGTGAGGTAATATGAAGAGCTGCATTAGTCACAGTGATAGTTGAAAAATATTTTTACAAAACCTAAACCAAATCTGAACCATTTTCCCCCCCTTTCTTCTATTGTGAGGGTAAGAATGATCGTCTCCCTCAGTGAGAGGGAATAGTTTAGCCTGTCCTACAAGGTGCTGGGAAGGGTGTATCCTGAAAGCACAAGGTGGATTTGGGAGTGTGATTGGTGGTGTGGCCCTGCAATAAAAGTGGGCGTGGAGAGGAGCCTCCTATATAGCTGGGGCTGCTCTATGTGATGGCTGTGGTAAGTTTGCCAGCACAGCACGGAGAGGATGACTCCTGCTATGGAACCTTCCTGTTAGTAAAGCCCTTTCTGCTCTGTACTAAAACTCTAAAGAATAGGCACTTTTTTCATGTTGTTTCTAAAGGCTGTGCTCTAGTTGGGAGTCAGAGTAATATGCAGGGCTAGGTTTTGTGAAGTTATTTCATAGCAATTCCTTAATGTGCAAGGCTGAATCTGGTGTGACTTCTAGAACTGAAGTGAGGTCAGTGATAGGATCTGGTTCATGCTTAGAAGTTTGTTTAAAACCTGTGCAAATAGTAGATAGGCTGTTGTCAGCTGCTGATGTCACGGCAGCATGTTAAGTAGAGTCCTGTAGTTGCTATAAACCACTCTGCTGTAATTAAAAGTTAATCTAGAACAACTTCCTGACAGGCTTTATAAAAAAAATTAGGTATCTTACAGTGAAACTAGGCTAGCAAATATTATTGTAGAATGACTTTCTGGTTTTTTTCACACTTGGAAATAAGTTTGCTTCTTAGTTATCATATAGGATGTGAGAATAAAACACATCACTGTGCTTTATGGCAATGTTTCCAATTAGGATAAAATATTTTCTAACTTGGTTGCAATTATAAAGACTGGTATGGGAAAAAATAAGACATAAAATTACACAGAGGTTTAATTCCTTGGTAGTAAGTATACATTTTACTACTATTTCTTCAGAAGAGCAAAAAGTAGGTGCACTGTTCTCCTAGTCTGATCAATTATATACAATTTAATTTGGTCTCTTTCTTGTGTGAGGTGGTTTTTTTTTTTTTTTAGCCAAAGTTACTGCTTTGGACACTGTATGCAATTCACATAGGATGCAGTGTCTGTGGAGGAGTAGTCTGTGTCAGCAGGATGCAAAAATCTGGGTTGAAAGGCTGCTGCATAACTACAGATCCCAGGTCAAGGGATCAATTGGATGACATATATAAAAGTTGGTAGTGAGGCACAAGTCCTAGTTTGTGTCTTCATCTCAGAACAAATACTTTATCCAGCAACAGAGAAGTGCTAACCCTCATACCTGTAAAGTGAATAAATTGGTGCTTTTCTTGTTTTCTGCTGACTCTTTTATTAGCTGCTCACAGTTTGGTATCATACAGTGATGATTTGCTGTAACAAAAATTTCCAAATCATAAGCTCTTTTTCTGCACATAATAAGTTTTGTCCATTTTAGGCAAAATATTCTTTTCAACTTTCTGTTTTACCTCTTGTCCTAATTATGAGTCATGTTCTCATGAAACTTGGTGATTCTCTTGATAATTCATTTAAAAATTATTATTTTGGATATCCTGTGAATGATGTCTGGAGGGAAAGTGTGGAACTTCTCATTTCCCTGAATGAGAAGATGGAAGACTAATGTACTTCTAATGGTGCAAAGCATGCTACAATATTATTCTTAGAAACAGCAATGTATTGAAGCACTTTTGTGACAAGTTTCAGTGTTTTATTACTGTTTTTTTAACTTCTCCTTCTTGCAATGACACACATTGGTTGGTCTCCAATCACTTGATTTAATGCACACTGTCTTAAATATTTTATCTAATAAATTGTCATGCTCTGTTTTTTCTAGAGCAAACTATTTTTCTTGTACCCATCTTCAAGAAAAACTGTAAGGCTGAAGTATTGTGCAGATGATAAACTCCTTATTCATTGGCATGTACAGATTGAATCTACTGCTGTTACTTTCTATCTATGTGTTGATTCTTTGTTTCCCCATGAAAGCTAATAATTTGTTTTTCTTGCTTTGTTAATGATGCCTACAACCGGTCTTGTTATCAATTTTACCTTTGGGCATGATGGATTCAAAAATATTCTTTTCCCCACTGGTGTCCTAATGCTTTCAGTCTGTCTGTATTTAAGTAGCTAAGCAATAAAATTTTAATTGTCCTCTCAAGCATGTGATAATCTCATCCTTATTTTACTGGATGCAGACTAGCTCCTCTCATGATGACATGCACTTGAGCAGGGCTATCTGTGTGAAACTAGGTTATGCTGGTTTGGATCAGAGCTGAGTCTGGAATTTTACTTGTATTTCATATAAGCATATATATATATATATATATATGTATATATATATATATATATATACATGTATTATGTTTTTTTTTCCTCTGTTTATTTTTTGCTGTTAATTTCCACACCCCTGTCCCCCCATGCAATACCCCCAAGCCTTTACAAAATCATGGCTGGCCCAGTGGTCCAACAAATTCTAGGTGTGGGGCTTGGGGAGCAGCTAGAATCTTCCACAGCATTCAGCCTCTTACAGAGAGGCACTGCTTAATATGAATCATTACTAGGATACTGAGGCTGATCTGTCCAGATTTAATCAAAGGCTCCTAAACAGCAGCTCAAACATTTTTAAAGCATTTACTGTGGCCTTCAGATATGTAATTCATTAATGTTATCCCTGCTGCCTCTGTTTGTGAAGGTGAACAGCTTTTATGTAACATTCATACAACAGCTGCAGAAAGAACTAACACTTCATAATCCTGATCATCACAGCATCAAAGTATATGTATGGATAACACAATCTAACAAGTTCATATTTTTACAACTAAATTTATAATTTTAGTTTTTAGTGGTATTTTTGGCAAATACTGCTGTTGAAACAGGTTGTATTTTTGTTTTGTTTTGTTTTTTCCTGAGCATACCATAACTGGTGAGGCTCATCATGCTTGGCTTTAATGCAGAAGGATAAAGGGAATTCCCCTTCCTCATCCATGATAATCCTCTGTAGTTTTTCACTGTTGGCTTTTTCCCTTCCCCCATCTTTATTTCCTTTAATATCTCAATCCTGTTTGATAGGGTGAAAAATGCTCTTTTGTAAAATACGGCTCTCAGTTTTGTATTTGGAAATGCACTATCTGAAAAAGGTTGTGGTTTTTTTTTTATACTGGCGAGAAAGCCAGTTGTTGAGGCTTTGTGACCATCCCTTCTCCTTAGTTTGTCACTGGGGAAACAAAAAATAGATGAAATACATTTGCTTTGAGTCAGTAACTTCTGTCTTCTGGTTTTCCAAGAATAACCAAATGCTGCCATTGGCTCACTAACTGTCAGGGAGACAGCAGAGACTGAGGAATTAATGCAGCCTCTTGAAAATACCAGCCTAAATGCATGCTCATCATGAGTCATGGCTGAGTGCTTGGGTTATTTCATTCCTGCAGTTTTCCTGCAGTGGTGACCCAGAGTCACAGAATGGGTCAGGTTGGAAGGGACCCCCACAGTGGATCATCTGGTCCAACCTCCCTGCTCAATCAGGGACCTCCTGGAGCACACAGCATAGGATTGCATCCAGACATATCTTGAATATTGCCTATTAGAGAGACTCTGCCACCTCTCTGGACAACCTGTTCCAGTGTGTTGTGACCTGCACAGTAAAGTTCTTCCTCATGTTCCACTGGAACTTCCTGTGCATTTCTGCCTGTTGCCTCTTGTCCTATTTCTTGGCACCTCAGAGAAGAGCCTGGCTCCTTTCTCTGACACTCTCCAGGTACTTATGGACAATGCTGAAGTCCCCTCTTCAGTCATCTCTTCTCAAGGCTGAGCAGGCCCAGTGCCCTCAGCCTTACCTTGAGAGATGTTCCAGTCCCCTCATCTTTTTGGAGCCCATAGTGTTTGTAGGATGGACTCCTATCATCCTTTCTTGAGAGCACTGTCTAAACTCCTACCTAATCTGTCCCTTTCTAAATAACATGTGACTTTCGGGATGTGCATATCTAAGGAGAAAGCTTGAAAAGTCATCATTTGATGAGAACTGGTGACCTATAAAGATAGGCAAATGTGGAAGTCAAAATGTACATCTGTGAGAGACTCATGGTGTACCCATGGTGTGCTGTGTTGTTTTCTCTCTGTAAACTCTAATAGTTCTGCCTCTTTAGGAGTTGCATCCCACAACAAATCCTGTGGTGGGCCAGGGTTTTGGTAACACTATGTATTCAGAGTAAAGGGGTGGGGGCCCAATAAATGGTGAGGTTATTATCTTGCTCTGAGTTTGGAGCCTAATAAAAGTGTATGCTGGACAAAAGTCTTCCTGCCGTGCTGCAAGGAGAGGATGCAGCACTTTGCTCAAGTCAGGCCCAGGGAAAGGAGAAGGAAGGTTGGTGTGGTTGATATGATGGTGTTCGGTCATACCTTGTAGTCGTGATCCCAGAGTGTTTTCTAACCGAATTGATTTCGTAATTCTCCGACTCAAAACCCCTCTCCCAAGGTTGAGGCTCCCCGTTCCACAGCACGCTCAAAGGGCGGGAGCCCCGCGCTCCGCCGGGGGCGGGACCAGCGCTCGGGGCCGCCAGGGGGCGCTGCGCGGGGCAGGCGGGGGCGGGGCTGCGGGCCGGCCGCGCGCAGGCGCAGCGCTGCCCCCCGGCGGCGGCGGCGGCGCGCGTCCCCTGCCGCAAGGGCCGCCGGTCCGTCGGCGGCGCGGGGGCGGGCGGGCGGCCCGGGCCCGGACATAAGATGGCGGCGGCGTTGCTGGGGCGGCGGCGGCGGCGGTTGCGGCTGTCGCGGAGCGCGGGCGGTGCGCGGCTCTGCCCGGGCTCGCAGGGCGGATAGAGCGGGGCCGGCGCGGCGGAGCGGGGCCGCCATGGGCTCCCAGGTGCTGCAGATCCTGCGCCAGGGCGTGTGGGCGGCGCTGAGCGGCGGCTGGTACCAGGACCCGCACCAGGGCGCGGGGGTCAACGCGCTGCACCTCTACCTGTGGCTCTTCCTGCTCGGCTTCCCCTTCACCCTGTACATGGTGAGCGCGGTCCCGGCCTGTGCCGGGGGTCGGCCGGGCCTGGCGGGCCCGGAGCGGGGGGGGAGGGCCGGGAGGGGCCGCCGCGCGCGCGCCCCCTGCCCGCGGCGCGGCCCCGGAGCGGCCCCGGGCCCCGCGGGCGCGCCCCCTCCGCCGGGAGCGGGCCGGACCCGCCATCGGGCTGCGGCGTTTGGGGGCACCGAGCTGCTGCCGGGAACCTGGCGGTGGGCGCCATCGGGGCGCGGCGGGGCTATAGGCGCTGGCACTTTGCCTTCGTTTTTCTGTTTACTTTCCTTCAAAATTTGAAATATCTCTGGCAGCTTCTGCTGCTGGTCTCCTGGTAGGTCAATAAAAAGCAGTTTCTACGGGAGCTGTCACATTCAGCCTGTGTTTCTGACTTTTGAGTCTAGTGGAGGGATGTGGTTCCATAACCTAGAAGTTTTATTTGGATGTAGCGTGGCGTGCTGGCTGGCAGTGTATCTGCATTGTGTTTTATCGAGGAGAAGTTAGTCTGGCGTTTTTGATGGTGTCCAGATTTCGGTGTACTTGGTTTGTGAGAACTCCTGACCTATATATCTTTGTAACTGATACTTCAATCAAAGCTGTTAAAAAACTAACCTTTAAACCTAGAAACTTTCTTGACATTTGGACTTGGGAACGCATAGAGGAGAGTTGTGATCAGTTACAAGAAAAGGGGGCGGTTTCCTGTTGACCAGTAGTTTTTTTCCTTGTGTAAGCTGTGTTTAACTTAGGAAATGCTAATAGTTTACTTTGCGTTTTTCAGTAGAAAAGTGTGGTCGTAATAGTGTGTTTTGACCAGTTTTGTGCATGAGGTAGAACATTTGCAAGATTGCCAGATGCTGTGACAGCCTAAAGTAGAAGCTGCCTTGTGAAAATTTAGTTAGTGAATGAAATGTTGGAGATAAAATCATATGCAAAGTCAGGCATTTGCTTTGTTTAAAAGCAGTTGGTAGGGTTGCAGTATGAGACACTTCATGCTAAGAAATGGCTAATGTGGAAAAGGAGGTTACAACTCTATGGTTTTTGATTCATGTTATAGTGTCTTGAAAGAGGCAGCTCTAACACTTTGTTTGAACACTTCTGGGCTGCTGGTGGGGCAACTACAGGCTGAGACTAAATGCTTAAAGCTGAAGTTATGTGAGAACAGCTAGATAAAACTTCTAACTAAGCAGATACTTTGTAGAAGAACTGTAAATCTGTATCTATTGAAAGTTCTGCAGAATATGGGAAGAAGAGACACCTTTTGGTTTCAAATATATTTTTACAATTTTTAAAAAATAAAAGTACTGCTTGTCTGCTTTGACAAAAGAGTCTATTTAATTAGTACTGTCTTTTTGCAAAAGCTGAACACATCTGTAGGAACAGCTTATATCCTGCATGCACAGGAGACCTTTGAAAGGGGACTGATCTATATTGCACATAGGTTTTTTGACAAATGGTAAATCTGGGCCAGCATTTGAGTCTCCTGCTGCTCTTAAAGCAGTAGGTAAGCTTCAGTTACTCATATAATGGGGTAAACTTCAGTGTTGCTTAAACAATTTTTCCTGTGTAAAGGGAAAAGACAGCAGCAAGCTGCTTTGGGTTTTGTTGAGGTCAGAGAAATTCTCTTGCTTCATAGCTCTGGACAAGCTAAAGATGCAACAAGTGCCAACTTCCCTGAGAATAAGTAGGGAGATTAGTCACAAGTTAAAGAAGATTGAATCATATTTGGCTGTTTTCCCTCTTTCCACCCTCTACAGTTTAAGTGTTGTCTAGACATAAACTAAACAGGCAGAACTGTGTTGGTCATTGTAGCTCTTTAGCATCTCTTAAGCTCTTTTTCAGAATAAAAAGCAGTAAGTGTTGCATTGCTGTAGGACGTACATAAATAAGCAGAACTTGCTTTAAAAGTCTTAGGTAATTGTAATCTGAATTCTGAGCATGGCTCTTTGGTGTGTAGGAGGGAGTTTCTAAGCTAGCTTCAAGTGACTTGTTGCTGGCAGACAACCCTGTATGTTTGAAAAATCAAGGTATATAGAAAGATGTAGACTGCTAACAGGTTTTATATTGCTTAAAAAGCTTCCCCGTGTAAAGAATTACAAGATCATATCATTGCTTTTATGCATTGGATCACCAATAACTGTAGTTATTTCTAAGTTGTTTTGTAGCAACAAAGACAAAAGTATTCCCTAAGAACTTTGCTTGTAGCTGGCTCTGAAGGCTGAATGTGTTTAATAGTAGGCTGATAACTTTTTCCCCCCAAATGTTATTTAACCTCCAATAGGAATAGAACATACTAGGATATGGTAATTTAGGTGCACTTTCTGCTTTAAGACTTGGTTTAATGCCCCCAACATTGCTACTCTTTTTTTCTGTGCATTTGTTTTGTTGATCTGGTATTTTCAGAATGGAATCTAGTAATGGTTGTGGTGAGCAAGTAATGCCATAAATCTGTGTGTTCCTTTGTATGTGAATGCCCATGTTGTTAGGGTTGATGGATTTAATGTGTGGTACAAACCTACTGAAGGGATTAGCGTTAGGATTCAATAACCACCTTTCCTTTCTTGGTACCTCATCTGCCTTCTGAGCTTAAGCATGTGCAAGTGAGTGTGGTACCCTTTGTGAAGATGACAGATGTATACCTAAATGTACCTATTTTCCCAAGCTGGATACTTTTTCGTGTATATTTATACACTTAAAATGCACTTTTTGTAAGTGTGACAAAAATAAATATGTAGATAATGAAGGAGCTGGGGTCTAGAGTAAGATATGCCTGCTTTAGGGAAGCTGCTTGAATCTGTGTTCTTGAATTTGTGGCTTGGCAGTACACATAAATTCTGATTTCTGGACTAGTTAAGTGTATCCTGTTTGCATATTTGTGTCCAGTAACAGACTCAACTGTGCTTCTTGATGTGCCTTTCTGTTGTAAGAGCTGATCTCTGGTTTTACTCTAATGCAAAATTGAAATTGGGAGAAGAAAATGTGCTTGCTATATGGGGAAGCTGTCCAATCACTTTGTGAAATCTAGTGGTAGAGTTGAAAAAAATAAAAAAATACCCTGAATGCAGAGCCAACGTTATGCATCAGTGTTGCAGGGGGGAGGGGAAAGAGAGGAGGCTGCCAAAGCACTTCCCCTAGTCGGAATGCTGTTTCAGCCCCACCACGTGTGCGTGAGGGGGTGAAGTCTTGGCTCTGGCACTTGTGAAATTTTGCCAGTGACTGAAGAGGAGCCAGGACTGTACCTTGCTTGGGGTGATGGGCTCATATATACCTACAGAACTTGTCTGTCAAAGTTGAGCTCGTTTAGACAACAGTTCACTTAATTTCCTGACTTGTGTACATAGTTATAGAAATAGGTCATATAAATGTAGCTTCACGTGAAAGTTTTTTCCACTGAAGTTTCTGAAATATGTTCTGCTTCTTAAACTAAGATTTTAAATAATTGAAATTCAATCTGTGATAGCAATCCCTGGTATGCCATAATGTTCTAAGACACTTGTAGTTTCTTGACTACTCAAGTTTCGGTTGTATGCTTTGAGGTTTTGGTGAAAAATTAGATAACTTGTAACTGAACTTTCTTCCAGATAATGGCAGTTCTTAAGTGCTCTGTTTGTCCATAAACAAGAATTGAGGACAAAACTATGTCTATTGTTTCCCAATCTTTCTTCTTTTCCACTAAAACTTTTTCTATAAAATACTGGGTTCAAAATGCTTGTACTTTTAAGTCTTTTTACAAGATGACTCACTTCTTAATGTTTATTTGTTAGCACCTTTATGTTGAGATTTGCAATCTGGTTTGCTTTTGAAAACTTAGCTGTTAGCTGTTGAAAACATTCATAGCAATGTATTTCTTTTTTGAAAATAATCTTGAATTTTCATTACACGTGTTGGGCCTAGCTAAAGCTAGGTAATTAGATAGGATCCATATAGTGTTGGTTTCTTCATATGGATGTTGTACAGTCTGTGATCAGTGAAGTTTCCTGTGGTTCCTGTTAAATGTGTGCTGGAAACATTCGAGATACTATTTCTGTAGTTTGGATGGAAGTATTTGAATGCTATAACTAATGACTGGAGCTTTCTTTTCTATTTTGACTATTGGAATTTAGGATTGCTTAAACCTTTTTCTACCTACTCTTTTAGAAAAGGCATGTTGTGATACAAGTGAGCTATTTTGACAGCCAGGATGTTTCAAAAGAGACTTCTTCTTAACTATGAATTCATGTGTTTTACCTTTGTCCATATGTATATCTTGCTTTGATAAGCTGACTTGAAATATTTAAAGTCAAGTTACTTTGTAAAGTAACTTGTGGGAAAGGTGGTAGAAAATCTACGTACTTCCCTCTGCCTCCCATATTTGAGAGTACTACTTAGCTAGACTTGGGGAAATAATTTCGGATAGGAGTTTACTAATAGTTTGGTTTGTTCAGTCATTAGGCAACTGAAGTTTTCAACAGACCATAAGTAAAAGCACACAGTTTTTACATGGTTTGTTGTAGCTCTTTATATGTACAAGAGCTTCTGTTGTGATGACTGCTGTGCAGTATGTTTTCTTTTGGTGCTAATGCAAGTGACCAGAAATGTGCAGTAAAAGGGGTGTTCTCTGAAATGCTGTTGCCTTTGCTGTGTGGCCAGCTGGTGTCTACTAACAAGCTCTAGCTTGAGGGTTTTAGTGTGCTGTGTTCAATTAAAATGCTTTAGTATTTGAAATTATTTTGATTATTAAAATGCATTAAATGAATTATTAAAATGCAATCTAGTGGGAAATTTTAGATTTGTATTCCAGTCTTGAAGGTGGTGAGATGCTGGTGAGAAACATGTCTCTCCTCAAATGTAAAATGCTGAGCATTGTTGGAAATAGTAATCTCACTTTAACTTGCTTTGTTTTGTGGGGTGAAGACCCCAAATTTATGTTGAGTTATTCTAAGTTTGGCTAAGAAAAACAGAAGTTGCAAGTGGTTTAGCTTAGGCTGCAGTAAGTTTCCTCTTGAGGCTGTACTGCAGACAAATTGCTGGTACCATGGGTGGCAGTGCTGCACCACAGCATGGTACTTGATGTCAAGTGTGTTCATATGGTAGACTAAGCTAACTAAAATGCCTTCTGTTCCTGGAATATATGCCCTATTCTGAGATGAGCTGCTACTACAAATATGAAGAAAGAAAGGTTGTCAATGACCTTAGCTTTTGATTTTTTTTTATTTTTTTTTTCTTCTGCAGTCCTGTGAAAACAGGATGTGAGGAAAAGGTTTGAATTCCTTGTTGGGTTTGCTGCAAGTTACATGAAGTGTTTTGCCTTTTTTCTCGTGCCTGTTCTTAAAGCTTGCATTTGAAAAAACTGCATGTGCAGATTTTGCAAGATAAACTGGATATACTGTGACCTCACTGCTGACAGTAGATGGGAGAAATTGATGACCTCTCTAGACAGAAAAGTTCAGGCATGTCTTTTATAGAGTAACTAGCTTTTGTTATCTAGAGTTAGTCTGATGCTTCTGACCACTGGGAGTGTAAAGGAGAGGAAAGTTGAAGCCAGGTGTGATGGGGTAGCAGACTGCCTAGCAGCTGCAGGAAGCTTATATGTTTCTCCAAAGTTAACAGGCTAGCCCTTGCCTGCAGGGAACTGACTCTGAAGTTTTTGGAAATAGAAGCACCTAATTTATTGAGAAAACCACTCTAGCATAGCTTCAGGGATTGTAGGGATGCCATATCATTGTGTATCCTGTTTGCTTATTGATGCAAGTAGCTTGGTTTCCTCTTTCTCCTTAGCTGGTTCCTGGTGAGTGAATCTCTGTCACGATGTTTTCCAGCTCAGTGTGCGAAATGAAACTTAGTAAACTTCAGATTAGTTTGCCTGGCCTACTTGAAATGTTATATTCAGTGATGACTTAACTTGTTTTGGAGGAAAAGGTAGGATGGTTGTCAGACTTGACTTGTTTTGGAGGAAAACCTTGCTAGTTACAAAGAGTCATCATGGTGATCAAAGTTCCAGAGACATCTTCAAGAGTCAGATGGAGAAAATGAATAGAGAAAAAGAAAAGGAGGCCTCTATTCAGCACGTATGACCAGGTTGAGTCCTTTAAAATTGTTTGACTGACTACTGGTTAGGTTATGCTACTTAAAATCCTTCTGAGATTCAGGGGAATAATTTTAGGCAGGAGATTGTTACATTGCATGATGTTTTGCTATGTTGTCAGCCAGTCAATTGTCAGCCAAGCATTGCTGTCTTCTACTCTGATCATTGTTTTGACTCTGCAAGATGTTCTGGGACTTTTTTATTGATGATGACTCTTCTCTTCCCATGGCCTCTGTAGAGAAGTATAAAAATGAGCTGGAACTGTCTTTCAGCCATGAGGTATAAAAAGACAGTTCTACTCATTTACTCCATTAATGTTCAAGCTGGATATCAGATGTTTAATTCTGATTGTCATATGTCTGTGTGTATTTTTATGTTTTGGAAGAATAGCTCAAACTACACTGTAAGCAGGATAAAGGATAGCGATGCAGCAAAGTACTTCAGAATCTGAACTTTTGTTGCTTTTGTGAAAGAAATTGTCTATTTTTAGATGAATACTGAGATTTAATATCTCATTTTACTTAATCACTGCCTAGGAGATGGCAAAATTTAAAAACACACATAAAGCATGTTTTAGATGGATGAAAGCATTGAAGTAAAATCTGAAGTTTAACTTTGAACACTTCTAAACAGCTGTCAGGCTGGACTTCATCAAGCCCTATTGCTGAAATGATTGATCGGTAAAAGCCTTATTTACCTCTGCAAGACTTTTATGGCAACGCTCAACTTTTGAGTGGAATTTCAAATGTTGATTTCAGAACTGAGGGGATTTTCTATGTGGCTTCTGGCCACCTTTCATACAGATGAAAAATTTTCTTCAGAACATGTGTTGGCTGCCTTTCCATGGGCATACAGTGATCTAGCACAAATCTTTGCTCCTATGGTCTTGCAGGTTGTGTTCTGCTGTACAGTGTGTGTCACATGTGAGCAACCTCTTTATGTATGCAAGTAAGAAGCAGTTTTGCATTTGTGACTGATCAGTGTCTTGTCATGCAGCAGTAGCTGTTGGAAGCTGACAAGTGAGATCAAAACATCAATATTTGGTATATAATTGGGTTTTCTCCCATCCAGCCATGCTGTCACACTTGCATCAAGTTTTTCTGAAATGGACTTGGTGCTGTGTACTAGCCCTGAAATAAGATCTCACACCATGCTTGGTTAATTTTTCATATACTTAAAATCTTCCCGTCTTTTTTTATTCATAATTGTTAATCAAAAATATTAGGTGTCACACATGCTAACTCTAAGTTACCTAGTCTAGGTCTTGCATTGCAAAAGCGTGGAAGAAGAGAACGAGAGTTGAACTTGGTTCTCAAGCTTCAGTCAAACAAGTTTATTTAGCACAATGCTGTGGTGTTTCAATATCTTTGGTAGTCCAACTGTTTATTTTTTCTGTGCTGCTTAACATTTTTCACACAAAGACTGGCTGTAGGTGGTGTAACTTTCATTTTTTTTCTCCATGAAGCAAACTGTTAAAATCTGGATAGAGTCTTCTTAGGGATATTCAACCTTGTGTTCATTAACTTTTTCTTAATCTTTTTTTGAAAGGCTCTTCCTTCTTCCATGATGATAGTAGCTGTCTACTGCCCAGTGATAGCAGCTCTCTTTATCGTTTTGAAGATGGTGAATTACCGTTTGCACAGGGCACTGGATGAGGGAGAAATTGTGGAGAGGAATGCCAGTGAGCATATGGACAGAGGTGCAAAAACAGAACAAAGCAATGTTTCAGCCAAGAGGAAAGACAGCAATGGGCCCAGGTAAGTTGTCTGCTGATGTTTGCATACTGCTTCAAGTGACTAACAGTCCTGTCTTCATCAGCTGAGTAACTGGAATGGTGATTGAGATTAAAGACTAAGGAATACAGATACAGACCTCTGTAATTCTGAAAGACGGTTTTAAGTGTGGTCTTGAAAAGCAAACTTGTTTATGTATTAGGTTTGAAGTGATGGATTCACAATAATTTTCTAGTTCCTCCCCCAGCGGATTTCAAGAACAATATTGAACATGCTGGAAACAATGGCATGGAAAATGTGAGCCGATTAGGTCACTAAATACTTAATGAACATAATTAGTACAAGTAATCTTATTTCGGTAGTAGATGTAGTATTAAAAATCTAGCTGTGAAAGACTGCATGCTACATGCTAATTCTTCTATCACCACGAGGTGTGTTGGACTGGGTTTCAATTTTAGTGTTGCAAAAACAGGAGTCAGATACAGTGCATAACTCCAGTCATAGTATTTTTAAGGAGAATACTGTCCTGTGAATTTGGAAATTGTGGAATTGCTCTGCTCAGTAATGAAGATAATGAATCTGAAGTACTGTCAATAGGAAGCAATTCCTTTCCAGAGATCCCCTTTGTAGCCTGTGTAAAAAAAAAAAAAAAACAAAAAAAACAAAAACGCCAGAGGTTTTCCTCCTCTCTCCAGACTATTTGGAGAAAGATGTTCGAAAGATGACTCATCAGCAAGGCCAGCTTAACCAGTTTGTTCAGACTGTGTATGTGTTATGCGCTCTAGTATCAAAGCCTCTGCCTGCCTCAAATGATTGAGGCCATCTTAAAAGTTAAACTATATGAAATAAATCAACCTTGAATTGTTAGGTTTTAGGGATAACCTTTCTCTTGTCTCTGAGTTTCCGGTACTAGTAGCCATGAGTAGTTTTCAAAGTGAGGTGATTTGTATGCTGTCCTGGCTCTTAAAAGGCTGTGTGTCTTACTAAGGAAATGTAGTTGCAAGAAGTCTCTTGAGTCTGTTTATTGTGATGCTTTTAAAGAAAGGAAGTCTTAACCTTCTGCTCTTTAAAATGCTCAGCCTAGAAGTAAAAGGACTTTCCTGTGTGTATATGAGGTAGCTTCTCATGGTCCTAGGTTCTTGTGTGTCTTCTCTCAGATCAGGTATTGTTGGCAAAAAGGGTGTCTTAGGTTCCTCTGAAGCTGATATACAGTAACTTCTTGTATCAATCTTTTATAAACCTGACTCTTTTTCCGTGATGTGTTTGGCAACTGAAGCTGCTGATTTTAATTGTGACTTTGTTTAGATCACCCTATACCTTACTAAACCTGCACTGAGGTATTTTGGCAGACTGCTTCCCTAATTGTATCTTAATGCTTACTCTGCTTAATAAAATTAATGGAAGTAAACTAGTGGTCTGTTCTTTCTCACGCAACCTTGGTAATGCATGTTTTAGGTGTGACCCTTAGGCATTTTGTCTGAGTGGTTTTTAGTGGGGTTTTTCTTTTTATTTGGTGTTTTTGCCATGTAGGTTTTGCTTCTGAAACAGGGGCACAAAGTTGGTAAGGGAATTTCTACTAGTGTTGTGAGTTACTTCTGGATGTTTCAGTTCTGTTTTTGTCTAGGGAGCAGTTGACATGGCACAAGATACTACATTGTAAGCATTGTGAGCTCAGAAGTAGAGGTTAGTTTGATGCTGTGTGTCCTGCTTGCCAACTAAAGTTTCATTAACTTTTATATGATCCTTGTTCCCACTTTCAGGTCTCTTAACTAGAACTGGGAACAAGGTCAATGCAGAAATTACGGAGTTACTTTTTGGTAAGTGGGATGTACAGTATATACTAATCTTTGCCTGGAAGCTTACAAGAACTCTGGGGTACCATCCAAACCAGTAGATGGGATGTAGAATGAGTATTTAATATTGAGCTGTAACCTTCTTAGTGAGTTAAATTGGAACATGAATGAAAACCCAGACGTGTCTGGGAAGAGAATGGGTGTATGTGTAGGGTTTTCTGATTTTTAAACTCTGCTTCCCTAATACAAGGTGGATCTAGGGCAAATTAGAGCAGAGGTACTATCTTAAATATTTGCAAAATCAGAATATTAGTTTTGATAGCTTAGGCTACAGCATGTGGTAACGAATAAATACATGTACAGTGTAGTTTGCAAAGCCATCCTAGAGTTTTTACCCTGCCACATATACACTCATGGAGACCACTTTAGATACACATTTTACTATATTTGCAGGATTAAGCAGTGGTTTGGTTCAGGATTCCGTTTAGCTTCTAAGAGCTGCTGTTCTTTCTTTCTGAAGCTGTTTATCCTCAAAATGGTGTTTTCAGGTGTCTGACAAGTTATGTGCTGTCATTTGTAGGCTTGCTTGAACTGCTCATTTATCTTCAGTTAACCTTGGTTTGTGGATGGGGGTTTCTTTCCATGAAACTTTGGCACGTTTAAGCAAAGAGCAGCTTAGCGTTCCTTTAGAAATGCCTTGTTTATTTTTTTGCTGTCCTCTTTCTAAAGCTGAAATCCTCTAGTTAATATTTTTGAAAGGAAGTCTTAATTTACAGAAAGTAATGTGAGTTGCTGTTTTGTATGTCAGGTGTTACTATAGTAATGTTTGTGTGAGGTTTCATGAAAGCAAGTAGAGGGGATACAGGCTCCTGGTCTCATAGAAATATAGAAGCAGCACAGGCATGATCTTTGCTGGGTATCGGTGGACCCACATAAATAATTTAAAATGCTTAAGTCAGTCCTTTTGGATATATCAATATGGCTACTTGTCAGTGGCTGTTATGGTTCAAAGTATCATAAACTGTTCATCTGGTGACGCTGCTGTTCCTGATCTCCATCAGCATGGAGGAACTATAATAATGATGCTACATAAATTTCATGTGAAGTTCTACCAAGTAAAGCTAGTAGCTGGAGAATATTGTATCTTTGAAATATTTACAGTCTACTTAAATATGAGCAAGAAAAGTAAAATTTAGAAAAAGTGATCCCTAAAATTGTTTCCTTGCCTTTGCTATTTATTCTCCTTGTAGTTTTTTGTGGCTGGCAGACCTGTTCTTGAGTTTGGAGTTAGTTTTTATTTTTGACTATTGTTAGTGACTCAAGCTTGGAAGATAATTTCTCTTCATACTTGAATCTGTTGTGATCTAGCATTTGCAGCACATGCAGTGGTTATTATGTATTTTGAGAGCAGCCTCCTGACTAGTTACCCTGCTCTTTTATTGATCATTAAATGATGATTTTCTTTTACTGAACATTAGGTGATGATTTTCAATGGAAAGTAATAAAACTCTTCCTCTGCTTGGTCCAGAAATCTCAGTAATTTATTCCAGATTACCTCTTGAAGTTCTGGTCTAAATGTCAGCCTACGTCATCAGCCTACGTCAGGTTTTCAGCTTGGATTCATGTAGACTGATGGTCTCTTCATGCTTTTGGTTAGACTCCGACATGCTGATGAGATATTCCTGCATATGGTAATTTTAGTTCAGAGTTAATAATAATTAGAAAAAGTAGTTTTAATTTGCTTTATGTCATCTTTCAGTGCCTCTTTCACAGCAATCTCCATTGCTGGATGTAATTTTTTCAGTCGTCTTGATTTGTAACTTCACTGCAGTTATTTTGTTTGCAAACTGCAAAGTGTAACACTTGCTTTAAGGAATGAAGACAGCAAACTGCAAGAAACAGATTGTAGAATTTCATATCAGGAAGGCTTGGCCACAGCACTAGCATCAAGTATCTCTTAAAGAACTCTGGTTGTTGCTAAAGTCCGGGTACTTAGGCATACAATGGCCAGTCTTAGAAATCCTTATTTCCTGCTTCTTCCTGCAGACTTTATTTGTTGATGTTTGTTGCTATCATCCATAAGTTTGTGTGCTATCACAGAATATAGAAGCTGGGAGTAGAGTGGCAGTGATGGATTTTGTTGCTGCTGATGCTGATCCTGATGGTCCAGTTTTAGACAAAATTGCCACCTTCTTTGGCTAACTACCTGGTTCTATGCATGAAAGCTTATTTGTAATGGCATATTTTTCTACTTCATGGGATATGCTTTAATCATATGCAATGTTTCTCAATGAATTATTCAAACAGGAAAGGAATTTCATCTTTTTGTAAAAGGCATTCTTTGTTATATCTTCAGTCATTATAATGTATGCTGAACTTAAATGTTGTGCGAATATTTCAGCTTAGTCTTGAAATTCATGTTATATCCTTATGTATTCTTAAAATGCTTACAGAATGAATGCTTTGGCTGAATCTGGTGCTATATCTTTTGAAATTCATTTTCCTTACCTGCCTTAGCATAATTGGTAACACTAGGTCAGAGGGGGCTCTGTAAATAGCCATCTCCAATAGTATGCCTGTCTCTCATGGCTGAGCTGTGACAAAATGGTGGCTTCTCTCTTCTTTCTTTAATTTGCTAGAGTTGGACCATAGTTGTTCTGCTAACTAATGGCTGGTTGTCTTTTAACTTATTTTTACTAAAGGAATATATTCCTAACTTCAAACTGGCTTTTTTTTGGTCACCTCTGATGTAGGAAGAATCATGTGCTTCTTATATTATGTAGCGTGATTTCTGAGGTTGTGCCTTTTCACCTCTCCAAGATGACAACAGCTTGACATGCCATGCTGCAGTATGAATTATGTGAGGTCCTTTTGTCTACAGACAGCTTGTTTACAATGTCCTTGATGTCCATATTTTTAAAAGTTACTAGAATCATAGAATATGCTGAGATGGAAGAGACCCATCAGGATCATTGATTCCAATTTCTGGCCCTGTGCAGGCCACCTTATTAGGTGTTGTTCTTATTGTGTAACTTCCCTGTAAGACTAGTTGTCTATTAAATAAGCCCTGCAGTGCTGCTGTCCGTTTCTGTCCCCTTCTTCAGAGGGCCTTTGTCTTTCATGTGTTTGGTCCACCTGGAGGAGTGTTGTGCATATGTACTTTGCTTAACAAAACGCTGGGATTTGATTATTGGGAAGTTGTTTGTATTTGGGAAGGAGCAGAGGGGATCAGTGTCAAATTGCTCTGCAGTGACTTCTGTTTGGAAGTCTCCTGGATCAAGGTGCTTGAAGAGATCTGTAATGGGATAGGAGAGTGCCTCAACTGTTTCCTCTTTGCAGTTAAGCAATCAGTGCTAGGTTGGATCCTTGTGTTCTAGTCCTCAGCATACTTCAGACCCCATTGTCCTAATGGACAAATCCAACTTGCTTTTTTTCATAAAATATCTGCCTTTGACATGCTGAATCCTGTTGAATTACAATTTGATGGTGTTGCTCTAGGAAATACTTTCAAACCAATAGTTATTAATTCTGAAAAGGAGAAATCACTAGGATGCAATGATATATATGTTGTACCTTAAAATGCTTCTTGGTAGGGACTGTAAAGTATCTGAAGGGAAGTATTTTTTAATAGAAAGATGTGGTTTGCACCCCTGGGAGAGATAGCATGGCCCTGTATGTGTCTGCCTGTTCAAAAACTTTCACATGTGGCTTTCTTCATTAGCCATCTTTGGTTTTGCTCCCAGACTCAGTCTAAGGAAAAGACCAGGAGTCCTTTGCATGCTCTGAGTTCTATCTAGCATATTTTTCTACTGGTGAATTTCTGGGTGTTATAGTTGAACAGCTGATCCAGAAGTTACAGGTGTGCACATACAGACAGGGAAAAGTTCATGTGTCAGCATTTTGGAATGCCTTATGGCATCTAAGTCTTCACAGTAGGTGCTGGCTAGTGACAGCAGACTTGTGGTGGCAGTTGCTATGACAGTGCAGAATACTCTGGCTCAGACTGAACTTCCTGTGTCAAACAGCCAGTGTTCGTCCAAGATATAGGGATTTATTTGAGCCCCTGATTTTTGAGAAAGAAAAATTTATTTTGAATATGCACTCAACATAGACAAACTTCTGTTTAACTGGTGGGATAATGTGTGGTGTTTTGTTTTTTTGTTTTTTTTAATATTTCTCTCAGTGACCCTGGTGGAGGGATTGAGATGTCAGAGTTCATACGAGAAGCAACTCCCCCTGTTGGCTGTAGTTCACGCAATTCTTATGCTGGGATAGATCCAAACAACCAGGTAAGAATTAAAGCTACTGCAGTTGTTGCTTTAGTATTGCTGGATTTGCAGTCTGTAGATAACCTCTTCCTATTATTTATGGGTGTTTTTTGGTAATTTGTATTAGATTAAACAACTTTTCTTTCTGTATATAACTGCTTTATTAGGAAGGGATTGCATTCTCCCAGCAGTGTAGCTCTCATCCCATCTTGTACTTTAATTAGAAATGGCTGGATTTTGAAAGGGAACCTACAGTCCCGTGAGAAACTATTCCCTTTTGCTCAGTTAGCTTTCTTCTGATTTAAAAAATCAAAATGGCTCAGAGTATGGTCAGGTGAGTACTAAGAACCCACTCTGGTGGGATTCCCCTTTTTCCTTTGGGTATCTGTGAGCCATTAGATAGCTCAAGCTGTACCTTCATCCATATGTTCTAACTTTGTCTTCCTCTCTTACTTTTGTCTGTTCTGCCATTTAAAGCTTAATTGGTAAATATAAAAGTGGTATTTGAGGAGGCTTCTGTTATCTTAGAATGTATCTACTGCTGATTATCTCTTGTAATTGTAAATGGCTTTCTGCAGGTTATTATTCCTCATAGTTCAGATATTGGGGTAAAAAATTAATTTGCTAATGTAAAAAGTATAAAGAAAAACTGCTAGAAATAGAAAGACTAAAACTGTTTATTTTTTGTATGTCCTCTGCAAAATCCTCACTTTCTTGCTTCTTCAGCAGGGTTGGGAAAAAGGCAATAAATAGGGATTCCTGCCAGATGGAAGTGCTGAAGAACATGCATTATTACATTTTAATGTAACTTCATTATGCTCTAGTTGCCTTGAATGTCACTGGGGAAGTTGCTCTGTTTCTGTATTATGTCTACTAGGTTTATGTGTTCAAATTCCATAGCGTTGGATGTGCTGTTCCCAATGTTCAGCTTGTGACATTTAGACTAGTTGTGGCTAGTTTTTATCAATCCTTCATGAGGACAAGTAGAGGAACTGGCCAGACTGTACAGTTATGTTGATAATGAGCAATGCAACATCATGGTAAAGGCACATGTCTTCAAATGACATGCAAGTCCTTGGCATGGTATTACAATATCATGTTCTTCTAATTAGCTCCCTGAGCAAGCAGTATATAATGAAGTGCAGTGGCATGCCGATGCTGGTGTTTTATCTGAATTGTGCTCAGTTATGCAGCATAGATGGTCTTAAGAGATTTTCCTTTCATTGAGAGAGGAGGCATTTGCTGGTGTCTAAAGCAGTAGGAAGCAATGGTCCGTATAGGAAGATAGAAACATAATGCCCAGATTAGTTCTTTGACTGGTCTTTGGAAAAAATATGTTCCAAACGTAACAGTTTTAATAGTAAAGTGTGTGAAGAAGTTCATGCTACTGTGAAAGAAAGTATAGCATTTAGAATGCATTTGTACTAATATTAGTTTTCACTGGTCCCCTGTGATTGAGTGTGCAGCATCAAAAGGGAACACGAACAGTAAGCATCTGAGTTCTGCTCAGTTTTTCTGTGTGAGATAGCTTTCCTGTGATGATGCATTTGTAGTTGGTGACAGTATTCAGCAAAACATGTTATTGAATGGAAAAAGGTTGGAACATGACAAAATGAATAACTAAAAGTGTGTGACAATGTTGTGAAGAAAATGTATTAAACAGGCTCTTAGCTGCTTTTTCACATTGCACATAAAGCCATTGTTCTTGTGTGCTATTCCTGAATAGAATCTGCACACATCTTCAGGTTACCTGAAATTGCTGTGCTTACAGAGAAAAATTAGGAGAATTATGCTCTTTTTCTCAGAGTAATTTTAACTAGAAATTTTTTGAAAACAGCATCCTAATAAGTATTTATCAGTCCATCAAAGGGCCATCATTTTAATGTATTATAGGTTCAGGTTTTGCCTTTGAGGGCTCTTCCTCTCTCTTTTTTTCTGAGTGAGTTAATTATCTGACACATGCATTGTTGTATGCTATTTATAGTTGAAAGGTCATATTGAAAGTGTTACTGAAGGAAAAAACAAATTCCTTTTAGCATCTCTGCAAAGTGATCTCCAGTGGATTATAAGATATCATTAGAAAGATAGATTGCAAACCTAAATGGTGAACTTTTCTTGTATGAGCAGGTACCATGGCTGCTGGTTTGCAATTGAATGTGAAAATAACTGGAAAAATATGTGTCTTTTCACATGGGAGCAGATTTTGCATTTAGCTTACTGTGTTGAACAGATACATTTTATACTAAGGTTGTATTTTCTTTAAGCATTTTAGACAACCAGTTCAGTTTTGCAACAGCAGTTACTAGTGTAACACTGCACGTATACTCTGTTGCCACATTAAGTAAGGAGAATTCCTAGATTAAATATTTTTGAAATCAGCATGATTTGAATAGAATAGTACTGTGATGTAGTTGAATGCTTGATTACATGACTTTTTGTCTCTTTGCAGTGGGAACAGTTAGAATTTTACAGCACTGTACTGCTGGATGCTTTTGTGCCTTTAAAAACCTCTCTTAGTGTATAGGCAAATACATGTCTTGCAGTAATAGGAAATAACGATTGTTTATTTCCTGAAAGTGCACAGCTTTTTACATAATTCCCTGTTTCTAGGTTGGATCTGGGTTATCTCGTCTGGGAACAGCAGCAACCATCAAAGGTGAGATTTTTAGCTACTTGAACTACCTTACAGAAGCACTTCAAATCACTGTTGTTTACTGTGTTGTTTCCCAATACTGTCTACCTTAGTCATCCTGATCCTTTTCTTTTTCTTTTTTTGAATGAAATGCAGCATTTACTAGTTGGGGGAGGTCTTCTTTAGACATGCAAATTATATGACCAAAACATGAGGAGAGAATATAATGACAGGTTTTCCTTTTGCCTGTAAAATGCAGAGGCAAAGGGTTGGTTGGAGTAGACTTTACTATTTTGAGTGCAGTGCAACCAATTACCTTTCTGGTATTGTATATCGATGACTTGATTACTTCTCATTGCTTGACATTTAACTATAAAGCATTTTCCAGTCTTTTTGAACACCTCTAAGATGAAAAGGTAGCAATTTTACATATTATGAGTATTTTCTTGTAGATTTATCCAGCCAATAAAAAGGCAAGAAATAAATTGAATGTGACTTTTTGTCACCTTTATTTTTTTCTTTTTTTTCTCCTTGCTTTTCTGACCGTTAGGAGTATTTTCTTAGTCTGCCACACTTTTTATTATGGACAACCATGCAAAAAGAAATATTCCAATAGATAAATCTTTGGGGGGAGAGGATTTTTATTGCCATTGAGTTCTGTGGAAGATTAGAGGAAGAGTAGACAATACTTGTATTGATAAGAAATATTGTGTTATTGTAATTGTGTATTATTGTTATTTACCTATAAGTGAAGGAATACAAGCAACAGTCTTTCATGACAAGTCAGAATGCAGATGCATGTGTTAATACTTTGAGCACTAGTACTCTTATTTCTTAAAATTTGCAGGTGATACTGACACTGCCAAGACCTCTGATGATATCAGTTTGAGTCTTGGCCAGAGTTCAAGCCTATGTAAAGAAGGGAGTGAAGAACAAGGTAAAATTTCTTCTTCTCCATATTTAAACGTGGTATTTTGTTACCAAAGACCCTTTGCTTAACATGCTAAATAAATTCATGCAGTTTGTAGATAGACTCTAAGAAAGGGTATCTTGAAGTTCCTTCTTTCCTTTCTTAATTACTCAAGCTTCTGAGAAGCGTAATTTGAATGCTTATAACTGTATACTTTGTGTTCCTTGTTCTGACATCTTCCAGTAGGTAATAAATATTTACTGTCACCTTACTGCTGAAAGAGAGCTAACTTACCTTTCTATAGACAGTATCTCTTAGACTAGAGATGGCCGGGGATTAATGGACTTCATTGTAGACTAATTTGCTTTCCTTACAAGTACAGACAAATGTAATTGTGGGGGCTTTTCTATGAAGTAAGTAACCCCATACAGAGCTCTGTGTTCCTAAATGCAAGAGCTTGGTGAATTTTTTTTGAGATTTTTTTCTAACATGTAAGGAAAATGTTAGCTTGTGTTCTGAAACAAAACAGGACAGTTTTTCATTTAGCTTCATTGTCAAGAAATGACCTGCTTAGACTAAAGCAGAACGTAAAACCAAATCTTTCAAGTACTTGGTGAGTAGGAGAAAGTTGACTTGAGAATACCACCTTTAATTTTTGCCAGTCTAATCACTAATGGTGATTAGAGCCATTACATGGATGATTCAATCATCACTGTGTGATTCAATGCACAAAGTGTTTGAAAAGGAGCATCACAGGTGGTCATGCTGTTGTAATAGGCAGCAGGGTTCTGCTACTCTCAACTGAGTAACGTAACTGTGAAGTCTCTTAAGCTGCATGTGTTCAAATATACCCTACAGAAATTTAACCATTATAGTAACTTAACTGGGCCTTCAGATCTATTTTTAGTGGGAGTAGCAAAAGGGAAAGTAGCCTGACTTTTAGTACTGCCTGCAGATGGACACTTAAGGGAGACTGCTTGTGATGGGTAACAGGAATGCTTGTTTTAACTAAGAGCTAGCAGTAAATCCTCATGATTTGCTTTAGCAGCAAAAAACCACCTCTTTTTTTTTTTTTTTTTTTATAGTACAAAAAGACGTGTGACAGTGACTGCATCCTTGCTGTGAGCTTAGTTGATATCCACTAGGAAAGCTGATTTTTGTTGGGTTTTTGGTGCCCTCAGAGTAAATGTTTTTGTTAGTAATTTTAAAGTATATTTACTGCATGTAGGAACCAAAACAAATGGCAGGGTACACTTTTTATAATTAAGAAACTTAGAGATATGTAAAAGTATTAAGTCTGAGACATAAGCAACAGAGGATGTTGTCAGAATTTCATTGTCTTATTAGTTGCTAGGGATAAGCTGGTATTGATGATCTTTTTTTAATTAAAAGAAAGCCTGTCAGGTTTGCCTAAATGGTATAAAATATTTTTAAATTGTAATGTGATGAATTCATACCTGCAATTGGATTTTTTAGTTAATTTACTTTGTCTGATATAAACAGTTTTAAAGCAAGTTGTGTAACTTAGATGAACTTGTCCATGAATATTTTTACATGTGTCCTTTAACAGATTTGGCAACTGATCGGAAGCTTTTTCGTCTGGTCTCGAACGACTCGTTTGTCTCCATCCAACCTTCATTGTCCTCTGGACAGGATTTGCCAAGGGACAGCGGTGACAAAGTGTGCCTCTCGAACAACCAGCTTGTGGACCAGTCTAAAAACAGTACATGTGACACAGAAGTAGCTTCGCTGGTAACTCTGCATTCTCACTCCTATAGGAAGGATCATAGACCACGAGGTGTACCAAGGACTTCTAGCTCTGCTGTTGCTTTTCCAGATGCTTCACTAAATGACTTCCCTCTCTATCAGCAAAAACGAGGACTAGATCCTGTCAGTGAGTTAGAAGCTTCCAAACCCCCTTCTGGATCCCGAGAGTCTTTGGGTGAGAACTCTTGCATTTCAGGAGTTTTTCAATTAGATGACATTCTGAAAAGTAGCAGCCCTCAACCATTGACTAAGAGTGGGAAGAGCAAATCCTTGAAAGCAGACAAAAGTATGGACAGTCTGAGAAGCCTGAGTACTAGAAGCAGTGGTTCAACAGAAAGCTACTGCAGCGGGACTGATCGTGACACCAACAGTACCATCAGTAGCTACAAGAGTGAACATACTAGCTCAACGCATATAGAAAGTGTATTGTCAGAGCACGAGGAGGAGTCTCCTAGAGAAGAAAAAAAGGATGGTAAGAAAAAAGACTGTGGTGTCGACTCAGAGGATGACAGTAGTTCTACTACTGACAAAAGGACTAGTAGTGAAAGGACTGCTGTGGAAGTGAGTCCTCTGGGTGGTATTCAAGGGGGAAGGGGTTCTAATGCATCCGATGAGATGCACAGCCAGAAAGGTCTTGGTGCCTCTGCTTCAGAAGAGGCCAATAAGAACCCACATGCCAATGAATTGACTACACAAGCTGACAGGCCGCATGGGAAGGCTGCTGAACAAAGAGAGGAGCAGAGTGAGAAACTAGCTGTGTTAGTAGATTCAAGAGCTTCTAAAGAAACTAGTGGAAAACAAAAGGAAGGAGATGTTCGACCAAAATCTTCTAGTTTAATACATCGAACAGCCTCTACCCACAAGTCCAGCCGGAGAAGGACAGGAAAAAAGCGGGCTAGTAGTTTTGATTCAAGTCGGCACAGGGAATATGTTTCCTTCCGAGGTGTATCTGGTACTAAACCTCACAGTGCTGTGTTTTGTCACGATGAGGACTCCAGTGATCAAAGTGACTTGAGCAGGACATCAAGCATGCAGTCAGCTCACCAGTTCAGCAGTGATAGCTCTTCCAGCACCACCTCCCATTCATGCCAGTCTCCTGAGGGAAAATACAGTGCTTTAAAGACCAAATACGTTTCTAAAGACCGTGGGGGCACAGACTCTGAAAATGCTCACAAAACCCACGTAAGCTCTGAAGGAATTAGCAAAAAAAGATCTACACGACGGACTTCTAGCACAAACAGTGCCAAGAATCGTGCCAGAGTGTTAAGCCTGGACAGTGGTACTGTAGCTTGTTTAAATGACCCAAATAGTTTAATGGCACCAGGTAACATAAAACAGTTAACCACTTCAAAATCTGATTTGGAAGCCAAAGAAGGAGAGGTGCTAGATGAGCTATCTCTGTTGGGAAGGGCTTCACACTTAGAGTCAGTCACTCGTTCTAGGAATAGCTTACCAAGCCAGGCTACATTTCCTGAAGGGGAAGAGCAAGAATCAGCAAGTGGAGGTAAGTAAATGACCTACCAGAAGTACCTTGTTGTATTTTGTTAATAAATCTGGTATCCGACTTAAATTAAAATTGTACTTAAGCATTCTCCCCGTTTCTTCAGTATTGCCCAGTAAAACTGGAAAAGCATTTCCTTCATAATCTGTTGGAAGATCTACTGAAATGGGTGTTGAATCCAAACAGATTTTACACAATCTTTAAGTAGAGGTATTAGGCATTTATACTAGCAGTCCTCATTAATTAGAGGTCTCTCTTAAAACTACTACTTGTGATCAAATGAAACCTGTTCCATTGTACCGAGTAATCAAAATACTGCAGCCTCTGTGGCATGGCTTGAAGTAGTATCAAGAAATAAAACAAATCCTAAACCCTTACCATGCTGCCTTTAATTGTGGATTCTTACAGTGGTCTAGTTACTAAGCTGAATTCTCCTAGGGATTTGATTTTTGCTTAGCCTTGTCATTGCTGACTAGACAGTCTTGTTTATTTTGGGTTTTTGGGTTTTTTTTTGTCTTCATGTGAACACAATAACCTTCCATTGCTGGAGAGGAATGTAGTTTCCTCTTATTTTCTGTAACTATTGTTTTGCTTGGTGTAATGGGAACAATAAGCTGCCTGGGGTAGCTGTTATTAATACAGATTAGTAATGGCATTTTAAACAAAATCTTGAGCACCTAACCTTTTTTTTGTTTATTACTTTTTATAATGTTTGGCTTTTTCTTTGGTTAACTATATTGACTGCCTTAACTGGAAGGCTTTTTGCATCAAGGTAGATAAGTGTCTTTAAAATGCATTTTCAGAACAGTATGAGGTAGCTAATTGACTCAGTCTGACTTCTGGAATATTCAGAGGCCAATGGCTACCAGATAACCTGGACTTTAGATGGACAAACTCTTCGTAAAATTGTATTTTAGGTCAAGACAGGTGTTTTTAACAAACTATAGCAAATATGACTGTTCCTGTCATATAGACTGCCTAAACAAAATAGTGATTCACCTTAAAAAAAAGGTTTCCAGCCCACAGTGAGGTGATGTGTATGACCAATGGAGGGGGTTTCTTTTGGTTTTGTTTGGGGTTTTTTGTGAAGGTTTGTTATATGTGGTTTTATTTTATTGTTAATATTAACAAAGTAACGAGAAAAATCAGTAGAGTTAATTTCTGAGGAGGGAAAGCAAGTGTGCCACACAGGAGTTCAGCTGTGTATTGATTATTGATTAATAATCAATTAATCACCACAGATGTGTGGGTTTTTTAACTTTCTCTGTCATTCCAAGTAACAGATTTTGTGGTAACTTTAATAAAAGAATCAAGATCATTCCTCTAGTACTAACTCTACAAGCTAAAAAATTAATACACATTAAAGTGACAGCTATTCCTGTCTATTAAGACTAATAAAGGGTCTCCTTTAGGTATTTACCATTTTGACTCTATGCTTTCCCTAGCACAAAATTTGATAAATTTTTTTTTGTGTTATTACTGCTTAAAGCTGTTAAGATTCTCCCTTTATGTGCAAAGGAGGATTAACATACCTTACCTTTCAGAACATGTCAGACTTTATATGTGCTTACTGCTTGTCAGTAGTCTGAAAGAATTGATGGAAGACAGATGCTGAATATTGTGAAATATTTTGATAGCTCTTTTGAAAAGGTTTGTCTTCCCCATCATTTGACTCAACACATTTCAAAGCAATCTTAAAGGTACAAATCTGTAGCAGCTAAAGCAGGAAAGGCTTGCTGGCCTGATCTATTTCTAGTTTAAAATTTTCCATGGTGGTCATTTTGAAGTTGACAGTATTTTTAATAAGTGGCAAGTACCCAAGTAGTACTTCTCTATGGGTTGCAGGCTGTCTTTTAAGAAAGAATCTGGAATTGAGTTCTCTAGATCTGATGACATGATAGGGTTAATAACACTAGCTGTATATTGTTTCTTCCTGCCAAGGGAAATGGAAATATTTGCTTTATTATTGTAAGAAATGAATGCCATTCTGCATTTTTCTTTTCTTGAAAGCAGAACAAAATTATGACTTGCTTTTCTTTAGCACTACTTAAATATTTGTTTATTCTTGTCTATTTATTTAGTCTTGTCTATGACCAAGGCAATAATTACATTGCATTTATCTGTTCATGATCTGACTAGTTCTTTCATAGTGTCCTCCTTTACTGGCTTTTCTCTAGTGTGGGTTTGTTGGGTTTTTTTTTCCCCCCAAATTTGTAGCTTATATTACAAGTTTTGTTACATCTGTACGTTTAATTGTGGCTTTCTTTTTTAGGCTTACCAATTACTAATAGTAATGAGAGAAAATGTTTTAACTCTTTAGGATCTACATGCTTTATAGCCAGTATTTCTTACTACTGAGATGTCTTCACCTTTTGGGAGATATTTTTTTAAAGACATATATGTGTAATATAAGTACATGTTATATATTTATATATATATATATATATATATATATAGCATTTTTTGGTTGAAGTTAATAAATTATTTACTTGTTGCAAGTGAATTACAGAATAAACTTGATCTGGATTTTCCTAAGATCAGGGGATATTGGTTGGATGTGATTTTTTTAGAGGTAGTTTGGTCCAACCTCCTGCCAAAAGGATTATTTTATACTTTTATATCAATATTTTTAAGTGTCTGTGATTGCTTATGATAATTTCCTGAAACAGATAATTAACAGATGCACACAAGATAACTAAAAAACTGGTATTATATCACCTCCTTTTTTTCAGTTAGCAGCTTTCAGTTCCTGCTTTTCAAATATGACTTAAATCAGTAATTGTAACTTCATTTTATGCTTCAGTCTTTAGAGACTAGAAGTACATTCTTGTTTGTGTAACTGCTAAAATGTGTTTCATAATGGGTATGGCCTTTACTAATCTTCCACTACGCAGGATGTTGTACAAACTTGTACATATTTCACTTCTGCAGATACAACTTAGTTTCATTTCTGTATTATTATGCCAGGAAGCAGTGAATGAGTCACTTGCTGTGAGATAGTATGTGCATTTGAATATAAATTGTTATTCATTAAAATGCAGAGAAACAGCATCTGAAAATTCTGAAATTAAGTGTATGTGGTGGATGCATAACAAAATATGGAACATGTCTTACAGGGTTGTTATCCTTGTTCAACCATTCCTAGTCCAAAAGCAGCTTGTGTATTGATGAGTCGTGGGTTAGCTGCTCTGCAGTGTATTGATATTCTGGAAATACCCCCTTTGCACTGTCCTGTGCCTGGTTTCTGTCAGATTCTATCAGTGCTGTTTCTGGGTAGCTGTTTGTAACAATTGAAAGAACTACCGTAATGCTGTATATAACACCGTGATGTTTTGTGAAACTTGAGCTGGCCTGAAAAGTCGAGTGTCCTCTCCAGTTTTGTATTAATTGTAAAAGATGTGCTCTTTAAGTTGCTGCTCTGATTTACAGCTTGCTGCAATTTAAGGTTTATTTACTTTAAGTTCTTAAGATACATACCCTTTTGTAAATAAAACTGCATGCAGTGTGATGCATTTTTTCTTCTGTATATTGCCTAGCAATATTGAAGTAACAGCTCATACTGTTTTCTGTGTTTTGAGGTCTGCAGTACATCTCTACAGGCAGTCAAAATAGGGCTTTGTGAGTTTGCATTAGTCTTGTGTTTCATATGGCACATGGAAACTTTACCTCTTCGGTGTGTGTGTGTGTTTGTACATATATGCTTAGTGTATCTGCCCACAATTATTAAAATTCAGTTCTCTATTACTCAGCCAATGGTCATGGCAGCTGCTAGCAATATGTTACTTTTTTCCTACTATGCTGATGTTGCACATGGTCTGTGTCATGAGTCGATTTGCCTGTTTTGCAGAGCTGTTCTATGCTTCTGATTGCTTTAGGTTTTGCTACATTTCCCTGCAGATAGAATGAATACAATTATAGAAGATGGGGCTTTTGATCTTGTTTTCTGTGCATCTCCCAGTTCATGCTCAAGCTACTAAACCAAACAGTTTTGCATGAGAAACTGGAGTTTAGAAACGGTAAAAACTGAAAAATGTGTGCAGTTCCTGTGATCAGGTGTGTATGTTGACTGTATCTACTCGTGTATTCAGTAGAGCTGTGCTGTGACTGGATCCAGGTAAGCAGATCAGCAGCAGAAAGGGCTATCTTCTATAAGCATTTTACTGTACTGTCATGGCTTTTGTGTGTGATGGTTGAGTTTCCCAGAATTCCCTCTGCTGCTAGATATCCTGTCATCTCAGTAGAGGCCAAATTGCTGCCTTTAAACACTTAAAGATGTAGACAGTATTAGGAATTATATATGAGCCTGCTGTGGAATTTCTGCAGTTTTGGAACTTCCCAATGAAATAGCACTTGGACTTAGTCTTGCATCTCTTAGTTGCTAACCACTTCCCAGTAAACCAAAATTTTAGTACATTTTTTGGGATTCAGCACTGTGCTTTGTCCACTTTCTGGTATTTATGGATAATACAGATGCTTTCATTAGATGACTTTTGCTTGATTTGGGAGGAGTGGTTCCATTTTGCTGACATGTCTTGTTCATGTATTTGCTAAGTGTTCATCTCAAACAGGAATTGAATAGGAATTTGAGGTATTAGATAAAGATGAAGCTGCACCTTCATGCTGGCTTCTAGATGTACCTGGGTTTATTGGTATGCATATAAGCAAGAAGGTTCTAAAAGCTGTCAGCTGATGGAATTGCTCACATTGCTGTGAAATATGGCTGGGAGATAAAACTCATTCATGTATTGAAGTTGGCCTCTAATGAATGTTTGGTGTTTCAGTTATGGCTATGTAATGCAAACATGACATTCTGTGTGTGATATGCTAACATAGTTTGCCACATATGCTGGAAAGGCTGTGTTCTGAAATTTACAGCATTTTTTCCTTAAGGTGAATAAATCTAAACACAAAGTCAGAATATTAAAGACTAATGTCTATTACAAACATTTGTCTGCTACATGAATATACTACTAGGTATTGATACCTAAACCCTGGTTGTAGGGCCTGTATTGGGCAGGGGATCAGATGGGGTTTAGCTTTAGTTCTTTGACCTGAAGTACATCAGCATTATATCTAAGAGATCTATGCAAGATCTGATGTTTTAAAAAGTGCAGTTATTCAAGTACAATGGAAGTACAATGGAGTAGAAAAAATTAGAGTCTTAGCTTTATATTTGGCCTTAGTATAAAAATTTTACTGTCAAGCTGATTGTAAAAATGTTTGGTTCAGAATTCAAACCAGATGGTTTTATTGTCCTGCTTTGTCCCCTCCTTGATAGTGTTTTGCTTTTCAGGTTGTTGTAGTGACTGTTTTGACATAATTGTAAATATTTCTTCAGGCTAGTTTCAGACTTATTTTTTTCATTTTTATAAATGCAACCACAACATTGAAGTTTTGGGCTTTACTTTTTCCTGAATTGTGTGTTGTTTTCTTCTGAAATATTTTCTAGCAAAAGTTTGTAACTTGGAGATATCACGCTGTTCTTCATTGTTTCTCCTTTGCTGCTCACATATCTGTTCTAATAATAATTAGTGATTTTTTTTCATTAAATATTCACAGTAAGTTATAATACTCTGAGCCAATATTTTGATTTTTTTTTTTTTTTTTTTTTTTTACCGGAGAAGTATAAATGATCCCTGCAACTGTAGGTTTTATTAAGATGCATAATGATATGGTGATTAACAACTGCATACTGAAGATATGGACTGAACAGACTGCTTCTTTCTGCTTGGGTATCTTTCAAGTATGGTTTTTATTATAGTGTTAGAGCATGTGAAAATAAGCTATAAATGCCTCAGCCATAAAGAGAATAGTAGTGCTAACCCATAGATGCATGTCAAGTACACCTCTCAGGTTTCAAACACAAATGATACGTTGATGCTCAGTACAGAAGAACAACATTTCAGCTGTTTGGTTGGGCAAAGTACATTCTGTCTTTGAAGAATTCCATTTCTTATTTGCATTTGCCAATTTCATTTTTTATGTGAGTGCATCAACCATAAACCATTCATCCAGCTCTTGCTGAGAACGTGTAGGCTTAGTAATTAGTGATTGAAAACAGATCAATTTCCCATTTGATAGGGTGAGAAATGGCATGTCCAAGCACGCTCAGGTTCCATGCATACCTTTAACCATGCTTAACTTGACTAATATTCAAAACCATCTAGACTTTGAGTGATGGGGGAGGGGTCTTGGGGTTTTTTGGCTGTGGTTTTTTTTTTTTTTTTTTTTTTACTTTTTTCCTTAGAAGATTGAGGGAGACTTTCTGCTATGGTAGGTTTATTTTCTTGCTTGCTTTCAAGGTAAATGATTGCAGTTTTTATCCTAAGAACTTTATGGTTTTCCACATGGATACTTCACTTTAGTATTGTACCACATCTTTTCAGGAATCTTCTTATGAAGAATTTTTCTGTGTTTTAGAATTTGTGTAAGGCACTGGGTTTAGCATGTTTGTAGCAAAATGAAATGCTCTTACTGATGCAATAAAATTTTGGCAGTTCTGCTTCTTTATGTCATTCTTAATCTTCTAAGTTTTGGTTAAAAGCAGTGTTAAATAGGTGCAGGGAGATGTTACAAATGTTTTGGTTTGTTTTTATATAAATGTTCCTGTTCAAAGGAAACTATTTGTACTTTGTTTCTTAAAGCTAGGTGTCTTATACAACAGTTGTATAGTTATAGTGTAAAACTGTGAGTCTTCAGTTCTGTTTAAAACTTAGTAAAACTACAGAGGTGAGCCTAAAAAGGTTCAATGTAAAGTATCATAAAAAGTGCCTGATGACAAAATGATAACCTCAAGGTGTTTTAAGTGTGTAACTGCTAATTTGGGTCTTTTCCAATCAGAAATGTTAAACAAGTTAATTTTAATGTGACTGTGCATGCAAATGCATTCATTAACAGATATAAGTATCATTTTCTCTTCTCTGAAAATACTTGTATTATGTTTGGGAATAGGTGTGTGAGGGGTTAAGTTTGCTTCAAGGTAGTCACTAGATTTCCACTTCTTATTTTATTGATCTCTAAGATACAGGTTTGTGTTTGTAATTTGTGTACCTTGAACTTCAAACATGGTTTTTGTCTTCTTGAGAATCAATAATGCTGGGGATTCAGATTCATATGACAGCATTCAGAGGAAATGCTTGAATTTCTTGATATGAAATGTAGTGATCCAGCATAGAAGTGTAGAATAAAAAAACACAGAGCACCTTTTAACAAACATTCTGTAGGCTGAAAAGGTTGTCTTCCTCTACTGATTAAGCTGAAGTAAGCAGGAACTTTAGAAGTATTATTTAGGTTATCTCTTCCTGTCACATCTGGATTTTGTATGTGACTGTAGATGTTGGATCTTATATTTCTGGAGACTAGGATAAGTTGTTGTAAGTAGCAGTATTGGAGAAGTGTATGTGACATCATAAATATTAAAGAAAGCTTATTTAATTGAGACATGATAAAACTGCTCTCAGATCATGGTAGAAGGTAAGTTAGGAACTTTGTCTTATTTCCTACTGGTGAATTCACAAACAGTTGCACTGCTCCTTCTCATTAAAGGCAAGTAGAAACACAAATTAATATAAAGAGCTTTCCATACTGATATGTGTATATTTTAAATTGTATGTCTTCTCTGAGATGATACTAAAACCAAAAGCTCACCGTAAAGTCCTCCCCAGGAGTGAACAAACCAATGGGCAAATACAATAAACAAAACAAAACCACAACCCCTCTGGTTTTCCTTTACAAACAAGAGCAAACTTTGCTCAGTTTGGCTTTCCACACTTTATGCTAATCCTCTCTGCTCAGCTAGCTTTTTTTTTTAACTTCTTTAGTTCTGTTTTCTTCATGTAGCTTCTTGAAATATTGTGTAATGTTAGCAGATTTGGAGCTTGTTGGTCTGAAAAGCCCTGCAGTCTTTTGAAAAGAACTTGGTAGACTTGTGTAGTGACCTGGAATGTCACCATCTGCATTCAAGAAGAATATCTATAAAAGATGTGCACTGAACAAAAGTTTCAAGATGATAAATCAAGAATCTCGTGGTAAAACAGGTAGAAAGCTACACCTAAATCCACTTTGACTTCTAAAAATTAAAATGAAATTATAAAAGGCTAGAAAATGTCAAAGCTGTTTGCCTGTACAGCTTTGAATTTAATCCCCAAGTGCATACTAGGTTTTTTAATTTTCTTTTTTTCTTGTCTTCAAGCATGTTTGTATATCTAGTTTCCTCACAGGACACTGCCTCTGTTAGTTCTTGAGACTTGCTTCAGTGATAAATTTGTGCTATATAGGGAGGACCTATGTGTTTTAATAGTCTCTGTTTCTGTTATTGCAGAAGATGATGCATGATAAAGAAAAACAGTATCAGTGTTAAGTATGCTACCTTAAAGAATGGCACTTGAATGCTGTTTTTGCTAAGTAGTTATAAGTGGTAATTAAGATGCAATGCTGATGTTTACCATCTTAATGGAAATTCAGATATTTACATTTCAGTTAAGACTAGTCACTGTTCCTTATTTTGTGGTACTTAACTATGGTCTGATTACCAGATTTGCTTTTGCATTTGAACTCAGTGGAAGTTGTGTTGTAAATGTGAATTTTTATTTGCTGTATGTATCCTAAAAAAAGGGGGGATTTGGGAGTTGTTGTCCAAAATCATTGGGTCATTTTGACCTCATGTTTCAGGATTCAGTCTGTCTCGTTTAGTGTGGTTCATTTGCTTTGTACTTCAAGCATTTCTTTGCAGCTCTCATACTTAAAGAAATTAGGCAGTGTATTAAAATAAAGCTGTATATTAAACCATAGGAGAAACTTACTGAATTCTTGCTGAAACACCCTGAAAATGTCGTATAATCTATTGATGCTTAAAACTGTCAAAACACTTGTGTAGGAATGAGGATGGAATGAGCAAATCCCTGGTTTTCCTGCAAGTACAGGGAAGGACCGAGTTAGGGTTACCCTCATCTTCTGTAGTTTTGGTAATGAAATGCTTGTAGCTTGAATGTTGGTGTTAATCTTTTTATGTAGCTTCTTTCATTTTAAAGCAAGGTCTAAATCAAAGCTTCAGGTAGAGAATTCATTTGGTAACCTGTGGTTCATGGGTTAAACTCTTTAAGGTTTTAACTCTCAGTTCAACTCTTGTTTCAGCCTTTATTGCTTGAGTTATGGCAGTAGTACCAACAGTAGTAGGTTGCTATAGGTTGCTGTTCCCTGTAGACCAGCATTAGAATCTCTGCTGGTAAGTGTTGAAAGCTTAATGACAGCAGTGTTGTAACCTGAAGTGTGCTGAAGAGCATATGGGCTGCTCTGCCTGTAGTGTTCCTGCCATTGCTCTCTGTGGGTTTTTTGTTTTGGTGGAGGGAATAGAGGGGGTGTTTGTTTTTTGTTTGACACAATTCTTGGTTTTCTCACTCTAGTAACAGGCTTCTTGGCCCTCAAGTTATGACTTCCTTGTCAAGATTTGTGATTCTCCTCTTGCACTGACTTTGTTATTTTTTTTCCTCCTTCTCTTGCCTGCCAAACCCTATTTTTCTCTGTGGCCCATTTGAGCTCTTTAGTGCTCTGCATTCCAATTGGCTGGGAGCTTCCTTGGCTCAGGAGGAAGACTTAGATTGTAGACACACCATGAAGCAATCCAAACCTGAAACTATTCAGATTGTAGAGTTTAAGGAGCACAGGTGGATTTTGGGGGATAATGTGTGGATAAATATTTTAATCCCTAGGGTACATAAAAACTGTTTTTTAAGATGTTGCTTTGTAAATTTGAACCAAACCTTTTGTTTGGGAAGTTGAAATAACAAAACCAACAGTCCTTAAAAAGAAGCTATTCTCTCACTTATTCTCAACCTACTGTCTTTGTAAATTATGTTGTAACTAGTCTAGAAGGAGCAACATGCATCCCTTAATGCTTATTAGAGAAAAAAAATAAGCTACTCTTGATTTGTCCTGAGGTTAACTTCAGCCCTAATTATTTGGCAGAAGTTATAAAATTGGGAAGATTATGGTGAGAGGTGGTAGACAACTTTGCTAGGTTGTCCTTCAGGCTTCTTAATTATTTGTTCAATGAGATAAAGGATGAGATCAGGTGTCTTTTCCTGCCATGTGTAAACAGAAGAGATTTGGAATGTCCGACTTGTTTTGCAAGCTGGCTGTTTGGATCTGGGGGTAAAAAAAAAGTAAGATGTATATTCAAGAGCATTTTCCCAACCACCCAGATTTTTGCTAATAACTGTGTTGTGATCCTGTTTTGAGGCAGCTTTTTGAACAGTTAGGGCATAAGCTACTTTTGTTGTTGCGAGTCAAGTTCATTAACTTGGGGAGGGTCAGAGGGAAGAAAGGAGTCTAAGTTACTGTGTACGTAACTAGGATGGGTTCTTATTTGACCTGAAGTCTGTCTTGATGCAGCAGCACAAGCCAGCGAGGAGACTGTCACATTCCGCCGTGAACGCAGCACATTTAGGCGTCAGGCAGTACGACGCCGGCACAATGCAGGGAGTAACCCTACCCCTCCTACATTGCTCATCGGATCACCCCTCAGGTAGGGTATCTAAATGTTCCACCATATTTAGCATGCATGCAGCAGACCACTTCCCCACACCCACCAGTGTTGCCAGAAAAGCACTTTTTACTTCCTTCCCCACCATAACCTCCTTGAGCTGTCACTGCATGTCACTGTGGGCTTGTTGAATTGTGCATGTATATGTGGCACTATTTAAAAAATGGTCAGGATAGTCAGTCTCTAACACGTTATAGCTGTTTTCAGATCGATATAAAAATTAACTAATGCTAACAAACTTAGCCTCAGTGGTTTTTATAAAAAAATTATGGAAATAATATCAGCACTCCCCATTTTGGTTTTCTTTTCTCGAAGAATGTAAGCATTAGGGACTAGTATTGTGATCACTTTCCACATATGCAGATTGTGAGAGATAAAGCAAAATGACAGAACATTATAAAAGGCTAAATACATACAGAGATTTCAAATCTAAAATACAGGTAAACCTTTATGAAGATCTTGCAGCTTTTTATAGCAAAAGAGAAATAATTAATAGAACGCCCAGTATTGGTTAGTGTTAAATCCAATTGTGTGGCACTTTACATGTCTTGGCAATGTTTAAAATGTAGTGTGTACACGTGTCTCAGAAGTCCCTCAGCCTTTACTGGCCCCTTTGTTTACAATCCTGAGCCTAGTGATTTTTACATACAGCAACTCTGTTTGATCAGTCAGCCTGAACAGTAGAAACAGCACTCACCATAAGTTTTTAAACTTATGTTTTAGTCTTTCAGTTTCTTGGTTGCTTATGGTATTGGAAAATCTGGTGAGGAGAAGTCCCCTACAAGAAGGAACAGTCCCCTATAAGTACTGGAGTGATTTTTCCTTCAGTTGCACGATAAAATATGTAGGAGTAATTACATTTGTTATATATTCTTAGTGGTCTTCCTTTGTATGCTCAAGTCTTTCTGTGTTTTGTGAATATTTATGTAGTTTTTTGAACTAGGAAGAGCTGTAGAAACTGAACAAATAAAAAGAAAATACCTTACAATAGAGGATGGCACAGGAATTGTGCCATCTTTTTCACACCACTAAAATATTTGAGGACTAGGTTTGCAAATTTTCCTCAGGCAGGGGGAGCGCAAGAATGGTACATAGAAATATACTAGATGAAGGATTGACTTCTGTCATGTCAAGGACTGAAACAAGTTAGGTGTGTTTTTAGTGGCCAGTGCAGTATGAAGTAGTAATCATTAAATTTCAGTTTTTCCTTTGTGGAGATTTTGGTCTTGCTGAATGTAGGGTGTTTAAGCTGGTGATAGTGAAGGATGATGAAATTTTCTATTCTTTCACATCACTTTTGCTTTATCTAATTGCCTTCGTGTGCCTCTGAGCTTTTGTTTTCCAATTTTTTTTTATAAAGGAGGGTAGTGCAGCTTTGTGTATTGCAGCATAAGAGGCTGTGCAGGCTAAAGAAAGTGCCTTAACTGTGTATTAGTTAGAAAACAGTGTTTTCTTTCTTGTAGATATAAAGTAAGGAAAATAAAGGACTCTGTTTTAAACTGTGGTTGACAGCTGCCTCATTTCCACATGCTGGTGCAATCATTAAGATTCCCATGGCTTAAGCTTGACTTCAGTGAGAGACTATGAAGTAACTTTGTGAGTCATGAATTTCACTTTATGGAGTGGGAGTAACTCTTTAATCAGACAAGAAGTTCAAGGGTAAAAAGAAGCAGATTAAATATTTTAGCCTTGTATTGCCTCTAAACATCTTTATCTAAATTTGTTCTATTCTAAATTTTAAAAAAAACCTCTCAAAACCACTCACTCTACTTTGTCTAACATAATGACATATAAATTATCAAAAATATTTTATAATATGAACATATTCAGAATTGAATGCTTGGGCAGGTTAATTTACTCAAAGTACTTTTTGTGATGCTAAATGACTGTCCCTTGCAGTAAATTGCCTTAGTCCAACCAAACACCGAAGTGCTTTCATATTTGTTTGACACAAATTCAATTTGAGCTATCAACTGTAGAATGTATCTGAAAAAAAGGTGTTATTAGTGTCCTAATTTCTAGGGGAACAGTCTAAAAAAACTCCTTTCCTTAGCTTAATTTTAGTGTAAATTTTGTGTTACTGGAAGAAGGAAACCCTTAAGAAAAATTTAATAGAAATCATGCCTAAGGAGCAAAGGTGAAGAAATACAGGGAGATTTTTAGCCAGTTACTACTAACAGGTTTTCAAAGCATCACTGCAACTGTACTGACATCACTCCTGTATGCAGTTGGTGAGCTGTCCCCATCTAGTTTCTGATATTGCTAATCCATGTCTTCAGATATTAAACTTCTAGGAGTATTAGATTTACTAATCTTCAGTTGCCCTGATGTTTTGTGTTTCTTATTCTTGCCAGCCATACTTTAATCTCTAATCTTCTAACTCTGTCATAAAATTGGATGTTGGGGGAATGTTCCCTAGGACCTGTTGAATTAAAAGTGATTTCTTTTTGTAATTTCCTATCCATGATTGCAATTACTTTTCACTTGCTCTCTGAAGTATTTAGTAAAAGAGACAATGGCATTGTATATCTGTATTTACACATATGGCAGTGGTAGACAAGTCAAACCTGGTCTAGTAAATTCTGCTGGTTTGACACTAAATTAGACACAAGATTATTTTGCCTGGTAACCTAAAAAACCCCAAAACTCAAAATGCACTGTAAAACACCATCCACCCTTGCTTTTGTCCTGTCTAGATGTCAATAATGTTTTGGGCACTTCAAAAATAAGTGTTCATTGGCATCCCATGTAGTCAATGGTGTATGCATGTGTGTAAGTGACTGTATGAAGCAGAAGTTTATTCGTATAATAATCAGGCAGAGATTAAACATGTTTTTTTGCATATCTGTGCAATTGGTTAACATTGATATTTTGATGGGATTTTTAAATTGTGGATAACTATTCAAAGGACAGCTGTGTATATATCTCTTGAGATGTATCTGCTATTTATGGGAAAGAAGTGTTGTTTAGCCTTGGTTTGGAGTTGCTTAAGGAAGGCAGTGAAGGTTGGCACATCTGTGAACTTCCCTAGGGCTTCCCCAGGGTTGCTGCATACTCACAGAAAGCCTTGTGTACTGCAGCAAAACACTGAATTTATAAGTTTCAGATTAAAATGTTGGAACACAGGAAATAACGAGTTGCAGTTATTTTCTTCCAGAGCCGTGTGCATGTATGCATTATTTTGCATGAGCTTTTCTTAATACCTGTTCTTATATCCATATTTTGTTTTCCAGTGATGCTCTAAAAAAAGAACTGGAAAGTAGATGATGTAGAAAATACTGTTAAAAGCAAGTACATCACATATAACCCTTCAACTCTTAGTAAGATCTTGTTTTTTTTAGTTGCCTCATTTGCCAACTCTAGCATCATGTTATAAACAGTGAAGTGTTTAAAGTAATAGGTGATACATACTGTTATTCAGAAGAGTGTTTAAGCTGTTTTCCAGTCTTTAAAATACAAAATATTTTATCTAAGATAATGCCTCAGCTAATGACAGTAAAATGTGACTTGTTTAAATCCACAAAATGAAGGATTATAAAACCACTGCTCTTGCCAAGATGGTATGATATCAGTTGTAAACATCATGTACTCAAACACTTTGTCATACCTAATGTTAAACAAGCTGTTAAAAAAAAACTCTTTGTAAACAGTTCTATAAAGTAATTTTGCAATGGAAGTCTGTGAAGAGGAGAATTAACATTTTCAGACATTGTCTGCTCATGGTTACAAATGTCTCTGAAAGCCAGGTTGACTTTTAAAACTTGAATTTTGGCGAGTAGTAAAGCTTTTGCTGTAACTTCAGAATAACTTGAGACTCAACTTTTGCCAATTACTAATTTTCTATGAAGAGTCTTATTATGTTTAAAATACTTCTGAATCCAGACATATAACTTCAGTTATCTACAAGGTCTGTGATATCGTATGTCTATTAACAAAGTTCAAAGTAATTTTCTAGTTAGTGCAGATTAATGATAAGAATGGTGATGTCTCTGTGACTAATAAAAAAGCCCTAAACAGCTGATCAGCTCATACTTGAATAAGTAAGTAGGACCCCAACTATTGTGAGAAGATTGGAATAGTCAATAGTAAACCTAGTTAATACCTCAGGTTAGTCTGTAGTTAAACTAACTGGAAGTAATTTGCTTTTGCAACCACAAGTTAAGACTGAAGAATATACTTGTTGGGTGACCTGGGCAGATCTTAGAAAGCAATACTACTTCTAAGAAGTTGATGGGAACAGTATCTGTAGGTTACTGATGTAACTAGGGCCTAAATACTCTACTACACAGAGCTTAGGAGTTACTTTAACCCTGTTGGCTGCTTAATGCTCTTATACTCATTTTTTAAAAACAGGTTTTTCTCTTTTAAACTGAAAAATCTTGTTTTGCTTCACTTCTGGCTCTTTTTCACTTCTTCCTGGTAATGTGTCCCCAATGCGTGTTTTCTCGTAGCCTTCAAGATGGTCAGCAAGGCCAGCAGTGCTCCTCCCAGGTCAGAGTGCAGTCCCGCCCCCCTTCCCAGGCAGCTGTGCCCGGCGCTAGCGCCTCCTTGCTGGTGAGAAATGGGAGTGTCCACTTAGAAGCATCACATGCCACTGCATCTGCTGTAGGCGGTAGCAGTTTGCACGATGAACTTGGTATGCAGGCCTTATGTAACCTTGGTGACATGGAAGTTTTAATACGGCAGATTTATTGGTAATAATGCAGTGAAAAAACAGCTAACCTGAGCTTTGTTCCTGAATCTTGTAGGTGTGTTTCTAGGAAGGCCATATTGCTCATCAGTTCATTACCTTTGTCAATCACTTTTCCAGGCACTTTATCGAATAGATGCATGATGGGAAATAAGGAGGCATAGATGCAAGTAATGGTGGTGTGAGAGCTTTCTTGATTTGAGCAATGTAACACAAGTAAAAAAAATCTTTCCTGTGGCCTGCAGGCAGTTGAGCAGAGATGGAGACTTTGGGGATCTTCTGGTTCCTGAAAAGACCAACTTGTTATGGTTCCTGGGAATTCTTGTTCTTATCCTTTTTAGATGAGTTGTTTAGCTGATCTTCAAAAAAGAAATAAGGAAATTAATGCTTTGCTTTTAATGCACACCTGAATTTAGGAGCTTGATACTGGAAATGAATCTGGATTCTTTCATATATCAAATACCATTTTACAGAGCTTTATACTGCCCTCTTAGTTCTTCATGGTGCATTTTATGTGGTATTCTTGGTTATTAACTTCTTGATTAACTTCAGTGCAGCTAATAAAATTGCCAGGAAGAAGTTAATATGGTCTTAATAAATGACTGATCTGCTGCATAGTACAGGGGCAGGTTTGGGAAAATTCCTGGCAAGGATCTTTGCAGCTATCTATACATGGCCTGAATTACTTATGACTTGATCATTAATATGTAATTCTGCCTTGGATTATTAAAATGGGCATCTTGAGCACTGGCAATTATTAGTGATGGAATTTTGAGCAGCTGTCAGCTGTAATAACCTAAAAATACAGGTTTGATCAGAACACTGACAAAATATTTGTTTCAGACTTTTCTGTAATCCATACTAAAGGATAAGTGAGTTGTCATCTTACCTCACTAGAGGGGAAGACTCCGTTAGTTGCTGGTCTGTGGTAACCCTTTAAATATGAGTTTGACTTAGTCTTCATTCTTCTGCATAATCTAGCTGCAGTGTAAGGAAAAATGGAATATAAGCAAAACTGAAAACCGCCTTGACCTACTCTGAGATGTTTTATAATACTTAACTGCAGATGTAATAATACACATAATCTAGTTATCCAATAATTTTTGCTGTAGATTCTGCTTTACTGTTTTTAGATAGAAGTGTTACTGTTTCAGTCTCAGTGCTTGTATGTGTCTCTTGACTGTGAAAGCTTGTCACACAAAACCCATTTTCTTTATTTAATTTGGACTCTGATTTCTTAAAAAAATAAAAAAAAAGTAACTCTGAAGTTGTTATACTGGTTACATCTGTCCAAGGTTCATGTTGAGCTATTTTCTTGAGGCTGTCATTATTTATTTGAAGGATTTGATTCATCTTGCCCAAAATAATGCAGTTGACATCTGTAGAATTTTTCATTTCATATGCAACCTAGGTCTATGTTTTTTAAGAGCTTATATTTGCTCTCGCAGAAATCCAAATAGTTCATATATAAAATTCAACATGTCATTCAGGCTCTCTAAAAAGGCATATTCATTGTATTTTTTCTGCATTGGAGTCTTCAGAAATTCATGTGATTCAATTCTTCTGAGACTTTACCCATACTGTGCTTACAATTATATGGAACATCACGTTGTCTTTGGGAGGCACAAAACTTCCAGGATCTGCTAGATAGGAATATGATGTATAGTAGGGATTTGTTTCCTGTTTTGAGACTCCGATCACCTAGTTTAAAATCCTTTGAGAAAAAACAGCTATTATAGGTGGGATTTTCTTGTGTTATTTTAGAAAAATAAGATTTTCCAGTTTGTTTAGCAGGTTTTGTGTAACAAGTCCTATCTTTTGTTAGGAGTAAAATAGTTGGCAAAATGGTACAAGCTTTCATGTGTGCGATTCCTTTATCAGGCCAAGAAAATATCTTTCCTTATAAATGGTACATGGTTAGTTTCTTTGGAGGTTTTTTTTTGTTTTTTTTTTTTTTTAAATCCTCAGTCAGGGTTGAAGTAACACCATTCTTCTTTTTCCATTGAGCCTAAGACTGCTGTTTTTGCTATGTTATCCCAAGATATCTTAAGTGAAAAATGACCCTGTTACTTTAGATTGTCTGTGTTTTGGGTTGCGAGAAAGTTGTTTTTTTGGTTTTTTTTTCCCCCCTTGATCAGCATCAGAATAAAAATTCTAGTTTATATAACAAGCAATCTTTCATATTTAAGTATTTTAATTTATGAAGGCAGTTGAATGGTTTTGAATATCGAAGCTTTTATGGAAAGATAAATGGATACACTGGTTACTTACTTTACTGAAGCCAATTTAGAAACAGTTACTCAGTATGTTTTGATAATTAAATAGTTGCAATTTATTTGGGATGGATGTGTGAGCATGTTTAAAGGTCCATGTAGAAAATAATGATTCACTTTCCATTATTCCTATAGAAAATACCTGTGTTGTAGTCTGAAATTTGGTATAATAGGATGTTGCGTTTTTGACAAACTTCATATAAGAGCAAAAAATGAATCACTTCAAAGTGTTCTAACTGAAAACATATGCATCTTTATACCATAGCTAACAGTAAAATATTGACCCTTGGAAATGGAGCTCCTAGCAGTCTACCAGGTTGTCAAATTCTGATTACTTTGGTTTTGCTAACTAGGATTTTAAAATTACTGACTGGAGCAGTAGACAAATATATCTTGATCTAATGATGATGTAATTTCAACATGTCAGTAAGCCTTTGAATGTGAACTAGCCTGAGAGGTTTGAAAAAAAAGTGATATTTATTAGATGTAAAACTAGGAAGCAAACTGAAGATAACTTAGCTGAGGAACGCACCAGAGCACCATTTTAGTTAGATCCTGAGCCACTTAAGTGTTCTGGGTTTTGACTGTGTAAGCTCATCAGTTTGTTGCTGTTGCCTGTTGATGCCCTTAACTGTGGGAATATGAGTTTGTACAGTGTGAACTGTTACATGGCTGTCTCTGGGTATGGTGATGAGATATTTTGGTCTTTTGGCACAAGGAAACTGGCTTTGAAGAACATGCATTTGTCTTCTCCTCTCATGTGAGAATGAAGATGTATTTTGGATTTGTGTGCTTGAGTATCCCAGTGTCTTGGTTTGTTTTTGTAACCTGGTCCAAATAGAATATTTTTGGCTGACATTAATTTGCTAAGAATTTACAGATATCCTTGGGTTTTTTTTGTGTCTGCGTGCAGTGAAGTTACAGACATTTATGTTGAGTGGGCAAACATGCCATTTATCATATTTCTTGATTTGCAACATAATCTTTGGAGTTTCCCATTTGTTCACAACTTGGTAAAACTACAGGCTTTAGAGAGAAAATACATTCTTAAACTTATTCAATGTGATGCTGTTCCAAGTATCCCATGGAGAGTGCTGTGGGAGACAGGAATGGGAGTGAGTCACTAGAGTAAATGAGAATGCTAGGTATATCCATATGTACTGACCCTTGAGTATTGAAATACTTTGTTAGAATTCGTGTACTGTGAGGAAGCTGTTTCTATCTTACAGGGTTTTAAAACTATTAAGGATTTTGGAGCTCAGACATATTGTCTCCAGTCACACTTGGGAGTTTGTGTCACCAGCAGCAGTGAACAGTCCTGTCAAGTTTTATACCAAGATGAGTTGAGGCTTTTCTGAAAAATGTTTTTATTTAAACCAACCAGCCAAAAAACCCCAACAGAACAACAGCAGCAAAACTAAACAAAATCAAAAATAGCAAAAGAAAAAAAAAATAGAGGGGCAAAAAAAGATCTTGTTTTATGAGAAGCTGTGCTTTGCTTGCCAGTGAACTAATTTTGAGTAGGAAGCCTATATAAATAGGTGAGTGAATTGCAATCATGCCATATCTTGAGTCCATTTTGTACTTTGTGTATGAACAGTGGGAATTAAGTGTTCTGTCTGTTTGCTTCCTCTATTAATCAGGTTTGTTATATCCCACTGCAGCAGTGCAGTACTTACAGCAGCAATCTAAATGCAGTAAATTTTGATAGATTCAAAGATAAGTTGGGTGACAGGGAACTATAGATGTGAGAGAGTGTAATAGTTCAGTAAACTTGTGAAATAAATATATGATGTGTTTTCTCAGCCCAAGAGAAGAGGAAGTTATACATCCAAGTAGTGTTCTCTAACTTCTGTGGCTAGAATTTCATTAAATTAAAAATTTAGAAGATTAATTTCCAGGATCTCCATTCAGTAATGCAAAACCATGAAGAATTTAACCTAAACTTCCTAACTTCCTTTTTTTGTCCTAACTGGAACCTGAAGTGTGTTTGTATTATCCAGTCTCTCCATGTTTGCTCTTGAAACGTTTTTATTGATGCATTGAAGAAATAAACCTTGATAACCAAAGGTTTTTATTAGTTGTAGGAAGATTCCCCATGTTATCTACTAGTTTAAATTTCAAACTCCAGTATCAACTGTGTACTAGACACTGCATTGAAAAACTGAAAGATAATCCACTAAAGCCCTTCATTAAAATCTTATCCATTGAGGAAAAAGCCATGACAAGTGAGCTTTGTACTTAGGCTTGTGGCAAATGTAATTGAATATGGAGGGAGAGCTGCTGTGTTACTGAACTCTGGTGAATGCTGATTGTGCCTCCTGAGCTATGTAGGGGGCTGTCTTGTCACAATGGTGGCTCTGAGCACAGCTGTGGTATTGGCCTGGTTCACCTGAAGTGCTCCCTCTGAGGATAGAAAGCTTTGTAAAGATATATATACCAGTATTTTTTCTTTGTTTCGCTGGTTTTAAGCATCTAGTTTAAGGGATTTAACCTGCTAAGATTCAAATTATTCTTCTGAAGAGAAGCTGGAGCAGGATTATATTGTGTTAAAAATATTCAAAATCCATGGTATTAGAAGCAGGTTATGTTCTCAAAAGAATGGGAAAGATTGGAAGCTCTGAGCTTGTTAGATGTTTCTACAGGGACTATTTGTTATCTTGTATCAGCAGAAAGAAAAGCTACAAGACATACAGCTGAGAGGTGTACGCAGTTTTTCTTCACATGCTCCAATTTTTTTTCCCTTTTGTTTTTATAAGCTGATCTTGGAATATTGCATGTTTTACATCATGACTTAAGAAGGGTTTTAAGCTAGAAGAGATGGAGAAATTGGTAGATATTTCATATGAGATCAGTTTCAAAATCAGGTTCCCTACATTCAGAGCTGAAGTATATTGAACCTGACCTTCAGACAAAATTACAATGCTTATCTGATCAGGCCAATGTTGAGAGGAGGGTACTGTGAGAATCATGTTTGAGTAAGGTAATTTATCATTTCAGTTATAATCTGTCTGCTTTTTAAAATTATCTATTTTGTGTGTAAATCAAAATAGTTTATCTAAGAAGTTAGTTTGCAATCCTTTGTTCTTATACTGAAGCATTTGTTTCCAGCTTGTAAAATAAATCTCTGCCTCACATTTCTTTTTTTGAGTTTCCTAAGTTAACTTATGAAGCATCTCTGGCCCCTTTTTTTTCAGTTTTCGTGTTTCTTTTCAAATAGTCACGCGCTTCTCAAAAGAGTTTTATTCAGGATACCTGGGTTATCTCTGTTGTAGCTAAATGTTCTTAAATGCTGACAGTGAATGTTTTATTGATACTTCTGTTGTGGGTGGGGAAGAACTGAAGAAGCTGGTCACTGCAAATTTTTCATGTGGTTATTCTCTAAGGGGAAAAATAGGCTTACATGGTCCATCTGTTGTATTAATGGTGGCATCTTATAAATACAAACTCCTAATTCATTACTGCAGTTACAGTATATATATTGCATAAAATGGTACAAAAGACAACTATGTAGCTAATGTCTGCACTGGTAACACATTCATGTGTAATCACATTTTCTGTTTTTGACACTGATGTAAATTCAGGTGTCTGAATTGATCTCTGTAGTAAGTTAATGAATAGAAGCTGCTGCCAATGGGATGAAACATGAGGAAATTTTGACCTGCTTTTGACCTTTTCTTTAATAGGTAAGTTCAGTTCTACGCTCTACGAGACAGGGGGCTGCGACATGTCACTTGTGAACTTTGAGCCAGCTGCAAGAAGAGCATCCAACATCTGGTGTGTGTGAAGGCCAGTCAAGAGTGATGATTCTTGTCTTACTGCAACTCAATAAATTTATTTTAATTTTAAAAAGCTATTTAGTATGGACTACCAAAAGAATCAATACAATATATTAACTCTATACTTTTACTTTTGTGACTTAAGTGATTTTTACTAGATGATGACATTAGGTTAAATATTATATCAGAAAAAGACTACTATTAGCTTAAGCAGTACACTTCCAAGCTGGGAACTTGACAAATGTATTTTTTGTTGGCTTATAGAAGGTCTTTGTTAAGGAATTTAACCCATTTTTGAGAAAGTAGGTGGCAGTTGACCATAATGGCTATTGAACTTCCAGTTGTGAAGCCACTGTAAACTGATAAATTTATTCTCAAATTCATGGATGGAATCAAATAGTGTATGGTAGTGTTAATATGTCTGAGATTAAAATTTGACTTGCAGCTGAAATAGTCAGCTACATACTGGAAAGTTCATCTGCTGCTGGAAAGATGCCTTTTCTTTCACTGAAGGGATAGGAAGCAGAAGAAAGAAAAGCAGCCCAAACCTCCTGTGACTTCCCACCTGCCCCCAATATAATTCACTGTGTAGAATTGCTCTGAAGCTATTGCACCATGCTGAATGCTATAATTGTACCATAATAATTCTATGTAGGTGGAATAGCTCTTGAAATTGTGGAATAATGAATATAAAACATCCCATCTTCTAATCTTTGTTGAGAGTATGCAAGTGCCTTTTGTAGAATTGAACTTCAACAAAAAGTTCTGCATTCCTTCCACAAAGCTGCCATTCCCTACCTCTACTGCTTGCATGTTCCAGATGCAATGGCTTTGCTGATGGGTGCAATTATAAAATTGTCTGTGCTAATGAAAGGAACAAACTGGCCACTTCAGATAATCAGATCTCGGCTGCAGAGAATACTTGAGTTTCAGTGAAATAAAATTGATAACAAAGAATGTTTTTATCTTAAGGCAAGGAACTGAAGGAAAGTTGCATAAATTTGATACAAGTCTTACAACCATGTGATTTACATGGAAAACAAACATCCAAAAGCTATCCAAAATTGGGGAAAAAAGCAATGGTTGGATATGGACTCTCATACAGTAAGAGAAATTTCTCTTCGTCTCTAATGAATGGAAATTGCAAAGTAATCTTGCTCTTCTTTCCAGAGGTTAACATTATTTAAAGTTAATTTTAGCGAAAGCAGTTTAAGTAGCTCACCTTACTTGTACTGAGTATGTACTATTTTTGGCATTTTTGGGATCTTGATAAAAACAGTATAGAATTAAGAGAAATTGCATGTGGACACCTAGCAGACTTTGCACTTCTTTAGAGATGTAACTTATGTTTGCAAATCAGTATTTAACAGCTTATAAAATATTTTGGTTTTTTTCAAGTGGCATAATGACTATCATTGTAGTTCTTTTTAGACGATTGAGGGACTGGGTATTGAGAAAAAGCTTATTAAGGGTGAGATTAAAGCATCTCCTAGCATACTGTAGCTGTGGAATGTACCATAATACATGAGATTAAGTGGCTACTTGCATTTATAATTAAGTGACTGAAGGCCAAATTTAAAGATATTTAAATAAAATTAACAAGTTTTCAAAATTAATGTGGGACACTTGAAAATTAGAGTGATCTGTTGAAATAAAATGTAGTTTATAATCTGAAGTATTTTCCCTGTTCTTATAGTGACACGGACTCTCATGTATCGAGTTCTACCTCAGTTCGCTTTTATCCACATGATCTAGTAAGTTTTTCTTACTTATTTTTAAAACGTGCAAAGATTCAAGAAGACTGTCACCCTTTATAGCACTGATCAGTCATTCTGTGTGGTAGTTCTCTGTTCTTATGAAAGAATTCCTGGTTGTTTTTTCATTAGTATTTTTCTAGAAAGGAGAAACTGGCTGAGCATAGTTAAGTACACTGATGATTTGAGGAATGATGAAAAGAACTTTATAAATCAAGAAGTTAAATGTTAAGCTTAGGTGATTGTAGGAAAAAGCCCCTCCTAGCACTAAACCTCTAGTTGAAGATGGCGTGAGTATTGAAACTTTACTCCTTGCTTTACATGTTTGTGAAGCTTTTTCATTAAAGGACATTTTAACAATTATATTGCCTAAGAATAAAGGGCAGTACATCAAGATGCTTCTTGGCCTTTTGATGAAATTTAGTAACAGGATTAGATGATACATATGTACTATAGTGTCTTGTTAGCATTGAATACTCTACTTAAGTATCTTTCCTGGTTGTTAGTACTACTGTGATTTTCATGAGAACTCTAAACAAACTACCAAGTAAGTAATAGTCATAAATATTTGATTGTTTAGAGTAGCACTTTTTTATTTAGGGCAGAGCTTTTTCATTGGTTAATTTCTGAGTCTGTTCTGGATTCAGTGGGTTCGAGTTTGACTGCTGGTGCATGACTATGTTGCTTTGTCATGCAAAAAGAACCATTCAGCATAGGTTTGCATGCAAATTAGCTGACTATAAGAAATGTGTAATCATTTATTTAAATTAATATTTGGATTATTCTTGTAGTGTATGTTGTCCCTGTATCAGTTTACTTGTCTTCAAATTTTGAAGTTTTCAGAGTAAATGGGATAATGTGCTTGGAAGACAACATTCATTTAAAATAAGGCATATGCTGAAATGCCTATGAGTTGTATGCAAACTGTTACTGCTGCTAGTCCTAGTCATGTGCCCTGATAAGGACAGGAAAAGTAAGTAGAAGCCTGTGATAGTGTTTAACATGTAATTCCTCAAAAGTGAAACCAAAGAGTTCCGGCTATTTTCTTTAAAGCAATTTTCGTGTAATACAGTGATTCAATATAAATGAGCTTTTGTTAATACTAACTTTCTTTTAGCTTTCTCTTCCTCAGATCAGGTTGAACAGGCTGCTAACAATGGATACAGATCTGCTGGAGCAGCAAGATATTGACCTGAGCCCTGACCTTCAGGACCACATGCAACCTCAAGAGGAAGCAGCTCAAAAAGTCAAGCAGTACTATCGCTTTTGGATCCTGCCTAAACTTTGGATTAGCATCAATTTTGATAGATTAACTCTTCTGGCTTTATTTGATAGGTGAGATCCTTGTGTGTTCCCAGACATCAGATACAAAGATGGAAACTGTTGGGAAACTCTAATATAGATAAAACTGTCCTTGGAGAACTGTAATCTGAAAAATGAAAGAATAATACTGAATAGTTTTTCTGAAATAAGGGAGGCTACTCTTCTTTTTTCTATAACAATCAAAAAAGTAAAAAGGAAACTAACCCTCACTTTGCCTGAGTGGGACAGTAACATATTTGAATGATCAAACAGGAAGATTTGTTGCCTATCTTTAAAGCTAGAATGTAGCCTTCTCCAAAAATTAATTGAAAGGGTCTACAACCTGGCATGCACTTAAGTGTTTTGGTACCTATTGTTTCAAAGCATTTTTTTTTTTTATAAGAGTTGTTTAATACTGTGACTTTTTGTCCCTGCTACATTTACCTAGAGGAAGAAAATTAAGGTGATCCTCCAGTTAGCAGCTTTTGGAATATATAGAGTATATTTTGCTAATGAACCTCCATGAGATAAACAAGATAGTACTGATTCTATCCAGGGAGGAATACTCATAATTCTGTTCCGAAGCCCTGGCAATATCATAGGGTATTATCTGTATTCCACTTGGGATATCTTTCTTAAGATTTGTACAGAGACATACAGATACAGAAAGTATTTTTAGTTTCTTCATTAGAAAATCATGAATGAGAGATTATATATGCAGGTAAGTTATCATACTTGTGTGTTTTATAGGCTTATAATCATCATGGATGGGCTTTGAATATAGATTTGTTACAGACCGTGCTTCTAGTGGAACTTTAGAATTATTTCTAAAGTTACCTGCTGAAGTTATCTATTGCTGTTTAAAGTAAAATTCCATATGATACTAGCTGCTTTCAGCTGTCATTGAAATCCTGGTAACTCCTAACTTTGCTAAAGGACAGTGTGCTAGTAGACTGTGGAAGTTGAAATCTATTCTTAACTACTTTGCTACCAGTTGCATAACCCTTGTTAATTTTTGACCCTTACTGTTGTTTTGCAGCTTTTTCTAGTTTAATTTCTTTTTTCTTTCCCTTTAAAACAGGAATCGTGAGATCCTTGAGAACGTATTAGCTGTCATCCTAGCTATTCTAGTTGCATTTCTGGGCTCTGTACTTCTCATAGAGGGCTTTTTTAAGGATATTTGGGTCTTCCAGTTCTGCCTGGTAATAGCCAGTTGCCAGTACTCACTGTTGAAGGTATTTTAATTTCTCTTCACTTTCTACAAACAGTAGCTATAAATCCAGTTGAGTGTTGCTGGTTAGTTAGAGCTTTAAGGAAACACATGCATACTTATCATTGATAAAGAAATGAGTAAACTTGGAAAGTTTGTTTGACGGCAATGCAAGGTCACTTCACTAGAATGGTTTTGCATATGATTGTTAAACAGTCCTTTATTTATTGTTCTCATGCATTATTTGGTTTCATAAAGAAGGAGCACATTCTTACTTGTTGAAAACCAACTACAAACTGAACTTGAAGCTTTATTGGTTTGGGTTTTAATTTTTTTTTAGTGTCTTCATCTCAGAGCACTCATATGAGGCAATTATATCTAAATCTGTTTTTAATCAGATTATTAATTTCTGTTAGACTGTTAATGATTCAATGTAATCTAAGAATGATGGATTATTTTTAATTATTTGATTATTAGGATGGAAATTAGATTTAAAGTGAAAATTCCTAATGCTGTCAAAAGCAGCAAAAGTCCTGAAAATAATGGGGTTGGAGATTTTGTTAGACAGACATACTCTGTAAATGGATTTTGTTTTATTACATTGTACTATTTAAAGGCTTTAATGCGGCTCATAAAACTGTAAACTTAATTTAGAACTGTAAAATTAATTGTATATATTGTTAAAAATACTTGAACCAAGAAGTTGTGTAGAGAGATAAACATATTTATTTGTAGATTGGGTAACTTAGCTCTTTTTATTTTATTTTCAGAGTGTTCAGCCAGATTCTTCTTCCCCTCGACATGTAAGTCATGGGCATGTGTCACATGTAGTAACCTATAGATGCAGAACTCACACAGAGAATTAATCTTTTTGGTTTGATTTTTCTGGCATTTCTCTTATGTTCCTTCTTAGAAGGCACAAAGGACTTGCAGTTGTCTTAGTATCAGTTCCCTTCTCACACATTGTTTTGCCCCACTGTACTTTTTGTGTTTAGCAAATCATGCCTTCCTGTTCTGAGCCTAGCTTTTGCTAGGGGACCCTGTCATGTTAAGCTTTTGATGAATCTTTATTATTCTAGCAATTATACTGAGTAGTCTTTTTAATGATATAATTTGCTCTGCTGGTATGAAGTGACACAGCTTTGATGTTCTGTTTCAGTCTTGTAGGTAATTCAGTTGTCCTAGTGTGCACACTGTTTTATTTTTTCACTCTGTAGAGCTGAGTTTGCCATGTTCTAGTGAACATTAATGTTTGAGCATGGAAATGTTCATGTTCTAGTATCTTCTAGTGTGTTTATATCCTGTTGTGCACCTACTAGATTGCTAAGACAAAATATAACTTTTATGTCCTAGATAAGATGTATAAGAGCATTATTCCTCTGCAGCAAGTAATTAATTTTGTGTAAGAAGTTGTGTTTTAATAAAAACACAGAGATTCTGCTCCCCCATCCAAGTAGTAGAAGTGGTATCTGAGTAATAAACTTTAATCCCTTTTTTCTTAAAATTGATTTATTCTTAGTTGCTTACAAAGCCTAGTCAGAATTTCCCTAGCATTTAGTACTGCAACCAACATGGCATAAAATACAGCTGAGGCTAAGGGTATATATAACTTAGTCTAACTTAATCTAACTATTGTGTGTTTGTTGTATCAAAGCCACAAAAAAGTACAGACTGGTATTGCTGTAAGGCATTTTTTGAAGAAAACTTTAAGATATGATGAGGTGACAGTATATTAGTTGATGACCAGTGATTAATTTTGGTTCTGAAGCTATCTGTAGCAGAAGAGTAAAAGTTAATTTATCCACTATTAATGAACAAATGTTGGTGGTTTTTTTTTTTTAAACAGGGTCACAATCGTATCATAGCCTATAGTAGGCCTGTATATTTCTGTCTGTGTTGTGGTCTGATTTGGCTGTTGGATTATGGCAGCAGAAACATATCTACAACAAGATTCAGGTTGTACGGAATGGCTTTCACCAACCCATTGCTGCTGCTGTCAGCCAGGGACTTAGTTATAGGTGAGTGGCTTTTTTATGGGTTTGAATTGATTGCTTTACAACAGTAGAACTTTATGGGAACGCTTTCACCTTCTATAATGTGCTGTAACAAATGACAGAGGTACCCTCTACTAAATTTTTTCATTATCCAATATCTTAGCCCTTGCCCTTGAACTTTCTTACTTAACTTGAACCTGCATGCACTACCCTTTGCTTGGACCTAGCTGCTCAGTAGTTAAAAAAAACATTTTGATTTAGACCCTTTCACACTCTCTGGAGAGGCTTGTGGCAGATGAGTAAGAGTTCACTTAAATCACATTATTCGTATTTAGCAATTTGGCAGAACAGTACAGACACAATTTAAAAAAACATTATACACAGGTTAAATCTTCTTTAATGTGCCTCTTCTCAGAAAAGGCCTATCAGCTATACCAAAAATACAATTTTTGAGCTTTACTTCCATTTTGAGGTAATCCCATTGTTTTTCTGAGCATCACAGTGCATTCAGAATATTGATGACATCTAATTCCATTACCCCCCTAAACCTAATGCAAAAAACAAACAATGTAAACTCCAAAACAACATTCTTATGCTCTGTTATGAAAATAATAACAGCCCTGTAGTCTCAAACAGAGCCCATAGAAAGGAGAGAGAGGCATAAACATTTGAAGAACATCTTATCATGGGAACATTGTGCATTGTTTTAATGGAGCCAAGTTACTTGGGTCATCTTCTGTGGATCATTGCTTTGGGTGGGGTAAGAAAATGTGTAATAATTCATCTAAATGGAATGAAGTTGCTCTTCAGTTGTGTCAAAATACCTGTGTGTGAAAGACTACAGCAGTTAAATGTTATGTCTGTGTGTGCCCCCAGACCATTTTCTGTCCAAGAAAAAGGAAAGCTTGGGTTTTTAAAATTTAGTGTGGATTTTAAAAAATTTTACTTGATTAATAAGAATGACTCAGTCATTTTGGGTATTAGTTTTTATTACTTGATTTTAGGAACATCCTGTATTTTATGCTCATACTGCTTCCCTCTTCAAATTTCTGCTAATAATTCTGTATTTAAATTTAAAATGCCCAGAGGGAAAATGTCTAAGCTGCATATTTGTGAACAGAAATTGTCCAGGCATTTTCAAATGTGCTTTTTGAACAAACTCTTTTTTTCTCTTCATGTACTGGCATACTTGATTCTGTAATGAAAAAAGAAGATAGAAGATACTTTTGACTCATTCACAATACAAAACTAGTTCAATTTCTCTTCATAATGCTCTGTCAGTTTTAGGAGTATTTTCTTCCCTCTTCTACCATGTGGAGTCATTGCCATAATGTACACTCATATCCCCATCAGATAATACATAAATGTAAGTGTAGGTGGTGTGTCCTGTGAAGTGAGCTACTTTTTAAAAGTACTGAAGATTGAGTCTTTACCAGTTTTAAAAAGATGTGGTGCATTTTTACCAGACCATGCTCATCTTGGGATTAGCTTTTAAAACTACTTTAAGAGTTCTAAGTGGGTTTTGATCCTTATGCTTTATTGTTCTTCTGGCATATCTTGCAGCAGCATATGTGGTTTATATTTCTTAGCAGCCCTTCCAATAAAAAAATCAGATGACCAGAACAGTTTATTCTGTTTTAAAAACCCAAAACAACTCCCCCAACAATAAACAGCCAAACCAAACTTAAAACAAAACCCCAAAAACCAAATGATAAAACACCAAACAAAACCCAAGAAAACACTCACCAACCTGCACTGCACATCCCACCCCCCATGTGATACACCTGCCCTTAGAGCAACTCTCAGTGTTGCTGAAGCACTGTTTCAAAAAGCTTTGTGTGTACTGCAGACCAGGCTGGCTGCTAGCAAACATACTTTGTTAGGTAAAAATCTCAGCTGCCTTTTTTCCTGTTCCCAGGCAAAGTTATGGGAAGAAGGCAGGTGCAGGGCAAGGCAAACTTTGTGTTTGGATAATGGAAATGCTGTCTGCTTCCTAGCAGACAAGTGAGGGCTAGCATAAATGCTTTATTTTGTGTACCACCTATTGCACTTGATGAATTGCTCTGAATCTACTCCACATTTAAAATAATTATTTTATCTTTTCACCTAGTTGGTCACTGTTAAAAGACAATGTTACAAACTGCAAAAGCATAATAAATATTGGCTTTTTGCTGGACTGTTCTTTAAAACTTGTGTATTCCCAGGTCTGTGTAGTACTTTTGTTTCCAATGGGCCCAAGATAGAATGCAAATACAGTGTTCTGTCACTGACAGGCTAAAAATTTGCTTCCCAAAAGTCTGGAAGTCAAACTATGTCAGTTTCCTTGTGTAATGATTTGAAATAGAGGTTTGACTTGAGAATTTTGAAGAATTATTTTCTTCAGGTATTGAAGAACTGGTCATTAGTCCTATATTTCCTAATTAGTGTCTGTAAAAAATACAGAATTCAGTGTTTTTCCTAGGCTTGCACCCTGTATATTTTTAAATTATATTGTTGTTTAGCATTACTATGGAGTAGAGAAAAAAAAGCAGATCTCGTTATCTATTTCACTGTAGATATTTCTAATGTGATGTCCTTCAGTGTCCAACCATTCTGTGCATATAAAAGTAAAAAATTAAATTTTACACTTACGATGCATAACAAGATACTTTGAAGTCTGTTTTTTTTGGTCACTGAAGCTACAAGTCAGTAAGATGATAGAAAATCCTCCCTAAACTGCCAGATTATTAACTGCTAGGGTTATTTCTGTAATTTAATCTTCTGTTCTTCAGAATTTAGAATGTATAATATGCTGTTGCATGTGAATTAGATCTAAACTACTATATCTAAACTTGTGTAGATTATTATTTCTGCATCTTTTATTCTTTAAGATGGGAAGCAAATGATATGTACAGGTTGAAACATACCATTTTCTGTATTGAAGTTAGATGGCATTTGTTTTGCATTAGATGGCATCTTTGCATTCTGAAATCCTGTAACTTGCAGGTGTTTTCATGATTCATACAATTGTTTGTTCTTGTTAAAAAAAGCCAACCAAGCAAACAGAAAACCCAGTCATTTAGGATTAGAACTTTTAGAAGTGATGAGGAAAATGAGTGAAGTTACCAGATATTGTTAGTAGCAAAAAACCCAGAGGTGGAGTGCTTGGCATCCCTTACTTCAGAGTGGCTGGTGTTTGGTTGCTCCTGGAACTCCAGACAGGCAGTTAGGCTTGGATAAGCCTCACCTCCTAATGAGTGAAAACTTACAAGTCTAATCTGTAAATACTCCTGGCTGGTCTTTGCTAAATAAAAATGGAAAGTCTGAATTGGCCCATGTCCATGTCTACAGCAATTAAAGGGAAAGTACTGTTGATTTGTATGACCTCTGTATTCAGTCAGTTCCTAGTCATAATGTGTATTTTCCTTAGAAATTTATAATAACATCACTGAAGTATTTCTTAGTTCTAACGGGGTATGTGATACCCTGGAACTTAAACTGAAATACATCTTATCATGCTGGTTTTTTCATATTCACCACTTTTTCAACTCTCTTTTTTTTTCTGTAGTGTTTACACTATGTTTCCCTATAGTATTCTTCATTGGTCTCCTGCCTCAGGTGAATACATTTGTGATGTATCTCTGTGAACAGCTGGACATTCATGTCTTTGGTGGCAATGGTAAGTGTTGTGTTTTTCAGTGGTGCAAGTATGAGATGTGGAGCAGCCAGGATGAGTAGATCAGTATGCTAGTTAAAAAATGTAGTGGTTACACTATTTTTATTACTACCCTCTAAATACAGAGTACTTAATTGTATTTTTAAAAAGCTTAAAAGTTTTTTGATTGATTATTGAGAGAGAATTACTGTCCTAGTGCTGTCAGGTTCTTCCTGGTTTCTATTGCAGTTAACTATTCCCATGGTATAGCTACTCAATAACTTAGGAGATTAAAAAAGCCACATAAAATGCTCTTGATAAAAATCACTTTTAGGGGAAAATACAAGTACCTGCTCTGGTTTGAATTGCCTTTTTTTTTCCCCATCAGAGGATGCTAGGAGGTTGATACCTTAAACTAAAGTATTTTGTATTCTACCTTAAGAAAATAACAATATTTTTTTCTTTTCATTTCTGTGTTATTCAGCTACCACAAGCCTGCTTGCAGCACTTTACAGTTTTATCTGTAGTATTGTGGCAGTAGCATTGTTGTATGGACTGTGCTATGGTGCCCTGAAGGTGAGAAAATTTTCATGCACATTAAACATTAGTGTTTTGGGGTTTGTTCTCTGTTTTCTTCTGTATTAAGTAACTAAAGTATGCAACTTCTGGATTAGAAGTTAGTATGATTTACTAGGGTTTCATACTTGCTCACCTGTGATGTCCATAGAGGAGATGCAGTGCAAGAACAAAACAGGTATTTTTGCTTTTAAAAGGTGTGTGATTTGTGCCTGCTCTAACAGGCTCTTTTTGGTGGAAAACACATGACATTTACCATCAGTTCTGTTTTATATCAATTCTTGAAAATACCATGCAAGTGCCTTATTTCTAGCAGAGTCTGTATATATTTTATATATTATATGTTAACCTCTCAAAATGGCTTGTGTAAGTATTTTTTTCTGATGCTGCAGAAGTGAAATAGTATTTTCTAGTTAATGTTTACTTGAGAAGAAACCTAGAAATAGTTTGTAGTGTCAAAGTGAAGATGTTATCCTATCTGAAGGGGAGAGATGGAGAGTTAGCTGGTAAAGGGACACACACACATAAGCATACCCCCACACACCCTGTTTTTCTTGCTTGAAATGTTGTTTGAAAACAGTGTGGAGTGTGATGCTGGTTCTGTTTATTCATTTCAGGTTTGTGTCAATAATCAGACATGTGCAGTTTGCAATGAATTGTAGCATGTGTGGGTCCAACTCAGGAGTTGACTGGCTTTTCTACTTTATCACAGAGACCAGAAAGTTCCTATGGGAATTACTCTCATGATGCTATCACCTGCAGGACATCATTAGCTTTCTGTGAATTTGTACTCTTGTCTCATTATGCTTTTGTAAACACATCCATTTAAGACAAACAAGCTTTAGCAAAGAATAGCTGGTTGTCTTTGCAGATCCAGTGCAAGTCAGGAAAACAGTAGTGAAGCCACTGTTTAGTCTGCATTCAGCACATTAGAAAAAGTAAATCTTGAGTCAAAATACATGTAATATTCAAAATTAAGAAGTCACTAAATACAGCTCTTAAGAGCCTGTGGTCTCAAGGAATGCAGGAAATGCTTCATAAGGGTTATGAGAAATGATGACTGTTAAATAATTAAGATGGTGTAGACTTGGGGGATGTACACTGTGTTAGAGTTTCTGATCTATAGTTACACACAGGTAAAGATGGAACAGTATTTTTGTACAAAAAGCCCTAGCTTATTTTTGTACAAAATGTAGAATTGTAGTTAATTTCTCCATTCTCTGTGATATACATATTTCTTGTATGTCAGGTAAGTGATGTGTTTCTCGTTTTTATTAACATTTTGTTTCTGTCTCCAGGATTCCTGGGATGGGCAGCATATTCCGGTTCTCTTCTCCATATTTTGTGGTTTGTTAGTGGCAATATCGTATCATCTCAGCAGACAAAGCAGTGACCCTTCTGTACTTTTGTAAGTGACTCAGTTTATATCTCTTCCCCAATGAAAAAGCAAGTTGCAAGGAAAAACTATGAAAAACTATGAATAAACTACTTAATACTGTTTGAACTCACCAGCATTAACCAAAAATAGTATATTTTTAGTTCAATAGTTAGATGCAAAATGTGAGATTTTCTATCTCCTTCTCTAACAGTGACCTTTTTGGCATGTAAGTGATTTACCAGAAGCCACAAAAATCTGGTTTATATGCCTGGTGATGTTCTCCAAAATGTCAGTTAGGTGCTATCTTTCTCTTTGTGGATTTGTTGGGAATAACACGTACCCTTTCTGTGTTTAAAGAGGTGCTCAAAGCACTGGTTTAAGCTGAAGTCCACAGGAGGACTTCTTGAACACTTTCATTTGTTGAAGTATTCTTATATTGAATGTGTGCTCCAAGCACTTCAGATAATTCTACTAAATTATAAGGATCTGTTTTGGTGATGAGTATTCCCATCTAGCATGGGGAAACAGGTATTTGTTATTCTGAGCTGAAGTAGAGATCTGATGCTGAGGGTGTTTGATTCAGTTAATCATGATACATGCAAAACAAAGTAGTTCCAGTAGGAGAAGCACCTCCCCCAGAGTAGCCCACAAAAAAATCAGCCACATACCTATGTTAGGCAGAGCTTGAACTTGGATTTAAATTTATCCATTAAAATAGATTTAAATGTTGGAAGAATTTGATAAATTGTGGCCTGGGGTAGGTAGTGAAGGACCTCTTCTGTGACCCACAAAATTAATGATGGATGAGTGTTTACACCAGAGGAAATTTCTTATCTTTGGGTTGACCACTAAACCTTATATGATTACTCTTAGCTCAGTTGATGTGAGGTCCTTTTCCCTACGTATTTGTTCTTCTGTTCTGTCCAAAAAACTAAAGCCTGGATGTTCATATTTGACCTGCAATTTCACCTGTTTAGCCAGATGTGGCATAGTTCAGCATTATAATGCATTGTAATATGTAATTTCCTTTTGAAGATTTAGGGCTTGTTTTGTAGAGAACTTTATGTCCAGGCAATGAATAATATTTCTGCACTATATAGGGTGTTGTAAGAAAAATCACACTGACAGGTTGAGAGACAACTGCTTATGCCTAGTAACATGGCACATGGGCTTCTAAAAGCTTAAGTGTAAGATTTTGGGGTTTTAGTTATCAGCAAGGCCTGCTGAGAATTTAGAATTTTTGTCAGTATGGCTAATTCATTAATTCATCAGGCTAGAATAGGTTTCATTTATTGTTGCTGTTGAATGAAACCAAATAATTTGTTTTTTTAAATTACTTTGACAAATAGATCACTTCTAAATTTTGCACATTTCTGTTTCAGTTATTTATGAGTTCAAGTTTTGTTTCATGATTGAACAAAAACTGAATTTTAAGTGAAATTTTAGCAATTACTCCTGTGTTGCTACTAGAGGAACTGCAGTTTGAACATCTGGCTGCTCCTCTTCAATAGTTGCTGTTTGGTACAACAGAGAACTAATTATTTTATAAATTGAGATCTCTAAATTTGCTCAGCTGTGTGAAAGCACTGATATTAATTTTTTGTGATCAATATGTAATAGAACTTCTGACTTTGTATCGTTCTACATGGTATTACAATAATAACATGCTTTTCAGGGTGATTTTTTTTTTCTTTTTCTTTTAAGCTCTTTAGTGCAATCAAAATTTTTTCCTAATTCTGAAGACAAAAACCCTGAGGATCCTCTGTCTGAAGTAAAAGATCCTTTACCTGAGAAGCTTAGAAATTCTGTGGTAAGTAGATTTTTTAAATTATTACATTTTTAAAAATTACTTCTAAGCATTTGCTTTGTGTTGGTTTATATAGCATCTCTCTGGATCTTGCTTAGCTCACACTTGTCACTTAGCAATTCTAATTAGAATGGGTATCACAGCATTTCCTTTTAATTTGCAGCTGAGCTCATGCTACATCTAGAAGTATAATGGTGATATTGCAATTTTAAATTATTTTAAAGCAGAGAGAGCTGGAATTCCTTAGTGTGGATTCAGTGAAGTATCACCGAGGATCTTCTTTGAGCTCATGGATTATAATACATGATGCCTGCTTTTGTGCAGAAGTTAGTGGGAAAGAGTAAATGGCAGCAAAACTATATTAACTCAGTACTTCTAGTAATTTTGAGGAAGACCTTTGTGCTTGCTGTTCCAGAAATGAAAAATAAAAATTATGGAAAGTGTTTTGGAGCTTTCTGTAGTTTGTTTGGGATGGTCTTAAGTTTTTTTGTTGCTTGCTCTCTTTGGAAGCCCATGTAACCTCTTCCATTTACTTAAACACTACTTTGAATTTTTTAGTACAAATTCATTCTAAATATTTATGAAAGTAATAGTATTTAAATGTTATTCTTTTTCATACAGTGTAGCATAGCAATTAGTAAGAGACTTACGAAGCTTAGTACCTTTAACTTGTACAAAAGGTTGAATATTCATTTAGCTCTGTGTAGGGCTCAGCTACAGGCTGAACTGTATAGGTGGTTTTATTCATAATACAGTAATTACAAGCATGAGGTGCAGTGTGTGGAAACTGCAAATAAATATTTAGAGCAGAGAAACTGCAGTTCTTTTAACATTTAGCAGGTAAGAGTGATCGTAGGAGCTACAAGCTCCTCTTTAGCTCTCAAGCTGTGGTGTTAGTCTCCAAGGGGGCAGAGAAACTGAGGATTTTGATAGTCTGTCTTACAGTGGTTTTAAAAATCAGGACAGCTGATTTTTAAAAAGTAAGTTGTAGCCCATGAATTTAAGGCTTTGCAGCAGTAATTGCTGTGTGTAATTATTTGGCCAGTTTTGGATTTTAGATAATCCTTTAATGATTTTCTGGCCTGTAAATACTGAGGCTGCTTTTACAGAGTGGGGACAAGTCTGAGCTTGAGACCTGGAGTTGCAATGGCCCTAAGTGTGCATTGCCCCCTTGTGGCTCAGTCTGGCATTACTAGTTTGGGGGGTTTGCCTGTTACCAACAGCTTGTTTTCATTTTTTAGGAGCAGTGGAAAATTCAGACTTGTTCCTCGGGGTCATTCCAAAGCTATCCTTTACCCTTCTGCAAGGAAGGCAGAAAAGGGTTAAAGAACCTGGTTGTTTCACCTGGATGGTGGCTCTGCCTAGATAGCACTCTTAATTGTCATGTAGTTTAAACAATTCTTACATCATTACAGGGAAATTTGATTGTCCCTTCCAAGTGCTTTCATCAGTGTTTTAAGGGGATCCTTACACTGCCTCACAGTTCAGGATTAGAGAATGTATTTCATATATTGGTTTGTCGTGCTTCCCCCCATAAATATGTGTCTTTCACTTTGTTAAACTGATGCTCTTAGCTATAAGATTTGTCTTGTGACATTTCTAATAACTTGAGTGGAAGTAGTTAATACTGGCATAGTTAAAAAATCTTTAATATGGTTCAGTGTTACTGCATTTGTGTATTCAGGAGGTATTGAAAGGTTGGACTCTATCTTGGGGATGTTTTCCAACCTGAATGATTCTAAGAGGTCAACCAAAGCTGGTGTTTTCTAAAATGATTTTATTTTGACTCTGCAGAGCGAACGATTGCAGTCTGACCTGATTGTGTGTATAGTCATTGGTGTCCTCTATTTTGCAATTCATGTCAGTACAGTATTTACAGTTTTACAGGTAAGGTATTACTTCATGTCTTCAGTTTGCCTTCTGTATGCATGTACTCTCGTGTGATATAAAGTATGTTCTGGTAGTTCACAGAGTCTTCTGGTTAATTTTAGGTAGTCTTTAAATGTATAGCATGACAAATACATGACTGAAGATCTTCACCTTTATGAGCTCAAAAGATCATCTTCCCTAGTGTTCTTCTTGTCTTCTAGACTTTTGTTTTAGCTCCTGACACAAAACACCCTCTTTGAGTCCTCTATTGCGATTAAATAGTGTCAGGATTATTTTGAAATAAAGAAAAATGAAACTTTAAAAACATGTTTAAAATAGTTAGTGCTTGAAGTTTGAGGGGCTGGATGGACCTTGACTCAGCAGTTCCATGCTAGCATGGCTCTTTGTAGATTACAGTATATGGCAGTACCCCTGTATTGGAATATATGAGGCAATAGCCCTATTATACACTGGAATGATTATTTACAGGACTTCAAAGATTATTTTGAGTTTCAATTTTTTGACTTGTCAGACTAACTAGTGTTGCTGCTTTGGATGCTTTTAATGACTCTATGTAACTCTTGTGATAATGGGCATGGGACTTGATCCTGTGCTTGAATTTAAGTAAAGCATTTCCCTCAAGGGCTGCAGTTACTGAGTTTCATATATTGGTATTTCTGTTATGAAACCATTGATTAGCTTATGAATAGCCTTCTGTAAGGCAAGTGAAAATTTCTGGCATGTATTTTAGAAGGATTTTACCTTCCTGCTGCTGTCTAAAGTTAAAGTAAGAAATTAATTTTAAAAAGCATAAACATTTATGTAACTTCATGCCTTCAGGTGACGTGCATTACTTAAGCATCTGTACTTGTATTTTTTGAGGAAAGTATCCCTTTTATTGTATGGCTGAATTTCAGCACTCCACCTGAAGTTTCTCTCCCCCACATTTGAGAGACTTGACTGTATGCTCTTTACCATTTGTAAATTTCAATAGGTTTGGCTTCACAAAGAACTTATGACATAATGCAGTTCCAGTTTTACAACTATCTAGACTTATGTAGAAATGTAGTGAAAATTTTCATGTGTAGAAAGTATTGTGAAATCCAACCATCATCCCATGTTAATTTTGCAGTAGTTTCTGACTTCTGTGGAAGGGATTGGTCCTGTGGGAGACTTCTTACCTTCTCAAGTGAATGAGAAATTAATGATTTGTTTTTGCTTATGCTTATATCTCCTTTTATCCAGCAGATGGAAATGTAAATTGGGTTCAGCCTTTAGAGAATAGTACCTTTATAAAATGAAATGCATATGGGTCAGGAAAAATGGACTGTGAAAAAGACTGGTGCACTAGTTTTGCTTGAAAGTGCATTTCAACTTAGTGAAAATTTGTTAGATACAGAGGTTTTTTATTCCTCACAGGGTTTCTTGTTTTATCTTAAAATCGGTAGTAAGAAGAAATAATATTGCAGGAGCACCTGCCTCTATGCTGGAAAATACAGTAGCAAAGTAATTTTTTATTTTGTTTGTAAAATACAAATCTTAATTTCTTCAATTCTTCTTTTTAGCCTATTTTAAGTTATGTTCTCTATGCATTGGTGGGTACGGTAGGCTTTGTGACCCATTATGTTCTGCCTCAACTCCGAAAGCAGCTTCCTTGGCATTGCTTTTCTCACCCGCTGCTGAAAACCAAGGAATACCATCAGTTTGAAGTCAGGAGTAAGTACTGTCTGTAACACTTCCTTGGACTTGCTGTAGTTGCTGACCAGCTTGTGTTATCTGTTGATTCCCTTAATCTCTTTACTATTCTCACCACTGGAGAATTTTATTGTATCTGATATATAAATGAATGAGTTTCTCAGTTCCTTATGTTTTGATTCCATGACATGTTATGAATCTTTTTAACTGGTGATGATAATAGAAGTGTTAACATTATCACAGAGCAGTTCTACTAAGACAGTCTTCAAAATCTTAAGTGGCAGTTTGTGTTTATGATTGTCTCAAGAATTTTTCATAGACATCAAGTGTGTTTGACTATGTATTTCTTCAACGCAAGTTTTCAGATGTTTTAGAGGATTAGGTGTGGTGAATGCTGGTGGAGACTTCATCCTGGCACTGATTTGGTTTTTAATAGTATTGTTGACATGTTTAACAACAGAAAATAGTGGAAGTGGTCAACTGATGGATGAAGACACCATGGAACCAGTCTTACAACTGGATCTGCATAGATATGTGTTTGCAGTTGTGCTAAAGCCTGTTTTTCTGTGGAATCTTTCCCCAAAGATGCAGAAAAGATCAAGTTATACTGCTTATCAGTTTTCCAGAATGGATAAATGTCATGGTAGATTGTGGGGACTGAACTGTTAGAATGTTTTTATTGTTAACAGCAGACTTAAATTCCTGTATAAATTGCCTTGGAAAGAACTGAAAGCATTTTGGTTTTTCTTTTCAAATAGTTGTCAAAACAAGAAAGCATTCTGCTGCTTTCAGGAGCAGACAATTATGAGAATTGATTTGCAAACTTTCTACCTTTTTAGCAGCCATTCAGTGTGAACTTTTCATTAATGTCTAACTTGTGGGGTTTCCCAGTGATTGCATATAAAGATGGATAAATATGGGTAGCAATTGTAGTATGATGTCAGACTTTATCTGGAAAAAGTGAAAAGTTCAACTGTATGCCTTAGGTCTTTAATCTCTGAAACTAGAAAAGCTACATTTGGTGCATCAATATTTACCATAACTTTCGAAATTAAGTCTTCTAGCCTATATTGTAGAACAAAATTTTCAATCTTAATTTGCATTAATTTGAAACATACTTTACAATTATTATAGAAGTTTAAAAGAAGTTGCTGAAATTACAGACATTTGTGTTGGCAGGTAACATAGGCTCTTCGGTATTTACAGAGTTGTAAACCAGGAGTCCTTCAGAGGGAATAGGGTTGAAAAACATCCTTTTGTGTGAGATAAAATGCATCATTTCAAACAGCTTCATCAATAGCAATATTGAAATTATTGAAGAGGTGGAAACCAATTTGTTTCCTTCTGTGTACAATAAACAAGTAGCTTGGAAACTGTTCTGTTGTGTGAACATTGCAAAAACTCTACTGGGGCTACTGATAGGAGCTTCTCTTTATTTTGGTTAAATAAAACTACAAAACTCCATTGTGAGAAAACAGCTAAACCAAGTTAATTGGATAAAGAATCTTTATTTTGTAACCAGAGATTTTTGATTTGACAGTGCCATCTGATTTCTGTTTTTTAATGTATCTTGACAGATGCTGCACATGTTATGTGGTTTGAGAAACTTCACATTTGGCTCCTTTTCGTAGAGAAGAATGTTATCTATCCACTGATAGTCCTCAATGAGCTCAGTAGCAGCGCTAAGAATATTGCTAGTCCAAAGAAACTGGATACTGAGTAAGTATAAAAGTATAAAGTGATCTTGAGTATGTTTGCTGTGTTGGAAAATTAGTGACTTTTGGCATCAATGGGAAGACAGGACACCTGAATGGTACTGTCTTAAGAGTAAGGCAAGGAATAAATAAAGCTTTTCTTTATTTAAAAGCCTGTGTAAAGCTGACTCTAAACTGATGGGAGTATTGCACTGTTAAACTACACACTCCTGCAAAGATAAATCATTCAACTCCTAGCATGTACTGTGAAGATGGCACATTGCAGAATTACTTAGTAGTGTGATAAGTTTGCTTGTTGACCTTCAGAGTCTATAATAGATTATCCAGATGGCAAGTTCAAGGTAGTGTTGATATGTTCTGGTATTTTACCAGGTGTGAATTTCAGACTTGTTCCCTGAGTTGGTGTGCCAGTGTGCTGCCCCTCTGTAGCTTTCTTCTCTCGTCAAGGAATTCCCCAGACTTCCTAGCCCATAAATATAATCCATATCTAGATGGAATTGCACACTGCTTCTTAAATTGAGTCTTAGTTATAATCCCTTGAGCAGTGTATCTAACTGTCTCAGCAAATGATAGCTCAATATTAGGCCTTGCATTTTTTGCCTACAAGGAAACAGTTACCAGTGTCTTTTTTTGATTTGAAGTTCTATTAATTTAGAAGAAAAGAGAGTATAAATATTCAAGTGAAAAAGAAAATATTTTGGGGGGCATGTTATTCAATTAATTTTGTGGGGTGGTATGTGGTTTTTTTGGCTTTCTCAATTTTAATCCATTTGTCTAGTAAATTCTTGCTTTGGGTTCATCAGTGTCACTATGAGACCTTTGGGAGGAATATTGCTATTGTATTACTTCAACTTCTTTTTCTAATAACCCTTTAATATGTCAGTTGTTATGTCTGAAGAAAATTGCAGTTCCCTCAGTAGAAATTAGAGCAGTACAGTCAGGCAGGAAATGATAATCTAATGTTCATTAACGTCCTCTTGATGATTAATCTAGCATTTTTGCATTATCGCATTCATAACCTAAATTAAAGACTAGATTTCTCTTCAGATTTCAAGGATATTTCATCTCCTGATTTTTTTAAAATTTTTTTAGTGGCACACTTAGAAACAATGCCAATTCTTGAACATTGAGTGGCTTGAGAGTACTGATGAAAATATTTAGATAGTAAACTTTTTAAAAAAAGAAATCTGAAATTGTCTTTAAAAACCAACAAATTATTAACTTCCCCCCCAATTCAAGAAACAAACACAAATAATAGTTTGAAGGGATTGGTATTGCATAACAGCACAACTTAAATGGTGTTTAAACCCCTTTCAGAGAACAGGTAATAATTGTTTTGTGTGACTTCCTTTCACAGGTTGGGTGCTTTAATGATCACAATAGCTGGCTTGAAGTTACTGCGTTCATCATTCAGTAGCCCAACGTGCCAGTATGTCACTGTTATTTTCACAGTGCTCTTCTTTACTTTTGATTACAAAAGTTTTACTGAGACCATGCTGCTAGATCTCTTCTTCATGTCCATACTCTTCAGCAAGGTAACTTTCAACTATTTTGAGGTGTTTCAGTTCATCCAAAGGGGAAAAGAGGTGGATAGTCCTGTCTGATAGGTAATCTTGCAGTTTCTCAGTCTTTGTACTGTAATAGATATGCTGTAAGGCAGCTAGGACTTCTCTTTCCCAAAGCATTTATGTTGGCTTAAGAAACCATATGTAACTTTTTAAATCTCCTGAGTTTGTACATAGAATGATGAAGTGCATCTTATGTTACTTGCTTTTATAATTGCATCCTTTTTCTAAGTCTCAAAGCTTGTGGTACATCAGTAAGAACTCTAGGATGACAAGTAAATTCCTCAGGATGCAAAACATGTTGATTGTTAGCAAACATACTGAATTGTTTTTCTTTTTTTTTTTTCCCCTGTAGCTTTGGGAACTCTTTTATAAACTGAGATTTGTATATACCTACATTGCTCCCTGGCAGATCACATGGGGGTCTGCCTTCCATGCTTTTGCCCAGCCCTTTGCTGTGCCACGTATCCTTTGAAAATGCAAACTTTCTCCTTTAGTCGTGTATTTATAACTTTTGAGTACTGCATTGTAATGGATTCTGTGTTTTGGGCTAAAACTGAAGGAAGAGGTTTGTCTAGTGAGTATTTACATAGAAACTGTGCACACTTTGTACCTTGTTACAATGCTATGTATTGTATGGTAACAGTAGGAATAGCATCCTGATGTAAAAGAAACATGAACCAGAAATTATTCTGAAAATCACACAGCTTTTCTTTTGTCATTCCCTTTTACAGGAGTCACTAAATCATGGTTTTAGTCCTTGAGTTTTGCATTTTAAACTTCTCTAGGCTGGTGTGAATGGAGTGTTGAGCTAGTATTTTCAACAAAATTTTTGGGAATGAATGCGATGTCTAGTGCTGGATTTTCATCTGTTTCTGTTTCTAAAACCAAAAAGAATCCCTTTATTGCTGGAAATGCTACAAACATCTTTGCTACATAGAAATTCATAGAGATCTTGTTTTGTTCTTTGTTGGTATTGCTGTCTGCATTGAACACTATCACAGAAGCTTAAAAAAAGTAGTTGTTGCTTTGCTTTCCTTAATTCTCTTATCCTATAGATTCTGCCATGTTGTTTGTCCAAGCAGCTGTGTCAGCTTTCTTCTCTACTCCACTGAATCCTTTTCTGGGAAGTGCAATATTCATCACTTCATATGCCAGGCCTGTCAAGTTCTGGGAAAGAGACTACAAGTAGGTGAAATAATAAGTTTGGTTGGTTTTGTTTTGTTTGTTTGGGTTTTTTTATTTTTTTCAATTTAGATATGTCTGATATGGTGGTTTGGATATTTTTTTTTGTTTGTTTACTTTAACTTGTGAATTTCTGCTGTTTTTTCCCCCCTCAGAGGAAACTAGTATAAGGCACTGAAAGTTTTCACTGAACTTGTTTCTGAAATACTGTAGCAGCTATTTTTTACACTAGGATCATTTGCTTCAGCTGCTTAAGTAATTTTTACTTAGAAGTATGCCCTCCTCTACTTTTGGAATTTATGGTATTGTGAAGTGCAATTTTCATCAAAAAGTGAGTTTATGTTTAAAAAAGTTTTGAGGAGCAGTTCATACATGTATTTTACCTGTGTTCATTATTGTTTTGCTCACAGCAAAACTGCCTAAACTTAACACAAAAACCTTCAAAAGTAAATAATTTTTTTTGTTCAAGATGGATTCTAGTAAAAGAGTCTTCAGGTCAGATTATAGTTCTTTTTGTTTTATTTCTCTTAAGCTCCCTATTGCTGATAGTGTATCAGAGCAATAAAATACTGTATAAACAGCAAGGGCAAGTTGAATGGATATTTCTGGTATTTCTTATTTCCCTTCAAACAATAGAACAGTTTAAATGCAATGTTCCAAACCTTAGATTAAAGCATTTTGGTTGTAATTTCAGACAATTAAAGAATTGTCTAAAAATTAATCTTTCACTGAAGTCTACTGAAATGTTAGCTGTGCTAATTTAATTGGTCTTAACTTTTTCTCACATCTAAACTTTATAATACCTAAGAAAATATATGCACTTCTATCTAAAGTGCAGGATTATTCTATGGCTATTTATTGTGGACAAACCTTATTAGGCATTATAATGGTATCATGTACAAAAAATACTTTTACAAATGAGAAGAGCAGCAAACATGCATCTAAAAATATTTAAAAATAACTTAAAAACTATTTTACTGGGAATATTAGTAGTTTATTTCCTTAGACATTCTTGCAGGTATATATTTTGTCTTAAATATGCTTTATTTTATTCTTTTCAGCACAAAACGCGTGGATCATTCAAATACTAGACTGGCTTCGCAGCTAGATCGGAACCCAGGTAGCTCTCCTAGCTGGGTTTTGGTAGCTGGTTTGGAGGTTCTTTTTGAGGGGTAGGGGGCATTTGGGAAGTGAGTTGGTGTATTGTGTTTAGTGGGGTTTTTTTTTTGTTTGTTTTGTGGTTTCTTGTTTGTTTGGGTTTTTTGAGGAGTGAGTTTTCTTATAGTGGCTTTTTTTTTTTTTTCCCGAGTGCAAATGGCTTTGTAAATGCCCTTTATTGGATTTTTATGAGATTCATTATCAGTTTGCCCTCTGATCTTGTCCAGCCGTGCCCAACAGCTGTCACATTGTATACTGTTAGTTTTTCTTCCATCATCTCTCTTGCTTTATTCTTTAAACTCTCCCATAAGTTTTTTGATTTCACTCTTAGGTTTGTGTTCCTGCTTTACCTTTTTATTTTTAATTGTAGTAGGCATGAAACTATTTTGCTTTTTATTCTTGAGTAGTTAAAAAATGCCAAGAATTATTTGAGGGTGTCTCAATGTCCTGGTAATGAGACCAGTACAACAGACATCATTGAGATAATATCTGTGCCCATTTGCTTTTGCACTTTATTATCTTGAGTAGGTTGATGGGAGATGCATGAGTGGAACTGAAGGAATAATTTAGAAAATCGAGGAGTGACCAAGAAAAAATTTGATTCAAAATACAAATGTCCCTTGGCATTAATTTGGAGTAGTTGCTCTGTAAAAAAGGGGAAGTAGGGGGTAGAGTGTGAAACAGCATTGTGGTTAAGAAAGAGATAGGATTCAATGTGAAGTAATAATTGGCATTCAGGGTTGATCTTTTTCTGCAGTTTCAGATAACCTAAACCCAATCTTCCTGCAGGTTCAGATGATAACAACCTGAATTCTATCTTCTATGAGCATTTAACTCGTTCCCTTCAGCACAGCTTATGTGGAGACTTGTTGTTGGGTCGCTGGGGAAACTACAGTACTGGGGACTGCTTCATCCTAGCCTCTGACTACCTCAATGCACTAGTACACCTTATAGAGATAGGAAATGGCTTGGTCACCTTCCAGCTGAGGGGGCTTGAATTCAGAGGTGAGTGTCTTAGGTGTCTTTAGCTGCACTAAAAAGTAGGCTAGTGCTTTGGACACTTAAGTTATTTTAGTTCTGTCCTGTTAATAAATTGCATTGAAAGTGGCCTGCAGGGCCTCTTGATGCTAAGCCCTCTTTCCATTTTAGTGCAACATGGCTCCTTGTTAAAGAAACCTAACTAAGATGGGATCCTAGAGTAATAAATAAAGCTATCTAAATCTTTGGTGTTTGTTGGCAAATAGTTCACTTAGTGTTAAATGAATTTAATTGGAAATAGGTTGAATTTTAAAGTCTTCTAAACACAAGTTCACATTAAAGCTATCATATAAAGCTTTCAATTTTTTCTTCTTTGCTTTGTTTCATCCTAAGGAACTTACTGTCAGCAGCGAGAAGTAGAGGCCATCACTGAAGGTGTAGAGGAAGATGAAGGTTTCTGTTGCTGTGAACCAGGCCACCTCCCTCACATGCTTTCCTTTAATGCTGCCTTTGGGCAGCGTTGGCTGGCTTGGGAAGTGCTTGTAACAAAGTATGTTCTGGAGGGTTACAGCATCACTGACAACAGTGCAGCTTCCATGCTTCAAGTCTTTGATCTCCGGAAAATTCTCACCACTTACTATGTGAAGGTGTGGTTCAGCCTCTGGGGGGAGGCTGGCTGGGCTACACCTGGGAACTGCTCAATGTCTTGAACTCACAATGTCTGTCACATGAGGCTCATAGGGTGAGGTGATGATTACAGGTATATGAACACCTTCTGCAAAGAGGGACAGAGTTTGTTGTGCTGATGGTGACTCAGTACTCTGGTGCTTGAGCAGGACAATGGCCCTGTACTCCAGATCAGAGAGAGGACACTTCCAGCTGAAGTTGGAATAGAAACTTTAAAACTGTTACCCAAATACAATAGCTCTGTTGTAAATGAAAAGTTGGTTAGTTTCTTTCTTAAGACAAAGCCAAGCTGCTTTGGTCTTCATAAGTTGTTCAAACCCATCTTTGGTTCTTAAAGAAGAAACAAGCCCTCTCCTCCAGTTTTAAGATGACTGTGGGGCTCAGATGTACTAATGTACATCTCAATACCTCAGTGTAATAACTGAGATCTTTCATAAGCTACTCTCTTTCTGAGAGCTGAAAATTTTCAGGTTAAAGTACTTCCAAGATACTTATTCACACATGCACTCAGGTTGTGTTCACTAGCACAGGGGTCTTATGCTGTTGTGTGTTTTAGCTTTTTTTAAATTTAGAATTTTTAAAAAATTTGGTACCTAAGCCTCCATGTTAACTAAATAAAAATTTTTATGTATTTGTTTTCTGCAAAAATTACAGTGAGGATCTTATTCAATCCTTTTTTACTTTCCTTATTCCTTCAGTCTAGGCTTCAGAAATTCTGACAGCCTTTGAAAAATACTCCTATACACCACCTGTATTGTATTTTCTGTGGAAATTTGTTGTACCTGTGAGTGATATAAATGTACTGTGTATCAGTTTTGTTCATTTTCACAAACATAATGGAAATAATTTGAAACAATTGAGATTGCTTAGTGGGTTTTTTAAATTGCAATATTGACTCATATTTTTAACTGCTGCCATTTCAGGGAATTATCTATTATGTCACAACATCCCCCAAGCTAGAGGAGTGGTTAGCTAACGAGACAATGCAGGAAGGACTGCGGCTGTGCACAGACCGCAATTATGTGGATGTAGACCCAACATTTAATCCCAACATTGATGAGGATTATGACCACCGTCTGGCAGGGATCTCACGGGAGAGCTTCTGTATGATATATTTGAACTGGATAGAATATTGCTGCTCTCGAAGAGAAAAGGTAAGTATGTGAGGAAAGCCATTTGCTGTTCTAGGATGGTGTCACATTTTCCTGTTGGTTTGACTTACAGATGGGTTTAATGCTGATTTTTAAATTAAGTGTGTGTAATCAAAGTATTTTGATTGAAACTGTTTTAATCTTCCAGTTTTGAGATGGGAATTTAATAGGTTCTGTAAGTAATGTATGGTTTAACCAGTTAATTAATGAATTTTATTTGCCAGCTCAAATCAATCGTAGTTGAATCTTAGACATTCATCTATATGCAGAAGATGGGTATGTCTGCAGAATTGATGTTTTAAACGTAGATATCAGTGTTCACAAATCATTCCTAATTAAACAAAAAAAGACCAAAACAAAAGTCCCTAAAATCCAAGATACCTGCTTCCAGCTTTCTCAGTGATCACATGATACCATTCCTTTGGTCCACTGCAATTGTTGGCTTATGAAAACAATCATCCTACATTCAACCTTTTCTTTTTTCCACAATCGTTTCACCTTTTAAATAGGAGTTTGTATGTTTGTAGAGGAATGCCTTGACTTTTTACTGTATTTTACTTTGTAAAATAACTGTGTCAAATTAGCTTTGCCTTTGAGAATAAGCAGAAATTGATTGAGATTAAAGGGATGGGTATATAATTGGAATGTACATGTTTAATGAGGGATCCAAGACTTAAGGGTTCAGTTTCGGTTTAGAGGTAAAAGTTGAAGCCTGTTTTAATGGGGGTAAAATTTAATGTGCTGTGGTCAAAGGACAAACAATAGCCAAAGAAAATTATTTCCCTCTAGGAAATGAACATGAAATATGTACTGAAAAATCAGATTTAATCTCTTAATTGAATGTGATGCCATTTGCTGGGACATTATACACTCTGGCTATAGTACTGGCTTTGAACTGAGGGCAAGTTTCCCTATCCACTTGACTAAAGCTGTAGTCTAGGGAAGTTGTCAGATAAATCAGGCTTAAATACTCCTAACCAGTCATAAGCCACTGCATTCACTGAAAATATCTTTGTCTAAACCCCATAATTTTGTTAATCAGCAGTGAGACTGCAAGATACATTATGGGGAATGTAGCATCCATCTGTTTAGCTTGCAGTTTATCTTATTTCTAATAATATAGGTGTGTTTACCTTTACAAGTATTCTTAGGTACTTGCAAAACTCTTGCTCAGACTTTGAATCAGAATTGGTTTTTTGAGTGACTGCTGTGGTACGTACGTACACAGACTTGAGAACTGCCATGTTTGACAGTCCTTCTGCAGAATCTTTTTTCACTGGCCATTTCTTTATTCCATTCATCTAACTTATTTTTTTCTTTTGTTATTGCAAGCCACTGGATTCAAGTAAAGACTCACCCCTAGTGACATTGTGTTATGGACTGTGTGTTCTGGGACGGAGAGCATTGGGAACAGCTTCACATCATATGTCTAGGTAATAAAATGTTACTGCTGTAAGCTTCCTATCCTCAAAATCCCTTGGAGTTCTTAGATTGGGGTTTAGATAAGTATCTTTTCATAGAAGAAATAGATAATTCATGTCGTCTTTCATTAAACTGGGCCGATTTGCTATGTACCTTGTCTTTATTACAAGAGCCAGTGAAATGCAACTGAAGAAAAGCAAATGTGGGAGAACTTGCAGCTAAGCATATAGTTTAATTGAACCTAATTCAAGATGGGAGTTCTGGTATGGATAAGTTGTAACTAATTTAGAACTGATTGATTTCTAAAAGTAAGCTCTATTTCCTGCACCAATTAGATGTCCTATATGGAAGTAGCAGGAAAAAGAGGAAAGTTTGTTAAAATAAAGAACTGATATGTCTTGGTGCATGTTAGATGAGATCATTGTGGTTTAGCTGGCTCCGTGGCAAGCAGTTGTGTTTTGTACAAATCTTCAACTCAATTCTGTTGTCATATGACAATTCTCTTGCAGATTGACAGCCTCAGTTTTAGAAAGCAAATGTAACATACAACCATAAGGGTCAGGAAATTAAAATGTGATGGCTTAAAAAGAAGCATAATTGGATGGGGAAGCTATTGATCAGCTGGATGCTGACTATAAAACCTGTTCTACTTCAGTTTCAGGGCAACTGTTGATTAATTATTCTAAATACCAGCCAATTGTCTGTTGAAGGTTGTATATATTTGGAGTTGTAAGATTCATCAGAGCATATTTGCTTTCTCACTCTTAAATTAGCTTAGTAATTGAAAATAGTGCCTTTTAAGCATGAAAAGTTGACAAGATAATTATTTTTCTAAAGCATGGACAACTGAAGTTGCATATTCTCTTTAACTGCTCGGTTGTGTTATATACCCTGAAAAGTTTTGCCTTTAAAAATCTTCAGAACTAAATGAGGCACTCCTCATGATATTTATTTGCTTTAGTACATGTAAATAGTCAGTTATATGTGCAGTTTGTTCATTACCTGTTCAGTGCAGATAGACATCTGATGTACCAAATTTTTTTACGCACGTCTTTTCCCTCTTATCCTGTAGCTTACCTTGGTAGAGTAGAATTGTGTGCCTTTCTGTGAAGCTCAGTAGTTTCTTTTCAGTTATGATAACTGTGGGAATGTTTGTGCTTCTGTTAATATTTGGATTGCTTTCATGTTTTTTCCCCCTGAACAGTAACCTGGAATCCTTCTTGTATGGCCTGCATGCCCTGTTTAAGGGTGACTTCCGTATATCTTCAATTAGAGATGAATGGATCTTTGCTGACATGGAATTACTGAGGAAAGTTGTGGTTCCTGGAATTCGGATGTCACTGAAGCTGCATCAAGTGAGAGATTACATAGAAAGATGTGTCCAGTTTTTTATTTCTGTGCATTTGTTCTTTTAAAAATTAGTGGCTGGGAAAAAGAGCATGAGAATAAAAAGATTGTGATAGAAATTGACAAATGAAAATGAGGGAGTATCATGTCTTGTCCTTTGATTTATTTCAGCTTTTGTGAGAGGTGATACAGAGGAAAAGAGTATGCTGTTTATGCTCAGAGCTTGAAAATTACATTAACTGTAGATCAGAGAGCATGTCAAGCCCTGTTTCATACCTATCTAGAGATTTCCCTTATGAACAGTGTCTCTGATATTTTCCTTCTTTCTTTCTTCCCTACACATATGTAATTGGTTTAAAAGGCTATGCATTCAAAGCTGCATAGTCCTCTCCTCCAGTGGGAGTTGTCTTTCTTGTTCTTTTTACTTTGAAGTGTTGTAATCACAGGTTTCAGGTGAGAATGAGAAGGTTGCTATTCCATAAGCTGAAATTAGTTTGTCTTTGTAGTGAAGTGTGGGTGAAGATGAACAATCTCAAATTCGGTCCAGTGCATGTATTAACTCAACAAGTACAAGAAAACATGTACTTAATGATAAGCACTCTGTAAGGGTGGGAGAAGTGTTGGTACTCAGGAGGAATAGATTGCCTTAAAATCATAAGTAAACAAATCTTACTTGCAGTTTAAAAATTATTATTAAAGTTTCTTTTTGTGCCTTCATTGCAGTCTGGACTCTCCCAAAACTAGCAGTGATTGAATTAAATTGTTCATGTAGTACAAACTCTGAATTTAGGACAATGTGCGTGTTAGGTGTACATATAGCAAAGCAGAATAATTACCAAATCATTGCTGAAAACAGCAGAAGTACCACTTAAACAACTCTGTTACTGTGTCAAATGGGTTTGATGGAAGTCAGACAATGAAAAGTAAGAAAAAAACAGATCACACTAATAATGAAAAATAAAAGTTCTGAACATTATTCTGTTACTCTCTGGAAGATCGTCTTACTCACTTGCAGTGCATGAACATACCTAGGCTTCAGTCAGTGTGGAAATTTAGCTATTAACCACAATCGTTTTTAAACCAGAAAATAATGTTACCCAATACCGAATTGAACTTGCAATTTTTGTGTTTCTATTTGACTGGTAGTAATGTAAGTTGTCTCATGCTAAAAAACTTTGTCATCAAATGTGGACTTCTTAATAGTAAATATTTACTGCTATTTTCATATAGTACAATCTCAGTGAATAATCACTGCTTTACTTAAGTGTTTTACAGTTGGAGGTTTATAAATTGGAGAAGCTAAAACTAAAAAGCTTCTGCCAACGGTATAAATAGATATAAATCTAGTGTAAAATTCACCTAGAAATTTGCTTTAATCAGTGATAGGCAGGTCCTTCCAATGGTTTTGGTATTAAGTTAACAAAAGAAGCAAACAGAATCAATCTGTTATAAGTGATCTTTAACAGTGTTCTAAAGTATGTATTTGATACTTTTGATGACTAACTTTGTGTAATGCACTGATCATTTCAAAAGTTTGAGGTGTGAAATGTTCTATTTTTATATGTAGTTACATGTGATATATTAACATACCTTATTGAACATGTATTATTGCAAACAGGATCACTTCACTTCTCCAGATGAATATGATGATCCTTCTGTCCTTTATGAAGCTATAACAACTCATGAGGAAAATCTGGTTATAGCACACGAAGGGGACCCAGCTTGGCGGAGCGCAGTTCTTTCCAATTCTCCGTCCCTTCTCGCCCTGCGCCACGTGATGGATGATGGCACCAATGAATATAAAATCATTATGCTCAATAAGCGCTATCTCAGCTTCAGGGTCATTAAGGTAAGCTTTATGTACATTTTATAGTGTGGCAGCAAGTTACACTGTATTTTAATAACTACATTGAACTGCTGCCTCAACTGAAATCTTCACTGTTTTGTTATTAATAGGGCTGGTTCTTCTCGTACAGTGCAAGCATTGTATCAGAAAATCAGTTCCTTCTCACTTAAATGTTTCCTCATCCCATTCTTAGATTTGTTTATCCTCACTGTTGCTGCCTGTGTTCCTAAGTGCAGCCTGTAGAAGAGCTGCATATGAATGCTGGCAGTTCTGCAATGGAATACTGCACGTGCTCACAAAAGCTTTGCATAACGCAGCAGTCACTACATGCTCTCACTGCTTCACTTTCTGACACAGGCTCTCTTCTTGGCTTTTGCAGGTCAATAAGGAGTGTGTACGTGGCCTGTGGGCAGGACAACAGCAGGAGCTTGTCTTCCTGCGTAATCGTAATCCAGAAAGAGGAAGTATCCAAAATGCTAAACAAGCTCTGAGGAACATGATCAACTCCTCTTGTGACCAGCCAATTGGATACCCAATCTATGTCTCACCTTTGACTACTTCCTATTCAGATAGTCATGAACAGCTAAAGGACATTCTTGGGGGAGCCATCAGCTTAGGAAACATCAGAAACTTCATAGTGTCTACATGGCACAGGTGAGCTGAGGAAAGGGCTTCTCATTAGTGATCATGCTCTCATATGCCATTAACTATTCTTGCACAGACCCAACACTGTATAATTTATAATATTCAATCACGTGAAAAAAAATATATTTTGACTTTTATTTTAGGCACCAGTAACATATGGCAACTGCTTTGGTACAGGATTAATCTCCAGGGCTGAGTAATACATCACAAACTATGTAAATGAGAGCTCAAAGGAAAGAGTACCAAGTCTAGATGCAGGAACTGCAACTTCAGATCTAATGTTAGGTCTGATAATGTGAGACAATGCAACTTCTGTACTGTGCTGTTCAGTATGATGGCTTTTGCAGTCTGTAATACTGTCTTTATAGAATCAGGACTGTTTGGTAGGGTTCCTGTCAGGCAAATATTTAGCATGAAAGTGCCTATATTAATGTTTTAGGGCATGCTCATACATAGTTATGCAAGCTTTAGCCGTTGTTCAAAATCTCACAAGTGCTTATATGTTATATAATACTGGATGCTAGTGCCAGAATAAGTAACTGGAATGATATAATTCCATGTGACCCCTGGGTAATCCAGTACAAACTCCTGCTGTCTATGTTTTGTAGGCCATGAGAACTTTTACTGCACTCCAAAAGCAGCAGCGGCAACTGTGTGGCATTTTGAAATGTGCATCCCAGTTCTTAGTAGTTCCAGGAGCTGGTGCCATGGTCTGAACAGTGCTGTAGCTGTTCTGATGGTTATATTTATCTTAGACATATCAGAACAGAACATGCTGCTTCAACCAGAGTGCCAAAAAAACGACATTTACCGCAGTCTGTGGTGTTTGTCTCTTAGTGCCATCAGCTTGTCCAGCTTGATGGAGTGATAGGTGTAAGCATGACACACAACAGTATTTGAATCCAAGGTTTATGCTTCAGGATTCTGTGTCCTGGGAGAAAAAAGAATATTGGAAAAGAGTGCTCGGTGTACTTGAGTGTGACAGAAAAGAAAAATTAAAAGTAGAAACTGAAGGGACGAGGATATGTGCTGTAGTTTTTGTGTCCATTTGAAGTATGTTAGTACAAACAATGTGATGAAAAAAACTGTGGTTATGTGTACTGGAAAATGGTGGCTAACCTACTGTTTGAATGTTCAGTATGTGCTTTAAGCAATTGTGAGTGCACTACTGAAGATAACAGAAACCAAATACATTAAAAATCCAGCAAGCATTCTTTTCTTGCTAGTCGGTGCATACAAAGATTTTTTTTCTGTTTAACAGTTACACGACTATTGTGTTAAGTAGTGTAAGTTTTACTGACTGTTCCAAAACAATCAGGATGTTCTGTGAGCATTTGAGTTGGAATTTTACCACTTCTTTGTACTTCAGAGGTGGCATAATTTAAAAAAAGCTAATTTATATGATCATTTGACTTGTCATAAATAACCTGTTATTGAATAGCTGTCCTGAAGAAAATTGCAATCTCTTAGAAAGCAATGTTTATATATGCAAAGCATATTCTGAGAAAATAAAGTTAAGTGTTAACTGATTTTTAGTAAGTTCTGTCATGAAACATTTCTTAGAATCCTAATGATCAGGAGATGTACCTTAATGTATCACTTGCATTATGTTTCCAGACTAAGGAAAGGATGTGGAGCTGGCTGCAATAGTGGTGGAAATATTGAAGATTCAGATGCTGGAGGTGGAGCTTCTTGCACAAGTAACAATGCAACTATCAATGAGTCACAGAGCAGCATGTCACAAGGAGGAGGGACTGCAACTACAGGGCAGGGACCTGGAACAGTACAGCACCCTCCTGTTGCAGCTCATCCCACCACTTTTCCTGCAGCTCATCCACCAACTCATCCCTCCACTCTGGGTAAAGTTGAAACATAGAAACACTTCATACAAGTTTAGTCCTATAGCCAGAACAGTCCTTTCAGCTCTGTGGCTTAAATTAAAAGAAAAAGCAAACAAAAGTGCTGTAATTTTATGTTGTGTTAAGAGCTGCTGGATTAATCTCAAACTACAGTACTATTTTGTGCAATACAAGGTTCCCAAACAGATATGATAAATAGGGGTATAGTTGTACTGACAAAATAGATTAAATAACTTTTTCTAAAAGGTTTCTATAGACTGGATCTTTTAGTTTGTTGTTTTCAAATGCTGAACTCATAATTTTTGGGGAATTATTATATTTCTTATTTATACAGTGAAACAAGCTCTCTTATTTGCACAGTATTCTAGCTAAATCTATCCACTTGTCCATAGTGATCTGTATTTAAGGAGATGACAAATACTAAAGCTGAGAAAAAGTCTTTCAAACATTGTCTTTACTCACAAAGAAAATATAGATGTATGTAGCTGAATGAACATGATTAGATCTATCAGATGAGGAGAGCTATCTGCAAATACTTTGTACAGGAAAAGCAGTTACACTAATGCTCATGAGCTGCAATTTCTGTTTTTGACTTTAAGTGTATTCTATTTGAACTTGTTTTAAAAAAGCTTTTGTGCTAACAAATTTTCTGATCCAAACTTTGAATGTGTAATGAAGCATATTAAGAAAAAACAGTCAGTATTTTGACCATGGGCATCTGTACCTCTTACTGCCTTAAGTATGGTCAACTGAAGGGCTAATATTAAGTAAGTTTCTGTTAAAGCAGCAAGTGGAAGACTTAAGCATTTTTCAAGGTACTTGTCTGATAGGGATTGTGAATTGAACAGAATATGAAATTCTGAGATAAGATGACTGGATTATACTGAAATGCTCTGCTGTGTGAGATGCAGCAGAGATCTTTTGCAAGACATCTGCTTTGGATGATGTTAGTTAGACCGGTCAGTTTTGTGTATCTGTGCGCTAGAACATTTGTGTGTTAGCAATCTAATGTGTGTGGGAGGCTTTATCAAACTTTCCTGATTCTGTATCTTTTACTTTTAGGCACCAGTCACAGCTCTCACTCTGTGCAGTCCAGCCTTGTCAGACATTCCCCTGCCCGTGCCTCAGTAGCTAGCCATTCATCCTACTGCTATGGCAGCCGTCACTCATCTCTCCGCACATCCACAACAGGCTTTGTGCCTTGCCGGCGCTCTTCCACCAGTCAGATTTCCCTTCGCAACCTCCCTTCATCCATCCAGTCCCGCCTGTCCATGGTGAACCAAATGGAACCTACTGGCCAGACTGGGGTCAGCGTGCAGCATGGACTGCCCTCTTCTAGCAGCTCCAGCCAAAGCATCCCAGCCTGTAAACAGCATGCCCTTGTGGGCTTTCTAGGGACAGAAGGAGGGAGTAATGCAGCTGAAACTCAGTCAGGTGGCAGTGCAAGCCCTGCAAATCAAATGCAAGCCAAAAAGGATGACGTTATTTACAGAATCCAGGTGAATAGTCTAGAAGAACAAGTTAACTTATGTTTCCACGTCCTTTTATTAGTTGTTCCTTTGTATGTTGTTGAAATTGCTTACAAATATGCATTCTGGAATATCTGGTATATGGTTTCTGTGCAGTTATGTTTAGAGAATTGATGTAAAGAAAAGGTTTTCTGGACAAGCAGCCTTCCTGCATGTTCCTTTTATGTTTTGCTGTAGTGCAGCTCTGAGAATGTCAGTGGAACTCAGTTCCACTTCATATTTAGTTTACTTTTTATACATTACAGCAGGTAAACCTAAACAGGTTTATTTGCAGGGTAGAAAGCATTTTCTTTGAAGCCAAGTAGATTTTCCACAAAAGTATAAAAATAATTGCTTTCACTTTCATATGTATTTATTCTTTGGTTATATCCACTTCACGGTTTACTAAGCAGCAAACATTTCACTACTGATTAAGTTAATCATGGCAGCCTTACTTGTTTTGTGAAAATCTAGCAAAGTGTATTCCTGCTTTCTTAGCTCTTATTAGCCCCACATTCATGTCATTGGTGTTATATTTGTGGGAAACCTCAAGAAGTGTATTTAGAAGGGTAGATAATAATAAACATGATTCATTGCTGATACCACCTTAGTTTAGAGTAGTCCTTGGTAAATTACATTATAGTGGGCAAAGTTAAATTAATTTTTCAGGTCTGTGCTTAGTAGCTTTTGTTTGCAGGTAAGGGTCCTTTTATGAAGCTGCTTATTAGATCCTCTGTGTGAGGAGGATAAAGTGGATATGTGCCCTTGGATAATGGACTTTATGGAGTTCTCTCTGTCCTTAATTAGGAAGAATTTTTCAGGAGTTTTCTCCTGCTTGCCCTGTGGAAAGGCCAGTTTACTTCAAAACACAGGGTGGGTCTCAACTAACCATGCTAGTAGATAAATACTTCTGCCTAACAATGAATTCCCCACGTTTCTAAGGTATTCTCTAAGAAGTAATGAACCTATTATAACAGCTCATCATTACTTAACTTTTCCCTGCTACTAGACTGTGTGCTGCCAATGCTTCTGTTGTGCCAGCTCCCCAACCCTGCCTTGAGCTAGTATAACGTAAAGAAGTGGGAAAGGGAGCCAGAGCTGTTGCTTCAGTAAACTGGCATATTGTCAGCTGTATCTGAAACCACAGAATAATTTCCAAATTCAATGCTGTTTGAGCTTGGAGAGCCTGGAGCTCAAGTTTCCAACCTTGAAATTGATCAAAAATCAGTTTCAGTGGATTAAAGTTAGTTATCTGGAATTATGCAGAAGGTTACAGTTTATCTGTTTCTTTGAAATTTTGGCTGAACTAACAGTCAAAACTCAATTCCTACTTATAGTTAATGGATCCCAGTCAAGTACTGGAAGGGATCAACGTGTCAAAAAGGAAAGAGCTGCAGTGGCCAGATGAGGTGATACGGCTAAAAGCTGGAAGAAACAGCTGGAAAGACTGGAGTCCTCAGGAAGGCATGGAAGGCCATGTAAGTTTTGCTGGGAAGTTGACAAGCTAAAGGCAGTGTCTTGATTTTGTGGCAGTGTGCCTATATGTCCATGTAAAGATTGATGTGGCTAGGTAAGTTAGATCAGTGGCTCAAAGTCACTGTTGCTGGAAGAGCAGGTCTAGAATACTAATTTGAGGCAGAGAGCTTTTTTCTGCAACTCTGTGCAAAATATGCAGGATGATGTTTCAAATGTTGTCAGTCACCACTCCTTCCTTGCATTCTATCAGCTTGTCATGATCTCTCAGGCATTGCTCTCATTCATTCAACATTCATTTCCCTTTCTTTAAACTGTCTATACCTGGACATACAAAGATCAATTTACTAACAATTCTTAATTGAAAGATTAACAGTATTTGGTTTTAAATTATTCTGATCAAAATAGAGCCAAATAAGATCTTCTTTAGATGTCTCTTTGTTATATAATAGATACATGACTGGTGTTTACTATCATTTAAAGAGGAAATCTGTTCTAACTAAAACTTGTGAAAGCCCATGACTTGAAATTCCATCTCTCTTTTCTCTATGGATGTTACATCTGCAGTTAACAAAAATTCACTGCATTGGCTAGACAACTTATCTCCCAATTTAGGCTCCTTTTATGAGCAAAAAGCCCTGTGTGGTCTTTGAAGCTTTTTGGTTTTTTACTGAGACGTATTTTTTTTGTAAGATCTTGATGTCTCTGAAGTATTCTTTCAGTGATAGAGGGAAGAGTTACTGACGCTGTGTCTGCATTAGTTCATCAATACAACTGTATTTTCATTTGGAATAGATCAGTTTGGAAGGTATTTCTTTGACTGCTTACCTCAGTTGATTTTAGAGATAGATTTTGCCATTTGAAGTCCACATCACTGTGGATGTATGTGCAAACTTCAGGTAAGAAATGGGGATATGCCAGTAACGGTGTACACTCTGTCTACCTTGCTGTTGCATCTACATGAAGAAAAGGCCCTGGAAACACAATTATTCATGGAAGGAATCTATCAGAGTTGCCAGGCCACTCTTAGGGCAGCAGGGTTACATTGTAGGTTACACCTGTGAGTAAAATGCAGTTTTAAGCATTCTCAGTGATATTGGTTTAGACATACAATTGCAGATCAACAATGTCGTAAAAATGGGGAATGTAAATGGTTATATTGGAAAACGTCCTCTTGCCTGATATCATGACAATTTTTTTCAGGAGTTTGAGAGTGTATTTTGTGAATTGCAGCATGCTGATTCGGACAGTGATTGATGCTGTAGAAAGATTAAAACAAGAGGATTTAAAGGTCAGAGTAAGCTGTTGTTCTGAATGCTTTTCATCTATTTTTGGTACAGCATGTAGGCAGGTTTTTCCAGAAGAGCATCTTTTAACCTAATAAGAAAGGGGGGAAAGCACCAGATTATCCTGTGTGTGATTAGGTGGAAAGGATTTAACTTGATGACATAGTTTCCACTGCCTGCTTCAGCTGCTGGTGGTTAAACATACAAATATCAGTAAAGCTTTTAGAACACTCTTCCCTTTCTCATCCTGTGGCTGTGGTCCTTTCTGCAGGTAGGCAGAAATTATTCTTACCTGCTGAGTTTGCTGCTCGTTAAGCAGTTTACCTTATGTCTGCTCTCAGTATGAAGTTCAGCACTCAGTAGTTTAAAACTTTGCTGCTACACAGAAGAAAACATTTTTCCTAACTTAGCTTTTTATCTTGCTAAGTATGCAATGTAAGTTGTATATAAGGCAGAAAGACACTATAAGGTTTCCTCAAGGAAATTACATTTAGCTGTCCTCTTTGAAATGTAGCTACTTTTTCCAGGTTTTGAGAGGATATTATCTTTCTACGATGCATGATACTGGTGTGTATCCTCCAAGAGATTCTTACCACCTCTTGACTACCTAGTGACAACATTTTGCATGTATCAAATAAATGCCAGTCATGATGGAAGAGATGGTAAAACTGAGTATAGCAATATGGTAGTGATGAGTTTTAATCTGTACAACTTTCTACATATGCACAGTTTTTAAGGAGCTATGATATTGACACCTGTAGCTATCTCAAAGGCACCAGTGCTATATTGGACAACAAGGATGTAGTATTTGGGACTTCACTGGAAAACTTTTTACTGCGTCTGGGGACAGGATATTCCTGGTCTCATTCCATACAGCTGTATAAAAATTATATGGACACACTTTGAAGTCAGACTTGAACAGACACTTAAATATCACACTGTTGCATCAAAGAGGAGCTAAAGATGCCATGCCCTGGCTGAAATGCTCTCCCTGTATCTCTGCAGCATAGATCTCATGCAATGGGCAAAGCTAAATGTCCTTTACCCTGTGTAAAGAGAAATTGCCAGCTGTGTATAATGAAGATTGAGTCTCTTGGATTTAGTCTTGGAAGATTGTAGTGTTCTGTCATTTTTTTCCCCCTTTATATCTTTAGGATTCTTGAAAACTTTAATTTTTACAAATTCCACAGCAGTAATTTTACTTGCTTTGTAAAACTTACATTGTCTTGAATTAAGGGTTCTTTTCCCACTATTGGAAAATTTGAGATAATTCTGTTTCTATGAAGCTGATGGTGCTTATACCCATGGTAATGGATCATTTTTATGGCTCCTGTGGGGCACCCAGAAGTAAAGAGTGTGTTTTTAAGGAGGCAGATGAACAGAGACATACTAGGTATAAAAAGGGAACTTCTGGCAGTCAGTATCAGGCAAAATCCTTGCAAGTCGCAGATCAATCTACTTAAATTCTGTAGATCCAAGAAAGTATGGTACAATAATTTGTAGCACTGTTTCTGAACCCCTTCTTCTTTGTGATATCTTTAATTTAAAGTTGTATTTGAATAACTTGATTTAGAAGATCAACATTGAATTCACAGTGCATAGGTAGCAAAATCAGGGCAAGAACTTTTACTTGCAAGAGACAGTAGTTTAAACCTGACTCCTGGTAAACTGCAGCTCTGTGCTGCACAACACTGAGGTACTTGTGTGCAGTTTTTTCAGTTGCTACTCACTTTGGATGAACTGCTTGCTTCTGATTTGAGTCAAATTGTTTGTTCCTACTCAAATCGAAATCAAAATGGCTGCTCTCATGGTTGACCTAAATGTGATTTTAAGCTGCACATCTTCAGCAAGACTTCAACACGCAGTTTATCTGGGTATGCTGTCATTGAAAAATGAGCAGATAAGTCAGTGTAGCACCTGTGTTTTTGTTCCTTTGGTCCTGTAAGGGTCTTGAGTTATCAGCCACAACTTTGATATGGCAGCTCTCTGTGGAGCTTACATTTTGTTATACTTTGTTGTTTTTTTTTCCTCCAGGTGATTCACCGCTGGGTGCCTTGCAGCAGAGATCCAAGTAGTCGATCACATATAGATAAAACCATCCTGCTGGTTCAAATTGAAGATAAATATGTTGCTGTTGTTGAAACTGGAGTCCTTGAACTTGGGGCTGAAGTCTAAACCTCTTTGAGACTGAAACTTCCCCTTCTCCAATGGTTTAGAAGAGAGAAGGGTCCAGAAGAAGCAGCTCCCAGGACACGAAACTTTGGTCCGGTTGTAGGAAAGGACTTGAAACACAGATTTGTCTAAGTCCCTTTCCCCAAATAAACAAGTGTAAGAAATTTTTTTAAGTTGTTAGCTGCTGAAGAAACACTTGCATGAAGGATAGATTTGTTGAGACATATCTTTTGTTTATAAATTTTGTTATGCATTGCGTAATGCTTTAAATCAACAAACTTTTCAGTTCTAAGATCAGAGCACCTCATATTTTTCTAATTGTTTTGCCAAAAATTGCCATGTCTTGTCACAGAGTGTGTGGAATTCATCCACCTTATTTTAATGAAATTGACTACAAACCTTCAGTTTGGTGAAACAGTGTAAGGGTTTCAGGTGTGGCAAGAAGAGACTGAACAGATGTATAGATTCTTATTCCTTATGAGCTAAACATTAATGAGAACTGCACTAATTTTTTTACAGCAATGCACTAAAAACAACCCTGAGATTGCTGAGAACATTTATTTATATATATAAATATAAGTATATAAAATACCATTATTTAAATTGCCTTTGGGATTAATCCCCTCCCTCTCCATATACATGTTGATGGTAAGGGCTGTGCCATGGGTTTGGTTCTGTGTTCTGTATTTCGTACAAGTGCATTTGCTGCATCCTCTTCACAATAAATGGTAAAGTAACAAATTGTAGAAAAGCACCTGAGTATCCCTGTACTACATCAGACTTTATTGTGGTGGCAGTGGTACCTCAAGCCTGTACAACACATCTAGCTTTAAAGTGGGCCCCAATATGACTTCCCATCTGTCTTTCCTTCACTAGCCATGGCTACTTTGCTTCTTTACACCCAGAGCTGGCTGTGTTGTTTCATTGGCTCTTCTCTGGCAAACAGTGGTTTTAGTTTTGTAGTGGGAGGTGCAGGTCCATGGTTATTTCACGGATGCTTGAAGGTTTTTTTTTTTTTTGTTCTATCCAATTTAAAAAGAAGAAACAGCAACAACTCCCCTAACAAAATGAAAAAAAAAGAACCCAACAAAACTTGACTTCTGCTTTTAATGATCTTTATAGAAGGCACAGCCCTAAACTTGTATCACTTTTACCACCTTGCCTTTTCTTTCCCTTTAGTCTTCATTCTTTTCTATGACTTGAATTTTATTTTCTGTGATTATATATTCTATGTAAGTGTAATTTGAGTATTTATAACTGTGAAGTTGAATTATTCATGTGTTACATATCCTAGGTTTTATTGTATTTTTTTTAAAGTGTGTATTCAGGGAAACAAGTAACTCAGAACTATCATGGGAGTGTGAGAGGGAAACTGGTTTGTTCTTGACTTGCAGTTCCTATGACTCACTTTTCTTAATCAGTAAGAAAGAAACGTACCTGTTGTGATTGTTTCCTGTTTCTGACCTGTAATTATATAGGACTCTGTGAGGAATTTGCATACAGTTCTAGCTTTTGGGAGCAGCCATCTTTTTCCCAGTCACCTCCACTGTTTTATATGTGTTTTAACTAGGAGAGACTTGTGATATACCACAGAGGTTATTATAATTAGTTCTCTAACATAAGAGAAACATTGTCCATTATGTACCTAATGTAAGAGTGAAATTACATGGGATAAGAAAAAAGAAAGAAACAGCTACCTAAGAAACACTGGTATTCCAGCTCAAGTCACTGTATGCCATCTAGCCATGCAAGGGTAAGTCTGTGTGCCTGGTATCTATTCAATTCCAGTTACTGTTCCCAGTGAATGATACTGGAACCTTGCTTGCATCATAGACTATGCAAACTCATCCTTGAAATGCTGTGCATCTTAAAGTTGCATGTTACTCTTCACTTTATTCATACATGGTCCCATTTAATCATGTAAAAATGCACAGATCTGCTACCCTTGAAACTATGTGGAACAGCAAACTTATTTATCATAGATATCACATTATAGAGTAGTTGAGTTAATCTGCCCATGTCAAAATGTAGTACAGTAGATGAAACTTCTGTAGCAGTCTGGTAACACTGCTATCAGGAATGACAAAAAATTTGTAAGTTTTGAATTGAAGGCCTTTTAGTGAAGGTTTTAGTCTATGTCCTCCTTTCAGGTAAATACTTTTAATTAATTAATACCTTTAATTAATTAGCCTTCCAGGTTTTCTGTGTCATTAAGGACATTGCTTCATCTAAAAGGCAGAAGTTTGTTTGACAATAAGCCCCTCTCTGATGTTAGTTGCACAGGGTTGTTTCTTTTTCCCTTGGACTGAAGCCTTGAGGTAAACAAGTGACTGAAAACCAAAATATATTGGTTAGGGTTTTTTGCTTTGGTTTTTTTTTTTTTTTAAGCTGTCTGAAACAACTTTCAGTATGTTAACCTTGACTGAACAATCTCTCACTCTCTTTGGGGCAAGGTAAGGACAATGTCCATTGCTGGTAAAAGATGTGATAGGAATTAATGGCTTTTTAATGTGGAAATTTTAGTGCATAGGTGTATCTGCTTGGAATTGGATTGGCAAACAGCAGATAGGGAGAGACAGACTTTTAAGGGCAAAGAGAATTGATTAATATTTCTATTTTTTATAAAACATTAAGCTTTTGGTGTGCTGCCTTCAGAAGATGGATTTTAATGTGGACAGCTTAACACTTCCTTTCAGGTACTCAGCTAACATCTGTTATGAAGCTGTTCACTTAATCATCATACCTATTCCAGTTCTGCTCAACAGAAACCACCTAGTTGAAATTTCACTCTTCCATAAGGCTTTGGAAAAAAAAAAAGCTTTTCCTGAACTTAAGATTCATATGATCATGTGTTGGTTTGTACAGTTTGTCTTTGGTTTCCACTGTGCAAGTGACAAAAATGTTTGTTTTCTTCCAGCTCAGAATCACACAGAGTTAACTAGGTTGAAAAAGACCTTTTGAGATTATAGAGTTCAACCTGTGACTGAATGCCACTTTGTCAACTACTAGAGTATGGTACGAAGTACCAGTCTTTTCTTAAATACCTCCAGGGATGGTGACTCTGCCATCTCCCTGGGCAGCCCATTCCTATGCCCAATCCCTCTTTCTATGAAGAATTTCTTCCTAATGTCCAGCCTAAACTTCCCTTGGTGTAGCTTAAGGCTGGATCCTCTTGTCCTGGTGCTGGTTACCTGGGAGAAGGGACCAATTCCCACCTGGCTGCAACCTCCTTTCAGGGAGTTGTGGAGCCTGATGGGGTTTCCCCTGAACCTCCTCTTTTCCTGGCTGAACAACCCCAGCTCGCTCAGCCTCCTCATAGGATTTGTGCTCCAGACCCTTCACCACCCTTGCTGCCCTTGTCTGGATGCATTGGAGCATCTCAATGTCCTGCCTAAATTGTGGGTTCCAAAACAGGACACAGGACTCAAGGTGAGGCCTCACCAGTGCCAAGTACAGGGGGACAATCACTGCCCTGCTCCTGCTGGCCACACTGCTCCTCATACAGGCCAGGATGCCATTGGCCTTCTTGGCCATGTGGGCACACTTCCCCACAGGATAGACCTGTCTCTGGAAACCTCTGTTGTAGTTGGAAATTATTTCATCTTTTTTTTTTTTTTTTTTTTTTTTTTTTTTTTTTTTTGCCTTTCTCTTGATGCATAATATTTTTCTGCCGTTGTAAGGATGGAAAAGATGGATATTTTCAAATTAGTCCTGTCAGTCCAAACTGAACCTTACCCTAGAGCAGAGTTTTTTTGATCTGTCTTTTCTTCCATGAAAACCCTTAAAAATGTTTGCTTTTACCCCGTTCCCTTGCACTGTGATATTCTCTTGCCATAAGAACATTCCAGTTAAGTCCTACTGTTGTAGCTTCCAGGTAAATCCCAATCTATTTTCTTTCAGATTTCCTTGGAGATGGTATCTATGTATACATATGTAAGGACTTCTCCCTGAAACATTCAATTGCAGAAAAGGGCTTGAAAATCCCATCAGATAATGTTCATTAGTAAAAATGGCAACTACATGATGTTTTAAAACCTTTTCCCAGTTCACTTTTCTGTCAAATCTTTTAAAATATTCTGATTTTTAAAAAAACCAAAAGTCTAGAATTGTGTGACACCACTGATGACATCTAGACTTCTGTGCTACTTGCAGTGGATGATACTAGTGCTGGATTCTGGGGCCCTCTCTCATGGTCCAGCATGTGTGAAATTTTTCAGAGTTTGGGGAAGATGATGGTGATGATTATTTCTTGAGGTGATTCCGTGTTGGCTGAATGTTCCTACAGCCACTTTGCCTGGGACATCTGGCATGTTTCTGAGCGGTGATGTCAGTTTTCTACTCAAGAGTGCTGTTATCCCCAGTCATTCCTTGTCCCATGGTCTCAATGCTTTTGGGAGCTAAAGAACTCCTTGAGAAGCCTGAATGACTGGTGAGGTGACAGATGAAGACTTGTGGCACAAGTCCATGCATTTGGCACTTTGGCAAGAGGCCATAAAGCTTTGTCTGAATTTGGGCGGGGGGGGAAGAAATGCTTTGATTGATTCAGCTTTCTCTGATAATGCACACACCACCATGCAACCCAGAAGCATGAATAATAGACTCTGCTTTAAAAACCTTCCTCAATTACAGAACTCTCCATTCACAAAATGGAGCTGGATAAGTTGCATTTCTTACCATTAAGAGTAATTCCACTTATATTGGATTTGGGGTTGTACCACCACAGGTTTTATGTACTTAATTTTATTAAGGAATTTTATACCTATTATATAGGCATCTATTCTTTTCTTGTCTGGCTTGCTATTTGATATTCTAATGCAGTACATTCAGTGGCGCTGGACTCTTTCAGAAATTATACTGGTAATTCCTGGTGCCTTAGTAAAACAGTGGGTACATAACACCTTGGTGGAAGGTAAAGCATGTGACTTGTTTCACCCCAGCATGATATGCATATTTCGAAAAAGGTGATTAAGATGGCTGCCCCAAAAGAATTTGGGAGTATACTTACATCACTTGGTCATGAACATTTGAATATGAGCAATTTTTATGTCTTCTGATATGTACAGTTTGAATAGATAAGCCCAGTACACTTAGGCCACAACTTTGAAAGATGGCAGTCAAATAGCTGGATATGTAACTTCTTACACAGATGCCCCTGAAAGCTTGACAATAGCTGCTGGTTAGGAAATGGAGAGGGGAGTGGAGCATAAATGAGAGGATGGCTTTGGTTTTTAATGGACAATGAAAATATATATTGCCTCTACCAGCAAACGGTTACATTGCCAGGGATAGGGATATATGTACCTGCGTGTCTGTGAGTGTGTATGTGTCTGCGTGTGTTATTGGAAACAGCCTGTAAATATTGTAGCTGTTTAAAATGGAAAAGGCAGAGAGTTTTTTTGCAACATGTTGCAGCAAAAGGACAGTATTGACAGTGGAGAAACACTGAGAAATAAAAAACCTTTTTTCACCTGTTGTCATTTATTGCACGATTATATTCTCTTAAAATGTCATTTTCGCAAATTCCGTATAAGGACTGTTTTAAGTTTACTCAAATCATCATTTAAGGAAGGATTATCTTGTTTAAAAATTCTTTTCTAGCTATGCAAAGAATAACCTCAAGTATTCCTATTGCACTGCCAGCATCCTCCCTGTTTTTGTGCTTTTGCATATATAAGTGCCACGTGCCCTCTCTTTTACAGTTAAAATGTTTTGTCTTTGAAGCATTTTCTCTATCAGTGATTTCCCTTCCCTTGAATGTTTTTCAAAGCCAAGAACAATCTTGTACTGTCTTTGTGCTCAGTAATTTTTCATTTGTCATACTTTGCTGGGAAGTACCTCACCTAGTGTGGTTTAATCAGCCATTTCTAATTTTCTGCCATCCTTGATTTAATAGCCAAGTGCAGCATTGGGTGGAGTTCTCATGATGATTGTGCTTACGTGAAACACTTTGATACAGTGATACTAGTTTAAAAATACTCAGCTGCTCTCTGTCCCTTCTCTCAAATATTTCACGCATATAGAACCAACATTGTCTTGCCCCCTAGAGTTTGAGAAAATTACTTCTAACATAAACAATGATCATGGGACAGCTCTGTGTCTTTAAAGAGTTCATGTTTCCTTGGCATAAAACCCAAACGAAGCATCTGCAACGTTTCTTCTGCGTGCCTGTGACACTTGACCCGTAGCTGCTTCAGGCCTCAATTTAAGAATGAGAGAGAACACAAATAGAGCAAGTGTTCCTAAGCAAAAACAACAACTTTTATTTTTTAATGTTAGCAAATGCATCTCAATGAAAAGATTAAAAGTTCTGTTAACTGTTGTGTTCTTAAGAAGCAGCTGAGCTTTCAGCTGTCAGTATCAAAAAAGGAGGAACAGCATTTCCAGACTGATTTAGGGGTGGCAAAGGGTGAAATTGTTGCTGTAGTCCATTGTTTCTTGCTGTTGGTGTCAGCCTAAGGCCTGCAACTGGTTAAAATTGGGGAACCAGAACCCTGGTTAATTGTTGGAGGCTATTCCTTAGAGCAGTTCGGCCTGAGAGAAATCCAGTTCACTCACTCCAAGACAATGTACCCCTGTGAGCCTATCTAGGATCTGGGAGCAGTGTTTTTGCTTCTACAGCGTGCGCCTAGTCTGAGTGAGCAGAATGCCTATTGCATGGCTTCCTTGTATTGTCAAAGATGGTCCTCTATCCCATTTTTAACAGGACTTGCTATGACCCATAATTCTTGTGTAGAAAGATGATACTTGGGTACTGTCACTTCAGAGATGTTGGTTGAATCAGTTTATGTGGATTTTCCTCTGTTCGTGAGACAGTGGTTTGGGTTTCTCTCCGAGCTGCCGCGGCAGAACTCCGCGCCTGGCCGAGCCCGGCGGGTCCCCGAGCGCCGCTCCCGCGGGGCGGCCGGCAGGGGGCGCCGCAGCGCGCCGGGGCTCGGCGTGAGGGAGCGGGGCCGGCGGGCCCCGGGGGCCGCTCCTGCCTTTCGGAGCCGCTCCTGCCTTTCGGAGCCGCTCCTGCCTTTCGGAGCCGCTCCTGCCTTTCGGAGCCGCTCCTGCCTTGCCGCCCCGCCGCTCCTGCCTTGCCGCCCCGCCGCTCCTGCCTTGCCGCCCCGCCGCTCCTCTGCTCCGGCCTTGCCTTGCGGTCGTGCTCCCTGTGATGCCGCCCTGATCCCCACCCTCACAGCATCCAGCTTCTCCTGCTAAACCGAGCGGTGAGTGCGCGCTGCTGGGCCGCCCCGGGATCCTGCGCCGACCCGTGTCCTTCCCTCAGCCCAGGAGGGAACGATACATGAATGAATTTGACTTGGATTTTTTTTTTCTGCTCTACTATTTCATAATGTCTATTAAGATATCACAAAGAAAGGAGGACACCCACCCACTTAATTGTTTTCTTTCACATCAATGATCCTGTGGCCAGGGGAGTAAGAAGAGGGGAATAAATAGCAAGGAAAAGGATGACAAAAATATTGGGGGAAAGATACATGAGGAAAGAGAAAGGCTACTTTTGTCTTTCCAGAAGCTGAAGGAGACGGAGTAGGCAGCCCAAATATAATTTTTCAGTCTCTTTCTAGTAATCACCCTATGTCAAAGTGAACCAGAGGTGAACTCCTCAAAAGTACAAATTAATTTTGAATGTAATTCTGATTTAGCAGACATCAGTCTTAGAAACTGCTAAAAAAAAGACATAATGGGCACTGTTCTTTCACTCAGTGTACTTATATATTATGGTGCATTGTCACACTCAGGTAAAATTGCAAATTAGACCTCAGTTAAAGGGCACACTGTTCTTGCCCCTTTGTGAGGCTGGGAATGAAATTGCTGCTGTTTCCACTTGTGGTTCTTAGGAATGCATGTCTAACTCCTGCAACCCAAATAAGTATCCATATTGCAACTGCAGTAGAAATGTCAGATGATGAGGATCTGAGTAGCCTCTCCTGGTTGTTTGGACCCCACACCCCTTCTGCTGTGGCAGGCATTACAGGATGGCTCAGAGCAATGTACCGTGACTTTGCACAGAGTTCAGTATCTTTTTTTCTTCAGCTGTGGAAAGAAAGTCTTGGGACCTGGGCACTTGTGAAGCTGTACTGTGAGCTTTCCTGTGCTGTCAGATGCAGGTGCTAGAAAAGACAGGCAGGGGATGTTGCCAGGAAGTCAGTGCTGTCTTTGTAGGAAACAATTTTTTTACTTTGCTAGCAGAGCATGTTTTACATATTCCAGCAGTGGCTGACAGGGACAGAGAGACCTGAGCGATGTTCCCCAGCAACAGGAACTGTTCCAGCCCTCCTCCTTTTTCACTGTGGGAGTATCAGAGGTTTGGAACAGACCATCTCCCCTTCTCCTGCACTGTCATTGCTGTGGTACATTAGTTTTTTCTCTCTTGTATCGTTTGTGTTTACCAGCACCCAGAGCAGTCAGCCCTGACTTCCTCTGAGGGAGAAAGCCAGTGCCCTTTGCATCATCTGTCCTTGCCAGCACATTTGCAAGTTCTGCCTGTCACTCAGAGGTGTGGAAAGCAAAACTGGTAGCAGCTTGTCCCTCTGCAGGCAACAAGACAGCAGCTGTCTCTGGAGGAAGCAGTGCTCAAATATATTCAGGGCAATTATATAGCACAGCTTCACACTTCTTGTCATTCTTGTTGTTTGCTACTAATGGAGAGTTTTGGTCCATCAGTGTTCTGTACATCTGCAGCGAGACTGGGCTTGTTTCCTCCCCTAGAGCTGCAAAGGCCTCCCTCCCAAGCTCTCTTTCCCAGCCATGGTAGAGCCTGGAGCTTTAATTTCTTACCTTTTCAGGATCTTTCTTGTGAATAACAAGATAGCCTCCTTACTGCACCCTGGTTTTAGTGCTCTTCACTTACCTTTGCCTAAGGCTTGTAAGCCTCTGGGTGGTAACTTCTTGCAGCACTCTTGTCTTTTGTCACTGCATCTATGAAAATGATCTCTGAAAGTGATTCTTGATTGTGGCCTGGATGATCTGCTTTCTTGGTACCTTACATGAGTTAAAAAAAAAAAAAGGTTGTATTTGGAAAATGCCTTGTACTTCAAGGTAGGTCAGTTGTTGTCAGGGAAGTACCTGGGTAAGGTACAGCTCACTGCCATCCAGAGAGCCTGCTGCTGTCTCATCCCACAGCTGCACATGCTGCATCCACCTCCCCCTGGACCCCTGTACTTTGTCCTGCCCACCACGACACTTGACCACAGTGCCTACCAGCCCATCTGCCTGCTGCCAGCTCACAGGGAGCCACATCTGAGTTCTGAGACATCTGGGTTTTTTTCAGTTTGGCATGATGCAGAGTGCACTATGACCAAGGAAGCCAGCATCTGTGAGAAGACACAGCCCTAACACAGTATGAAAGGGCCTCTACTGGTGATAGAGTCAACTGGGTACCCTGTGCTTGGGCAGGTCTTCCATCTGTTGTGTGGACCTTCCAACCCAGGTAAGGATGAGATGCCACCTGAGAGCTTGCTCCTAGATATCTTGTACTGGTTGTGTACCTGCATGGAGTAGCATCAGAGGATGGCTTAGGTTGGAAAGGATCTTCAAAGATTATCTAATCCAACACCCCTTCCACACAATCAGGTTGCTCAGGGCTCTGTCCAACCTGGCACTGAACAGTGCTAGGGATGGGGCATCTTCAGTTTCTCTAGGCAATAGGTTCTAGTGCCTCACCACCCTCCTAGTAAAGAATTTCTGTCTAATATCTAATCTAAACCTAACATCCTTTAGCTTAAAATTGCTGTTCTTCCTCCTTTCACTTGGGGCCTTGGTAAAATGTCTGTGTCTTTCTCATAAGCCCCCTTAATGCAATGAAAGATGAGGCACCTGCTGGGTATGAGCAATCAGGGCACTAGACATCAAAAACAGCAAAGCTGATCATCAGCTGAGACTGATTTCAGACAACCAAACAGGACCCACCTGAGGGGTGTTTCAGAGAAAGCCCTGTACATCTCTGCCTGAGCCTCGCCACCACTTCAGCCTCACTGTTGTGGCCCCTTGGAGCCCTCAGCATGTGCTGGGCAATCCCTGTGAGCACTCAGCCGCTCCACAGCCTTGCCTCGCGCTCTGCAGCCCCTCGTGTGTAATGAGAGCTGCAAGTGACCCGTGTAATGAGTAATTGGCTCAGAGAGCAGTGCTGGCTGCGATTACAAGCTCATCTGTACGTGATGTTGCACTGCACAGTTCCCTAACTATTTTCAACACAATTGATTTCCATTCTGGAAAATACGTTCCCCAAAGGAGACAGCAGCAGTGATGCGTGGTGGCACAGCAGAGCTGGGCTTCATCTTGGGCATGAAACACACTGGGTAAATACATATTAGTGTCAAGTCTGGGGGAAGTGGTGTTTATTCTACTGCTCTTCCAAGCCCAAAACCTCATGCTTACTGTAACTTCTCTGTGGCCAAGGAACTGTCAGCACCAGGGTAAAAAGGAGGGAGGAGAACAGCACCTTGCTTCTCTCATCACTGGTAACTACAGTGCCTCGGGGGTGGGTGCAGATGGGCCCCCCTGAGTTCATTGTCATCCTCTTCCATGCCTGGAACCTCCATTGCAGGAATGGGGGTAAAGGCTGGGGTGCTGCCCTTGTGAGTCCTTGGCATAGTCATGTCTGGAAAACAGTATGGGGATCATTCTCCAGCTGCCAGCTCACTTTTTGGAGGCAAACCATGACTTACTGCTAAGGTATTCTCTTTTTTATTAAGTGTTTAGCAGTGGCTGTTCTAGAGATTAGTGGAGAATGACAGGGAAAGAAAACCCAAACCCCACAGATGACTTTTACAGTCAGGTTTGGTGTACCAGTACTCCTACACCCGCATTTCTCTCCCAATAGGAGCCAAATTGCACAGCCTTATGTAACCAGCTATATAAAGAGTGCCTTTAAGGAAGCCAAAAATGCTGCCTAGCCAACGCCCCCAGCACCTCCTGCCCTCCTCCAGGTGTATAGGCTCACCATGGCCCAGATACCCCTGCAAAGGGACCTGCAGCCTGAGTGCTGCTGCTTAAAGATGCCCAAGTGCCATCTCCATGTGTGATGTGCCCAAGATGCCTCTGTCCCTGTCTGTGCCTTGGGAAACTGTCTCTAGCTCTAGTGTGTCACTGGCTGAGGTGTTTCTGTGCTCAGGGGTGGGGGATAGAGGACAAGGAGAGGGAGTTTATAATAAACACCATGCAAAGCATAAACTGGGTAATGTGTTCAAACTGCAGAAGGCATCTGGGGCAGTGTGAACAATCATTCAGCCTTGTGGCTTGTCTTTTGGACCTTTCAGAGCAGTACAGGGCAGCCCCGGGTTTGCTAAAGTGTTCCCAGGACCTACTATTCTGCATAAGTGTGTGCATATGAAATGAAGGATGTTGTGACCTGGGATGTCTGTGGCAAACCAGGCATCACACAGAGATTTGGGCACAAAGCACGTGGGTTGTATGAGCAGGAACCTGGAAGAAAATTGTAGCTGTAACTCAGGGTTCCTGCCTGAGCCCAGCTTGAGGATTTGCTAGAGGGTGGTCACACCTGTGCTGCAGCTGCCTTTTCATTTTCATCCTGAAAATGTTTTGCAAATAATGCCTGGGGACAAGCATGGCTTTACCAGGTCTCTCTCTTTCATAAACATGCAGATGGCTCACCTTTCCTAAACTGTTCTCTAAATGTTTTTCTCACAGCTCTAAATGACACTTGGGAGGATGTGAAAGGCAGCAGTGAAGGGAGCTGTGCCTTCATTGTGCAGATAATTCCAAAACAGACAAGTAAAACACATAATTGCTTGAGCAAGAACTGCTTAAAATATGAATTCTAACTCAGCTGGCACCTGCTGTAGCAGGGGCCAAGGATTCTGTGGGAGAAGGTGTCTGTGCAGAGGTTGAAGCTGAACAGCAAGGCACGGGGTGCAGGATTGGTGTCAAAACTCTGCTACTATGGTGACTTTTGGTTAATTTTAATTATTTCCACCTCCCTTTTCATGCCTTCTCATAGATGAAAACAGTTTTATCCACCTCATGAGAGAGAAGTGTTGTGGGAGGCAATTCACGTGTATGTGTATATATATATATATATATATATATATATATATATATATATAAATATGTTGGGCTATAAGATTTTTCTAATACTGATATTGATGGAGGTTTCAGATTTTTCTCATTTTAGGGGGGAGGCAGGATTTATTAATTAACTCAGTCAACACTGAGCTAGAAGTCAGCCAGGAAAGCAGTCCAGCTCCATGAACACTGCCATGCACAAGAAAAATCCAAACTGCAGTTGTCGCACCTTTCCCTACAGTAGCAGAGCCACAGCTCTGAGGTGAAGGCCTCTGCAGCCCATGCACTTCACAGGGCTCAGGATAAAAGCCTTTGGAGTGATATAATCATCTCATGTGCCAGCATAAGTCAAGTTGCCTGTGACAGGTCTGGAGACAGGAAAACGCTTTTCTGTGAGAAATACCTGCTCAGGGGAAGGGGAGATGCTTAGGCTGTTTTCACCACAGGAGCACTGCCTCATGAGCTCTTTGCTCTGGACCTCCTTCCCTGTATCACTACTTCTCATTTTTTTCTTCACCTCCCTTACTGTACTTTGCTATAGGCTACATTCAGCTCACAAATCTGCTTTTTTATGTTTGTACAGCTCCTTAGACAATATGGCCTTTAAACACTTATGGTAACATGATTATTTTAGGGCATTGACAGCTGCTTAGATTTCCTTTATAGTATTATTTAGATCCTTTTGCTTCAAATGTGAACGTATTGCTAATGCAGGCTGTGCTGGTAATGCAGACTCAAGCTAGTTTATTTCAATATGTATGAGATTTCTTCTTATGCAATACGGGAACCTTCCTGAAGTAGGAGTGAGTCATTACTCCCTTATAAACCCACTGCAGACAGTCCCCTCCACTGGCAGCAGCTCAGAGCCATCTTCGTGTTATACCACTTGCAAAGAAATGGCTTTGTGTGTATGTGTGTGTGTGCATGTCTGTTTTTCTTCCTCTCCCCCCTCTGCCCCTGACTTTCCACAATAATTGTCATTCTCCTCCATTCCCACAAGTACAGGGAGAGCTACAGGAAATGATATTGCTAATTAGGTGATGGAAGAGAATACAAAAGTCCTGAACTATAAATACTCCATCTGTGTTAAAAACGAGTGACATGTATTGTCCTTGCTGGTTGGAAGCCAGAGCAGCCCAGGAGGTAGGCAGAGACTTTGGGAGCAGGCAGTGCAGGCAGCATGCTCTCAGAGAGCGTCTGACTGCTGCCCCCAGACTCAAGTCACAGCATCACTGCAGCAAGAAATCAGGATCACAAGCAAAGCCACGATTCCATGTTATCCAGTTTTTCTAAATACAGCCTGCACCAAAGTACAGTGATGACTGTCAGGGTTTTTATATAGCATCAGGCTTAAAGCAGCAGCTTTCTAGCAGCAGCGTAGTCTGTGGTGATGGGATGAAGCTGGAAGCTCGCAGCCTCTGCAGCAGCACCCCCAGCAAAGGGGTGTGCTGGGGCATTAGTGCACTCCAGGCTCCCCTGCACATCTGCACCTGCAGCATCTGCCTGGAGCATCAGCCAGGGCACAGCCTGCAGGTGCCTGTAGCAGCTGTCTGGTGCCCAGCTCATCCACACCCAATGTCTGCAGGTCCTGCCCAGGTGATGGGGCTGTGGGACCTCCCAGGACAATTCCTCAGGGCAAGGGTGTGGGACAGGTGCCTTGGTGGGTGCCATTCCTTGCCTCTGAACACCCACTTTCTGCCTGGCCCTGCCATGCCACGATGTGCCTGCATGAATCTATACTTCCTGTCATTGGCCAAGTTCCTGCCTCTAAATCCTGGATTTGTGCAGAGGTGTTAAAACCACTTTGTGTTATTTGATCCTAAGGAAAGTGGCTGAAGAAGAAGAGTGGGTGCTGGGTGTGGTGCCTTCTGCTGCTGCACCCACAGGCTGCACCCAGCTAAGAGTTTTCTTTACAACCAAACCAAGTTAGGTCAGGAATTATCCACACTTTTTTCGTTTTGATGGAATTTAAGATCTTCCCATTCTTCACAGGCAACAGATGTAAGGAAAATACCAAATATTCAGTAAAAGCCATTGAACCTTGATACTCGGTGACAGTGTTTGTGCACAAAAATCATGTTTTGTTTGTTAGGTAATAGAAGTAGGAACAGGAGCAGAGATCTGATCCACAGAAGTACTTACATGATACTATTGTCGCTACAAATATTTCTGTTCCAAGTCTAGGCCTCAAGACCTGTGCCAAGATGCTGAGTTGGCACATGTGAAGTTCATACCCATTAACCAGAGCTGCAGGAGGTGCTGGCAGCACTCCTTGGCCCTAAAGTGGTGCAGGCAGCATAAGATCAATTACCTAAAACACTTGACTGTTTATCAGACAGAGGGGCCATGGTGATGCACCTTTATATAAACTTGTGCACAACCAAGCATTGGCTTGATTTCATAAATCATTCTGTTTGAAGCAGTTTCACATAGAAAAACCATCCTTTTGCTACATGCAAAAGGATGTATTTCCTAGTGGAAGTGCTCTGAAATCAAGCAGTTACAGAAATGAAGTGGTGCTCCTCTCCTTAACTTTGACAGTCAGTGCCTATTTGTTACAATGGTGGTTCATTATTTAATTACGTGTCTCTTTGGCCCATGTTTCTTGCCTAGCATGCTTCATGTTGTGCAGTGAATGAAACAGAGTTTTGGACAGCCCATTCTGCCTAGAAAATGAGGCAGGTGTCCTGCAGGACAAGAATGCCATGAGCAGCTTTATTGTTATTTGTGTATGCCAAGAAGCCAGATCAGTGTTTCAAGCAGGTTTCATCTCACCTGTGTTTAACACCAAAAGGAAATTTGCACCTTGGAGCCCATGTGATCCAACAGCTCTCTGCTCCCTTCCCTCCACCATGGTTCTCAGTCAAGGGGTCCTCCTGCTCCTAGTTTCTGCTCCCCTGGGACTTTAGGAGGTTTCCTCTGCCAGCTCAGGCAGCAGAACCAGCTCAGAGGGCTGCCAGGGCTAGTGTCAATGCAGGGAGGGAAAAAGTAGGGCTTCTCTCCTTGGCAGCAAGCTGTTAGATCAATGAAAGCCATAAATAATATCAACCACCCTTTCTAAGGAACAAGCACATTGCCCCAGGACAAGTGCTCTCAGTCTTTAATTAACTGCCCAAGCTACAACACATGAACTCTCTTCTGCACAAAACTGTCTGCAGAATGAACTGCCCTGCTTACCGTGGCCTGCTCTGGGTGAGAGAACTATTTGCCCACAGGGTTTCTGTGTGCAATCCTGGTGCAGCAGGATAGACACTTGCCAGGCACTGATGAAGAGCAGACAAACCTGCTCCCCAGAAGGTTGTTTCTCCATGAATGCCCCCTCCCTTCCCAAGTAAGGGAGAGCTAGAGAAGGCTTACAAAACCCATACCTTCTGGAGAAAATCCTGTGACTGCATTGAATAGTGCAGGCTCTTCCCCAGTGACATTAGAGGAACCCATCTTCCCCCCACACACCACAGGCACCAACATGTTTTTACTGGGTAGCAGTAGCTGGCTAACTGGTTACCCAGTGAAGGCCAAATCTCAGCATGAGCCACTAGATTGCTGCAGTGAGCAGTGATCTGTAGTTCTATAGGGTTCCTCTGCAATCAGTGGTGGGAGACAAGCAAAACAAAGTCATAGAATCACAGAATAATTTGGGTTAGAAGAGACCTTTAAAGGTAATCTAGTCCAGGCCCCCTGCAATAATCAGGAACATCAACTAGATTAGATTGCTCAGAGGCCTGTCCAAATTGAGTGAATATTTCCAGGGATAAGGCATCTACCATGTCTCTGGGCAATCTCTTCCTGTGTCTTACCACGCTCATTGTAAAAAAAAAAAATTCTTTGCTGCATCTAGCCTAAATCTACCCTTCTTTGGTATAAAACCATCAGTCCTTCCTATTGATACAGGCTTTAGTATAACATGTGTCACCATCTTTCTCATAAGCCCTGTTGAAGCACTGAAAGGCCACAATGAGGTCTTCCTACAGCCTTTTCTTCTCCAGGCTTTTCTCACTGGAGAAGGGCTCCACCCCTTTGATCATTTTTGTGGTCCTCTTCTGTAACAATTCCAATAGGTCCATGTCCTTCCTGTGCTGGGAACCCCAGAGCTGGATGCAGCACTGAGGGTGGTGTCTTGACCACACTGCAGCAGCTCAATGTCTTTCTTTTTAGGAGGGGCCCAGAACTGAACACAGGATTTGAGATGCAGCCTCACCAGTACCGAGTACAGGAGGATGATTGCTCTGGTCCTACTGAATGCATTATTGTTATTATGTCCAGCTTTTCTTTCCCCAGCACCCCGAAGTCCCCCTCCACAGGGCTGCTCTCAAACCCTCTCCCCCCAGCCTGTATTGATACTGGCAGGACTTTGCACTTAATCTTATGATTCAGCCTCATTGAACCTCATGAGGTTGGCATGGGCCCACCTTGGGCTTATCCAAGCCCCTCTGGATGGCATCCTCCCCCTCCAGCATCATTCTCTTTACCTTCCCACAGATGCAATTTAGTTGAATATGCGTTTGCTGAGCCCTGTGTCCTTTACTGCCATGCCCCTTTAACACTTCTGGAATATGACCAGTATTTCCTTAGTGTAGTGCTGTAACATACTTTCCCTTTTTCATTTGTTGGCTTGTAAATGAGTTTTAACTAAGCTGAATAGAAAAATGGGTGTTCAATCTCATAACAGCCTCCTTGATCAGGGTGCCTTCACTTTCAGCACAAGCCATTCTCATGATTTCTCTCTTTGAGAAGCTCCCAGCTGTGCTGAGCAAGTATGAACAAGCCCTCACCTGCCCCATGCAATTCTACTTTGATAGACTGAGCTTGTTAACTACTTCTCTGCTTTTCTTTGCATGTCTTAGAAAATTTATGCCATCCTACAAAACCAAATGTGCTTTCTGAGAGTAGAGAAACATCCTATCTAAAGCAAATGCTGTAAATGTTGGAGGGAAAACTAGGAGCTTCCTAACATGATTGTTAAAGCTTTGTCCTCTCTCTGGAGCAGCAGAACACCAGTAGCTCAAACCTCGACCCACCATGAGCTCAATGCTGAACAGAAACTATGTCAACATGAGAAACTTTATCAGTCAGAGCCCTGTCCAGCAGTTCTCTTCAACCCATTTTGAGGGACCCACCCACATCCTGGCAGCCATCTGCTGGCAAGGAAGTGAGAATAGTTCCCATGACCATCTTGGAACTCTCATTCTCTTAGAGAAGGGGCTTTTGGCTGCTGGGTAACACAGCTGGTCATGCCAGGCACATGGTGTTAGTCCAGGATGGATAGCTGTCAGGACTGGATTCTACATGTTGTCTGGGCTGTAAATGAGACTTATGCAAGCATGCATTTATTTCATTTGATGGGAAGATTTAAACCTATTCAGATGTCCAGGGTCTTTTAAATGGTCTTTTATCCTTGTTGTCATGTTTTGTACTAAAACAAAATGCCAATGAGTAAGAAGAACAGAGGCCATGTGGACATGTCAGGTATGAACACCTCCAGTGAGTAAGTCTCCTACGTCTGTCTGTGTGTGAGAGGTTTTGCTTTCCCTTGCTCCAAGGTGATAGCTTATTTGGAAAGCTGGACTAATGTCTTCCATGTGGATAAATGCTGAAGGTGTCATTTCACAGCTGTGCTCCCCTGAGAGCTGAGGTTGGAAAGGGATTAATTATTTCCACCTGTAAAATTCCTGGTTTGCTAACTGAGATTGTGCTGCTTTTCACTAGTGACTGAAATACTTAAGCCACTTGTGAATGATGTAATGATGTAACCACACATACCTGTGTGATTCATATCTCAAATCATATAAAAATCGTTTCAAATACTCCAAAGAGTAACTTGTCAGGCTGATAGTCAGTGCAGGTCTCTTAGACAGGCACTGCTGTCAAGGGCTGGATCAAATGCTGGTGACAGTTTCTGATAAATTGATGTTTACAGCATGTTAATACCAAGAAAAAAGGAAAGCATTTGGCAATAAATCTTTTGGGAAAGCACATGGCAGAACTAGATAGGAAGGGGTGGTATCATGCTGCCATAATTTATCCCACAAGGTGCAGGGAGAGGTGCAAGACTGAAGCCCATATATTCATTACTCCACACAGATAACCCACTGGAGCTGCAGAGGTGAGCTGGAGCTGCACTGGCACAGCCTAGGATGAGGCTGAGGGGCAGCAGGTGAAAGCAGCAGTACAGGGCTGCTGTGCTGCAGAGCCAGCTTCACCCCATGCATTCTTTTGTATAGGATTAGCAGGAAATGCTCTGCTCTCCTTGCAAAGAGCAATGAAGATTGCATCTAGTGTGTTTTCATCATAAGCTTATCATCAAACCTCTCACACAATTTAAGGTTCTCTCATAAAATGACAATTTTGTGAATGGATGGAAATCCTATCCTGAGATTTTACAAAGCAATTACTGAAATTTGGAAACAGTTTGTTCTCTGGATGACATTATTAAAATGCATTCGACCTTCATTACAATCTTGCTGATGAACTAAAATGGGCAGGAAGCAGGCAGAAGTACAACATTCCAGTGTTGCTGGCCAGTTTTTGTGTCAGATGTACTTCCTGTATTGCTCTAAAGTAGTGCAAGGAAATAGATTTTTTTTTTAAACTGCTTTAGATATCCATCCATCACCTGAATTTTGCTTTATATCATTGCCCTGATCTGGGGGGCATCTGGCATCTGTTTATTTGTGTGCTGAGAGTTTGCTTCAGTGAACTGCTGATGAAAGAGCTCAGCATTTCTCTCCTCGTCAGAGCTGGTTTATTTGTTTAATCAGCAACTCTGTGCTCTTGGTTGTCTGTATCCTGTGAAGCTAGGACTGTGCTTCCACATCAGTATTAGAGAAGGATTACATTGCAATTCAGCTTGATCTTTCCATTCAACATGCAGCTCTGCTTACTTTTTCATTTGTGTTACGCCAAACCATCACATTGCAACAGAGCTACATCAGTTTATGCAGGGTGAGGGGCCCTTCAAATGCTGTGTGCTTCAAAGTGCTGTCAAAATAAGCCTCTGATAGATTAATTGCCCACAACTCTCAGTGATCAACACAATCACTCTCAGGTGAGGCTGTGAAGAGAAAGAGGGGGAAGCCATCCTGACTACACCATTACTTGAATAAATAGTGTGTGCTTCTTCCTTTGCCTTGCTGCCCTCTTTGGGGTAAGCACTCATTCCTGGAAACTTGTTTTTGTAATGGCAGAGAATTGGATAGGGAGTGTAAAAATATTTACTGCTTACCCTGCAGAATAAGCAGTAGTAAGACAAAGAAGGCTGAGGTCCATCTGCAATTAATTGTGGCCATGGATATCAAGGAAAGATACATCACTAACAAAAGGAAAATTAAGGATAACACGGACCTGTTGGCAAATGAAGGGTTGGACCTGCTAAGAGAGGCACTGAATGCCTTTTTTACATTGGTCTTCACTGATAAGACTAGTCATCAGGAAACCCCAACCTGGAAGCCCAAAGTAAAGGAATGTTGGAGGACTTTCCCTTGACTGATGATGATTGGGCTAGAGGGCATCCACAAGTCTGTGGGCCCAGACAGGATACATCCATGAGTACTGAGAGACCTGGCAGATACCAGAGAAGGCCACTCACCTTCCTCTGACAATCAGTAGAAGTGCCTGAAGGACCGCAAGAAAGCGAATGTCGCCTCAGCCTTCAAAAATGGCAAGAAGGAGAACTCAAGGATCTACTGGACATTCAGCCTCACCTTAGTCCCCAGAAAGGGAAAGACTACCTCATTCAAGAGGCCTGCTGGAAAGCAGCTCTGTAGAGAAGCATCTGGGAGCCCTGGTGGACAGCAAGGTGTCCCTGAGCCAGCAGTGCCCTTGGGGGCAAGAAGGACAATTGATCCTGAGCTGCATTAGCAAGAGCACTGCCAGCAGGTCAAGGGAGATGATCCTGCCCCTCTGCTCAGCCCTTGTGAGGCCACATCTGGAGTGCTGTGTCCAGTTCTGTGCTCCTCAGTACAAGAGAGACAGGGAGATTCTGAAGTGGGTCCAGTGAAGGGCTATGGAGATGGGATCGAAACATCTCTCTTACAAGAAAAGACTGAGGGAGCTGAGCCTGTTCAGCCTCAAGAAGAGATAGCTGAGAGAGGATCTCATCAATGTATTTAAGTATCTGAAGGGGGGTTACTAAGAGGATGGAGACTGGCTCTTCTCTGTGGTGCCAAAGGACTAGGACAAGAGGTAGTGGGCAGAAACTGATGCACAGCAGAACAAAAGGAAAAAAATTCTTTACTCTATGGGTGAGTGTGCACAGTATCAGTTGTCAGAGAGGTTGTTGAATCTCCCTCACTGGAGATGTTTAAGAACCACCTGGATACAATCCTATGCCATGTGCTCTAGCTTGAGCATTAAGGTTGGACCAAAGGATCCACTGTGGTCCCTTGCAACCTGACCCATTCTGTGACTCTGAAATTATTTGTACGCTGTTAATAATTCTTGCATAGATGTTTTATGTCTGTTCATTTTACTGTCTGATATTTACTGACTAATTTTGTTCCTAATTGAGGCTTTCTATTGTCCTAGAGGAAGGCTAGGGGACATGGCATAAGTAACAGACTGATCCACTGGGTTTTCTGTATTCATGAGCCTCCACTTCCATGAAGAGGAGCCAGAAATCCTTTCCACCAGGGGTTAATGTACAAGGCTCAGAGTGGATGAAGTTTGTGTGCTCTTTTTAATAAGCGCTGCCTTTCTTTGCATAGACACTCAAAATGCCTGAATTAGAGCACTGCCTAAAGGGACAGGTATTATGAAAAGAGCTGGCAAAGCCTCTGTGTGTCAGTGGGAAGCCCCTGATTATCACAAGTGCATCTAAATGGAAAGGTGACATTCAAAAGACCATTAAGATAAAAGCCAGGATAGATTTCCTTCCAATCTGACTTAATATAAACTTTAGTCTAAAATCCCTTTTCCTGAGAGAATGTGTGATTTCATATACACAGCTTATTCCTTAATTGGGTACAGTCAGCTGTACTGCTTCAGAAAGCAATTGCTTAGCCAGGAGAGGTAGTGAGATTAATTGCAGAGGTAATAAGAATGCCAATATATATGACAAATATGTATTTCTAATCTTTCAGTCATGAAAGCCAAGTGGAAACCACAGTACCAGCTACTTCCAGATGGTCTTCCAGAACAAGCACAGATATGGTATGGACAAAATTGCCTCTACTGCACAAACCAGGTTTTCTCATGCTTGGTTTTGTGGAACTTCAGGAAATTGAAATGAAGGGTATATATGGTGAATTTTTGTTGTTCTGTTTGCCTGTCCTCTGAGCTCCTTTTAAGACTGTTTCCTGCAGTGTGCTCTTCAAGGCTCTATGTAACCTAGTTTTGAACAAAGCATGAGGCTGTGATCTGTCCTTTCTGCCTGAAAACTGTCCCATAACTTCATAGTCCTCCCTGCTTGGCCAGGGCTTATAGCTGAGAAATGGTTCAGTTCTGTCTCATTTTTCCTGTTACAATTGTGTGACTTTTCCCAAACAGATACATAGGAGTGTGTGTACATGTGTGTAATATTCTCCCTTCTGAACATTAACCAGATTGCAATGAGAGCCTGTGACTTGGAAGTGTGGATTGAGGAAAAAGTGATGACAATCACTGTTAGTAATTACTATTTGTCAAGCATAAAATGCACTTCAATTTTTGCCCATTCTTTCCCTCTAAAGCCAGCAATACTGTCAGCCTGGCTAGTCCCTGGGAGTTGATGCTGATCAATGTTATCCTGCAGATTTGGGATGACTCTGACCAAGATCTCAAGGCCCAGACTAGCATCTAAACAATGCTCCTCCTGTGATAATAGCCATTGGCAGCAGCACAAATTCAACTTGCTGTGTCTTTTCCCTCCCATCATGTACTACCCGTGTGTAAATCCCAGTGTTAGCAGAAATAGGCAGTAAATGGATTGCCTAATTTGCTGAAGTCAAATCTCTAAGTATCACTTGGCTGTATGATGGTTTACTGGTGCTGCACAGTTGGGCCTGGAACTTCTCAGCTGTTGTTGAAAGAAATGCATGAAATGAGAGATCAGTTTAGTTTTGTGCCAGTTCAAAGCTGCCTGCTTTCTTCAGGAGTTATGGCACGTGTTTTCAACAACTATTTCTGTTTTTTCCTGAGGGCTTTCTCTGTCTGTAATACAGGATCAGGGATCCATTAAGCCTGCAACAGGTACAGAGCCAGACCCACAGTGTAGCACATCATGGCTGCAATTAGATCCTGCTGTTAGTGGTTGCAGCAAGCTGCCCTTGACCCTGCCTCCCACCCTTGGCTCACCATCATGTTAAGGCTGCCTAAAACTCAGCAGCTGGCTGAGGAACTTTGCAAAGGAGCTGTTCCAGCCTTCAGGAGTTTAATACTTACATTAAATTCTCACTATAGTAGGCTTTGATTTTGCTGACCACACTTCAGCCAAGTCCCTGTTTTTGTGCATGACTAATATTTAGCCCAGATGGAAGAAGTTTGTCTTCAGAGGGATTTGAGCAAGAAGCAGAAGAGGAAACAAACTTGGCAAGCAGTCCCATCCACTGTCATGTTATCAGGGTTGCTCTGGAGAAGGTAGAGGAGGTGATTTTGGGTTTTGCAGGGAATCAGTGGTAGAAGCCATCACAGCCCGGCCCTGACTCTTTATTGCCACAAGTGTGCAGCTTTTTTTTCTATATTCTCCTGTAATAAATTGCTTCATTTAATCTGCCTCCAAAAAATATTGATGACATATCTGTTTTACAAGGCAAAGTAAAAAAAAGTACTCTTAAATTTCTCTCACACACTCTTTATTTTAGAATTTTGTTTTATGTTTGCTATTTCTGGATTTAGCATAGAGTTCAAAAGCAGTCTCAGTCCTCATGTTTTTTCCTGTTCTTTATAGATCTGTCTGGCAAACTGTCCTAAAATTGCCAGAACTGGTAGTAGGTATAGGCATAGCTCTATGCTACCTGCTATTCTGTGAAGATTTTTAGTTTCCTGCTTAGAAACAATCATGCTAACAGCCAGCTCCAAGGAGTTGAGGATGAAAATAGCTTGGATCTGCCTTCCTGCTGCACCAGTACTGTTATTTCTCATTCACCCATTATTGCTTTGTCCAACTTAATTTTAAATGTACCAAGCATTTGTACATTTACAAGCTTCTGTAACATTACTTTTGAGAGATAATTTTGTATACCTCATCACCAAAAAGTCCTTCCTCAAACTCCAAATTTTCCCTTCCTATTTTTACCCTTGAATGCTAATTCTGTCCTGGTGTATTTTTTTAATTGTGTCCTTGCTCTTCATAATATATAAACCCTCTCAGGTCTTTCCTGTCATCACTTGACTTTGCTACAAGCATTAACCCCTCGAGCCTTAGTCTTCTGTTTGTAAGCAATTCAAGTTTTGCCAACAGCTCAGAAGACAGCACCACAAATCTTCAAACTTGCCTCATAGACAGAGTGGTGGAAATTATTCTTTGAACCACCCCAGGAAAAAAAAAAAAAAAAAAAAAAAGGAGAGAAAAATGTCAAGACAAACAGAGATTTTCATCCTTTAGAGAAATAAGATATGTGATCACTGTTAGTTTTGGTGAGAAATTGCAAAATAAAGCTGCTTTTTTTAGCAGTCCACCTTGACCTTTTTCTAGTCATTCATTGCATTCTGCTTCGTTTGTTCATGTACCTTCCCTCACTTTCAGCTACATTAGTTAATGAAAGGTTGCTTAGCCAGGCAGATCTTTAAATGCTTGCAGCATCTAAAAGTAACAAGGTTAATAGTCCTAATGCTCTAGCATTTGAAAATGCTTACAGCATGAAAGCTTTCTTTTGCATTTTTATTGCTTTAGAAGCCACAGTAGATGATTCTAAATACTTTAAGGACATGCTTTTGGCATGTGTTGAAAGACACATCCCTGCAGTGGTGCATGTGCTGTGTTTCTTGGGGCAGGGGTGAAGGGCACCAGGCATCTCTGGACCCAGGAGCTCCTGTTAAACACTCACTGCAGTAGCTGGTTGAGAGAGTTGGTCTTTACCTACAAATCTGCTTATTCAAACAGAATCCCCTGAATTGCTATAGGGGAAGAACAGAGGGCTTGGGAGTATTTAAAAGGTCATCTTCCATGATTGACTGTAGTACATCACCAGTCACTGTCTGCATGGAGACAGATTCCTTTGTTCACTGATTGTTCACCCTTACCATGTTCTGAATCTGAGTATTTTGTGATATGCTCTTCTCTATCAATAAAACCCTTTCAGTCTTTCTATTGCTTGCCAACTAGGATACCCATATTCTTGACAAACCCTGACCTTGCTTCTTGCTGACCTGCATCCCTGACAGAGATACCTGCTTCACAAAAATCTGCAAATATAGATACTGTCACATGGAATAGATTACAAAGGTCAGGGATCAAACAGAATTGTGTTGATCAGGAATCTTCAAGGTGAGGGAAGCACAAAGCAAGCAAATACTTCTCACCTTGTGGGGTGTGCAGCTGCCACTTCAACATGCATGTACCCATGGCCAGCTGCTCCTAGGCTAGGACCTATCATGTGTTTTGATAATGCACTGTTTATATAGCCTAAGTCATCCATTATTCCTGTCTGTTCTGGTATTTCTTTACATCTGGAGAGGTTTTTAATTTGGTGTACTCCCTGAATAACTGATAAAAGAAAAAAAAAAACAAAACACAGAGGCAAAACCCCCTAAATCTTCAGCAAGGCTGAATAATTAATATTTTGCACATATTTACGGACAGTCCAAAGCTTTTTCTTAATACCTCAAGTTCTTAAATAGAACAATGAATTACTTCTTTGGCATCAGATGTATATGCTAGAAAGTCATCCATGGAAATCTGTAGCCTAATCTCTATCCCACAAGGCAGGTCCTCTGGATGCTGCCCAAGTGCCCAAATTGAGCTCCACTTTAGTTGCCAAGGCTGGGAAGAAATCAGATATTCCTGCAGGACTCTAGCAAGGGGAGTACTGGGACTGGGTCTTCCAATCACAATTGACTGATAACAGAAAATGAGCAGAAGACAAGAGTCTCTAACATGCCTGTGACCCATCAGAAGGCAGCATGAAGTTGGAGACTAAGATGAAATTGCTTCTAATGAGTGAACCACTGCAGGGGCTAGGTGTGAACTAAACCCTTTTGGACTTTGGTCTTCAGACTTAACAGCAACAGAAATTTGCCTAAAAGGCAGTTTCCTCAGAATATAGGATAAGAAGTCTAGCAAATATACATATGCCTCAGCAAAATGAATTTTAAATTAATATGCCATGTAGAACTGCAAACTTAGTAGATTCAAGGAGCATGTGATAAGGTGGAATATATTTGGGTCTCAGTAAAGCATATAAAAAGAGTTCATCAAAGATGATTCAAATTGCCTTGGTTCTGACACAGACTTAGCCATTTTTAAAACTGCCCAAGGTTCTCCTAATATAGGATAGCTGGCAGCAATGTATCAGTCGAGAGCACAAGGGAATCAGGGAGCAATGATGAGATATGCAATGTTAAATATTCTGCAATCTGTATTCAGAAAAATCCCCATGCAGGAACCAAATGAGGGGATAGGCATTATTCCCTGTTCCTGGAGGGTACTGGACAGCAAGGAGCTGTAGGTTCAGGGAAAGAAAAGATGGTTAAAAACAATATGATGGTGAAGTTTGTGGAAAGCTCAAAATTATCCCAAAATATGTCAACTTACTGGGGCAAGCCTGGGGGAAGAGACCCCAAGAGTTTTAATCTTGGCAACAGTAAATGATACATAAAGCTGCAGTGCAGAAGACTCACTATGATATTGTTCGTTACTAATTTCCATGGTATCTGAGCTTTGCAAAGATTATCTAAATAGACACTTTTTGAAGAAACTCTTCTCCCTATTAAGATACATTAGCAATTTTATTTACCAGCTTTTGTATTTGGCATTGATGGGATGGTGTATGTTGAGAAGAGGGGCTTGAATTCAGGTTTGGCTACAGCAAGATCATCCCATTCCTGCGAGAGAAAAGAAGCTGTACTTGTAATATTAGTGGTGAGACTCCTTTGTCCTGATCTCCTGCAGGGTTTGCCCTGATGCAGAAAGGACCACTACCCCTGATAAATCTTGTGGTGTGAGTGCTTGTCTCTGCAGCACACTTGTGTTCAGGAGTTAAGCTTGAATCTAATCTGCTCCCAAGGGAACAGACCCAGGACTGCCCAAAGCACTGATATGGTACCTTCATAGCAGTGTGTGTGGGAGAACATGTGGGCTGCTGAATCTTCAGGCAGATGACATGATATTTTATTTCACTCTATTTCTAGAAACCCCAAACCTTCATTCCTAAGCGGTGTATGGTGCATTAGTGATGGTGGGAGGTGGCAAATGCATGATTCAGCAGTCCCTGGGTCTTTATCCTTCAGTACAGGCCCATCATAAGCAGTGGGAAGAGCTTCTAGCTGAGGGCTATAGGCTATTTGGCTGTGAGGGCAGTCCAGAAGGATGCCCCTGGGAGAGAGGCATGTGCTGCTGCACATGCTGTGTCTCGTAAACCTGCCCTGATTCCTAACACATCACACTCCACCTAATTTTAGGTATGTTTTAGACCTGTTTCTTATGGAACTTTCATGGGATCTTGTGGACTACCCTCTTTGTCACCCTTAAGATTAAACTTGTTAGCCAATTTCAGCCAGAAAGGGGCTTTAAAAACAACACTGGTCCTCTAAGTTTCATCAAAAAAGTTGCGTGCAGGAGATAAGAGAAATGTTTCCCAGGATTTCCTCTGAGAATCACCAGTGCTGCAGCACATGCCAGCTTGCATGTTGTCACCAAAGGATGTTTCTGGGGAGTGCTGTAAGGCAGAAAAAGCAGAAGGGTTAGGAGGGAAGAGTGAATTGTACTGTGATTGACTTAGAAAGCCAGTTAACCCCAGGGCACAAACCCAGAGAGAGCATGGCTGGACACTTCTGTTATTCACTGGCTGCTCCATCCTTGCTCTGGGCTTGGCCCAGCCCCAAGCAGCTGGACAGTGCTGGCCATCTAGGGTCAGGGACTGAGGTTAGGACAGCTGAACAAACTCCATGTTTCTGCACAAAGAGATCTTAATGCAAGGAGGAGAAGGCATCAGCCCTGTCCAGGATGTCCCCAGACAGTACACTAATGTCCATGAGTCATAAGTTGCTCTGCAATCACAAGGCTGAGTCCTGTCCTTTCCCCCCAGTATAATCCTATTAAAGATCACAGGGTTACAGCTCATTGTGCAAAAAGAATTTGACCTGTGCTTCCCCCCAAGCTGCCAAATGAGGGCTAGTCCACGGTGGGGGTTGTTGCTATGCTGAGGGGAAGGCAAATGAGGCAGGTGTTTGGGCAAGACATTGTGTTTTCTTAGTTTTTAACTGCTAATAAGCCAGCAGAGGAGAACAGCACATTGATTGATTCAGTGTGTCTTGGGACTGGAAACACCCTCATTTGCAGCTGCAGGAGCTGCTCAGCCCTGTTAGCCAGTAAAAAAAACCCAAAAAACCAGGACATCAGCTGGAGAAGTGCAGCTTCTGCATGTTTCCTTTCACATAAAATTACAGTGGTAAGCTTTCTCTGTGCTCCCTTACTCTAGCTACAGCTTAAGTGCCTTAGACCCCCACCCTGGAAGAGATTGAACTGGAGCTGAAACATGAACATTTAGTGGCACAGCAATAAAATTACACTCTAAGGTGTGATGGTCCCTTACAGGCACAGGCTCCTCTCAGAAGCAGCACAGTCTGCAAGCTGAGATCCCAGCAGAGGGAGTTTATGTCAGAGAGAACTGCAAATTACAGCACATCAGTCCACGAACATTAGAGGTCATATAATACTGAGGGGCATTTTAACCACAAAGGTCCTCAAGCTTCCAGCCACACAGTCAGATGCCTGCAAGGGTGTCATGCTTCATGGCCACTGCCATCTGTGAAGCAGGAAAAAAAGAGAGAAATCTGCCAAATGATTTGCAACCACAATAATCTAGAGATGATAAATGATGAGCAACAGCAGTGTCATCAGCTCTATCCAAACCAAGCATTAACTGTTCCTGCGAGTGTCAATAAAAGGAAAAAAAAAAATTATATTTCCCAGGGACATTCTGCTTGCTCTTTATAAGCATTGCATTTCACCTGACTTCCCTATGTGAGGCAGCTTGTGCTATTGCTAATTCACTGCCCAAGAGCCTGGCAGGCAATGTCTTAGTGCTTTGGCTAGGGTTGTGCAACAAGCCTCCAAAAGGAAGATCTTCTGAACAGGGGCTGTGCCCTGGCCCTGCAGCAGCCACTGGTCCCCTCCAGGATTCTTGGGAAGGCCACCAGTTCATGGCGTTCTCAGGGATTTTGAACAAGTTTGAAACTCTTTAAAGCACACCTCAGCCTCTTAGAGCAGCACAACTCACAGCCACTGGGAAAACAATGCTGTACTCATAGGAAGATGCAGCTGAGTTAGTCCTACTACATTTGTCTTAGGTGCATTAAAAAGTCATTAAAATGTTTTGCTTTTACCCCTTATTGTATAGCTCCTCCCCTCTGGAGAAGTGCTAGTAATTAAGCTGGACTGAGAAGATTCCCCTCCAGCCTGGCTAGGCAGGTGACATCAAACATGTCAGGGAACCTGTATATGCATGTGCATGAAACTTGGGGATTACTGTTTGTATTAAGCCCTTGTTCTTGGGTTTTTTCCAATGTGTAAATGAAGATACTCTTTCCAGAATTCCCCAGGAACCAGAAATAACTGGAAACATGACGATAGACATAGCTACTTTTTTGCATTCCCTTTGGTGAGACAATTCACAGACCTGGGGTAGCTGCTGCTTTGAAGTGATGTCTTTGCTGTTATAGTAGAGATGTCTGAGTGTGCATATTCAGCTGCAGAGGGTGGTAGAGATGACAAGGGCCATGGCAGTTTTGCAGTTGTCAAGGGCTTCCTGAGTCTGTATCTCCCAGGAAGCACTTTATCAGGGAGCATAAAAGCCCTGCATTCCCAGCTATTGCATCTCATTCAGTGAAGGGCTGGCAAAGTATGGTAAATTCTGGTGGGTTCCTGAGGACCCAGGAAACTTAGGGGGAAAATCCCTGTGTGGTACTGATGCAGTGCTGCTTGCCAAGCACCTTTGGAAATCTTCCTTCATGTCTGAAATTCCTTGGAAAATAAGGTTTGAGAGTAATTAGCAACTTAGTATTTTTCCACTGGAAAACATTTTCTTGTGAAATTTACTACTGTTTCCTCTTATGTCTGTAGGGCATGGTGGAAAATGCATCTTCCCCAGCATTATTTTCAAGTGGTGACAAACAGTACATAGGTACCTTCTTAACATGACTTAAGGTTGAAACCCTAGGTCACTCTGAGTGCAGAAAATTCCTGTTCAGGACAGACCCTCGCAGATGGAGGCATTTGCAGACAAAGAATTGCAGCTCTTAAACCAGTCACCAGCACAGAGGTGAGACTTTTCCTTCTGCTTTTGTACTCAACTTGCTGTCTTACTGAATAACTTGGCTGCAGCTAAACTTGGCTCTGCTATCCAGACTTCTTTTAATAAACTTAAGTCTGTCAGAGTGCTCAGGAAAGTTTGATACGACATCACTGCTGAATCAACAGAAACCAATGTTGAGTGGATTTGCTTGCAAATGCATTCAAGACCTCAGCTATAATGCCAAAGTTTGGAGTCATACAAAACACCATAGATCACTAGTGATTTATAACCATCTAATTAGTGCTTTAAAGCAGTTATGGGCAGAGAAAGCAAGGGTGACATCCCACAAGTATTACTTGCTCATGAGAATAGAAAGAAACTAGAATGAGATCACACCAATTCTGGAAGCAATTTAAAGCCCTGATGTGCCTCGATACCATTCTGAAAAGAGATGCCCCATAGTCCCAGACTTATGAGAATATCTGTATGCATTTTGATGGAATGGGCTCCAAAGCAGATGTTCTCCTGGGTAGCCCTTCCTGCAGCACTAAACCTTGGCCAGAACCAAGACAAGTAATTTGTAATTAACTGTGTCACTCTTTGTCCCCTTCACTGCCACCATGTGCCAGTCTCTACTTCTCCTCCAGCTCCACATGATGTGAGCAACACAAGGCCAGTTGTTGTTTAAATGTTTCTAGGCTGTCCACAAGGGGAAAAGTTAATTGTCATCTGAAAGAGGAAGCTGTATTTTGTGGTTGAAACAGTATTTCCCAATATTGTGGTTACCAGAGTAGTCCCAGAGGGCCTGCAGACAAGAGGAAAAGTGCATGGCAAGTGCAAATGGGTGGGGAAAGCTGTGTCTGATGAATATATGCTTTTGCTGCTTGAATAATAAAAGGATCTTTCCTCTTTTTCTGGCTCTAACACATGTAGATGCAGAGTTATCACAGCAGGCTGCTGCCAAGCAGCTCCCAAGGACAGCACAATAGGTGACTGTCTTCCAAGCTGCCTTCAGATGGGGAGTGTAGGAGAAGATACCACTGCAGGAAATATCTACAATGGGGGAAGAGAAAGGAACAATGTGGAGTGGGGAGAGCCCAAAAATAAAAAAGAAAAAAAGATGCCAATGAACAAAAGACATAGGCCAAGCAGCCAATGATGAGGTGCTCCAGCTGAGAGTAGAAATGGAATGGCACTGTAGGATTGAGGTGGATGCCTGGGAGGTATTCCCAGATTACATTGGTCTCTTGAGTCAGGGTGTGTGCACAGAGAGGAGCTCGAACATGATCAGCATCACCTGGCCATATGGTTGCTGTCTGGGAAACTCCCCAGGCAAGCTGTAAAAGCAGCAGAGGCAGGTCAGCAGCTGGATGTCCAGTCCTGCTGTGTCCTGCACTGACACAGTTACCATGTGTGCCAGGTCTGCTGGTAGCTCTGACAGCAGCAGGGATCTTCTTTAGCTCAGGCTATGACCAGGTGCTCTGGTTGTGTTGCCTCTCCCAGCACCAGTAAATGGCTTCAGCCCCAGAGCACCCGAACACTGCACAACTTCTTGCTCCAGTGAAGCAGCAAAGAGTTAACTCCCCCATAGTTCTTATCCAGAAGAGAGAAGATGGAAATGTTTCATACTGTGCTATTTTTAAATCGTTCAAGAAACATATTACTAACAGAAGAACAGCATAACTGACATTTCCCAGAATCAGCTGATGAAAGTGCACAGCACAGCTCCTCTTGGGCAGTCCAGGGAAGGTAGAACAACTTAAAATAGCTTCCAAATAGAAGAAAAATGCATGAAAACATTATAGAGCTCTCTATAGAGCTCTGTAGAGGGTGGGCAACACCCTGAAGTCCACTTTAGCTATTAGCCATTGTACTTAAGGCTATAGAGAGAAATTAAGCAATGAGACCACTGGAAGGTTTGTTTCCCTGTTGAATCCTAAAATAGCTTCAACTGATTCCTAGCAAAAGGTATCACAGTAACAGGGCCAAAGACCAGAGGCATCTACCCAGATGTTACATAAACCTCTGTAACAAGGGTCTTGTTTAAAGGAGAGGTCCCCAGCCCTGTAGACTGTGGGATGAACACCTGGGAGCAACCTGTGACATTGACATCTCTCCACTATGGCCTGATCTGAGACCCACAACTTCATTTGGCTTCAGATGATTTGCCAAATTATTCAAACTTTCCTTATAGAAGCTGTCTCAGAAACAGGGACAGGTAGTAGAATTCGTAACAGCTACATATGCAAGGATCTGAAATGCCCCATGTGATCAAATAATTACTCCTCCACTGAAACAGCAAAATAGTGTCTTTCTGAAGGCCTTTTACTTCTGAGGGCAGTTAAAGATAAAATTTGCAGTGGTTAGTCTAGACTAATTTTCATGTATAATAAATTCAGATACGAAAGAATTCGAGCTCTTGTGTGGTTGGCAGGAGGTCAGGCAAAGAGATTACTCTGGCCTCTTCTGAGTTTATAATGTCAGAAGGAGCACAGTTCCTTGTCAAAACACAGCAGTGAGCGATAGTGGCAGCACTGCTGGGAGGTGTGCTGCAGTGAAAAGCAGGTGTCCTAAACAGCCTGTGAGGAAATGCTCTTCCTGCTGGAATGGATAGTAAATGTCAACCCAGGTAATAAATGTGACTTCCCCACTTCCCCTTCATTTTCATTATAGGTTACAAAAAATGCCAAGCCTTTCTTCCTTTGTTTTAAGGAAGCAAAAATGAAATGCAATTTTTGTGCTGCAGCTAGCTGTGCTCTCATCCTGAGGAGTGAACAGATTCTAAGGTGAGCTTCTCCTTCCAGCTGAGGAGCACAATCCTTAGTGCAGGATCCCTTAAAATGCTTTTGGTGCTACCTTCAAACCTGGCAGCCCCCAGAGCAGTGCTGTGCTTGTAATGTCCCGAGCCCAAGCTGGGCTTTCATCATCTCCATGCTGTGCTGCTGCTCTGATGATGCTGGAGATAGCATCTCCTAGCCTTTAAGAGTTTGCAGAGGAGAGCAAACTAACAAGCCTGGGAGCAGTACAAGCATATCTAATGTGTGACTAGTTGTGCCTTCCTCACAAACCATCATTTGTAAGTATTTAAGGAGGTAACTAGCAGGAGGCAGAAGAAATGCAGAGAGATAGGAATTTGTTTTTCTGTCATAAAGAAGATGTATTAGCAGCTACCAGTGGTAGCATAGACACGCCCTTGAACAAAATACAGGCACTAGGAATGGCCTGGGGACCTGGTATGGGTTGTTCTCTGAACAGCTACTGTGCACAAAGTCACAGTTACATTTTGATTCAATCTTTTCACTGCAGGGAACCTTTTAGATACAAGGAGCCTATCTTACTGCAGGGCAAGCACTGCAAGTTAGTTAGAGACAGCTGTTAAAAGATCACTAACATGCTTTGTTCTCCAGTAGAAAGATTGCATTCATCTCATGAAAGAGATCCAGAAGCTCAGTGGTGACATTTTCAGTCTGGCTGTGATGGTACTGCATGTGGAGAAAAAAAAGTACTCTTGCAAGAGGGTTTAAGATTTGATGTTCTCCTTTCAGAAGGCTTCTCTGTGCAAGCCACAAGTTTTCTTTCATGGTGAGATTCTCCAAAATGTCAGGCAAATTTGTACAAAAGCATTGGGTCTGTTTTCCTGTGGTCTCCTGTCCTACACAAACTCTGCCAATGCAGTGGCTCCCTAGTATGGTCCTACGCCTTTGATCAGGTGATGGGGTCATGCTGTTTGCAGTTCCCCTAAGGCAGGGGTTTCAGAGCTATCCTACCCAGGGAACAGACCAGCAGGGCTCTGGCCTGAACAAACTCTTAGTCCTTTTCTGTTTAACATCTCCTACTAAAGGAGGTCTAAGCTGCCCTGTGAACATTTAAGCAGTGAGAAGAGTGATGGGGAAGGACACTGGACAGAAGGACACTGCTTATCTCCTGGTCATATAGATGCAGAAGCTGTCTCAAAGAGGGGTTAAGATATTCATCTGGGACTGCAAAACAAGTAGGGGGTAGAGCTAGAAGCTGACTCTCACACTTCTCTGACCCAGTCACTAATCTTCCTTCCTAGCAAAAATCCTCTAGGAAGGACAGCTCAGAAGGAGTGAAAGAGGGAGTGACTGTGTGTGAAACTCTGTGTGGAGAGTAAAAATGAGCATATCCACTGTTATGCTATGTTTTGCGTGTGCAAAGGGGGAAGAGGTGATGCAATTTGCTTCGAGGGTTGTCTCCACAACTGGAAATATTTAATTAAGTGAATTACCCTCCTAGTAGTACTTTAAAAGGCATTAGACCTAGCCTGAGCCCCATTTTGATATGCTCAGTGGACTGTGAGGAATTTACTGTCAGATTAAGAGAGACAAAAAAGGTAGAAGTCAAATTGGTGGCAAAATGCAGTTTCTGGCTCCTTGTCAAAGCACCCACATGCCTCATTACCTTGGTTTAAAGCCAACAGACTAGCTTAACAGGACTGTTTATTATTCCCTCCCCTTCCATCTATACCAAAAATGGGGTTTCAGCTACAAATCTTCCCTTTGCTAAGTTGCACTTCACTAGCATTTTTTGGATAGATACCCTTTCTTAGAGCGCCTCGTGGAAGTGCGGCGTTTGCATACAGCTGATAAATGCCACCTGCTGAGGACGCCTCTTGGGCCATTTCAAACAATATCCTGTCTCCATACCAGCTGTTTTTGCTGGGAACATTATTGTACCCTGCTGCCAGTCTTGGAGCCAAATGATGCTGGGGAGGAGGGGAGAGAGTGTTAATGAGATAATAAAAGTATACTCTCACTGTTTTCTACTGCAACATCAATGTGGCTTTTTTTAAATTTAAAGCCTGTTTAGCCATTGGAACGTGGCTCTGTCAAAGAGAAATGTTGATTCCTCTTTTTATTGCAGCCCTCTCAGCACTCACCACATGAATTGTCAGCCTTTTTCTTTCCCTTTTTACCAGTAAGCATCTGTCCTGTTTCCCTTCACATCCCATGTAGCACAGACACCCAAGTGTGGTGCTCAATTCCTTTGCACCAACCAACCTGCCATAAAGACACGCCCAGGAGATGGATATAAATGTGGGACATAAATGCCTCTGCTACAGCAGTGTCCCTTATTGCTGAGGGGATGGGACCAGATGAGTGTCTCTAGAGAAAAATATAGCTTCAGGAGGAATTAGCTGTAACCTGCCCTAAAATTGTCTACGCATATTACGTACAGTAAATGTTCATCAGGGAAAACAAAATCCTGAAGCACAAGTGCCACAGCTGGTGCTGAAGCTGTTCAACCACAGCCCTGCTCCCATCCCTTTCTACACTGCAAGTGCAGTTCCACACATGGGAAGGGGTCAGAAAATGGGTACAGATAAGTGGCCTTTTTTTCCTGCTCACCACTCACTGACTAAGAGCTAGACTTGCACCTCCAAACTGCCCACAGAGCCATTAGCCATGACCTGTGGATTTATATCCAGCTAAGTGTTTTTCCTATAATGCTGTGCCAAGTGCCCATGGCCAAAGCTTCTCCCTTCTCTTTCTGCTGGCTCTGCTGAAGAACATGTTGTTTAGCCTGTATCTACACCCTACTACACAGTGTTTCACAGTGATTCAGCTCCTGGTGTGCTGAGACCACTGTCTGCTGTACAATCAGTACAGTCTCAGCAGCTCGTTGCAGCCTCATTCATATCTGTATCTTTCCCTTCTTCCTATCTTATCCCCAGTGTGTCAGCTGTTTGCAGCAGCAACCTTCCATGTAGGTATCAGCCACCTCCATCATCAATGGCTCCTTAAACACAAAATACTAAAAGTTAGCAAAAGCAGGGACCGTCATCTTAGGGCAGTAGTATTTAAAAAGTCATGGGGTGAAAAAGCACATGATTTTGTATTCAGTTATCCTAAATTTTAACATAGCTTTAGTCTGACCAGTCATGCTGTTCCTACAGTCTTTGCTATCCTGAATGATCCTCCTTCATGCAAATGCAAGCAGAGCTCCCAGAGAACCAGCCTGTGAATTTAGCTAATTAGTCAGCTTGCTTGGGGGGAACATAGATTAACACCTGGCTTCATCTCTGCTGATGAGCTGTCTTCAAAAAACTGTTTAGGAGGCAGGGGAGCCCTTCAGCTGAAAGGACGTTTTAATAAGGTCTCTGCATGCTCACCCAGAGCAGAGGGGTGAGGATTTTGCTCAGCACCTGTACTGCCAGCAATGTTCAAGCAGGGATATGCGGGACGGGATGGGGTGACGGATTCCAGCATCCTGGTCCATTGTTTCTCGGCAGAGCAAGGAGCACACAGAGGTTGCTTTTCCATCCTCACCTACTTCCCTTTGGCTTTAATAGGGATTTGTTGCAGCTGTAAGCACTACTCCAGTTCTTCTGAAGCATTGTGAAAGAATGTGATGATGTAGCTTTATTATTTTTAGCCTATGTTCCAAAGTGAATTGTGCTTACACAACTACGTCTCTGCAGCCCTACCCTCCCTGCCCCTCACACGCAAGCACTCGTAGCTTTGACATTCATATGCTAATTTAAAAAAAAAAATTGAGAGGGAGCAGAGGTCTCAGAGCTGTGAAGGATAGCTCCCAGTGCTGGCATGTGGGCAGGAGAGGGACACACACACAGACACACACACAGGAGCTGGCTGCCGCCAGGTAGGCTGGAATAATTTGGCCCCAGATTGTGTCATAGGCGGCTCCCAGCCAGCCTGACCTCACAGGCGGTAAGGGGAGGGTGTGGAAAAAACCGGGAGGGGTCAGGCATAGGACACAGGGGAGATTGCGGGGAAGGCTAAAGAATATAGGCTGTAAATCTATGGCAGATCGGACCGCAGCAATGCTGGCACTGAGGAGCTCCCTGCTTTGTCCGGGAGAGATTAGGTGCCCTCGGCACAGGTATAAAAAAGTTTGTCCACAGCATTCCTCAGTAGGACTAAACTCTGCTTGAATGGATTAAGGAAACGGTGGTAGAACCTGCCTCGACATGTTTACTGATTCAGGTTCTATCTTAGGACAAAAAACAACCTGAGGTGAGGGAGAAATGACTGGAGGGTGGGAGTGTGTGCCATTCACTCTATGAAGAGTAGCCTGAAAATGTAAAAGGAAACCTCAAGTTTAGAGTCTCAGGCTTTATCCCTCTAGGTGAAGATCATTCTCCCTTAATGTGCAAGGACTACCAAAGCTCTGAGATGTTTGTTTAGACCCGTACAAAGCCACATCCAGGTGAGAAATAATTTGCATAGTAATTGTAAAAGGGTTTGCGTGAGTGTGCGTGGGAGCTGCTGCCCTGCTGGGTAGGGACTCCTAAACCCTCCATGATATTAAGCCAGCCTGGCAAAACTGAGATGCTGCTGTATGTGAAATACCTCCCAGGGTTGTCAACAACCTGTCCTCTGGTTTCTGAGGCTTCACAAGCTGGGGTGAATTGGTGACAGGACGTTTTGGGTAGAAATGCAAGGTATGTGGGTACCTGTGACATCATTCAACATATCCTAGGTATTCAACACTCAACATCCACCTAAAAAGCAATAGTCATCAGAAATAAGATTTATTGTGTACAAAGGATGAGGAGAAAATTCAAAGGGCTTATGATGAGTACATGAGGCAGTTTGGCCTTTTATTTCTATCTAAGCATTGTTTTCCAACATTTCCCCAGCAGAGTAATTCTGCTGGAGAGCTGGGCTCTCTCAAAGCGGTATTTCTTTGATGGTGCTGGGTACAACCTGATATTTAAAGGCAGAACCACAGGTAACACTGTCTGTTTGGTGGCACTAAAGTCAGCCTGAGTATAAACTTATTTTTTCTATTTTATGATTCAGACCTTTTATTTTTTTTATAGTTGCTATTGCCAGTAGCCAATCTCTCAATAATTAGGACATTCTTTCGTTCTATCAAGCATAAAACTCAGAGGAAACTCAGTTCCATTTGAAATACCATAGTGTAAGAGAAAGAACCTCTTACCTTGAAACTGGAGTGCTGCTGACTGTCAGGAGACCTGAGCTGCCTATGGGGTCAACCTGCCTATGCCCTGGAGAAAAGTACTGGGATCAAGCTCTTTTCTGAGTAATGTTTCATTTTGAAAGTCTCACTATTTACATGCCTCTTCCGAAGACTCTGATTTCTGTTGTAAAGGTTGCTGACAGTTTTCAGCTTCCATTATTTTTGGTTGCTTCCAGAAATAGAGCATGTGTATAATCCTTTTATTTTTAAAATTTTATTTCTCTATAATTTTTGACTACACCAGCTTTGTATAATTATGCTCCCATGACTATATTACTGTTGACTTTTGTAATCACAAGAAGCTTGTAATCAAAGAGAAATGTAAAATTACTAAAATATCAGCTTAGCTCTTAGTTTTAAACTAAGGTAAGCACGTAAATAAGACACATATGGAAACAGTCAACTTTGACATTGTGATTTTACAGTAGGTCAAATCCAAACCTTATTACAAATCTATAGAAGATGATACCTTGGCCACAAAAATCAAAAGTGCCATTTCACATATGCTAAGTGGAGTTCAAAGGAAGCTCTTTCTGCATTTGAAATGCCAAAATCTGATACAATAGTATTTAGACCACTCATCAAAATAAAGCAAATCTGCTTTCTCCACCATGACTGCAAGTTATAGCAACTCTTTTATATTTAGCCTATTTAAATGGTAAACCACCTACCACTGGGCAATGTCATTCCAAGGAAGACAAAATAAAAGCTACTAAAATCAAACCAGCCAGGTCATCAATGACTCAGACAGCTAAAATCAAGGAATTAACTGAAAGCACAATAGCTTTTAAAGTTGTAAAGCACTACAAGGATCAGTTTCTACCTGTTGTAAAGTATGGTATCTTCTGCTATCAGTCCTTTGCAAAAGGAGACATTCACAAAGCAGCCTAGGGAAGGTTGGCCCAGCTCAGTGGGACATTGGGGGATCTCTTCAGTTGCTAAGGGGAACAGTGAAAGTTGAGGGGAGCTGCAGACGAGCAGATGCTTGGCCAAAGCTTGATTCTGCATCCTGTCCATGGTGGCTGGACTATAAGAAGACAGCTGTGCCAGCTGAGTAGTTTCCAGCCATGAAGAAAAGGAAAGCTATTACTGCTGGAGTTGGAGCATACCTGAAATCTTTGCCTTTTAGTGTGCAGAGAAATATAATAGAAGAAGTGCATTCCTCTTGCCCTGATCAATCCACTTGTTTCCACACTTTGTTGAGCCTGCATGGCCAGATCCAGAGACACCACTTCATGTCAGTGAAACATCACCTCTGATAGTCCCTATGGCAAGTCCTTTGAACCAGAGTTTAGCTTCCTTGTGGCGAGGAAAAGGGACATATTTCTTACTAATAGGGATAACTTCACTGGAATGATATGTACTCCTACTGTGTTTAAATGAAAAATGAGAAAAGCCCTCTATGGACCTTTCCCCCTGTGGCCCACATAACAAGTTTGTCTCACTGTCCCCTTGCAATTATAATCCCACCAGTAAAGGAGCTCTAGGCTCATTACCTAGCTGCATAATGAAGCACATTAGCAGGACAGATGGATAGTTGGCAGTAGAGGCTGAAACAGGCTAAAATCCAAAGTGCTCTGAAATATGCCCTTGGGCTTTCTCTGAAGCCTATTTGCTTTTATAAGAGGATTTAACATTCAAGACTATATAAGAAACTTGCTTGCTTTCCAGAAGTTGTCGTTGTCCATGGCATAGAAGCACCAATTGCTCGAATTCTTCATTTGTCTAGCACTGGTAGTTGCTACCCTGTCCTTAGGATTTTAAAGTTGAGTCACTCAGGGAGCAGCACCGCTAGTGCCATGTGTTGCACCCTCTCTGCCAGGAGTGATCCTGGGGAAATCCATCACAGAAATCCCACAGAAACCAACTACCCTTTGGACAGAATCTTCTGAAAACTGCCCTGTGGTCCTCAGACCTCAATGCAGTAGTTTTTTTTGTAAATTCTCTTTTACTACAACTGTTTTGGTAGGCATACCTGAGGAGAGGAGGAGAGGAATGTCTGCACTGACAAATACTGAGATACACTGACAGGCAGCACAGGGCTATGACTAGCCAAGGGAACTGAATCTTATCCTATACATTCAAGAGTTTCTTTGTTTAATATTTTCCTATAGCATATGCTGATATCCTTGTACATTTTTAAGGCACAGAAATTGTCCTTAGCAATTTTTCTGCTTGCTATATAGTGATATTTTATATCACTGGCAAAAAACCATGCTGCTGTTGGACTCTGCAGCAGGTGCCTTCTATGGAGATGCATGAGGCATCCCTTCCACTGCCTACAGGGGCACAATGTGCTCCCTTGGCAGAGCCAGCTTTCTGTACTGTGCATGGCAGGCTGGTGCCTTCTGTCAGGAAGGGATCTGGCTTGCTGCACCAGTGACCATTTCTGCTATGTATTAACTGCTCTGCTGAATCACTTGAAGCTCAGAGGTACAGTTCAGCTCCCCAGGAAGCAGTTAGAGTCATGAAAATAAAAGGGCAAGTAGCAAGTACAGACTGGTAGCAAACAAGCCTTATATAAGTGTGTAAGAGAGTTAGGTAGGGATAAGCACTGCCCCAGCCTCTGAGGTTGTCTGTAAAACTAGGAAAGACCTCAGATTCTCCTTCAGATCTCATGTACTATTGGAAGAGTGGTGTCCTTGGGTATGGTTTCATCATTCAGATTCTTACTGGTTAGGCTATCAACTCCATGGCTGTGCTAGTGTCAGAGACCAGAGGGAAATGATTGTTCAGTCTCCCATATTGGAGCCTGCCTGCCATGCTCGAGTGAGTGGGCTAGGAAGAGGGCTTGTGTTAGAGGTGAAGCCAGCATCCTGTACTGATGGAGTGGAACTGACATTTGTCTTTGAAGAGAAAGCACCATCACTTGAGGCTATTCATGCATATAATCTGACAATATAGAGAACAGAAAAGGAATGTTACATGTGTCAGAGTGCACCTGCCACTCAAAGGTCTTAAAAATCCTGCATGTTGTATTAGCCTTCCCTAATTACTTTGCAGACAGGCAAATATCACAGCACCATTCTGCAGAGCACTAAAGTAAGCCACATGGATGCTCTCCTGTAACTCACCAAGCCATGTCCCACTTGGGGCTGATGATGGATAATCCAAACACTACTACCCAGTTCCTTTGTCATCATTTCACCATATGGCTTCTCAAACTTCCTTTATCTATTACTTCAAAAATGTTTCTCTTTGCAATGTTAACTTGAGCTAGAGCACAGGTGTTGCCCTAATTTAGCTGCCATCTGTACACAAAACCCTGCTGTAGCTTGGATCTCTTGGCTGAGATGGTCAAGTGGATATCCTACACACATTGCTTCACAGGGTAGCTGCAGGCTAATGCCTTAGACCACCTGTGGTCCTCCACAGCTTTCCCAGAATTCTCTGCCAAGGATCCAGAAAGGAGAAGCATACTTTCCCACAGTACTGTCAAAAGCTTACTACATGTATGTGATTTGTGCTAGGCCTTGTGTTGCACAGCAGTGAGCTCAGGCCAGGTGTGGGTCACACAGAGTCTCTGCTCTCATGGGTGCCAGGCTCACTCAAGGTCAGCAATGTGGCCATCAGTAACTCAAACTGTAGCTGCTAGGAGGGTATTGCAAAAATGCAGAAGGCAAGGACAGAAATATCTCCATGAAAGGTTTGTGTTATGTAACTTGCTTGAAAAAACAAAAAAGGAGGAAATTAAGCAAAATTGTTAAAAACAAAAACACAGAGTGAATTCCTTGAAATCATAGGTCTGTAAAGTACTGTATTTATTTAACCCAAGCCTACAAAAATACTAAATAAACTGAGGAGCTTGGTCTTGGGTTTTTGAAGAGTGTCTAGGGTATTTGTCTGTCTGCCAAGGGTTTGGGTGAAGTACTGAAAAAACATATCCAGAAAAACATGGAAAATGGTGTTTTACTTAAGGAGAAGAGTCAGAGCAATTAATCTGCCTGAGGCCAGCCATCCTCTTCCTTACAATGAGTAAATGTTTATTACTTCCGAGTGGGGTACAGGTGATGTGTACTTTACAGCAAACAAAGATGAACTATCTGGAATAGATAGCAGACATCTGAGCTTATGAAGAAGGTGAGGAGTATATTCATTTTTTCTGCAACTGATTCTCTGTTGAGCTGGGAATACAGTGGCCAGCAATTCAATATCATGCTACCTAAAGCAAAGACAGATTAAAAACTTTTAGTCCTATTAAGGCAGTAGTGTGTAACATTGGATTCAATGCTGTCAAGAAGACAAGGGTATGTATGACTCATGGTTTGGGTTCCCTCCCCCCCACACCTCCCCCCACTTTGTTTTGATTTGTTTCTGAAGGAGGTGGCCATGTTTTAATCTCCTTGTAATGAACATGAGGATAGCAAGCTTAAAATAGTTTTAGGGGGGTATTTTGCAGTCTCTATAACAACAAAACATACAGATATGTCACAATAAAGCTTTACTAAAGATGTGGTTGTTTAGGATCTAGGAAGGGACAGGTAGCAATGAAGAACTGAATTCAGTTTGCATTTTTGAAAGCAGTGAGCCTTTTTAAGACAGAGGATGCACTGATCAATCCATCTTTCTGATTTGGATCCAAAAGTTTACATTTCTCTCTTCTTCCATTAAACCTCCCACAGAATATGACTTGGAAACAATATATTTAATGTCTGGCCTTTTGTTTTTTTCTACTGCTTGCTTTTGCTTGTTTCCAAGTTTGTTTGAATGTGGACATGAGTGAAGGCAAAACACAATGGCTCAGGCAGCAAAGAACACAATGCATCTTGTCCTAAGACTGTTAATTAAGCCATTAAAGACTGCTGGGGTTGGCAATACTACGTCTACAGGGAGCTAATTACTTGAGCAACTGGTAAAATACCATGACAACAACAAAGAATGATATTTTGTAGACAAGTAAAAATGACAAGCTCCTGCCTTGCAGCATGAAGTTGGTAAGGTCAGATGGGTGTCTCAAGTGAATAAGAGCAGTTTAGAACCCAGATTTTTGCTGAGAATGTGATTAGAAAGACTGCAGTAAACTCTAATAAATATACAAACTAGAGATATGTCAATCAGTGCAGATACACTTCAGCTATACAGTGCACATAGTCAGAGACTACCTTAACAGCAGAGTGATGGGCCCAGGGGCTTCCTGATTCACTTTTTCCTGGTTTTCATTTTACACCTTCATAGAGATCATGGATTTAGTTTGAAAGTCTCTCCAAGGGCATCTGCTTTGGTGTTCTTTTTTTTATCTTTTCTCACCAATACCCCCAAAGGAGTTACACTTACTTCCCTTTCTGTGCAGCAACAGCAGTGCATGGGCTTTAATTTGTTTGCTGGAAGCATGTTTTTGTGTTGAGAATTATATATGTTCCTCTGAGACCTTTCAAAAGAGCCTACCTTGTGTAATTGCAAGATTTCAGCTGAGGTCTGACTGTTGAAGGATCTCTTTTCACTCAGTAACCTATATCATTTACTTCTTTTTCTTGACTTTAAGAGTCTTGATTTTTAATTAATTTAATATTCATTAAGAACAAAGACCAGTTGAGGCATCTTCTAAAATCTGTTCTTGTATTTTTTTAATGGAAAAGAATTCAAAGCAAATTTTTATGAGGTGGAAGCTTAAAAGCCTTGAGGATACTGGCATTAAAACATACAATGTTTTAATGGACAAATACAGACTGGGAAGAAAATGGATTGAGAGAACACTGAGGAGAAGGATTTGAGCATGTTGGTTAACAAGAAGCTCAACATGAGCTGGTAATGTCAGCCAAATTAAAGACAACCATATCCTGGGCTGTATCAAAAGAAGTGTCAGCAGGTCAAGGGAGGCAATTCTCCTCATCTCCTTTGCTCTCACATCACCACAGTTGGAGTAATTGATCCAGCTCTGGGGCCCCCAGCATGAGAGTACATGTTGGAACAGATCCAGAGTAGGGCCATGGAACTAGAGCACATCCTCTGTGAAGACAGGCTCAGAGCTGGGGTTGTTCATCCTCAAGAAGGCTCTGGGAAGACCTTAAAGCACCTTCCAGTACCTAAATTGGGCTACAAGAGACTTGGAGACAGACTTTTTCCAATGGCCTGCTACAGGACAAGGGGAAATGGCTTTAAACTGAAAGAGTATAGATTTAGATTAGATATTAGAAAGAAATTCTTTATGATAAACGGTGAGACACTGGAACAGGTCACTAAGAAAAGCTGTCTACACAATTTTATAGGCCGTTATCACATTCAACCTTGATTTTTTTCTCCAAAGAGAGAAATACAAACCATTTTAGTCTCTTTAAGTCAGCTTCTTTATCCTCCTAGCTGCCCTTCTCTAACACTTCTACATCTTTCCTGAGATGTAGGGATCTAAGCTGCACTCAGCTGCTGTGGATGCATGAGGACTCTACATAGCAGCAAACAATACCTTTTGGCCTCAATCTCAGTCCTTTTTGTGATGAGACAAAAGCATTTTGTGGTACATGATGGGTGTCTGTATTGCTATATAGATGTCAGGACTGCTGCTGTTTTGCCTAACCAAACAGCACAAAATTCCCCGAAAAAGCTATCACAGAATATATGGATATTTCTAAAGACTGAATAAGCCATTTATTCTGGTGACTGCTGTTTTTCAAAAGAGGTAGAGGGGAAAAAACCCACAAAATTGTAAACCAGCCTGATACTTCTGTAGCCACCCTTTTTTTTTCAGCATTGTGAGAAAATAACACTCAACAGGAAGGGTCTAAACTCTGAATTGATGCAAAATTGCTAGGCATAATTATAAATGAGGAATTTTTAAGTCTCTGAGACCTGGACTTCAGCCACCTTCCTGCAGCTCTCCTTCCTTTTCCTACTCCCCCTGGGTAGCATAAGGCATCCAGTGAAAGAAGGAGCTGTGGTGGCTGGAGACCTAACTATATGCTCCTGTTTGTAGACACCAGCTGGGAATCTGCTTCAAATTAATACCACCTTATTTTTCCTCCTGAAATGGTTCTCCAAAAAGGCAGTGGCCAGAAGCAGAACTCATGGTAATCCCACTCCACTGAAAACCTGGCTTGTGAGCCTCAGGAGAGAGGGAGAATGGTTCAAAATTGTGAGACAGAAAGCTATTGCAGAAACCACACAGTTTTCTTGGCCTTCTCCAATGGATTTTTCCACCGAAAGAAAAAAGAATGCTTTGGCCTAGTAGTGGTAACTTGAGGTTCAGTATGCCCAGCAAAGAGTTTTCCACACCCAGCTTCCTGTGAAACCCACAGGAGAAGCTGATCTATTCCACAGGCACATGGAGGGAAGGCTTGCAAGGACAGAAACATAGCAAACTGCTACAAGAAGCACCCAGGTGGGGGTGCTTACAGTGCCAATTCAGCATTGAATTTCAACCACATTGCTTACTAAACTTCCTGTACCTTCAGCATGAGAGACTGCTGCTGCAGCTGAGGAGGATGTTTGGCTGTGAAGGTGCTGTAGTTTCTCTGCTTGCCTGTCTCTTTCTCTCAGTGGTGATCAGCAGGGCTGGCTCGAGGTGAGAGAATGTTCTTCACTCCTGAACATGACTTATAAGCCTTGCTATGGAACTAATCTTAGCACTCCTTGCTTTGCTACCTTCTTACATGTTATGCTACTTTTGGCTGGGGTAGAGTTAATTTTCTTCTCAGTGGTTAGTACGGGCCGACGTGTTGGATTTGTCCTGGAAACGGTGTTGGTAATACAGGGGTGTTTTTGTCACTGCTGAGCAGTCCTCATAAAAGCCAAGGCCTTTTCTGGTTCTTGTACCACCCTGCCGGCCAGTAGCTCCAGAAACACAAGAAGTTGGGAGGGCACACAGCTGTGAGAGCTGACCCCAGCTGATCACAGGCATATCCCACAGGATATGGCACCATGACTAGCATGTAAAGCTGTAGGAAGGAGGAGGCAGGAGGTACATTTGGAGTGATGTGTTTGTCTTGCCAAGAAACCATTACACATGGTGAGCCCTGCTTTCCTGGGGATGGCTGAACACCTGCCTGCCCACAGGAAGTGGTGAAACAATTCCTTCTTTTGCTTTGCTTACAACTGCAGCTTTATTTTAACCCTTCTGATTCTCTTCCCCATCCCATCAAGAGGGAATGATCAGTTGGCTGGGTGTGGTTTAGTTGCCAGCTGAGGTTACGCAACACATGTATATGAACTTGGTATTACAGTCCAGGCTTTACATTCCTGTGTGAGGTGTGTATAGTGCATGTTTCGCTACTGCAGGTATGGAATTTACAAGTTTTCAAATGGCCTTTTGCTACACAAAGGATGGATGGATGGATGGATGGATGGATGGATGGATGGATGGATGGATGGATGGATGGATGGAAGGAGTGAGTTCCTATTGGATTGGGCTTTGCATGGCAATCTGCTAGAGACTGGTGGACAGGATATTGCATCCATTAATCATGTGGGAATGTGCAATAACATCATAAAATCTCTCTGGCCTTGGAAGGTGACTTTCGTGCTATGCAGTGAAAATGGGGCATGGGGGTGTTGTTGTTTTAACTCTGCAGGGTTACATGTGTCTCAAAGCTGCTTCTAGTTCCCTTTCCTGATAGATCCATGTTTCTAATAAAGGAAGGGATACAGCTTCTAGAGCAAAGATATTTTTTGTTGAGCTCTTTGTTTTTCTATTGGTCAGGAAGGATCAACACTGTCTGTTTAACCTTTGTGCTCAAAGCCTATACCATATTTCCATACACAGAGCTGTCTCTTGGTGCTTTTCTGCCCCTTGATGTTGGATGGTCAATGGGAGTCCCTTAGACATTTATAAACATGTGTAAATACAGTTTAGACCTGTCTGGTCCATCTCATCCTGTCCTCTTTCTGTAACTACTAGTGAATGCTGCAAGTTCCCAGTATCACTTTATGAGCCTATATGAGCCTGCCCTGTGCACGGGGATGGGAGAACCAGGTTCAGCAGCTTTGCAGCTTGCAGACTGTTGAAGGAAGACAGCCATATGAAAAAGAAATCATATGAAAGACCATATAATGCAAGAAAAAGCAAAGTGTAATGTTGGGGCAAAAGACTAGAAATTAGCTTTCCAGAGAAAACAGTGAGGAGAATCAAACAGAAGTTGAATTCAAATCTCAGTTTTCATGTTTAAAAACACTTTTTCATTAGTTATCAAAAGAAAAGCTTTTTTGCATCCTCTTTTACTATTCAAATTGAGTACTGCATCCTGACCACAAACTACTAGTGTCACAGTGAATTACCTTTCTGCCAGTAGTTATGGCCTTTGCATCAATTTCCAGCTTACTTGGTGGACAGTTTAACCTTCTGACATTTAGAGGAATAGTCCAATGAACAGAAGTCTCAGCAGAGGCAAATACAAACATTAAAAAAAGAAAATGAAAAAGAAAAGAAAGGAGAGATTTTAGAAAGGGAGGGGAATCATCTGTATTTAATTTCTGTGTATGAATTTTCTGAATTCACATTATGTAGTCTGTGCTCATGACTCTGAGGGCAAAGAATGCAAGTTTTAAGTTGAATCCAACTAAATCCACGTGATTTCAGAACTCACCTTAAAATGACAGTGCAAACACCATTCGCTGTTCCTCAGCTTCATTTTCAAAGACTGTAACAGCATTAGTGGTTATTTGTAGGTGCCCATAACTGTTTCATCACTTAAGCAACTACAGAGAGCAGAGCACAGTGTCTCCTGGGAGCACTAGTGAGGCACTGCAAACAGCACATAATCCTTTTTTTGTGACAACCTCTAGCACTGAAGTCCTAAGAGGAGATGAACAACTGGTGAGTAGCCAGCAATTGTGATGAGAAAGTGGTCCAGGCATCTTAATGCCTGATTTTGCAGGGGACTGAGCAGATAGGAGAAGCTAAGTCCTTACTGAAATCCCTGGATTGTTGGAGATTTGCGAGAGTTGCTTCCCCAGCTGCTTGCTGCCAGCTCCCTGTAGTGAGGGCAGTGGTAACAGCTGTGCTGAGGCTGGGAGCTGGGATCAGCTCGCCCTGAAGCCCCTGGGAGCCTGGGTTGCACAGGCACGCAGCTGGTTGGCCCTGGGGTCATCAAAGCTGTGAAAATGTTGGACTTTGGAGCCTGTCCTTAGGGAGCAAGCATATCGACTGCTGGAGCATGCAAATGTGTAATTGCACTCCAGTGGCCTGTGGACAGCAATATGTGCAGATGTGGTTACAAATATTATCTACATGGGCAGTTACATTTACTCACAAACTCTGCCATGCTTTTATATTGAATCCCTGTTTTAAGGTCACGAGAGCATATTAAACTTGAACTCTGTCCTGCTGGCATGTGGAGACAGTGCTTTGGCTTCCTCCTGTTCTCTGTGGGTCCTGTGTGCCATAATGACAGAAAAACAGAGCCAAGTACTGAGCTGGTGTATTCCTATTGATACTGATCCAAGAATTATAAACCCCCCAATCTCTTCTAATGTTTCTTTGCTCAGTCTTATCAATTATCAGAAGCTCATAGTTTGCTTCCAGAGCTTTTCAGGGCTCTCTTGGACTTTCGTCTAGATTTTATTTTTCATTACAGCCTTGTTTTATCCATGCCTAGCTTTAATTTTGTCATCAAGTATGTTTACTCTATATAGATACTGGATAAGTGAATCTTACCTGCTTCTAAAATCTTCTTCACATGGGTAATCATAAAGAGGCCTCTTCCTCATAATCATGAAACGCTGCAGAGGTGACTAAGTAAATCAGGGAGTTTGCTTGCTCAGAGTGTTGTGTGCCACAGAATTTGTGCCCTAACAATTATTTGGAAAGATACAATATATACAATAAGCAAAGAACAAGCAATAGAATGAAATGGTGGTGTTTTTGTAGACACAGTCAGAAATAGTCTGCAGAATTAATTACTTTAAATGGTTAGGCAAGCTGAAACAATTTAACATCTGTGGATTTCTTTTTTTTGCCTGTGTCTTAGGAGAGATAGCAGCGATTGGCCAAGCATAGCATGGCCATGTGCATGTCAACTAAATGCAGAACAGTTGTTAGCTTCAGATATTTGCTGAGGATAGGCTTTCAGAGCCATAGAAAATGCTGCTGACACAAATGTAGTGTGCATGAGAGAGAGATGTGCTTTCAAAGGATAAGACATCATGCCCACGTGGGACTTGCCATAGACTTGTTTTTTAACTTGGCAACTTGAGGCACTGGTCTTCTGTTCCTTTTGGTAAAGAGCTTTGGGATCTCTGCTATCTATCCATGAAGTGTATTATTACGAAAGAGTTCCCTTGATTGCCCTTTCCACAGGCAGACTTTGGCCTTTTTCCAAAGGCATATTGTATTTGCATTGATCACACTGCTGACTATATGACCTTGTCATTAGGAAAGCATGAAACATAAAATATGAGTTACTTGGACTCTTTCTTTTAGTATTATTCATTGTTTTAATTTTTGATCTCTGAAAGAGATTGCAGAGCCAGCAGGAGGTCTGTTTGAGACCCGCTGACACCATGGAATTTGTGGTACTTTAATTATCCAAATGATCTAAACAAAAGAAGCTAAACACTGGGTGATGTATGATGGATTGTTAGCTGTAAACTGCAAAAATTAATTTGGCAGCTGGAATGGTTACACAAAACTCTGGAGGCTGTTCTTCTAACACCCCAACTAGGGTATCAGATTAAATGTGCTGGATGCAAATAAAGCTGGAAGCATTCAGAAAATTGTTTCTGTACTCAAAAGCACTCTTCATTCTCTGTTATATTTCTGTAATGAACTACTCAGTCATTATGGTGGGCAGCCTCATTGTTCCTCAGATCACTTTACAGTCCCTGCATCCCTCTTCCCCTTATGCTCTTGAATGTTTACAGTTTTGTATTCATTTAACATGCACATTGATGCATCAAGCCCAGCACGTCCTCATGCTCAAAAAGTACAGAGAGCAGTGCCTTCTACTATAGCACATCAGGTAGTGGCTATGAGTTCTCTATGCCCTGGATGCTAAAAAATGTATAGATTGAAAAAAAAAAAAAAAAAAAAAAAAAGTAATAAATGAAAAATACCCTCAAACAAACAAAACCCAATTTCTTGGCTATATTTGTGGCAGAAAGGTCTGTCAAGGGTGGTTTAGTGCATGTGAGTACAGCAAGGTTGAAGGAGTCCTTAAGCTGCAGCTTGCTAGAGAGTATTCTGGGAAAAATCACCCTGTGCTTGATCTTTGCTAAGCATCCTTTACTGGCAGTAAGACAGTGGCCTTTTCTGGCACCCTCACCCCTTCTTACAGTTTTGTCCTGAAGGTGGAAGGAAGGACTGGGTCACAAGGACATTTTCCCCCCTTTCACATCACTGCCAACCTGCTCTTAGGAAACAAGTCAGGGAGTGTTAGGAATCACCATAAACCCAAGTGTAGCAATGTAGTTTGCAGTTTCTACTAAAGTACTAATATTTTTTTATTTGAAACTGTCTTTAAGAAAAGCCACGTAAAGCTAATTGCCTGAGCACCTGCAGCAATTTTCATCATACTTGGAACATGCAAAGCATCCTACCAGAAAATCACTTACACTTACAACAATACTCTGTAACAGGAGTTGATCTCAGTATTTATTTGTGTATTTTTAGCATGTAAAAATATGTTTGTCAAAGTCTGCAGTGCTACCACTATCTGTGACTTCTAATTCATCTCACAATACCAAGTCTTTTTGTTAGCCAGGATTGCTACAATTGACTTCTAAGAAGAATCTTCATCACTTGAAAATAGAAACAAATAGTTGGTTATGAAAACTGAATCAGAGGAGATGGGGAAGAGGAATCTGAACTGACTTGGCAAAGAGTACATATTAGGAGCAAGGAAGACAGAGCTTACAAGAAGTCAAGAGTCAGTGCTCCCTTGGTTTGGGAGAGGCAACAAAGAAACTGGCTGGGATGACTAAGAAAATTGTACAAGCTTTCCTAGATGGGAAGCTGGGCTTTAGCCAAAATATGGGTGAAGCTGACAACGGGAACACACTTAAATTCAGAGAGAAATTTGGGCAAGGAGAGGGAAAGGAGGAAATGTACAATTTGGAAAGAAGGGACAGAGGGTACAAAATGGGTAAAAAATCTTCTGTAATCAGTCACCTTTCCATTGTTCCACATCACAAGGGTGAGGGATTGTCATCACAGTCAGTTATTACCTTGGTCTAAGTAACAGAGGTCTCTGTAGGGGGACCTAGTTGTCTCTGATGATGTTTAACAGCCTGATGCTACAACAGGAAATTTCTACTTTTATAATCTGAATAACTATGTACTGCACTCTCTCTGGCCTCACCAGGCCAGATTTCAAAGTCAGGCCTTCAATGGTTGGAAATAGCAGGGTTAAGAATGCCTCTGTGTGTGTGCTAAAGGGCCACTGTTAATTCTGTGGTCACAGAGGACTCCACAGGGCCTTGCTGCACCCAGTGCACAAGATGGATGATGCTCATTTAAGGAGCAGCTGCTCAGTACTTTTTTCCTTCATTTCAGAGTGTGTCTCCATGCTTACTGACTGCATACTATCTGCATGGAAGGCAATTACTTTTCTCATGAGTTTTTCTGTGCTGCTTATTGCTATAGTAACTGTGTGCCTCACAAATACTAACTCATCCGTTTTCCTTCTTCCCCTTGGAGACAGCAGGGCACTACCTGTGTTTCATGAATGTAGAGCTGAAGAATGGAGAGCAGAAGCTGAAGGCACTCAAGTGTCCAATATTAGAGTGGAACTGCATATTCCACAGCACTTGGTGACACACAGCACTTTGCATGCTCTAGCTCCAGCTTGCTTTGCCTTCAGTTCTTCAGTACCTCCTGTAATCTCAAAGCCTCAATTCAGGCACCTGGGAAAGAATGAATTATGTTTGAAAAGTCTGAGGGACTTAAGATAATGTCACATACAAAATTTGTGACTCAGATTGGGACATTATCTATTTATGCAGCTGGATGCTCATCCACCTGTAACCATGGCACCAGCCAGTCCCTCATCTCACTCATCATGTACCATATGTTTTAGGTACATTGCCATGGATTACAGAGGCATCAGCTAATAAAGTAGTACAGTGAACTGAAAAAAAGTATTGCCAAGTAAATGTGGCAAACAATTACAGAAGAAATCATTAAGTTATACATTAGCAATATGATTACTCTGTGTATTTCCACATTGTCCTTTTTCTCTTCTCTTCTCTGTTATGTGTTTTAATTCTTTCTATATTACACTCCCCAGGGTTGAGACTGTCATTTTCTGTACTTGTGAAGAACACTGCATATGCTCAAAATTATTTGAACAGCCTGTGAGATAGGTAAATACCACCAGTTTAGATGGGAGAAACCTAAAGTAAGAGGCCTAAAGTAAAATAAAAAAAAGTTTTATAATGATTGTATATTTGTATTTGTACTAGAAAATAAGCCGTTTATGAGCTCACAACTCTAATCCTGTGGTAGGCTGAAGAAACAGATGAACACAAGAATGAGGTTTTTAGGCAATGATGTGCAGAAGGGGCAAATAATTTAATGAATACCTATTTAGGAGTGTATAGATATATGTGAGTCACCCAAAGTAACATAGGAAGTCAATCAATCTTGTCATCTAATCAGTATAACAAAAGAAAAATATGTTTTCCTAAAATAGCAAGCAAATAAGTCATGTGAGATAATACTTTTTTAATTTTGCTGTGAGTCTGTAAGTTCCAATAAGCACCAATTTTTCTCACTTAATTACCTTCCTTGGGGAGCTGTATCACAGGTGTTTCTCATTATTTTCAGCAGAAGTTTAGCAATTTCTCTTCACTTTGTCTTTTCTCAGGACTAACCTTTGTTTCCAGCTGGAGATAGATTCCTTTATAAATTGTTTCTCTCTTTATCCCTCACACACCATTGGAGAGAAAAGCACTTTCTCCTCTCTTATCATCTTCATGTACTTTCCTGAAGAAGAAGCAGCAAATGTGGGCTGGGGAAACAGTGCTGCTGCCTGAAATCTCATCTGTTTGAATGCTAAGCACAAATACAAATCAATGAAGGAATAGGATCCTTTTTTCATTATTAGTAATAGCACACTCCTAGCCAGACACAAGGGAAAATACGAGTTTCTCATTAGAAGGCTTGACCAACCCCCTGCAAGATTATATTAAGCATTTTTCAAGTGCCTATATCTAATTTTTTCAAGTAACATACTCATGTGTCCAACTGCCCCCCACTCACACAGCTCTGGGTCAGACAGTTTACTTTACATGCCAAAATGGGAGTGATCTCTTGGCTACAGAAAATACTTGGAAATGTAGTTATGTGGAACAGACAGTCACAGGCTTTCTGTGGGGTGGTTCTCCAGTTCAGGGAGCATTCAACCTCCAAGGCTGGCTCTGGTTTTTGTGATTACGTCCTCCAGGGTGATTACATGGCCTTGAGGGTGGATCTCAGACCTAAGCTGTGTGCATCCATTCCTCTCAAAATGCTTGGGAATTGAAAACTTACAGCAACATTTGCTGTAAGAAATAGTTAAAGAAATTAATGCTTTCCATTGACATAGGCTGGAAATTGCATGCCTCTGAAATGCTACTCTATGCCCTCTTTTTCTAAGCATGCTGAATAAGTGACTTCTAGACACTATGGGACTTGAAACTATAAAAATATTAATGGTAAATTCAAAATGCAAACATAATCTCGACTCTATACTCTGAGATCCTTTTCAAGGCAAGTGAATCTCTAACAGGGGGCATGAAGGACTATGAAGGTGGGTTAGTGTGAAACAGAAAATATAACTCTAGTCTCACAGTTAACAGAATTAATTTTCCTTTCTGGCAAGGACAGTGGCAGAAGGTCTGTTCAGTGAGCTCCCCTGGGATCTGTAGCAAGAAGTAGCTTGGAGTGGGGTTTAGCAGCTTTATCTGCAGGCACTCCTCAGTATTTTAACCCACTGACACTCTGTAAAAGGGGATTTGTTATGTTACCAGATGCCTAATTCAGGCCTTGGAGCAGGGCTTTGCATTTACAGTCCTTTCCTATCGGGAAAACTCTCACACCCTGTTGACTAATTAGGTTGTTTTAATTTACAGAAACATTAAGCCCTGATTTTTAAATCTGCCATTGAAATGCTGCCACTGAAACGTCCTTGCCTCCACCTCCAAGTTAGCTTCTGCCAGCGTTAGGCGTGACACAAATGAGTGCCTCTCTGCCTAGCTGTCTCTTAGCAGTTGCTTTAGTATCTGCCTGCAGTTTGGCGTGTGGGAGCAGCAAGAGAAGGCGTGTGCCTGGGATGTGAGCAGAAATCTGGCGTGCCCTGCTCTGTTTGCTCCCCAAGGTGGGCAGGTGCACAGCTCACTCCTCTTCTCCTGGGCTGGCTACACCAACCCTGCTGAGCACCTGTGTCCCCATCCCAGGAGGGCCAGGTGGGCAGGTCTCACCCTGCTACCATGCTCGGGTGTCTCCAGGACACTCCAGGTCTGGAAATCTGGATGGAGCCCAGCTGAGCTAGCCTGTGAAAGAGCCTCCTTGTTTACAAAGTAATGCTGTTCATTGCAGCTCTCATGTGGTGCTGTGCTGGTTGAGAGATGCCAAAGCCAGAAGAAAACATTACATTGCAAGTTGATCTCATCCAGTTTCTTGAAACGGTGACACAGTTTCCTATCATAATAGAAACAAATGGTGGTTACAGCTTATTTTGTATCCTTCTTTGCCTGTTCATGGAGACGCTTTGCAGCCTCTACCCTAATGGTAAAGATACACCCCTGCTCTAAGGAGGAAGATGCACATCCAGAGGTACAAATTCAGCCCATAAGTACTTGATAACTACCTTGTACAATGTGTGCACAAGCACCATGCAGAAGTAAGGAAGTGGAAATTACCTGAGGAGTGGCATGCGGTTTATGTTTGGTACAGCAGTTCACAGGAGCTCATCCCAGCTGTGACCTGACCAAATAGTCTCTCCTCTCTTCCTTGAGAAGTCAGAGAATCTCTGATGAAATTGGAATAAGACTCTAGTCTTAATTCCTGAGCATTTCTGGTCTTAGTCTGAGCCTTAGTTTTGTCACTTACTTTTTTTTATATTATTACAATACATTTGATGCTAAAACTCATTCTGGATATAACAAGACACTTAAAAACCAGGTAGGAAATGTTTAGGAAATTTCTGTATGGTGTTTTCTAGATCATCTTGTTAGTAAATACAGTGAGGAAATAAACTCTGGATCCATCCTTGGCATGGTTCATTTTACAAGTAATTTAAAGAATGTATATAATATAGGGAGCATATGTATGTTCACATGTGTATAAATTAAGGCATACACATGTTAAAGATTAAGTTAATTAGTAATGAAGCAGCAACATTTACTTCACTTTCAAGATCTGTTTTATGGAATTTATTTAGGACTGTAGCAGCAGCCAGTCTACAGCAGTTAGCTTCCAGTCATTTCCAAATGAGTCATTTCCACCTACACTAACACATGTCAAAATGGTTCCTACTGTGTGTCTACCTACTGGAAATAAACAGAAAATAACTCTGTTAGTCTGAACTTCTACAGTTTCTTTTACCTTAGGGTCTTAAAGGGGTGTAGAAATAGAGACCTCCCAGCCCTGCTATTGTGTTAAGGTGTTAACAATTATACAGATTATGGCCTTTTTAAAATAGGGAAACTGAGGCAAAAAATAGTTCATTTGGCTAATTCCATATAGCAACTCTTCAAATAGAGTGAAGCTAGACACAGCTTGCTCCCATAGCTTTGCTGCCTACCCACTGGACAGTACTGTGATTAAATCCCAGAGTTCTATTTTCTTTGCTTTATTTTCAGCTGGAAGTGATGAAGGATTTTTCCTTTCTGTTGCTTAGCTACCCCCTGACCTTTGGATAGTCTTTCTCATTGGCTGAGTGAATGTATTTCCCTCCAGCTGCCTGGACACGCACGTGTCTCAGACCTCCCCCTCCGGCAGGATTTCATCAGCTGCCCCATCTCAACCGTGTGTTTCTCTTCCCATCTTGCTGTAAGAAATTTTGTTATTTTGCCTCTAGCACTTATCAAACTGTGCTAGAAAGAATGCTGAAACAGCCTTTTTGACTGATGTCTATTTTATTGATTCATTGTATTGCTTAACAACATGCTCTTAATTAATGCTACCCTACTAAATTCTGTGGTTCTGCTTCTCTGGACTTTTCCACAACTTACAGACCAGTGGGTGTAGTGGGTTGACCCCTACTGGACACAAGGTGCCCACCAAATGGGCTTGATCACTCTTTGTTCTCAACTGGACAGAGGAGAGAGAATATAATAAAAGGCTTGTGGGTTGAGATCAGACAGGGAGAGATCACTCACCAGTTACTGTCATAGGCAAAACAGACTTGACTTGGGGAAATTAATGAAATGTATTACCAATCAAATCAGAGTAAGATAATGAGAAATAAACCCAAACATTAAAAACACCTTCCCCCCAACTTTCCCTTCTTCCTGGGCTTAACATTTCCCCCAAATTTGCTCCTTCCTTCTCCCAGCCACACATGGGGAATGGGCTGCAGCCAGTCCATCACATCTTGTCTCTGCTGCTCCATCCTTTTAGTCTAATGGTATTTGCAGCATTTCATACTACTTGTAGGATTAAAGTTCTAAACCCATTCTCAGTTTTGGACCCAGAAACAAAGGCAGATAGAAGAATCAGAAATAGCTTGGTTAAAATTATTTATTTATTTATTTTTAACCTAACAGCTTGTGTACATTCTTATCTGGAAATATTTCACCAATTATTACATTTGCTGGAAATAAAGAAGTCATGGTTGGAACAGAAGACACAAAAGAAAGATAAGAAACATGCTTTGTCAGGCCATTCTGTAACTTTTCCTGAATTATCTAATCATGGAGGATGTCATCAAATGGACTGCATAAAATGTAGAGCCATATGTTAGGCATGAGCATCCTACACACAGCACAAGGCCAGAATTAAATTTTCTTTCTAATGTGACTTGAACAAATCATAGGATGGAGCTTCCTCTGTTGAGCCTTTGATGAACAGGCCAAGAACCAACCGGGAAATGCTGATGATACATAAGCCTTAAATCCACTTCTTTGGGAGCCTTCCAGGAGGCATATTCATCTCTTTGGGATTCATTATGTATGGCTTTCTCTTTAAGAGTTGAGAGGAGGTCACCCTTTTCTTTTTTCTTTTTTCTTTTCCAAACTGCCAAAAGGCAAGTTGGGAGCTCATGCTGCTGCAGAGCCAACCTTTGCAGAGCACTGAGTTCCTGGGGTCAGTTTTAAGCAGAAATGCTCAAAACTGTCTGAGACCTCTTGGGAAAGTGTCCTTGCTACCAGGTACTTGATATTTATCAGAAATAGCTCACATGCGAGAGACTGAGCTTAATTCACAGGAATCTGTACAAATAGTCAAGATCTTTAGATGAAAGGTACTGCAGAACTGCAAATTATTGTATTTTATTACAGAGCTATTGAGACTTAGCCCTTTGGAGCCTGGAGGCTGTCATTAGCAACATCATCATGCAATGCCAACCTCTTAGTTGGAGGATAATGAAGATATCCTCAGGAAGAGGGGAGAAAAGAAGCACCACATTTCCTCCCATGGGAGGGAGCATAAGAAGTAGGCATGGAATCCTTACAGATATGTGCTTTCAGGAGAGATTAATTTGTATATTTCTTCCAGCACTACGATGAATTTACCCAAAATGTTAAGGCAACCTTGCCCTCCCTGCTGATTACACTCAAGTTGTTTTCCTCTTTGTAAGAAAGTGCATCTTGTCTCCCTAATAGACTATGCCAAAATCCCATCTGCAAGCATCCCTAAATACCAGGAAAGTTTCAGTCAGATTTAAATTTAGGCTAGGATGCATGCTAGCATCCATCCCGTGGAGGGACTATGATGCTGTAATGCTTTCTTCTTCTCAGTTTTGAACTGGGCTGCTCTATGACCCTACTTGCTTGCTTTTTCTTTCTCCTTGATATTTGTAACCCAGCCATTCATCCAAACAAAAGAAAAAGGCTGGGAAAATTGTCAATTGCAGCATATTTGCAAGTTCTTCTCTTGTCAAGCAACTTTACTTCTGTAAACATTTCTGTGCATTACTAACTTTCAAAATGCAGCACATATAGAAAAATCATACCTAAAATGCACTAGTTGGAGAACTAGTTCCAAGCACACATAAATACCAATAACTCCTTTGAAGTTCAGCTGGATAAAAAATTATTGGAGTGGCTATGAGCTTTCTTCTGGAAGGAAATCAACTATCAGTAGGACAACGAGGGAGGCTTTGTGAAATTTTTGACCTTATAGGGGTTCTGGAAAGCAATGTATTTACTTAGGATTATTTGAGGGGCTTGGCAAATTGAACAGTTAGGGTCTTAGTCATCTTTGCGTGGGAATAGTGTATGCTCTCTGTGTAGCAGCCTTGAAATGAAAAGCTTGACTGCCTGTCTGCCAAGCAATGGGACTGTGAGCTGATTCAAGATAGAGGCATTGTTTATTCTGGGTCCAGATTTGTGTCCTACTCCTTTCTCCAGTCTTTCATTTTCGTTAACCTGCAATAAATAATCCATTCTGGAAGCACATATTTTTCCCTTTGCATTTGGAAACTATTACTCTAGAAACCTCCACTTTCAGCACTAAACTGATGTGTGTGTGTCACAGATTATTTAAAGTTCAGGAGATTATTATAGGGTTTGGGGATACCTGTAGGCACGTGGTCTGAAAAAATAGGTGAAGTGGCAGCATTTTTATTTGATCTTTATAGGTGGCAACTTAAGTGAGTAGAGTGATGGCTGGCACCCCTGGGGCAGCAGGCAGCATGCTGCTGGCAGGTCTGCCAGCCACCCATGCCTTGCTCTCCACAATTTTTCCTCCACTGTAGTGCTTCTAACAACCTGCTGTAAATCTCAGGGATCTTTGGTTTGCCAGATGTTAAAAAATTATTTCCATGGCATTACAGTGCATGTGCAAATGTATGTCCAATTTATACTAATTTGCCTGGCATTTTCTTTCATACCTCTCTGCAAGTTGTTTCTTTCTGATTTAACACAAAAATCATCTCTTTGTTATTTTACATTCCTTAAATTGGAATGTGTTTGCTGTACAATTAATAATATGGACTGAGCATGAGTACACTAACCTGACACTTCTTGCTTTATATATCCTGGCACCTGCTGGATTAAACCTTCCCAGAAGGCAAAGAAGAAAAGGAATCTCTTCCTCTTTTGCCTCTCTTCTGGCTATTTTTCCTTCTTTCCTTTTATTTTTTTTCTTTCTTTTTTTTAAATTAAGTGGTAAAAGTTAAGTAATTGCTCCTGTGATGTTTCTGAGATGGGATGCTTTATCAGCATTGTGTAAGGATTAGCTGAATGGGTGGGTTTGGGTGTTATAAATGGGATGTGAAAGTCTGGATTCCTGGCAGTAAGCTTGGCAGGGTTAACCCGCTTGGCCCTTTGTTCTTGTTAGACAAATAAAACGAGTTTCCTCTGAGTGGGTGGTAGAAGGGTGTATTTTGGATGAAATCTCAAACATGAGGTTCTGTGTGGATGTTTAAATACTCTCTGGCATGTTGTGTGAGAGAAGGGATGGGCTAGAGGAGGAGCAGAGCTCTGTGGCTGCAGGAAGCAGTCTAGCCCAGCTGCTGGAAACAGCTTTGGAGGCACCCCACCAGGCAAATATTTGACTGCTGAGAAAGCCAGGCCAGTGTTATGTCCTTGTACAGTGAAAACAGTGTTCAGTCCTTCTGTGGGCTCCATCCTGCCTTTCTTTATGTGAGCATGGAAGTCAGGAAGAAGAGGCCTGAAATTTTCCGCTCTACAGCCCACTCACAGCAAAGGCCAACTTGGGCTGTGACTTAACACCCTCCTGTTGGAGACGTGGTACCTATGCCTTTTCCTGGCTCTAGAGGGGTTATTCAGCTTCCTGCTCATCATGCTTTCCTCTTGGCATGCAGCAGCAGGTACTGGGGATCATGTTTACTGCTTCTTTCTGACCCAGGCCCAAGGAAGGAGGCTGTATGTATTACGCTCAGGGCCTCTAAACCATTCTGCACAGCTGAGAGATTAAGAAAGTGTATAGGAACCTCTGCTTCACCACCACAGCTCTACCCTCCTCATTGCTCTAGGTGATGGTAATGGAATTAGGATAATTGGACAAATGGTTTGGGAACAAGGACTGGAGCTTGTAAGAGAGTTTTTGCATGGCAAAACTTATTTTTTAAATGGGAGCAAGGAGAAATGTGATCAAAATAATACTAACAATGTGCAAATCTTCCTGCAATGTAAGAAGAAAGGGTGGGGGAAGGGGAACACACCCACAGAAGGGAGAAAATACGACTTGAACTAAAGAGGATGGACTGTAAAAGCAATGCGATCAATAGCTAATAATCAAGATCAAAGAGAAGCAGAGTAATGATTAACTTATTTGCAGCACCTAATTAAAGCCAAATCCTTCAAGTGAAAGGAAGACTGAGCGGAGTTCAACTTCCTGACCTTTATATATGGTAACTGGAGCCAGAGATAAACCAATTTCTGATTTTTTTCTTGAAGGTTCACAGTTTTGGGTTTTTTCTTTAAATGAGCTAAACCCTCTGAAATATTTTTTTTTTTTTTTTTTTTTTTTGTAAATACTGTGAGGTTCTTAGATACATTGTAAAGCTTTCTCTTGCTTTAGTTCCCAAGTAGTGCTGTATTTAAAGGAATGAACAACCTCTGAACTCCTGCCACTCAAATAGAAACCTCTACACCCTGCTCATGAGGAGCTGTACAGAAGAGGAATCATGGCAGGGTTTAGGCAGTTTCTGTGCACTCAGAGGATACTTGTTTTGTTTCTGTCTCACTTCTCTGATGAGAGGGGCTCAAGCCCATTTGTCTTACTCAGAATTGGTGCTAGAGTCAAACTCAACAATATTATCTGTGTGAGTCACTGCATTGCTGAGTGAGTTACAGTTGAAAATGGTTTATCCGAATTACAAATCAAAGAGCACGAATTGCATCCCTTGCTCTTCATCCTTAACAGCCTGCTACATTTTATCACTGAGCATGTATGGGAGGAAAAGATGTACAAAAAGAGCAGCTTAATGATTAGAGTGACTAAGGGAGGGTCAGACCCTCCAAACCTGTTATCAGATGCAGTGCTTCTCCACTTTGTACTGCTGAGGCTTCCTCCTGCAACAGCAACAAGCACATGAAGTGAGGCATTTCCTATGGCTCTTTTAAAAAGTGCATCTGTATCTACTGAATCTTTGGAGTGTTAAAAAATTGATGCTAAGCCAACTGCCACACACTTTCCCAGCCAACATCAAATTAAAGGAAGGCATGGTGCCATAATTTCCCATGGCTGTTTTAATCTGTTGCGAAAAGAAAGCCCACTCATTATTCATAACCAACAAAATTATAAAATATCTGAATCTCTCACACAATTTTTAATATGTAGATTACCTTTCTAAACCAAGGCTGTAGTGTAAGATGAATGATGATCACTTCTCTCTATACTAGCAATTACTTCACCAATTCCTCTCCAAATGTGCAATATACTAATATTTGAAGAGCATATTTAACAGCAAGGTATACTGAATGCTGCAAGGGAAGTAATTACTTTTGAATATAATTTTTCAGACATAATAAAATCTCTTTTAAATGACTTTAGGAATGTTATCAGAGCTCATGTAAGCACATCTGTTATCAGCTCTGTGTACTACATGCAAACTGCGTAGTGATACTGCTTATACCAACAGATATTTAAAATGTATGCAATTTTACAAGAAAAGGTTTTGAAGAAGTATCATCACAGTAATAAACTTTTTCAATAAAAAGCAAAACTTTAAACTACCTATTTTTTTTATTGTCCTAATAATTAATGCTCTGTGTGGAAGACAGGAGAATAAAGGCAGTCATGACTTAATAGAAAATGTCTGGCTAGAAGAGACATATTTATAATTCCCTTGACTGGAAATCTAATTTTAATAAGGGACTTGGGTTTGGCTAAATTTCTTAGGAAAGATGGTATTCTAAGCTAATTTTTTCTTCAAAATTAAAAACAAAGTGAGAGACTCTTGGTCTGTGAAACAAAAGCTCTCTTACACAAGAGAGTCATGGAAACATATTGAAGTTAAGGTAAGCAAACTTTTCATAGAATCACAGAACATGCTGAGTTGGAAGGGTCCCACAAGGATCATTGAATCCAGCTCCTGGCCCTGCACAGAACGCCCCAGGAGTCACACCCTGTGCCTGAGAGCATTGCCCAAATGCTTCTTGGACTCTGTAACATTTAGTGCTGTGACCACTGCCCTGGGGAGCCTGTTCCAGTGCCCAGCCACCCTCTGGGTGAAAAGCCTTTTCCTGATATCCAGCCTAAACTTCCCCCAACTCAGCTCCATGGTATAGTTATTCATAGCCATGTAAAAATGCTGGTGTCTGCAGGCCAATTACTGTTCTACAGAAATAATGAAAAAAATTTGGTAACAGCACAATGAAAATTTCATTCCTAGGTCTGTGGGCTGTCATCATCCCCAGCTTTAACAAACTAGGTAGGCTCTGGCATGGTGAGCACCCTGCCCAAGCTCAGGTGAGGCTCTGAGGGAGCTCCAGTGTGAGCAGTGAGTGAAACCACTTCTCAGCTGATTTGTCCAGGAAGAGGATTAAATTATGTGTGTGTTGGGTTCTTCAAGTAGCCCCTTTCAGCCTGATATTCCTGATTCATTTTTCTTTGCAATGCCCTGCTTAACAAGGAAAGAGTTGTGGGGAGCCTGGCCTTCTTTTGTTTTTATAAATGAAGGAGGCAGTTTCCAGCTTCCTTACATTCTCTTGAGCACTTCTGTCTGGGTCTCTTGAGAGTGATAATGTCTCATGTTGGTGGAGGAGGCTGCAAACCAAAGGTGAGGTTGCTACTGATAAGCTTTTCCTATGCTTATCTGCAAAGTTTAATATTTATTGCAACTAATAGCTGCAGCACTTTGACCAAAACTGTGGCAACTCATGCTTTTATTTCTGGAGATGTGTAGATCAGCTGTTCTCTGTGTTCTCAAATATCCTTATATATCTGCACTGTTTCATAAGAAAGCAAAACAAGACTGTCCCATAAAGATGTTACCTGAGCACTCTAGATTTCTGCAAGACATATTTGCAGCATTAAATTTTGTGTTAGATATTTTGATAACCACTCTGCACTTGCTGTGTTTCCTTTGTGCAAACAAAATGTATTGAAAATGTTAGGACTGTATTTTCTGAGGCTCCTGATATTCTTAGGGGCACTACTTTTTTTAAGAAACATAGTAAAAAGGAAATCTTCAGCCAAGCAGCTGCTTAGGTGATAGCTTTTTGTGCTGAAGTCCAAAAGACTCAAACTCAGACTTCATGAGTCATCTCTAATTTGTTGTATGTTGAGGTATATCTTGCTTTTGGGCTTTGGGTTGAAATGTGAGCTTTCTAGTATAAATAAGCATGCAGGGATTGGCTTTATAACTCACAGGTCTTAGACTGTCACTGGCTTTGGATTATGTCCAAGTGTGACATACTGTCGGGAGCTGAATGCTTTTGATAGTTGATGTGTATACCAGCACTGCAATACTAACGGGCTTCTAAATGCCCACAGTAGTAAATTTTAACCAAAACTAAGAGGATTTTCTGTCAAAATGTATATAGCAGCTGCCTTAGCTCCTCACTGCTTGGCTTTCTTTTGCTCTTGCTCTTACTTCACCTCTTCCCTCCATTCCACCCATATAGAACTGGTGTGCTGGTACACCCATAATGTCCTCCTCCAGTAATGGAGAGAGAAGCCAACAGACAAGCTCCTGCATTAGCAGGTCACCAAGGGTCTGCAGGCCCTTGAGGAGGGCTGTGCTGGGGGGAATAGATCCTAAAAGGTGGGATACTCGAGGAGAAGGACCACCTCCTGCTTCTTCAAGGAACTGCATTCTCCCAAGCTTCAGATCAGCTGGAAAGTTACCATTAGGGAGAGGAAAGGGAGAAATTCCATGCCAACATGATGCACCCGTGAAAATTCCCTTATTCCATCTGAAAGAGTTAACAGCATGGAGACAGCTAGTGGTATTGTAATACTGTGTTTTGTGAATTGTTACTGGGAAAGATGTTACTGCCTGTCATTACTTCTTGGTCCCTGGCAGGCAATGCTTAGCACATGACAGGAAAAAGACCAGTGATTCCAGCATGGAAACTCTCCAGGACCAAATTTTCCCATACAAGAAATATAAATCCTAGCTTGAGTGCCTGAGATTACAGCTTCAGACAAATATCTCTAGACATTACAAAAGTCAGGAGACTGACAGAAAACATTCTTCTGTGTGAGACATTCTGTTTTCCATGTGGTGATGAACAGCATCTCTTTCCTCATCAAACACCAGGACATTTTGAGGCATACCCATTGATGCTGTTCATGGCAAATAAAGTGATACTAAAGCAACAGACTTGTGCATACATTCAGCACTGGAAATTTTTTTTTGGCTCTTGCAGCTGCTATGGTTACCAGTCACGCGGTTGGCCACCTTCTGTAGTGGAAGTACAGAGTGATTATACCGTACATTGTGTGAAGATGTTGGATAGACCTTGGGGGAGTGAGGTGGGCGTGAGTTTCATACCCACTGCAGAAGGATCTGGAATCAAAGTTCTCTGAAAGAAATACATTTCAATGCTAATACTGCCTAAGTGCTTGTAAAGCAACTGTCTTCGACTTTTATATTACTTCTAAGGGAAAGAAAATCAACTGCAGATTGCTCTTCAGGAAGGAGCAAAGCATTTTTTGCTCAGACATCATAGTTTAAATCATCGTGCTGATGAAAGAGCTGCTCATTTTGCCTGTCCATTGATATTCTTCCTGACTTTAAGCTGGCAGCATGCCATAGCTGACAGAAACTTGAGTTTCTTCTTCTTGATGACATCGCAGCTGTTTACAAGATAGGCTATTTCCACATAGTTCCACATCCTGCCTTTTGTTGCCATGAACAAATGGTGCTGACACTTGTGCAGCTTTGATTAAGTTTCCACAGAAGCTATTGCTGTGGATGAGACCACCTTTGACTTTTTCTTTGTTTGTCAGTGATGTCTGCTTGTGGTTTTGTCTCCAGCTTATAGTATTTTCTTGGCCTTCAGTGACCTCCTCCCAAAATTTACACCTGCCATGACCTAGGTTCAGGTGCTAGTGCTGGCTCCTGTGAGCTCATTCCTGGCAGCAAATTCTCCAAGCCTGCTCATGGTCTTCCCAATTCACTCTTCTATTTCCCATTACATTACTGGTATGTTAACTGGGTCAAAATGATAGTATCTATTAGAATGTGTTACACATAAGAGAGATAGCAGCAATGGCTTGAAATCTTAATGTTTCCTTCTTTCTTACCATACACAGAATTCTCTCTATGCATGCACACCCACACAGGAATGATTTTACTTGCACTTCTATCACTGCCTGATACTTAGATCAGCCCATAGAAACTTAAGGTGTCCTTCTTGCTAATACATTAAAGAGGCAACAGGAGTCCTATATATAGAGGTCCTGTATATCTCTAAAGGACATAAAACAAGTAGACTTATGCCAATAAACATTTCCTGGGCAATAAAACAGCATATAAAGTGCTGAGAGAGAAATGGGAATAAATCCTGAAGAAGTTTTTTCATTTGTGAAATGTTCTCATCTATTTATTTTGTCAGTTTTCCCTTTTCCAAGAGGGTAAGAAAAATCCTTCTTTTAAAATATTTTATTCTGCAAGTTTATTTTCAAAAAGGCTACTGGCAGATTGTCACAGACAGGGAAGATTATGATTAACTGAAATGTCATCAGCCTGTTATTCTCCACAGAAGCCATATGAATGGGAATTAAGTAACAAACTTCTGCAAACAGATGATAGGTAAGCAGAGGCTGATGTCTTAGCTAATGCAGGGCTTTGCTAAATGAATGGAAACAGTGAGATCTTCCCTTTACCTTCTTACATCTCATCAACTCCTATTATCCAAAAAAGACAAAACTCTCTCTTGTAAAAAAGAAGTCTCCAAGACCATACAGAAAGGAAAAAATAATTTCCTCTTTATTTAACCAAAAATCTTGTATTTCTAAGCTTTGGGTATCATATTAATGTTACTGTAGTATACATGCTGCTGATCCTTTTTCCAACTTTGCAAGATTAAATCATTACAATGGTAACTGATTCATTTTCCTTCAGAGTGCTAGCAGAATGCTGATGATTTTATCCCATGGGAAGTTCATGCCTGATTCAATCAGGCATTCTTTAACTTTTTAAAAATTGTTTTATCAAAGGAAAGACAGAAAGTACATGTTAGTCCATTAAGTTTTACATTAGAACTTAGGCTGAGTTCAAATAGTAGAATCTAGATATGAATTTCAAATGCATCTAAAAAGCCCATGTCACTGTGCTGATATGGGTATATGGATGGTGTTTGAAGTGTTCAGGGGTTTGGAGGTGAAGTCTCCAGAACAGTCTGCCTTTCTTTATTGGACAAGATACCAAACTTTGCCAATGCTGCAACAGAGGCAGTAATCCAGCCATGTAACACACAATGGGGGAAAAGTCTCCTGTCAAATGGCAATAAAACTGCCTTCAGTCCAGAGGTTAACATATCTCTACAAGTCTTTGTTGGCAAGACAGTTCCTCTGTATGTGAGGGAGCATGCTGTGCTTTAACACCTTTTGAAATCTGTCCTGCCATGAGCTCTTCGTTGTATGACAGCAGCAGGCCAGGGTCCCAGCAGCCATCTGTTGGGCATAGAGACTTGGCTGCACTGAAAGAGCCTTTAAACTGTCCATGAGTTATGGTTGAAAACCATCTGAATGTGGCAATGAAGTGCTGGGCTTAAGAGAAAAAGCTGCAAGGCCACAGGTCAGATTCTTCCTCCCATTCCCTCCCTTTAGTGACACATGCAGGAGAAACCATGAAGACCACTGATAACATTCTCAGAATGTAGTGGAGAACTGTTACAGCTAATTCTTGTGACTGTCCCCATTTTCCTGTCCCTTCCAGCAAATGCTGAAGAAGCTGACTACCAGCCACACAGAGCCAGGTCTAGAGTTGGGAATCAACTTCTCTTTACCTTGAGATATTTAAAAGATGTGTACACGTGGCATTTAGGGACGTAGTTTAGTAGTGACTTGGCAGTGTTAGGTTAATGGTTGAGCTTCAACGTCTTTTCAAACCTAAATGACTGTATTATTCCTTTTCTCCTTTTCTTGATTGTTCTGTGGGAAAAGCATTTGCCCTGCTGTTAGTCTAATCAGTTGGGTTTCCATGCTGCTTCTTGTGAGACCTCTATACATTACATGGGAAGCAACTAGCTGAGTGATCTATCATTGCCATTTCCACTTCCCTGAGACACACAGAACAGCTCGCAGAGGCACAGGAACCAGTGACAGCACAGAACACCAGCCCCAGCCTGCAGCATTGCTGGGTTATCTCCAAACTGCTCCAGGTAAGCTGCCAGTGGTGGAGCTTTGTGAGGGGCTCCACATCTCCAGCATGTCAATGAAGTGACAAGATTAGTTGAATCATATATTTCAAAACCTTCAGCACAAAGTCCAAGGACATGTTGCCATCTTGTAATAATAATGTAATATTTCTTTTCTCCAACTGAAAGCACATAATTTTCCAAGATCACAAGTGGCCCTGCAGGTCAGAGGTGGTGACATCCATTGACACAGTTATGGGAACTTTGTTCTAATTATTTAACATAAAATGCTAATAATATTATTTTATATAATAAACTCCTAAAATAACTCTCTCAAACCTTACTGGATTTAAGTGCCAAGATTCCATAAAAGGTCACTTTTCCCCTGTCAATTGCTTTCTTTTCTTCTAAGCTGCAGTAATTAGAATCTAAAGGAACTCTAAGCTGAATAGGAAAATTGAAATCTTGCAATTTCTCACAATCACATATCTTAGTGCTTTGAATAAGGCAAATCAATTTTTGACAATGTTGTCTTTGTGATCTCTCCAAAATGCCTTCCCCCAACCCTAGTCTAACTCTCTTCAAATATTTGCCCTTTTTTTCCTGATAAGTAATTTTACATTCATTGGCATTGCTTGCTTGTAATCAGAGAACCATTCCAGCAGCCAGCAGATGTTTAAAGACAGCGTCTGCTGTTTTTATTTAAACTGGGGAGGCTTTGATCCCAGGAGATGTCCTACCAAAATCAATGAGGCTGCCTGTCTGCTATAAAAGAAATACTCAGTGGCAAGATGGGTAGAACTGAGCTGCAGAGCTTTCAAGGGAATTGAGCAGGTATTCAGAAAGGACTGGTGGAAGCTGATTTTGCAATAGTGCTTCCCTTGATAGTACTGATGCATTTGAGATGGGTTGTGGAATAAACTGAATGACCAGCAATATTCATTGCTGCCTCCTTCCTGTATGCTGCAATGAGATCAAGATTGGATTTGGACAAAGAGCTCCAGTTTCTTATTTCTACTGTGGTTCTTGTAATGTGCTGAAATAGAGTACACTGTAAAGTAGTCTACAGCAAGACCAGTTGTGGAGATGGTGGAAAACAGAGGTAAGCAGAATTTTGTGGAAGAGCATGGAGCTCAGATGCTACTTTTTTATCTTCATATGATGGTGGGCTAACAGCTAGCTGACAGCTGCATCACTTCATATTTGTAGTTGAAGTTTGTAGTATGTAGCACATTGCAAAGAGGTACTTACGTACTTTATTTGTTGGTGAAATACATGATACAGCAGAAAATTTTAAAGATGTTCCACAAAAATATCTAATGAGGGATTTTCAGTCACAGTAATTGTGACAAATAAACACCAGAGGGAATGAAATGCTATCTGCTCTAGAGAATCTGCTGTGATATATTTAAAGCCTCTGCTAATATATTACACAGAGGCCTGTTCCAGTAGTTTATAATAATCCCCTGTGGCCAATAGCACCACTCTTCAGTAATGTGGTGTCCACAGGAGGCTTTCTCTAGGTTGAACAGGATTTCTCTTAATCCAACTTGATATCACAAAAACATCTTTTCCTTGTGGCGTAGTAGATGCCGAAGATGCCAAATGAATAATCAATGAGTAAATTTTACTGTCACGAGGTTGCAATGTACAGTTTCAATTCCCTGTTTATTCAGGTTTACTACTTTGATATTCACTTGTTGACACATTTTATTGTGATAATCTGCTAGTCTTGCTCTTCCTTCAAAAGAGTTTTATGTCCTGTTAGATCTTACACAATTTTCAAATCTCACTGCTCCCTTTCCTGCTTTCCCATATTGATTTAAGCTATGATATCAGCCACACATTATGCACATGACTCCTTGTAAACACTGAACTGCCCCTTTTATGGCACCCTCAGTATGTCACTTCCACTTTTCAGGCTATCAGAGACACAAAGGCATTTTTCTTTAAGTGACAATCAGGCCCCATGAATCCAAGTGTGAGATCCTCTTGGCTGTTGCTGTGTTTTTTAGGAGTATGATAACAGAAATAACATTACACAAAATGAGCAAATATTGTCTCATCTAGTGACACACCAGCAGTACTTCGGGTTGTCATGCAAAAAAAAAAAAAAAAAAAAAAAAAAAAGGCAGGATGTTGGTGAGACAGAGTTTCAGAATGGTGGGAAGCCAGGCTCATCAGGAAAGACAAGTGATTTAGCATGGCCCTTCACGGTAAGTGGCTGCAGCTAGCTGATTGCTAAAGCAGTGTTGAGAGGGTCTGTAGAGGAGATTAAACACTCAACCAAGCCAGCTAGCAAAAAGGATGCTGTGATGGCAGTAGTTGCAGCAGTTTCCATTGGAAAGGAGGCTGATTCCTACCAGTAGTGCTCTTAGACCTCTGAAGACCCATTAGAGTAAGCATTGCCTGGTTTAGTATGCATTTCTCAGTTTACCTTGTTTGTAAGCTTTTCTAGCTTGCTTTCTGTTTGTCTGCCCTTAGAGGATTATATGAATTGTTGCTCCTTTACTTTTCTCTATCAGCAATGCTTAAGCCTCTCCATTTCAGGTGCACGTTATGACTTGAACACTAAGCATTTGAATTGTAGGAGAAATACTAAGTGTAGTAAGGCTACTCATGCATAAAGTTAAGCCTGTGTCTGTTCTCTGGGGAAAGAGATGTGAGGGGATATCCTGTCACGAGATCCTGTATTTGATCAGCCAACAGAGATAGCTACAGAGTAGTTGCTCTTATGGTAGCATTCCTAAAATCAAATAACTGAAACTGAATTTTGAGGTAGCTGTGCAGATTGTTATTAGCAGACTATGAGGCCAATCCATGAAAGTACAATTAATGACAACATGTGATTTTTTTAAAATATGCTTTTTCAAACCACTGGCTATAATGATAGTCATAAAGAATAGTAGATGGAGAGTGTCTTGTTCTTGCTTGGTCCCAGGCTTTGATTTTGGAATGACTGGCAAACACTTAACCAGGAAGGGTTGCATGGAGCTTAAACTAAATACATTGAAGGTGTCAAGATTGATTACTGGGTAGGTTCATCAGCAAGGTTACTTGTGTCATATAGTTTTACCATGTCACCTAGAAATCCTTCTACTGCCACTAAGAAATTCCCTATAAATAGTAAAGGTGTGCCAAAACCCATAAAGCACTGTACAAACCTGATGCTGTTCCTGCCAGGACTCAAATGAGTAGTGACTCTTGCTGATCTGAGCTGTGATGGGCATTAAGCTGTGACAGCATGTGCATATTGACACAAAAAGGGCCTAGATCAATACAGCCACTTGCAAAATGAAGATGATACATCGATATGGAACTAATATTAGGCAATGTAGGAGAGGAAATTTGAGCCAAAGACATTAGTGAAAATACTGAAGACAGTCAGAAGTGTTATGGGAAGTTTAATATCCACACACAGCACAGCTGTACAGGGCTTTAGCTCTCATATTGAAGATAACATCAGGAATATTTTACTTTATTTGCTTGCATTAATTGCATGTTTACAATTTTAGAAGGGCATCAGGGACCTATCAAAAAGTAGACAGAAAAGAATTTTCCATCATATCTTATTTCTAACCAAATGTGTTTCTCTGATGTTAGAGCAGGAATCTGATTTCTATTAAACCGGCATAAATCTCAACCCCCCTGCCATCACTCTAATTTTGTGTTGGTGATGGATTTCACTGAACAGCTTTTGTCTGCCCATTTCTTAGAAGCATTAAAGATTAAAAAAAAAAAAATGCTGAAGTATATACACCTGGAAAAATCTTCAAAACCATTGCCTGTACATTTTTAGTTATAATGATCCTGTGCAGTCATAAAGTATTTGGTTGCTTCCAAAAATGTGTAGTTATTTGTTTCCTATATGATTTTTGTACTTGTTTCATCAAGGCTCAAAATTGTTAATGAAGGTACAATTTCAAGCAGTGACATAGTAGAAAAATAATGAATATTTATGCTATTTGTCAATAAATTGTAATTAAGAGGTCATATAAACATGAGATGAAGAGTGGAAAGCAAATTACAAAAAGTGACAAAAAGTATTTGTACAGAAAACTCATCTCTTTCAATTCTGAAAGTCCAATATCAGTAAAAGCCATTTAAGTATTTAGGCAAGAAATACCAGCTAGGAAAAATGCACTGCTGCATTTACACCTATTGCCTTCAATTTGGAGACTTTTGCCAACAACACCACTTACAAAGAACTTGAGTCTGCTTGGATATAGATTTTCTAATAGCTACCCCAGGGCAACTACTAGAGAGGATGGCCACACCTAGGATGTCTAGACAACTATAGCTTGCCTATTTTTACAGTACACTTCCATTTCTATTGAGCCTAGAGATCACAGGAGAGTAGAACATGAAACTTATTAACCGATTAATGTTCCCCATTTGTTTTGTGAGAGGGTTATGAATTGTTCCAGTGTTGAAATAGAGTGACTTCAGGGGTTATCAACAGATGTCTCAGATTAATGACTCATAGTCACTGCAATTCAACTAGGTTGCATTTTGGGGATTTTTCCAGAAAAAATAAATTAACTCCACCAGACAATATCACAGAAAACAATCCCTGCAAATTTAACACACTATCTGCTTAGCAGGGCAAGAATGGAAGCTCTGTGTGTATTTTTAGTACACAAATAAAACATAAAACTGAAATTAGGGAGGGGGGAAAGGCAGAAATCATAAAACTTGCAAAGACTCAGTCAAGACAGGAAGTCCTGCAATCCATGTGCCTCATTAATAGATCAGCAGATCCATCTGTGTCATTAGGTGACTTAGGGGACCCTGAACTGAAAGAACATGTATTATTTTGCTAAGTGACATGTGAAGTCCTAGGGGGTTATTTTTTAATACAAAAGCTTGACATGTGGAAAAGAAGAAATTTGTTGAAACTCAAAATACCTTTCAACTCTAAAAATACTAGGTCTTCAGGCCATCCAGAGGGAGGAGAAACGTTAAGTAAGTCTGGAGACTGTGTGTGTGTGTGTGTGTGTGTGTGTGTGTGTGTGTGTGTGCAATGATGTCTTGTTGAGACAGACAGACTGACTTAGATTTTACTCTCAGGAAGGCTTTTAGAAAACTAAGGAAAAAAACATAAGGATTTATTTGCCAGAAAGTGGGACAGGGAATTCTACAGTTTTGACAGCAGTCTGAAGTACAAGCATATCAACTTCTCTAGATCAGAACTGATAAGAATGTCGTGGACTCTTCTTCCAAGTTTTAGTTAAGGGAAACATACATATACATGTAAAATAGTGCTAATCATCTCTTAATTGATTTTGTACAGAATTGCACAGGGCTTTTATCTTTTCTTGAATGAAAATTGACAATAACATTTTATTCAGTTTAAAAGACTTTTGACTCTTATAATCTGTTGTTTTTCAGTTTTGATAGTGGATAAGACTGAAATACATTTCTCCCCTGCTTTCACCAGAATGAAATGCACATTTTGGCGTTGGCCAGCATTCTGAGATGTAGTTCATTAGTCCCTTGGAAACTGCTGAAGATTTTTTTCTTAAAACAAGGTCTCCAGGTCACTTTTTTTCTTCGCTCCCTCCCCTGAATAATTGCCCAAGGTTCCATTCTACAGGCTCCTGTGTAATTTTTTTTTACTGGTGATTCTAATACCACTGGGATTTGGAAGTCTTCAAACATTGACAGTATCTCATGCTCTCAAAAATCCAGCCTGGAATTCATGCTCAACAATGTCTGTAGCCACATCTATCTAAAGTTTATGCAAATACACTTGGGCTCATTCCTGTAAATAATTTTTGTGCAATTATATAAGGTAATTTAAAAACCATTAAGCACTGAATCAACATTTGTATCCACAAACCAGATTTCTGTGCTCTGAAACCACAATTTACAATAAAAAAAGTATCTTATTGATTCTGCTTGTGAAACTGCTGTGAAAGTTGATGAAGAATGTATATGCAAGAGTGCATATTTGACCCTTGAGAAGAAAATGTTTATCAAGTAGCAAGAGAATCTTTCCACAGAATATTGTTTTCAGGCCACAGGATACAATCAAAGCTTTCATGATTTAGCAGAGTAACTGGGCTAGGCCAGACTCTTCTATTTTCTACCTTAGCAGCAAAAATAAATCTATATTGGTGCACTCATACTACTGAAAAGTAATACATCATACTCACATCTTCATTGATTTACTTTAAATAACTCTTTTGTTTCTGCAGTTATACTGGCTATAGGTATAGGTTGATATAGGTACTGTTACAACATTAGTTAATAAAAAGCTTGCAGTTTTTGTAACTTTATGACAGGTCGAAAACTCATGGTAAAGAAATTCTAAGGGACAAGACAAGACTGCAATTCTCCCTCTTTCATGTATTTAATATGAAACACAAGCTGCAAAAATAAAAGGAAAAAATAACTGTGTATATACTCGGCACTTTTCCTTTACAGATCCCTGCAGTCACCCTTCAAAAACCACTTCAGTTTCCTACTTGTTCTTCTGAATTCTGAATTCCAGTTGCAGTTGTAATTTGAATGGAATTGCAGTTCTAACATCCTCCTGTTTCAGTGCAGTCTCCTTTGACAAAATATCTGGAAGATAACTTCAAAGCAGCTGAAACCTGATGTAGACACAACAACAAAAGAGGAAGGTGAACACTGAGGTTTGGATGGCACAAGGTGGTCTTAGGAGATCTTAATTTATCAGTCACTTCTAAGTAGCCTTCTAAATTCCACATCAAGGTTTTCAGACCCAGTGGAAGCAGAAAGGCCAATCAGAACCTACACATAAAAGGGTGGTGGCTGGAGCAATCACACTCTCTGTGGAAGCCCTGTGGAATGGATGCCAGAGGAGAGGAAATTTTGATTTCCATACCTCTCCCTCCCATCCACATCTTTCTTTTGAACAGAGTGGACACAACATGAGAAGGACTATTCCCAGCAGAAATGGTAGAATTCAAGCCTGAGATCTAAAAAAAAAAAATAAATCTATTGACCCATGGAGATCTAGGATAAGCCTAGATCTAGGATGATCTAGGATGAGGAACTGAATAACCAAAACAGAAGTATAGTTATTCAGCATAATTATTAATTATTAATTAATTCATTGAATTAATCTACTCTGTGAGTATAAATTTACTTTTATAATAGGTATAGTAATTATAGGTGGCTCAGCTCTTTCAAAATAGCATGGAAAACAATTTCACAGTTTAGCCATGCTCTACAATCTTTTTGTTAGTTTTTGGACTTCAAAAATCACGAAGTGTTTTCTCCCCTCTTCTTCCTGCTATATGAAATCCTCAGACAAACAACAGAGTGACTAACACCCTTTGCTATGGAAAGAATGAAACTGAGTATTTAGAGAGTTGCCAAATGCAGAATAAACAAACTGATACAACAATTTTCCCTCTCAATCTAATATGGTGATCTCAGCTGGAGTTTCAACATCAGAACTGAAATCCTCAGACAGAACAGCCTTCCAAACAAATAATATCTCTGAATGTCATATTGAAAGAAGCAACTTACTCTGCTGAAAAGTGGAAGCTGCTGACACCACAATATTATCCTCTTGTGGTAACAGTATCATCTCTTCGCATGCAATGTAACTGTTTCTTCCATAATAATTTAAACCATGGAATCCTGTGACTGCAATTTGTGATTCTAAGAGAGTTCTCGGAACATATCCCAGCACTCTCAGTGATTGGCAGCTCTGTAAAAAGCAATAGCTAGCCCAACTATCCATCAAACAAATGAGTGGTAAGTCATTTGGAATTTCTCCCAATGCTATTCAGTTTTCTGTAGAATTTAATTCTGTTGTGTGTAGGAGAGGTTTCCGAAAGGTTAATAACTGTGTCATTCTATATTTTGCTCAGAAAACGGAGAGCTAGAAAACCATATTTCAGACTAATTGTGTATAAAATACTTTAAAAAATAGTCACCTTGGATTATGGAAAAACAAAATGGAAATGTATCTGAGGGCTTTTTATTTTATATTTTCTTCAGAATTAATCACTCAAATTTATTTAAGAATGTTACTCAAGCTTTCTAGAAATTTATAAGGATACTGGGTTTTGTTTTCTTCCCCTTTGAAATGAATCTACTGTTAAAATCCAAGATAAGACTAGCAGATACCTACATTCCTTAGCATGGACAGCCCAGAACCCTTTGCTGAAGAGAAATGCTTGTTACAAGTAGAAATGAGAGGGCACTCTTTCATTTTGAGGTGTTGCCAACAGAAGGGGTGCTGCTCTTTGCTGCCTGGACTAAACTTTCCCTGAATACAGAGCACTTGGGTTGTGTTTCTTTCTGGTCTGCATCAATCTCCAACTACATGTTCTACTTCCTAGACAAATGCTACAAGCATGCTATTGCAAGCTGTTCATGGTGGGAATGTTCTCCATGACTACTGCTGAAATTTTGCCATTACCCAGGAAAGAAAGGAAGGATTCTGGTGTCAGAGCATAAAAGCCAGTACTGAGACACTTTGGACTTTACACAAACATCATCCAGAACGTGTTCTTCAAAAAACATAGAAACAATCCCTGGGGCAAGAATCAAACCACATCTCCTGCTTCCAGCTCACTTGTCTTAAACATTACACTCATTTGCAGAATAAAATGGACTTCCTTTTCTACATTGTGCTCAGAAGAGCTATGAAGAGTTGCCAATTAAATATTACATTTGAACTCAGTGTTTAGTCCTATCAATGAACAACAGTCGCACAGAGAAGGAAGGGAAGGGAAACAGGCAGTCAAAAAAGAAAGAGTTCAGTAGTCTCAAGGTAAAAGGGCAGCTGAACTGAAATTGTGTCTTTTCCACTGGTACCACACTCTCTTGCAGTCATGTCTTTTCCTTTCAAGTCTAGTTCTTGATATGTTTGTGCCCCTAATTCTGAGGTTCAACAAATACTTCTACCCAGAGCAAGCTGACCCTGCCATTGAGTGAAGAAATCCTACCTACCTGCCCTCTTGGCTGTTTGTTTCTGTTCCTGTATTTTGTCCTATCCTGCATCAAACATTTATGAGGCCACAGTCTAAACTGGATCAGGAAACTGATCTGTCTGAATGCTAGTGGTTATTTTTCCTGCTGGGTTAGTTTCTAGCTGGAGCAGGTCTCTGAGTTAGTTGGCTGTACAGTCACATGAACATCTGTGCAGCACAAAGGTTGGGGCAGCACAGGGGCAGGAACAGGCAACCAAGAGGAAGAAGGAGCAGAGTGTAGAGTAAACAGATCTACTTCTTCCATTAGCAGTGCCTGTGTATGCCATCTTGTGTTGCCTAATTCTTACTCCAGGGAAACTGGGGCTTGATTTGCAAAAGTATTCATAATTACAAATTAATTCCTGAGGACATGTGCTTCTGGAAAAGAAGAGCTATCCCTTCCTAACCACGTTGGAAAGCCAAGTGCTAGCAATTCAATCTATAAAATGGGGATAAAAATATCACCTAACAGGAAAGGGGTAAAAATGAATTTGTTGCTGTTTGTGAAACATTCTGTTCTGATGAACACTCCAGATCAACCTAGTTGGCAACACATCCACCTGTCTTCAGGGCTAGAGAACAACAGTCAGCAGAAAGGAAGGCGTGGAGCTGCACTCTGATTTTCCAGGCTTCAGAAAAACTGGGGAGAAAATTATAAAATCATGTAATTGCAATTCATATTATGGAGTGTCTATGCCCAAGAAATTTGAAATAAAGGTATAAGCAGATGGTATTTGGGATTTATTACTTTTGAGTATTTGAATTTTCATCCCTAATATTTTAATACACAGGAAGGGAGTTTTTTATTAAATAAATTAAATAAATTATTAAACAAAGCAGTGAAATTCTGCTTATGTTGTTTTAAAATATTTGAATGTTATGATTTAATGGCTGACATTGTATCACATCACTTGCAAATTTGAAACCAAGAACCCTCTGTCCAGAAAAGTCCCTTTTGATTTACTTTCTTGTCAGGCAAGGAAAATTTCTAATTTTCCTTCCCTTTTTTTGCACTTTCTCCTAAGCCTATAGTACTATGACTACTTGACACATTATGCTGAATTACTGTATATTGGTCTAACCAGCTGTGTTCTTGCTCCAGGTACTAAATTAAAACCAAAAGGTAACATCAAAATAATATTTTTAAGTATTCTGATGTTCATCCAAATAAAATGTGGGTTTTTTTTACAAAAGAAACTTTCAGCTGAAGTTATTAACTGTGCCTTTATTATTGAAAAGCCTTCCTGATTCATAAAGTTAATGGCTATGTACATGCCTCTGTAAAGGCAGACTTGAGACATGTTCTGAATGTGTCTTTTGCAATTCTTTTCTGAGGAATCTACAGCTGTCTAGGTCCTAAGTGGCTCCCATTAGTACAGTTTCTGGGCTTTTTTCTCTATTCCAGTGGTTTGGCAGACCATAGAAATGCATAAGAATAACAGATCCTTGCAAATTGTGAGAAAGAGGCTGCTGACTGCGAAGCAGGACAGACAGGCTTGGCAAGAGGAAGCTGCAATGTGGTTGGGTGCCTCTGTGAGCCCACAGCTGAGAGGTCACAATTCTGGCCTGTCAGAGTTGACACTGATCATTTCATTTTGTACTTTCTACTTGACAATCCCTTTGCACCAGCCTTCAGGCTCACCTGTGCACTTTGCTCCATGTGCTGCTTTGTTGCAAATGCTCCTGCATGCTTTCTTTCCAAATCCCTTTTGAGATAAATCCTTCAATATTTCTGCTATGTTATATATACCAAAGTCTGAAACATTTCCTTGCATTTATAAAAAAATACATTTTTCCATGCTTCTAGCTAATGTGTATTTCTCACATTGAGTTTTAATGACTTCAAATACTTTTATGCCCTATTAGTAATTACCCGTGCCAATTAAATGGAACAGATTTACTTCAGGATGAATTCTTGTAAGCTGCAGAGAGAATTGTTTTAAAATGCCTCTGAAGTCCCTTAGAGAGTTCAAATGACTGTATGAGTTGCCTAGAATTATAACTGGTGAAGGGAAGGAGTGTTTATATCTACTCGATGTCAGAAAAGGCCTGTTGATGAGTGAAAAAAACAGAAAAAAACCACAGAAGTTATAGTGCAGAAGATGTTGCCTTTCCTGCCAACACTGACTAAAGAAGTTGCCTCTTGTCCCCAGTGCCTCAAAGCAAAACTGGCCTTTCCTTATGGCAGTATAACTGTTTATGTGCTGTAAACTGGATCACTGAAATGATCCATATCAAAGACAGTCCTCCAATCCCCAGGGTCATAATGCTAAAAAACACCTAAAGCCTTCCCCACATATAGAGACTTCCTGAGAACATGAATATCCTGGAATGCACTGATCTTGGGCTCTATCAAATCATCACTATGTGAATTGCTTCATCTAATCTTCTGGGGAGTTGTATATCCAAATTGTAATGCTTCTTGGAAGGAGGTGCTGGATACAAACTTTCACATGTTCATTGTTCATCAATGAATAAATTACTCACTCAGTTTCAGGGTGGTTCAGGTTCTTAGTCAGATTTTCCCTGTGCTCCCAGTAGCTCCAGCCAGCTCTAGAAACAGTCCTACTACTTACCCTTTCAAAAAGTCAAATCTTCATAGAGCAACATAAATATTAATTAATTTACACTCATATTGTTCTTCTAAGGTAAATAACTGTATCATTTTCCCTTTTTGTTTAAAGGACAAAACAAAACATAAATTAAGTGACTTGCCTATGGTAACACAGAACATCAGTGGCTGAAGAAGGGTTGACATTCAAAAATCATTGGAGCTTTTGAGGCTTGTCTCTACACAGGGAAACCAGCTGTGCATCCTTCATTCTGTAACAGGTAGTCAAGCAGAGACTGGTGTGTGAGTGTTCTATAAAGGAGAAGAGAGTCCTTTTGTTCTGGAATTAGATGTGCATTATTGAGGCAAGATAACTATTTTGGAGTAAACCTCCTGATAACCCTCTTATTTTAGATCAGCTCTGCTGATGACTTTTTCACATAGGCCAGAGGTAAACTCTAAATTCTCCTCTCCTCTCCCCAAGCCTAATTAATAACGGCTTACTATAAAGACACAGAGAAGTTTGTACTTCCACAGAAAGAAAACACATGAGTTCTGGATATCCTGATACCTGTGAGAACACATATTTTTCTTGAGTGCTGCTGATCCCCCTAATCACAGCTCTAGATGGGGAGAATCATGCAACAGGGAGAATGTGTTGAGAACAGCATCTCACACCAGCAGCCTTCACACGGGACCCCTGCAGTACCAGATGTCAACCTCTCAGGCCTGGGATTCAGGGAGAAACTGCAGGGGCCCAGGAGCTCCTGGCTGGACTGCAGGCAAGGGTGTGTGCAGACAGCACAGAGGCTTGGGCTGGTGCTTGGTGTCAGAGCCTCTCCCTCCCTGTGTGCCCCTTCTGAATGTCTTCCTCGTTTGAAGATCTGACACAGCAGCAGTGTGTGAAGGAAGATCATACAAACCATTTGAGAATGTGCTAGCCTCATTAACCTCATTAAAGAACTTGCAAGCCAGAACCTCACGATCTAAATTCCTCTGATGAAGGCAAATTCAGTAATTGCGCACCACAGTTCCTAATGCTGCAGTCACATCCAGTGCTGCTGTGTGTATGAACCTGAGGCCTGTAAGTCTCTTTGGACTTCCCTTTATAGGACTGGGGCTCTAGCAGCCAATAAAAAAGTTTTCATTTCCATAAAAAAACTCCCCAAAATACCATACATATTTTAAAAGTAAAAAATCACTTCAGGTGGGTGATGTAAGATAAGCATATTTAAAATGTTCCTGATTTTTATATCATGTCAATTCTACTTTTCATTCCGTGCCAGAGCAGCACTAGGATCAGTTCTTTGTTCATCCATAATATTTCTTCTTCTTTCCAGGAAAACGACATCAGGATTGTTTTTTCTGATCCCATAACACCTACAAGAGCCATGACTTCAAGAACCTGTAAAAGAGTGATTGCTCTCTGAAAATCCAGATATTTTTACAGTACCAAACACTATGATATTTAAACATCAGTACTGAAGACCAGTAAGGAACATTTTCAGGAAGTGTCAAGCCGCATGGATCCATGAGTAAGTTTTGCTGGTGTCTGCTGTGCGGACACTCCTGGCCATGAATGGGGCGTGCAGCGAGCATCTCTGCGGCAGAGCAGCTGCTCACCACAGCTCGCTCGCTCCAGCTATCACCAGGCTGCACGCTGCTGGAACGCCGCCAGTCCAAATCACTGTGTCCTAATTTCAGGGAAAGCTTCACTTAAAGTGGTTTAACTGAGATTGTTAGCGTTCTGCCAAGCCAAGGACGGTAACAACCACTAGCATAGTATCTGGAATGTGCTTCCCACAGCTTGTTTTCAAAATTCTGGCCATTTGAAAACAGAACAGTGTTCCTGCAGAACAAGGGGTGATGTTGACGTATGCTGGTTTTTTACATGTGCTTCTCACATCTTTAATTTGTTATCTGTGATGGGTATCTAAGGGAGAATCCATTTTAATTTGACTGGCAGCAAAAGAGCTCGGGATATACTGTTCGTATGGTAGGATGTAACTTTGTGTTAGCACTACAGTGACCTTCTCCCTACAGGTCTCCGGGAGGCCGGAAAGTGACGTAAATACCAAAACGGTAAGAAGTGAACGGCAAGGCAGGGCGCTCGGCGCGGGCCCGGGCCGCCCGCTGGGCCCGGCGCTTGGCTGTTGCCATGGGAACGCCGCCGTGGCGCGGGCGGGCTGCGGGGCGGCCCCTCTCGCGAGAGCGGCGGCGGGCGGAGCGCGGCGGGGCGGGCGCGGGGTGAGCTCATCCCGGGCTGCGCGGGCGGGGAGCGCCGCGCTCAGCCCAGCCCAGCCCAGCGAGCGGAGCGGAGCCCAGCCGGCAGCCGCCGCAGCAACTTTGTTGGGTGAGTTGCGAGCGGGAGCGTCGAGCCGGGGCGGGCTGCGCGCCGCGCCCCCTCCTTCCTGCCGCGGAGCCTGCCATAGGGAGCCGCCGTGCCGCCGGCCGAAGGGGTGTGCGTGCGGGTGGGCGTGCGTGCGGGGGAAGGGTAGCGGCTCCCAGCCCGACAGGGCTTAACGGGGCGAGGGCAGCGGGGTCCGGGTGAAAGTGGCCTTGTGAGCTGCCTCCCGCCTCAGCGCCCAGAGCCGGGCGGGGGGCGCCTGCCCGCAGCGCCCCGGGGGCGGCGGGTCGGTCGCGGGTCCTCCTGCAGCGAGCCGTGCCGGCTGCTAGGTTCCGGGTTTGTGTCTTTTTTCTCCGCAGGAAAGGCAGCCCCGAGCGGGAGCAGCGCGGCCGGAGGCGGCGGTGAGCGGCGGCGGCCCGGCCCGCTGCACTCCGCGGCGGCGGCTCCCGCGCTGCCCGCCCGTGCGGAGGCGGCCGCGCCGAGGGCGCCCTGCGGCGGGGGACGCGCTGCCCGCGGCCCGGAGCGGCACACGCCGCTCGCCTCCTCGCCTCGCTAGATAACTTGTCTCTTTCTTGCTCGCCTCTGTAAGTTGCACTTACGTTTTTTGTTTTTTCTTTTTGGTTTTTTTTTTTTTTTTACTTCCCCCCCCCCCCCCCACTTCTTTACTTTTTATAGCCAGCGAGGGTGTAGTGGGACTGGTTTTGTTCCGAGCCGGTGCTGAGACCGCAGCAGTGATAACAATTAAGTGATTTGGGGGCAGTGCGGTGGGGATGTTCTGAATGCCCTGCTCACGAGGAGGCGGGGTGGAGGAACAAAATGTTTGCGGATGGTTGATTTCTTCTCTGGGAGCCTGGAAAAGTGCGAAAACGGGGAATGCCTTAAATTGAATCATAAGGGGAAGGAGGAGGCGGAGAAGCAAGGAAAGGTAGATGAGAAGGCGACTACCTTCCAAAGCCGAGTTTGTTTGCTCTTCCCGTGTTTTATATTGCATGAAGTCCTTATGTTAGCGTTCTCATGCTATATTTCAAAATAACTGTATTACTTGTACTGGATAGCTGTGATGCAGCTTCGGTTCATGTAATGAGGAATGCACTCATTCATATCTGGTAGAGCAGCGACACAAAATGGGAATTGCTCAACTTAATGAAGATCTCCTTGTATAACCTTGGCCACAACATCTGTATGCTTTAGATTGAGAAGGCACACTTTAACCCGTAAAATAAAACAGAGGCTTTTTTATATTTTTTTTTTTTTAATAATACTGCTTACCAAGTCGTGTTTAAAGATTTTGCCTGCAAAATCGCTTTAAAAAATGTGAGTGATGCTGCTTTAATGAACCCGTTACTGCATGCTGAATGAAGTGCATCTGTGAGCACGGAGCCCTAGTTGATAATACAATGCAAATTTGTCTTCAGAGTAAAGGTGTCAGATTTCATTATGTTCCAGATCTGTGTGGATGAACCAAGATTGGTGTTTTCTTTAGAAAGCAGCCCTTTCATGATGGGATTTTGATTGATCATTTTGATTTCTTTTTCTAACTGTGGGAATTAAGCACTTGTTTCCTTTAAATTAAGGCATAATTTTTGTAAAAGGGAAAAGAGTTTTTGCTGCAGGTACTAACTGGGTAGCAAGTATCTGTGCTCTCAGTTGGAGAGTTTGGTTGCTATTTACTTGGAATGTATTGCTAGTCTCCATTCTCCTTCAGCTGAAGTGGTGGTAGAGATGTGAAATTATTAAGGTAGAAGTTTGTGGCAATTGTAATCGTAGAGATCTCTGAGTTGTGTTTCAATGTCAAGGTTCTTATGCCTTAGGCCATCAGATGCACTACCAGTTATTAATATAGAAACAGTGTGGGAACTTCACAGTAGTTTTTTCTTTTGTTTCCAAATAACCCCATAGGTTCTATTTAGGTAAAACTAGAAAAGAGAATTTTCTTGATTGAATGTTTTTATATGTGTGCTATGTCTCATTTTGGTGATAAGAAGCTAGGGACAGAAGATTTTTGCACCATTTTAAGTGTTTATTTATGGCCAGTTGATTAAAGGATGTGCACTTAGTTGCTCAACATTGCATTAAGAAGGTATTACTGATGCTAATAAAATGCTTAGTTTCATCATTGCTGTTTGGGATAGGCATACTTAGCTTTCAGTTGTGGTTCATAAAACCTCTTAGATCATGAAGTCAGAAACAAAATGGAATGTCAGCTCTGACTATTGTAGGGCTGCAAAAATTTGCTTGATGAAAAAGGCTAGCAGGTGTAGAGGCAGGCACTGACACAGACCTGTGAAAGGGTGGAGCTGCAGCCCGGAGTGAGGACTTAATATGGGGATGTGCAATTCATGATCTATTTTTTCTATAATGAAAGGTATTACTGTAGTCCAGTTGTGCATCATTGCTTCTAGGCTTGAAGAGCTTTTTTGTTCTCACTCTCATATTTTTCTGAAATGTTATTTTAAAGTTTGGGATTAATTTTTGGGTAGCTTTTGTTTTAAAAACTATGTCCAAATGTGGCCTATTCCCCCTTTTGGAGCTTTTCAATGGAATTATATTTTTTTTCATTATACTTATAAGCATTCTGCTGGCACTTTGGGAGCATTTTGTTCTTATGTAGCTCTTACTGTCTTCTCAGTTTTGTAAATCTGTCTCAAATATATCCTTTAAAATGTTTGTTTCAGAACTATTAGATTTGCTACTATGGGGGCATTTTTTAGTTTTAAGCTAGGAGAACAAAACTTAAGATCACAGAATATTCCAGCTGGTTATTTTGCATTTCAGGAAGGTCATAATTTTAGAAATACATTGGGAAGATGTGAGGTAGTCTAGTAAGAGAGTGGGTTGAGGCCCAGTTAAAGTTCTTTTCTATTCCTCTGTTTTGTCCTATAGTATGTCTATTGTAGAGAAGAAAAAGGAACAGTTTTCTCCATATCAGTAGTTTAATCCCTTCAGCAAGGGGGTTGCTGCAAGCTATTGAGTTCTTACTGGTTAGAAATCCTGGATGCCCTACTGGGGTAAAGAAGCAGAGCTTCTGCCTTCATCACAATTTCAGTCACACAAGTTGGTTTCCCTAATGCTGACATTTTCAGATTTTGAAATTTATTCTCATTGACCCTAAGTGTTGGCTGGTTGGCAAACAGTTTTGATCTGTTGTTTCCTTGGCTTTCCTGGCTTCAGGCAGATTGCTTTTATTTCTCCCCAGCTCTTTAATTTAAATATTTAAAAATTCAGTAAGACCTGATTGAATTATCTTAATTTTTTCATATCTTTGCTCTGTTTGCTTCTTTATCTATACTTTAGATTTTTATTTTATTCATTTATTCTGAAAGCCATTTGTTAAACTTTGACAGGAATACTGCAATGGTAAGTGCAGTTATTTCTTTTATCAGTACAAACACATAATTTTAAGAACTGCTAGGTAAGGATTTTGTTGATTTGGCATGTAAAATTAATCATATGTTCAGTATCTTTCTGTGAGTGAAAAAAGTTACATTGTTCTGTATTTTATGTTTCCGGGGAGATTTGACTTCAGTGACTTGATTTCAAGGATATCTCTCTAAATTGCAGCTTTTAAATAGTCTTAAGCTTTATATTTCACAGGAGTTCAGTGTAATATGTGAATGAGGATTCTCAACTGCAGAGGGATTTGATGACTTGGTGAGACTTGGCATATTCTCTAATGAAAGGCAATCAATGTTTTTTGGGGGTGCAGCTTTACCAGCAGTGATGAACCTAAGGCTTGATTGTAAACCTACAGATTATGGTCATTGGTGAGGCTGAATGACTATAATTTTTGATTTTTCATTCTTATGCAGCTGGCAGCACAAGACTAACACAGTCTGTAGCAGTTTTGCTGTTAGCTTTGATAGTAGTTTTGCACTCTGAACTTTGGGAAACCCGTTAGGAGTTGCAGAGACTAGAACTGTTTGGTTTTTTTAACTGTGTTTTTGAATATGAGTTAGCAGATAAAATGGTTTTAGATGTCTTCTTTTTGCATATGTAAAGTTAAATTATGTCATTGTCTCAGTCTCTTTAATACTGAATTCTGTGGCACAGTTTACTGGGTGAGGTATTTGATTTAGAGTCTGCCACGTCTTTTATGTTAAGTGTTAAGTGAGGCTAAGCATTTACATGCCTTTGTGTTCTTTCTGGAAGCCTGTTTTAAAGAGCACTTCTTTTGAATGCAGAGACAGAACACTTTTCATGATCTTGATAGCTGTTGAATTGTATGATTGCTAACCAAGTATTTGTCCTGGTTCTTTCAAGGGTCTGAGTCTGTGAGTGGAGTCCTGCAAAGCTCTTCATACTGTTTCAGCTGGTGCTGGCTGCTGCAGTGCAGTAGTCATAGCTCTTGTTCCCTGCATAGTGGATGGATGTCTCTTCTCAAGAGAAATCCAGTTCCTTAAAAATGCATGGCTGTGTAGAGCAACTTTTAGAAAAGTGTATCCTAGAGAAGGAAGAGTTGTTACTTGGACTAGTGGCTCATGCCTAGGCCTGAGAGGCACTTTGAATTTTTTGTTAATGCTTTAATACTCGTTTACTTTTGGTCTTAGGCTCTGTAGAATGGCAAGAATGCTTTCTTCAGGTAGATTGTAGAGATTAGTGGAATGATTTTTGAAGACCAAGTTTTATAGGTTTTTAAAACTTAGAGAAGCTATTGGCATGTATCATATTGCTGGTTTAAAGTTGGATTGTTCTTCTTTAATCCATATGGTTTTACCTTCAGTGCTCAAATAGCTTTTGGAGGTGTTTAAGTTTTGTGTTGTTTATTTACCTTTTGAGGTAACAGGATTTGTACCTCAAAATACTCACATAAACCTCAGAGAGACTGGTTCTGACTTTATTACTGCAGCTGTGATATGTGTTGACTCTGAACTTGTGCTTTAACATGGACTTTCAATTTAGTGACTGCTTCTTCAGTTAACCCTAAAATATATTCTATTTTTCCTGACTTGTGATGTTATAGTGGATTAAAAAACCTAAACTAGCCAAAATCATCAGGAAACAAATTCTTCTTCCATGCTGCTAGGAGGTATGGGTCATAAGTTGAGCATAACTTGGATAAAAGTTGCCTGTTGGATCAGCCTCTGGGATCTAGTTATGTTTAATGTACTTGGCTGGATTATTTTATGGATTTTAAGGTTTACTTTTCTGGGTGGGGGAAATTAACAAGCATCTTCCTTTACTCTGTAGCCTGCCTTGCTGCCTTCTCTGTGCAGTGGGTGATGGGGTTCCAGGAGGTGCCAAGGGCTGCTTTTGTAGCATGGTTCTGTTCTCTGACTTTGAGTCATGATGCGTTTTACAGCATCATCAGCTAAATCAATTGTCTTTTGACTTTTGAATAAATAATGACAGGCTTATTGTATGCTGATGTGAAATAGGATTAATACAGAACTTTTTTAAAGAGTGGCAGATAATATCTGTAAAACTATTGCTGTGGTGGCAGAACTTTCTGTATGCCAGTTGTTCACATCAGCAGCTTTGATACATCTCTTGGGTTTTCTTGTTGGTGCTCATACTTTTAATACAAGCATTCGTATATTTGACCAAAGATTACTGTGGTTTAACCCCAGCAAGCTACTAAGCACCACAGCTTAGCCCCAAGAACATTTTTACATTGTTCTTGGAACTTTTTCAAATGATTTCAATTTTTTTTTGTTTTGTTTTTATTATAAGGTACTGGTCTTACTTGCTCACTCAAAATTCACATGGTCATTGGAAGTATTTGGTACAGATATATGATGATTGATGTTTATGAGAGAGGTTATTTCCTGGTTTTTACTTTTTTTTTCTTTTTGTTTCAAGAAGTGCTTTAATTTGATTTCAAAATTGCTGTTTATATATATGCATGGTTTTGTCAATTGGTCTTACTATAGCAAATAATTTGGCAGAGTAGACATGGGCTCTACCAGTTCATAACATGTTCTATTTGAGTATAATTTTACTTCAGAGATAATTTAGTCTGGTCTCCTGAATTGAATGTTCCCAACACAGATGTGGTTTGTTGGCTTGGACCTCTGTGCCCATTAAGGGTTGGGTCACATTTGGTGGACTTCTGTGCAGGGATTTTTAGCTTAGTTTCCTCTGAGATAATTCCAGTTTATGCACACCAGAAACCCTATAGAAATTAAAATAAATCATTCAGAGAGTGACAAAGCATTTAACAGACCACTCCAGAGTGTCTGGTGATGATCCATCACTGGAGACTTTTAAAGCTTGACGGGACAAAGCCATGAGCCACTGGGAGCAATGTGGCAGCCAGCCCTGCTCTGGTGGAGTTTGGACTCTGGGGTTAAACCTCTGTGGGCTCTGCAGGCTGCTAGCTGGGGAAAGCTGGAGGGCTCCTCAAAGGGCACTGGTGTTGGAAATGCTATTGTAGGTACAGCTTAAACAACTTCAAAAAGGGAAACCATCCTTATAGTAGCCTTTTTTAATTTTTTTTTTTTTTTTTTTTAACTAATGGGAAACACTTTGCCTTTGGTGACCAGCCTGTTTTGTCTCGTGCAGGGGTAGCAGCACCCCTGCTGGTGGCTCTCAGGTTGCAAACCTGTGACAGGAAAGCCTCTGTCCTTTATCTGGGCAGGCAAGTGGGCAGTGGGTTCTGTGTGTACTTATTTATTTTCTCTCAAGAGACTCATGGAAGCAGAAACATACACATCTTGAACACTTGCCTCTTGGCAGAACCAAATTTGCTCTTGCTGAAGAAACTGTGGCAAAGATCAGACTTTATTTTTTTCTTTTTTGAATTTCTGAAGTGTAACATAACTTTATGTGCATATTGAAAAATTAAAGAATGAGTGATGACTTCAGGCATAAATGTGTTAGTGCTGTATAAAAGTCATTACAGTTCTTACCTCTGAACTGTTTAAAGATCTCTTTTTGTTTTTGTAGAGAAGGTTTCTCTCCTCACATTCTGAATTACCAATCTATTTTTTTTTTTTTTTAATTTTCAAGAGCTAAAATGTCTGATACTGTTTTTGGAGCATTTTTGCATGTGTCAAATAAACGACAATACTAGACCTCAACAGATAAATCCTAGAGGTCCCTCTCTCCTTCTGCTGGATGCATTTGAGATTTCTGGGAGCATTTTTCTTTTCAAATTGTAAGGGCTTAAATAGGATTTTATGTTTTCAGTCCGTGCTGAAGAACTGCATAATTGTGCAGAGGAAAGTTATGGTTTAGCATTTTCATGCCTTGAAAATAAATATATCTTCATGAATGATGTGATACTGGCACTGATTATCTACTTTTTAAATGTATTTAACATCTTGTATGAATCAGAATAAAATAGTTCAATAGACTGCACTGTATTGATCATACAGCAGCTGGAAGAAAGAGTGAACCACGATGCTTTCCCATAGCTTTTGCTGGAGTAAACATTTAGAAGTGAGGAGAAAAGGAGATACTTCTGTAAAAGCTGTTAGCATAGTTTATACTTTCCTTGGATGTTTGTTTTTCCTTGACACTTTCCCTTTTTTTGCCCTTCTTTTGCAGTCTCTGAAGAGGGAAGTATTGACAAATGTCTGTTCTGGTTTTGTTTAACCTCCCTCCCGCTCCTTGACTTTTGCATTGTCCAGCAGGGTAGTCATTGACTCGTACTTGACATAGCTCTGGGAATTCCCAGATCTAGTACTGTTTATTGCACTGTCTTACAGAGGTGGTGGGAGAATATTTGCTAGCATGCCTCTATTAATATAAACAAAAGGAAAAGGTTTATATCATCTTAAAACATTATCTGTTTCAAATTGAAAGGCTTTTTTAAAAATTAAGATGTGTTTGTTTTTAGGGTTTGCCTGTACAGGAGTGTTTGTGGTAATCTGGAGAACTACCTGCCACAGACACTTCCACTTTGCTGTTTAAACTGTGAGATATGCACTGTGGAATAATATGAGAGCCTTAAGTTAATTGTTGCATTATTGTACAATTGTCTTCCTGTCTAGGTAAAGCCAGAAGATCTGCAGAGTGTCACAGGGGTTTTTATCATGTGCTGAAATCATCAGGACTTTTTTTAATCCTTTACTATTGTACTTTTATTTTCAGCTGGAAATAAGGTTAATTAATACACTAGATAACATTTGAGAACAGGGACAGATTATTCTGTCTCCAGACAACAGTTATGGGATTGGGTGTGAACATGCAGTAATGTACTGTGTATTCTAGATTTAATCACTTGTATATGTGGTGTTGATGCAGTAAAGACTTTCAAATTTGTTGGTAATTTAAAGCACATCTCCTGTAAAACCAAGATGTGATAATGAGCAGTTATTAAATCTTGCAAGGGTGCTCATCATTGTTATTTTAACAGAAGTTAGTAATTATCTACTGATGTTGACATCATTATATGTATTTTTTTAGTATATAAGTTGGTACTTTACATAACTGAACAACTGAATCGAGGTTTTCCATTCTTACATTGTTGAAGTATCTTTTTGTTTGTGCATGTTAAATATAATGACTTGCCTCAAACTGTCAACAACTTTATGCCTGTCAAGGGCAAAAGGGCACCAACTGTGAATGTGCTTTTTATCTGAGACATAGAATGCATCAGTCCTGAAAATGGAGGCAGGGGGAAGCAGTCATTTTAATTCATTTAATTGCAGTTGTGTGGAACTGGCTACATGAAAAATAGTTATAGGCAGGGTAAACATTGCATCTTATAGAAGCACAGAGTTCCCAGAGATAAAAAATGTCTGAAGTACTGGGTGAGGGAAGAGAGCTTTAACTGTTCCTTGTTTCTTGTAAACCTGTACTTTGCTTTAAAAAACCTACAAAGCAATTAATAGTAGTCATCAAATATTCCCAAATGTGTTGCAGTCTAACTTAAGGTGACAGGTGTCTTTATGTTCTTGAAGCAGGGCCTTAAGTGACTTAGGGCTAAATAGACAGATCTCAGAAACTGATACAATTATTAAAATTAAGGAGCAGTTGAAGGAATTCTTAGATAAAATCCCATTTAATCTTTCAGTTATGAGTAATAGGAAGAAGTATTTAGAATTAACAAGGGTCAAACCTGAAATAATTGGTAAAACGTAGAGCTGGTGGACAGATTTAAAATCAAGTAATGCTTTGATTACTGCCTTGTTTGGAACATATTGCAAGGTAGTGTTGTGAACATCAGGGATGCTGGAGAGGGTAAAAGCAATCCAGAAACATCCAGAGTTAGCATGGCTAATGCTTTTTGGTAGAGAACAGTACTGATGAAAGCCAATTTTTGACTTGTGTTTAAATATTGTAGCTAAAACTATATGAGCAAGTGAATGATATAATCTGTTTCTGCCTCTCCCTTCTTCCTTTTTTCCTGAGTGTTACAATTTATAAAAGAAGGGTCTAGAGATGTCTCATTTTCTAACTTTAAAAGTGAGAGGAGAGTTGAAGATCTGTTTCAAGTAAGATAGAGAAATCAGCACAACTCAATATAAATGAAGCTTAATGCTTAAAGTTCTGCCTAGTTTCTTAAGTTTGGATCCTGCTTTCCTCCAAAATGTTTAGCTTTTTTTCCCCAGGAGCTGTCAGAAAACAGACCTAAATTAATACTTTTTTGAAACTTAGCTACAGATTAGAACTTTATTCCTTGTAACAGAGAAGTAACATGAGGATTTTGTAAACGTTGTACCTGTTTGTGTGGTTTTTCACCTTCATGTTTTTACATGGGGAAAGAAGAGGATGTGTGAAACAGTGCTATTTCAGTGGCATTTTACAAGTTGCAATAAAAACTGCTCTGCAGCAGTATGTGGGTTTTATGTGCTTGCAAGTAAGTAATTAATTATTAGTGTTTAATAGTACTTTTGAAAGTGAAGTAATGGTATACGTAGTATAATGTAAAATACCCCTTAATAGTGGCTGGTTTCTGCATTACTGTGTTTTCCTGTTGCTGATGGAGGAAGTACAAAAACCTCTTTGTGTCAGATGTTCAAAGCTCTTTTGCCAGGCAGAAAAATTCTTTCTGAAGTGGTGGTGTTTTTTTTGTTTTGAATCTAGTGTTAGTGCTGAGTGACTGTTCTGTTGGTTTAAAAATGTTAATAGCAGTAGCTATCGTGTTTGCTGTAACCTCTCTTTGTTATCAACTTAGTACTTAGCTGAGATGCCAAAAGCTCTTGAAATACATTGCAGCTTCAAGCAGGTTAGGAGCTGCACCCAATGTTGCAAGTCAGAGTGTTTTATTATCCCTGTGTTCAAAATCTTGAACCAAAGACTTGGGATACTATTGAAGTGCCACTGCTCTTCACTTTATAATTATGTTAATTAGTGTTGAATGTCATTAAGATGAACGTATAGAGTGTTAATGAAGCTACTTCTGAAATTCAGCTGTTGTCATTATCTCACTGAATGGTTGTACCAAAAAGTTGCTTGACTCTGCCCCACCAGAAAGATAACAGAGAAGAGCTTACAGCATGTAGCTGTCCCTTGGGAATGGATCATCTGGTCTCAGTCACCTCTTCTGAGACACTGGACAGTCAGAGACTTGGCTGCAAGGAGAAGGACTGGTTTAATAGCCATATGCAGCTTTCAGCAGACTCTCTTCTCAGGGCCTTTGCTTGTCTTGTGAATGCAAGTGATTTGTGCAGTCTTGTGATTACATGTGAGTAGCAAGCTGTTGCTTCTGGTAAGGTTAATATCATCTGATCTCCTTTTTTGCATCTAGGAAAGAAGGGATTTTTGTGGGGAAGGTTTTGTAGATGGTTTCTACTAGTGGCAGAAGCAATTACTTTTGGGATGAAGTTTGATTTCCTTGTATCTCACTCTTCCTCCTTACTTAGTTTTAGATGATTCTACCTGTCTTGATTTAAAATAAAAGTGAAATTAATCAAGCAGGATAATTACAATATGGACAACAGATAAGTATTTTGTATTTGTGTCTGTGTTTTCATGGGCTGGAAAGGACCAAAGCCCAGCTAAATCGGACATCTTGGGCAAAATACAGAATCATCTAGATGTCTAATGTGGTGCAGCATAGTTGCATGATAGTGATGCTGCTCTGCATTGCATGCACTTATTTATTCATGTGCACTAATTGGTTTGTATTTTGATGTGACATTACTGTAATATCAGTGCTGTGTATTCATTTGTTTCTTACCTCATTGACTTTGTGAAGTAAGGAAATGCAGTTGCCCTTGAGCAAGGTGTCTTAAAACACACGAGAAATCTCTAGTAGCGTTCAGAGCAGAAGCTGCCTTGGGCTTTAGATTTCAACCTGCTATGGACAGATATATTTATAACTAGCTGTAAAGCTGTGCTGGAGATGCTTGAGCCAGCTCAGAGGAAAGCAGGGGCTACATCTGCACTTGTCTGCAGCCTGCTTTTTGCTCCTGAGAGTGGCTCTGGTCAGCTCAAACTCCTGCTGTTTGCTGGGAACAGTCCCTGGCCTCATGGGATCTCATGTGCATCAATGGCCCCTTAGTAAGCTTGAACAAAACCATGACAGTTATGGATCAATGCTCAGACCTTTGCCTTGGACTTATTTTATTTGTTATTATAGCTTTAGCTCTCAGTGCCTACATGGCACAGTGTAATGCTCTGCTGAGTTTGTAGTTGCACGTGTAGAGCATTTAATAGCAGTAGTAGCACTGCATGTGAGCTGAAAGTCTTCTTCTTCATGCCTAGGGACAGTGCTGGGCTACCCTGGCTGTTGCCTTTCTGCTTCTGGCATTAGCCCAGCAGTTTTAGTTCCAAGGTCAGAAGATCAGTGGTACCAGCATAGTACCTGGCATGCTGCAAGTTAGAGTAATACTGGAATAGATTACCTTGGATTTTAATTGCCTGCTAGATAACTGTTTTAAGTGAGCTCTTGTGTATCTTGACCTGTAGCAATAGCAAATAAGAAGGTCTACAAAACTGCAAAAGGAATCAAACAATGCATGCAAATGCATAGAAATTGTCAAATCTAAGGCCATTAAAATGCATTTTAAAGTATTCCTTTAAATCTGGATTAATATCTGGTGTAGGCTTTCAAGCCATCTTCAGAAAGATTTGTGTTCAAAAGTTGTGTGAAGCACTGCCTGTCTGTACTTCAGAGAGTGTCTTAGCTGACACTGCACCCTGTGAGAGTCAGCCAACATGCCTCACATTGCCACTTGCAGTTTTTCCATTTTAGTTTTTGTCTAGTTCTAGCAAATGCATGGATAGTGTTCTTCAGCTCAGCACTAGCTTGGGTATCTGTGCTGCATGGCAGTCACTGCTGAGATTGCAGTTGCTGTGTTCTGCATTTCCCATAACAGCTTTGAGGCAAGGTTGCCCCCAAAGTTTTGGGTTTACCATGGAAACCAGCTGGGGTGGTTATGATCTGTGTGTTCCTTCCAGTTTGATTTCTTCCTTAAAGCTTCTTTCTTCTCCCCAACTTTCTAAATATTTTGAATTTTCTAGGTTTTGGTTTAGCTCCTTGTATGCCTAAGAGTGTCCAACAGGGCTTGTAAAAGCAGACTGAGTGGGTGAGATTGAGTCCCAGCAGTAGTGAGAGCTGTAGCACACACAAGAGTGTTCTAAGCTGCCAGAGAAGCTGTGTGATGAATTCAGTTTCATGGGAGGAACTTCAGCTGCAGTATGTGTGTTTTTATATATCAAATCTGAGAGAGATTTGAAGGTACCAAGACCTTGTTAGTTCGTGTAATTGCTTGTTCTGTATAGATTTCTGTCAAGTCCTCCTTCTGGGAAACGTGCAGAAGATAAAATGTAGCAGGAGCCTGTAGTGGTATTTGTGGTATTTGGTTGCTCAATAGTTTCTGTAGCTAAATGTCTTATGAGAAGTCTTTCTTTCCCTCTAGTATGGTTAGCACTGCTGCTGTGTGAGCAGCTTTTGTGGTTTTTTTGGTAGAGGAAATCACTTTGTATCAGGGAAATGCCTTTTTCCCTCTGGAGTATTTTGAAATACCACCCCCCTCCAGTGTTATTGTTGAAAATTGAAATACTGGTTACCAAGAGCTTTTTCATATTACCTTTCTTCAAGAAGAATCTCTTCATTATGCTGCAGAGATGCACGAGTGTTTTAAGGCTCACCCTGCAAAGTTCTGTGAATGTCAGAGGAGGACAAACACAAACGAGATGCTGCCCATCCACTGTTCTCCCAATTCACTCTTACCAGACACTTTTGACTTCCTTCTGACTGTCTGTGCTTTACTGGCAAGTGCCTTGTAAGGCTTAGTTGAAGAGGTGGTATGATGAGTTTGAAAGATGGTTTTATTCTTGCCTTTGCTTGTCTGACCAAAACTTAAGCATTTTTCTTGCTTCAATTTTTCCCCCTGTTCTATTGAGAAGTTAAGCAGGTTCATTTTGTACCTAGACAGGGGATGCAGAAGCTAATTGTTTTGAGTGTCAGTGGACAAGTGGTATGAGACAGGATCCAAAAAGGACATCCTGACTTAGAAAGATTGAATCTTATGCACTTGTAATGCTTTTGATTGTTGGACAGTTAGGCTGCAGGTAAAGCAGAATTTGTAATGACTTATTTTTCAACTTGGGATTGATTAGAAGATCGGTTGCAATGTGAGATTTCTCCTGTTGTAGAGATACAAAACTGAGTGCTTATCCATCTCAGAAGGTGGGATCTTTGAATAAGTTGCATATTGACTTTGGTTGTCTGGGACAGTGGCACTGTGGGGAGCAGTAATGGAGCCAGGCTCTCTGCCTCTCATATCTCAGCAGCTGCTGTGCAATGTGCAGTCTGGGCTCAGTGGGCTCTTGCTTCCATTCTGTTGCTCCTGAGATTAGAAATCTTGGATCCCTCTTTCCTTCTAGAGTTGAGAATACTTGTTTCTTCATTTGTACTGACTGTTAGCATGGCCTAACACTAAATGATGGTGATTCACAGATCTTCTAGGGTAACTTCTGTTTGTGGTTGCCATAATGGTTTTGCAGTTTGGGAGACAGTATCTGTCAGCCTGATCCTTTTTCAGGCATTCAGCATTAATCAACACTGGGTTGAAGAAGTCCTGCAATGCAGAATGCATTTAAGTTCATTCTAAGTAAAAGGAGGAAAGATCAATAGCACACAAAGCCATGTAAGTTGGTGTAAAGAGTATGTAATAATATATATCCAAATTTAAGGTTACAAAGTTAGAACACTTGTTCAGTGATGCCAGAAGCAGGACTTTAGGACTCACAGTACTGTGTCAAAAGTACAGTGGTTATATATAAAGTATCAATCTCTTAAATTCTGTTGGCTTAAATAAAATCAAAATTCTTACCAGGTAACAGCATGACTTATTTGCATTGCACATTCATTATTTAGACCACTATGATTTTATACTGAATTAGATCTAATGAGCTTCCCTATGACTGATACTAGTTTGGCATCATGTTCTGCCACACTTGATAAAGTTTGAGCATGTGCCTGAATCTCATTTGGACCAAATTTGTCATGTTTGGTGATGTAATAGTGCAAAGATTTGCTGTAAATGCTTATGAAACCAGTATTTTGTCTCCTGTAACTTCCTGACAACTTTATCTTTACAAATATTTGAGAAAGATACAACAAAAGCTGTAAAGTACACTAACAAATAACTGGTTGTATTCAGTGTTTGAATGGTTATAGAAGGGTTGGTCTTTGCATGCATTGTGCAGCCACTGTTGTGTGAAGTTCTCAATGGATGCTTTCAGACATGGTAAAGTGATTGGCATTGTGTTTATCTTTTTGTTCATCATCCATTCTTAGTGTTATGCTGAACCCAAAGCCCATTTCTAATTTTGTAAAAGAGAAAAAATAATTCAGTCTTAGTGAAGCAGATTCTGTCTTGAATTCTCTTTAATCTTTTTGATAGATATGAAGCCACAAATCTTTTTATCTGAAGAATGCTAAAGAAAAGAAGGGGCCATTAGAAGAAAAGATTTTAATGGGATCATAAATGTTCTGTTTGGATGTGTCCTATTAGATGTTGCTTGGACATTGAATCTCCTTCTGAAGACATTTACATGTTCCAATTCTTGATATTTGACCTGATTCTATTATGAGCCGTTCTTTGTTTCAAGACATGAATGGTGCTCTTTTAAAGTCTTTTGACATTTCTTTTTGTGGCTAAGTGTATTTCTTTAAAAATTAACAAAGCATCTGAGGTCAGTTTTCTACAGAATAGGAGATGCTGGGTTTCATAAGTAGTGTTTTGGGTGCTGCAGAATATGTCTGAATCTATGGTGTCCAGAAGTGCAGGGTGAAGAGATTCAACTGTGATAATGTTGGGAGGTTTTTGGCAAAATATGTGTTTAGGACATAGCTTAAGGTGATTTATTTTTGTTTTGAACTATGGCAGGTTTTAAAATTTTCTTATTAATTTAGTAGAGATTCCATTTAAGTGTTTCTGTTTTTTGATATTTTTCCCCCAATAGTAGCGTTTATCAACAATATTATGGAAGAGGAAGGGATATTTCTTTTAGTGTTTCATGTGCCACCAAAGTCTTAGACCTTTTGCTACAAAGGAATTCTTTCCTTGCCCTGATTATTGAATTTCAGTAACTTACAGTGATAGTGACTTTAACTTAGTCTTCACTGTAATCTCCCTTTATATAGGTGCAGAAAACAAGATGATCCCCCCAAGTCTTCTCCAGAGTAACAAGTGCAGGTATCTCAGCCTGTCCCTGTTCTAGTGTACTTCAGACACCAAATAGCTTGATGGTCTCTGAACTTTCTTTAGCCCCTCTTTGTTACACTGGGCAGGCTAAAACTGAACATACTCATTTAGCTGGGATCTCACTAGTGCTGAGTAACAGTCAATGTCACTTCTGGGTTTAGACAGGGCACCAACAAACACTTCAAGGCAGATATTTTTAACTTGCTCTTATCTAGGACTTGAGATCGTACATTTTCAGAAATGTCTGTTTTTATTCTTAGATGCATGAGGAGCCTTGGTTTGAATAATGTTTTACTATATTACTGTTTTCAGAGTTTTTTACATTGTTTAGCTTGAAGTAGACTTTCTAATTCATAGCCAGCTTGTTTCATGCAGCTGCAGATATAATAAATTAATCTGCTCTTTGAAGCTTTTTTCTGTCTAAATTGAACTGGTAGTAGTTGCACATCAGTTATCCTACTGATGCATTTTGCCTTGTGTGACATGTTATATTGCATTTCTTCAAGCTAGGCATCAAGCAAACTGTAGTGGTTGTCTGACTTGGAGTGAAAAAGTAGTTTTATGACTTCTTTATTTTTGGTGTCAGCTTCTAGTTTATGAATTACAGTTTGTTTGATCCACATGCAGGGATGTACTTTGCACCATATTTAATGTGTCTAAGTCAGTGAAAGTCATGCAAGAATAAATGCTTATGGAGAGAAAGTGAGCATTCTCAGTAACAGTAGGGAAATGAAATAGTGGCAGGGAACAGAGAAAAGACAGTAAAGATATTTTTGTCCAATGCAAATCAGTCTTTCACATGGACAAGTGAAAAAGGATGCTTTGCCCTTGCTACTTGTATGTTTTATCATATTGCTTGTGGTGTCTAACAGGCTGCATGATGGTGCCAGAGCAGAAGCAATCAGCCTTAGAGCTCTCTTGGTGCAGAGTCCAAGTCATCCAGAAACTGGATTCTTGGTGTTGGTTCAGACCTCCTATGCTAATATTCTTAGTCATATAACTTTGATTTTTACTAAAGACTAACTAAAACTTGCTGGCACCTGCACAATGTTATTTTCTGGCAACTGCAGCTCTTGTGCCCATGGATCTCAGCAGGTTGGATCACTTGCTTCATTTAAAAGATAGCACATAGTGTTTCAAGGCATAAGGACAAATCAGTTTGCAGCCTGTGCTTGTCACAGCTGTCTTGCCTTACACCTCATGGGAAAAGATTTATCAGGCATAATTATATCTAATTGAGACACTCTTGTTAGCTTGCCAGTGTTACTTTTTTCTGTTAATTTGATCAGTGGACACAGATGCGATAAAAATGTAAACAGTGCCTATTTGAAAGACTTTGTGCTTCTTGAATTATTTAAATGATTTATTTAATCTGCCATGAAATTATGTGGATTGTCACATGGAGATTCAACTCACTCGAGTTTTCTACCTCTAAGAGTTTTATTTCCATGAAGAAGGTTTAATATTTTTAATCACTTATAAAGGATGAAATAATTTCATAATGCACCTGCAGCTCGCTTTCTGTAGTCACAGGCATGGACTTTCCAAACTGCAGCTTGTTCTTTGTAGAACAACTTCTAAAAACTTCTAAGTTCTAAACAACTTTTTCAACCTTACTGTTGAAATATTATTTGTAGTAGATATAGGTCAGCTAAACCTTGCCAGACATGTAGGAGCTTAACTTTTGCTGTGTATGTATAATTTGTGAACATTTCAGGAGAAAGTAAGGTTGTATTTTAGGGTGGGGAGTCTCTGCCTTGAGAGAAATAGAGGTGGCTTTGCAGGGGGATTATTGTAGGGAAACTATAGAGATGTTATTGTTTCTGGGTGGAAGTCTGTTTGGTGTCTTGGAAATAAGAGTCTTGAAATAGAAATGCTGAGGAATTGGGTACAAAAATAAGAGGAAGGGAAATTGTTACTTCAGACTTGAGTTGCCTTTATGTGTGAACTGTTCTGTATATGGAATTACATGTTGAATGGATAAGCTGAAGAAAATTGGGATATAGTGAACTTGAATTAATTTTTTTCTTTTCCATAAAGTGCATTATTAAGCTTTTTTCCTCCATTAAAAAGTGTATTTTTTCCGTGGCAGAAATGTGGCTGCAAATTTTGATTTGTAGCCTAAGGCAGTCTTTAGCTGGAGAGGGAGGTTTGCCTGTGTGGGGGAATTATTCTAAAACTGCTTTCTGTCATTGTTTTCTTCTAAGACAGTGATCTACACCAGATAAGCATTTAGAGTATGTCTTGACTGGAATGTGAGAGTTAATGGCTCATTTTGGCTTTTGCTGAGAAGGTTGACTCTGAAGACCTTGCTGGTTGTACTTGGCTTATAGTATATACCAAATGTGAGTTTAATTATCAAAGGTGAACCTGCTTTAAAGCAGCTGTGGCCAAGGTGAATGCCAGATTTTTTTGTTAGTCCCTGTCTTACCAACTGGTGAAATCTAAGAAATAACCTATTCTATACAAATATGTTTTAGTTTTTGATTTCCACACCTTTAAAAAAAGCCTCATAGAACACCACTCTGTTTCCCAAAAAGCTGACAGGAAAGAAAGAGAAATGCCTTGTAAAAGACCTTTCCTATCTTATCAGTCATACAGAGTGGTGGTGCTGCTCTTCCCGTGCTGATGTGTTTGTGGAAGGTGCAGGGTGTCTTGCTCTGACATGTGCAGTGCTGTCAGGGAGTGCTGGGAGAAGAGGGGCTCCTAGGTGGTCATGGCCTTCACAGAAAGTGCTGCACTAGCTGGGGTTGTACTGAATGCCTTCCCTCTACATCACACATAAAACTGTAAGGGGTGCTTGTGTTTCAAGCTTCTTGCACTTGTTCATAAATTTGTATTTGTGGTTGCTTGTGGCTTCATCAGACTGATCTAAATTTATTTGAGCAAACAGAAAAAATTGTGTACTGGTGGGGCATTAATACTTCTCTGCAAAGGCAGTTGAATGCTCAGTGGGCAGGTAGTCAGCATTGCTGACTTCTATTTATTTATTAATTTCCCTCCCCCAGCTGATGCTTTTGAAAAGTTGCCTAAGAATTGCTTCAATTAACAGGCTTCATATTTTTGAGGAGCCTTTCCTTTTCACTGGTGGGAGAATAAATGATAAAGTACTCGCTTGATTAGTCTTGGTTTTCATGTGTTTTAGTAGATAAAATGGAGACTGTTCTTGAAAGCTAAACTCTGCTTTGCATAATTGCAGCAACACTAAGTAGTAGATCAAACAGTAATTAGCTGAACAACTGGCTAATGACCACTGGAAGAGGAGAGAAAATGGTCAGGAGAGGTGTACTGCTGTTGAACTTGTACCAGGTTATATTCTGTTTGAGTGTCTTTACAAGGAAAAAATGGTGCTGACTTGGCATAATGCTTTTTGGTGTGACTCTACTGATCACCATGTCTACCATGAAGGATAACCCTTAACTCCAGCTTACAAAAAGAAGTAAAAACTGATATTGGAATATGTGCTCAAGGTAAAATTAGATTTCTGTGTTTTTATATTGAGGCTAATAATGATTGTTACCAATGTTTTAATTTTTTGTATTTTGTGATAGTGTCTTTCAGTGAAGGTGTATGTAAGAATCTTCTTGATGTATACATTTGGTGGGACTTAAATATTTCATTTTTAGAATTTACTAATTTGCAGCTCTGACCTGTGTGTAAAGCCAGAGGTAAATTGAGAACAGAGTTACAAAACTTGGTAGTAACTCTGTACATCCTCTCAGCTATACCCTGCTGAGAGGCTTTGGTAAAGGTCACCTTAAGTATCTGAGGAAGGTTAATTAGAAAAAAAAAATCCCCACCAAACAAAACTCACTGGTTATTTCTTCTGATAAACATATGCATCTGGCAAATTGTCCAATGTACTTCATGGATCTGTTCCTGTAGCCGAGCCATGCAACTCGTGTCTTGTTTAAAGTGCTCTGCAATAGTGTGGAGTGAACAAGTGATGCTCACAGCAGGCAAGTCTTCAAACTGTTGGTTTAGCTGAAGGGTGATCTTGCCAAAAGGGCTTTTTGTGTTTTGAACAAATTGCACAAATTGATTTTATTGTGTACCTAGTGGATGATGGAGGCATATGGTGCATCTATAATTGAACTTGCCATGTAGTCTTACTCAGTTTATCAGTTTGCTCTGTGAATTGCTTATATGGCTGCAAGTGTAACTCAAATTCTGCTTGGTAAGGCTTTTACAAAACAAGAGAATGAGTTTAGAATGCTTATTTTGGGGGGAAAGGGGGATTTTTTTGTTGTGTGTCTCTGTCATGATGCTGTTGCCATCAGATCTACTTTCAATGCATTTTAGATGACAATTATTCTTTGGACTTAAACAGATGTTGATTCTGACAGAAATAAAAATCTGAAGATTTTTGTGAACTTTTTAGAACCGTTATCTAAAGGAATTGATGAGCAGGGTAAGAATTGCCTTATCTTGCATAAAACTCTTGTGGCTATCTGCCTACTGTGAAGCAGAACATGCCACTTCTTGCTACATAAATGGAAAAAACAGAAGAAGTTATGAAGGATAGAGACAATCAATCTGTCCCTATTTCATTATAAGGCAAAATACCATTATTTTGAGCAGTTAAACCTGAAAAATGGTATATACAGAGTGCTTTGCACAATATCGAGATATAGTGGCAGAACAATGTTGAGGGGAAAAAAGCTGAAGTTTTGGCAACTGTTTGTTTTGAAATGTAACAAAAGTGTCATGTTGACCTTGGAGCTTGGGGGAAGCAGTTTTTAAATGAGGTTTAATATATTAAGTTCATGATTGTTGCTCAGGAATAAAATTGGGGAGTTGCTTTAAGATTGAAATACTCTGAAATATATTTAATTTGAATTTTAAAAACTTTTTTTCCTGTCAGATATTAAGTTTTGCCTGATAATTTTTGGCATGCAGTAGAAAGCTCACATTGTGAAGAAGATGGAACAGAAGTGGGCTGAGAAAGAAACCTTCTGTTTCTTTTGAAGGTCTGTTTCACAGTGTGTAGTTAAACTATATCTGGATTTTTCTGTGTTAGTTTCTCTTCACTTCTTCAGCTGCATAGCTGTAGACTGTTCAGTGTAACAATTTCTGACCTTTTGTTCTAATTGTTAATGAACGTAGAATAACTTTTTAAACAATATTTTAGGAATTTAGATTTTGATGGACAGAATCATTCTGTGGCAAAACTGTCTTAGTACAGTGGCTTTTACTTTGAACCTCTTGTATTTCTACTAAAGAAAATTTAATTTCTGCAGTGCAATGCTAACATGGATTTGGCTCAATTTTTCTTTTTAAATGTGAAGAGTGTCTGTGTTTGAGATGAGTGACATAAGGGGAATTTACCTGTGTGAAGGTAGATTTCTTTTCTTCGTGTTTCTTAAAGGCAGCTGAGAAAAGAGCCAAGGTGGTTTAGACATAGGGTAGTGTTATAGATAAGCTAACAATAGTTGAGGTCCTGTTTGTTCCTTGCAGGTTAGAAAATTATTGAAGATGTTAATAACTTTTTTTGCTAATGTTATCTTTTGAGAAGTATTTAGGAAGGCTCCTCAGTGTAATGAGTTCAGTTATTTTTCCTGAGAATGGTTTAGACTTTGTCTTTGACTGTTTGTGATAGAAGGGTGTTTTGTGAATTTTAGAAATTTCTTATATAGTTGCTACCTCAGCTAAATTATACAGAGATAGCCTGTTAACCTATGGTGTGTCATAGACCCTCTTTTCTGAATGTTAAGTGAGCTTAAATTCTTACATGTCCACAGGAGACCTGCATGGTTAAGACAGAATGGAGCAGGGAGCTTTTGTTTTACTGGTTTTGATGTTTTTTAATTTCTAATTTGAAAGCTCTAAGCTTATAAAAGCACCGAAAACTGAAATGTGCTTAAGTGCAGGTTTTTGAGGGGGACAGGAATTTCCTTCACTCTCCTTTGAAATTCTGATATTGAGAGATGTCTCTAAAAATTTTGTTTGGCAGCCTAGGAAAGGACTTGCAATATAACCTAGTATAATTCATGGTGGACTGGATGCCTTATGTGTCAGACTTACACCAGGAACTGCATTATGACTGGCCTCTCTTAGTGCTGGATTTTGCTTCTGGGCCCCTCTCCCATGTAATGTCACTGCTGCACAGGTCATGGGCTCATGCTGCTGTCTCTGTCCTTTTCCACCCCATACCTAAAATTGAGAAGCAATTAGCTGCACCAAAAATTTGCCCATGAAGTCACATCCTAAAAGTAGCATTGTAACTTTAGGTTTTTCTATATGTTGCCTTCTCTGAAGGCTGGTGAAGCTTCATTCAGGAAAGCTTCAGAAATGTGTTTTTAAAGAGCTGATATAGCTTTTATCTGTGAACCAGGAAGAACACAGCTTGTAACAAATGCAACTTTGGGAGTATAGTGCAGCTGCTGTCTCATTCTAAGAGAATTCACAGCCACAACAATTCTCCTGTATTTCTTTTGATTTTATATCCTCAATACAAAATACACAGCTGTTAGATGAGAATAAGCTAGTTATGTTTTAAACCATACTTGAAATCTATAGGTGACAGATCCCTTGGTTTCCTTTTTGTTCTCCCTGTTGGGAATGGGTCGCTCCTTTCAGTTCTCAGTGCAGTTCCCACATATACCGTGTCAGTGATCTGAGGTATTTATGAATTTTCTGTATGTTCCTGTTATGCAACCTATATTTTGTAAACTATTTTTTCCCCATCTCTTTCAAACCTGTAGTATTGGGTGTCACTGGCAGCTCTCTGCATGGCAAATTGCTTCTGTGAATGTATTCCAACAGGTGTGTTATTTTTGTTTTCCTGGAATTTGTTTTGCAATTTAGCATGAACATACTATACATCTATATTTCAATCTGGTTCAAACAAGTTTAGCTCAAGTAGTGGTTGAGTCGTGGTTTTGGTGGAATGACTGTTTGGCAAGCATTGCCTGTAAATGCTTCAGTGTTTTCAGCACAGAATATTTTGGGGCTGCCATAATGCAATTGCATAATCTTATATTATGTGCTTACAAAGAAGAGATGTTTTCAAAGTTTGAATAGGAGCTCTGAAGTGCATGAAAAAAATCTTAACTTTTTACTATCAGAGGCCTTATTTTAAAGACTTTTTTTTTCTGTTATGTGCATATTTCAACCTGACATGAATCTTCTGATGATATGGGATTGTGTGGGATTTATTATTGTTTTTTTAGGGTCTCCTTAATGAAGCAGTTTGTTCAGTTGTGCTAGTCTGTAGTTTCAGATGATTAATTTGTCACCCTGTGACATTCTCCTTTCCTTTCTGTTCCAAATGGTATCTAGAAAGCTTTGGGTTGATATAACATTCAGGAAATGCTGCATTTTCCTACTGCAAAATGAGAGAACAATGATTCTTTTAATATTTTGAGAGTGACTTAGATACCTACTAATCAATACTGTTTTACATGTATCAGTTTTGAGGGTTTAAATATAAGCCTTAAACACTGCAGGGTGTATGTAACATCCCACCACCCCCCAATTTTTTTCAAATAATATAAAAGGAAAATTGTAAGAGGTTATTACAAGCCATATATAAGATGCTACAAGCAGTTTTTAGAGTGTTCTACTAGTTTAAGGCCTGCCAGCATTGGAGGTGACAGATTTAGGGTGTTATGTTAAAATGTGCTTGATATTTGTGGATTCACTTCTTGAATCAAACTATAATTATGATTTTGATGTTGTCCTGTGATAACAATTATATATTATAGGGAAAAAAATTGCTCTTAAATTCCTAAAGTCTAGTTATCTTACTGAGATTTCACCAATCCTTGTATACAGTGGATAACTCTTTCCTGCTTATATTGCTGATTTTAGCTTTTTAATGCCTCAAGGCCATAATTATCCATAATTTTTGTATGGAAGACATGCTATATCTGTTTGTCACTTTTTCTCTTGTCCCTCTGTCTTTTTGAACAATGTGAATGGCAAACAGTAGTCAGAAAAATAACTGTGGTAGGTTGTACAGAGCAATGGTTTTTATTTTCCCTTCTAAACTATATCAGTTGTTACCACTTGAGGTTGTTTTTCCATTCTATTGCATTTATGGGTAATGGATTTCATCTAAGGTTTTATTTCACAATCAACCAGTTGCTGTCCAAACCTTCTGTGACTATCCACAGTGACTTTCAGACAAGATTGTTCAGACTGGATATAAATCTTTTTGGCTTTACAAACTTTGTGAATGCTTGTATAGCTGTCAGTTTAATTAATATTTATAAGTATAGGTGAAAGTGTATATCTTTGTGGAAGGTTATCAGTGCATCATCCTCTTCCCTTCTTTTCTAATTACTGGGTTCACCATTTAAGAAATCTCACTGCTTCTGCTTTTCTCCCACTTCGTATTTGTTGATCAGTTGTAATTTGCAAGTAATTTGTTGCTCTCATCCTGTGAGGGTTTGTTTTCTTGAAAACCCTTCGATGAGAGATCTTAGTATTCTCCTAAAATTCCCTGTATGTTGCTGAACTTACCAGCTGTGTTGCACCACATAATACTGAGATCTTTCTTAGATTTTTTGTGCTAATTGTCTCTTCAGCAAATCCTAAATGCTTGAACTTCTCTTTGTGGAAGTCAGGGTGCTTTACTACATATCATGTGGTAAAGAAATGATGGATGTTTTACTTTGAACAGGCAAGCAAAGTGAGGTGAATAGTAAAGAGTATCTCTAGAAGAGCCAAAAGGCACACCTTATAGTTGTGGCAATGGCATGAGAACTCTGAATGCGTTTTAACCTGTTGCTTTATGCTGTCCTAAACCAAAACTGCCTCACGGTAGAACTGGAAATATTTGACATACACATGTTCCCTGCCAATTTCGAGGCAACCACACCCTGACTTGTTTGCTATGCTTACAAAGGTACATTTTTGATTTGTAAACAGTTCCTTATTGTTGCTGTGTAATAAGAAGCTGTTTAATGACGTTTTTGAAAGGAATAAGAACTGTAAATCTCAGCTTTCCTTAATAGGTTCTTTTATTGGAACACTTTAAACTGATGAATAGCAAGTGTGATTCCAGTGAAGTTTTACTGTGTACGTAGTACTGAGATAGAGCTGGGGCAGCTCTTTGTGCCTGTTCCCTGTGCTCAGGTGCTGGGGAAGTGTCCCAGGGTTCTGCCTTCCCTGAACTTTCTTCCTTGCCCCCTCGCTGGCTGGGTAAATCGATGTACTGCAAATACACAGGTGTCTTTTAGACCTGTCAGTATTCCAGTGGCTGTCTGACAGTCAGAGATGTACTATGTAGAGAGGTATCTAGCAGGCAGGATTTGAGAGCCAGTATAGTAATGTGAAATAATCATTTACACTAGATTTTGGGATTATTTGAAAGGTACCATGTTGCATTTTGGATGGTAAGGGGAAGATGGTCAGAATATTCCTAGTCTGTCTTTAGAATTATTTCTCTGAGACATCTAGATAACACATAAAAGTAAATTTCTGGTTGGGCTCTGGTGTTGCAAAATGCCAAACACAAGACTTGTGAAGTATTACATGAACTGAGTTCTATTACTTCTCTTTCTGTGAAAAAAATGGCTTTTCACTACTTTAAAAAAAAAAAGATAACCCATAACCATAAAGATGATCTCATTAAGTGTTATGACCTTTTAAGTCTACTCGATGCCATAGAATAATTGTGTGCAAATATTGTATGGAAATACAGATACTCGTGCTATGAAATTTTAACTTGATGAGAGTTCTACATGGATAATGAGCAGAAGGCTGGTTTTGTGTGTGGTATGATTGTGGTGACCATGAACATATGCTTTGAGCTTTTATTTATTGCTCTAGTTTATAACTCTCTGCCTTCTCTTTGTGGGTAGCACAGGCCTGTGTTTTGTATGGTAATTTTTTTTTTTACTTTGTAGGATAGAGCAGGAGTAGATGATCTTTAGAAGCCAAATAGTTTGATCCCTATTCGGTCAGCTTACAGGTGCATAAAAATCTGGTATGAATTTAAAACATCAGAGTTCATTTAACAAAGCGAATGTGTTGGGGTGTTTTTGTGGAGTGTTTTTTTGCCAATTTCTGGAAAAAAAATGATAGGAGCAAGAAGTGATGCAAAATGACATTAGAATGGTTCATGTATTAAACATTCTGCTAAGACCTGCTTCTACATTATTACCAAGTATATATTATTATAGGTGTACATGACTATGTATTTTATCTATGGATATATGCATGTTTCAGAGTGCTTGTGGTCTTTGTAGTCCGGAAGAGTTGCTGCATATGGTTGCTATAAAGGTTATTTACTTTCCTGGCTAGTTAATTAATCTATTTGATTGAACAAGTCCATTAGTTCCTGAAAATATCTGCTCATAGAAATCTGAGTGGCAAAGTCCATCTAATAGCTTGAGCTACGAGTAAAGATTGCAGCTGTGTCAAAGTACTGGATTTCAGGGAATCAGCTTTTGAGGAACTGGGAAATAGAAGACAGTACATTTCTTACTGTGTTTCATTTAATGTTTCCATACCCTGCTGCTGAGAGTGTAACTCTGCAGAAGATGAGCTGAACTGAAAAACTTCTGTTGCCTACTCTGTATTTATAAATGAAAGCATTTAATGTGCAGACCTTCAGTGCTGTTCTTTTTATCCTTCATATGAATCAATTTTTCTGCTTGAGATACAATTCCTCATCTGTTTCCAATGTCAAAGGACAGACAAAGAGCATAGAAAGCAGTAATTACTTAAAGGCATGTGAGAGTAATATCGTGCATTGCAGTCTTTAGGCTATCTTTGCTTGTGCTGTCCCATGTGTGCTTTTTTATTTTCTCTGCTATTTAGGGATTTCTTTTTCCCCAGTATTGTAGATACAAACTCTCTACTTCATTTGCTTATTTTTAGTTATAAGGCCTTTAAAGACTTTGTTACTCATCAAGAGAAATGAATTTTTGGAGTATGGATGCCGATGCTTTCATATATTTTATATTATAGACTTCAGTTTGGGCTAATATTTTACTGGCATCAGCCTCTATACAGCACAGAGCTGCTCTGTGAGAAGCACTGACTTCTCTGTAGCCTGCCAAAAGCTGTATGTGTGTTGGCAGCATGAATGCCATCCTTTGGATGAAATTTTTTGATGCCAGGATTAAACCACAGAAAGTAGAAGGAAAAAAAAACCCCAATATCAGTCTGTTATTTTAAAAAAATAAATTAATAAGTTAGTCTTTCACTATAGAAATGGTACAAAATAAAAAACAACAGTTGTAAGATGTTTTTTCACGTTGGAAATATTTTGAAATTTATGGGTGGTTTCTTTCTAAAAGAGAACAAGATTAACCATTTTGGTAGTGTTCTGAGTAAGCAGAAAATTTGGAAAGCTTTAGCAACTATATTTAAGAGGAATTATAGAGGTATTAGATGCTTTGCAATTCAGAGTTTGGCTTGCTATCTCAAGAGGGAAAAGTGGAAAAGTCACTGTGTTCTTAGTCCTGAAGTTTTGTGATAATTGTATAAGTTACATTTTGTGAGCAGAGAAGACAGAGTGAAGGGCAAATATTTTTTTTTCACGAATGCAGTGGGATTTGAGAATTTTAAGAATGTGATGTTTTCAGTAAATGCCCTGTTTTCTTCCATAGTTGTCTAATAGATGTATAGTTGTCTAATATGGATTTAGTTTGTGAGGGGAAGAGGAGGGGCAGACACTGATCTCTTCTCTCTGGTGACCACCAGTGGGAGGACGTGAAGGAAGGACCTGCAGCTATATCAGGAAAGGTTTAGGTTGGATATCAGGAAAAGGTTTTTCACCCAGAGGGTGGCTGGGCACTGGAACAGGCTCCCCAGGGCAGTGGTCACAGCTCTAAATGTTACAGAGTCCAAGAAGCATTTGGGCAATGCTCTCAGGCACAGGGTGTGACTCTTGGGGTGTTCTGTGCAGGGCCAGGAGCTGGACTCAATGATCCTTGTGGGACCCTTCCAACTCAGCATGTTCTGTGATTTCCCTAATGGAAATGCATTTCTCTGGAATTATGAGCAAGAAAATAATTCAGCTGAAATTTGGTGAGGAGTCCTAAAATTAAGTGTAAAACCTGAATTGAAAATGAGAATTAATCTTTGTGATAAGTTGACTTATAAGTTGACTTATTCCAGATGTTCTTTAAAGGTGCATCTTGTTCAGAATTCAACTCCCACAGTCCCCACAGTTGGGGAATGTCCTGTGTGGCTTCGGTTTCAGCAAAAGCTAAGCCCAGGTTTATTGCCCTGCTGCTACATAATTTCTTTGTGCTGAAGCATTCAAATTAACTTTCTTGCAATAGTAGTAATTGATGGGCATAGACTGTAGAATCACTGAAGCTTATGGATCTGCACAGATTTTTTGGTTTTGACTTTTTGGTTTATTTTTTGCTTCTCAGCCAGAGCAGCAAAGTTATTCAGCTTGATGTGGACACAAGGGAGGATTGAGGTTGTGTGGCTGAGACACTGCCTCTTCTGTCAGTCAGTGCAGTGTTGGATGGTTCCAACCAAGTAGTGCAATTTTAGTATTTCAGTATTTCACTGTTGATGGTGCTGTTGAAACTTGCTTTTGTGTATCATCTTAATATAAAGTAATCTAGATATATAAAAGTTTAGCCTAATTAGTTTCTGTGTTATAAAATCTTTTTAGAAAAGCTTCCCAATTCTGAATAACTTTTTGTCCGCCTCCCTTCCTTACTTACTTTTTCTCCTTTATAAAAACAGTCTGAACATTTTTTACAGTTTTGTTTCATCAACTTCTTTTCTGTATCTGTCACTATTTCCAAAATGCAGAGAACTCGGATGAGTTGCTATATTTTTTTGATACAGAAAAATTTGTAAGACAGCACTCTATTGTCTGACCAGGCCTATGAAATTAAAGTAAAAAAAAAAGTTTTAAATTTTAAAATAGTGATAGACAGTATATTTGCATGAAAGCTCTCCTATTTTATGCTGATTATAGTGTATTTTTGGAAGGATGTATTCAAGTAAAAGTAACATAAAAGAAATAGGATCAAAATTGTAATTGCTTTCAAAACATCGTTTTCTGCATCTTGAATTAATTATTTTCTTTATATTCCTGTTTGTTATTTTGTTTTGCTTCCTATACTCCATGAAAGATTTATTGTATTCCTTCTCTAAACGTTGTGTTCTGTAAAATGTGTTGTGTAACTTGTTTGTGTCTTGGCTTCCTTATGGAAAGGATGTCCTGTGGTTGTTTACACTTGTGGATTGCCATCCTTTCTCGTCAGTTTTGTGAATGGTATTGCATTTAATATTCTCATGCTTTATCTTATGATGAACAGATTCTGGTGATAGTGAGTTATTGTTCTTAACTGTGAGTAAGTGTTCCTTATTAGGAATGGTTTTAAATGAGAGCTGCACTGAAACTGGAAGTAAATGTGGTTGGCAATAGTTGGGAAATGCTCGTGGGAGGGCTGTTCAGAACAGGCCTGCATCAGCCCTAGGAAGTAAGGTGTGATGAGGATAAAACAGCTTCTATGTATCCTTAAGGGAAGGAGCCCTTTTGTAGGGGCCCTGTGTGACTGGGAACAGGTGTAACAATGTTGTGGTACAACATTGAATATATGCCTTCCTCCTTTCCTGTTTGTGCTTTAAAACAAGTTATTTGCCTGTTCAGTAGAGCTGTTTTAGGAACTATGCTCATTTGGAAAGTAAGAGCAGCAGAATATCTCTGAATTTGTGTTGGTTTTGCTATCCCTTCCAAGTGGGTGGTTATCAGGAAATCTTGCAATCCTATGTCTGGTAGAGATAAGACTAAAAAGCATGAGTGCTGGGAAACAGTTTAAGTCACTTACTTGAAATTTAGCTTCAGATTCTCATTTAGAATAAAATGGCCATATGCTAAAAAATGTCAACACATGTTCATAGAAATGAGTAATTATGAAGTGGAACTTGACTTAGTCTCCCTTAGTACTCATTCATTTTAAAAACACAAAATTACTTTTTCGAAAGTAAATGGCTAAAGTTTGTTTGTCCATCTCCTTAGATAATCAAATCTTGTGGTTGATATTGAATAGTGAAATAGAAATAGTGTGATTTCTACATGGATATCTTAGAAAAAACCCCAACCATTTTCCTGAGTATGGACATGAGTGTTACTATGCAGATGCTCAGAACTGGATTGTTGAGTATGATGTATTCTTCTCCAGTTTAAAAAATGGCAATGAAATGTGCTCAGTCATTGATGTTGCATGCATTGTTGCCTTAGGAATTCAGTTTTGTCTCTCAGTTTAGGAAAATCCAGAGCTTTCTTTTGTCATGGGGCTAAAGAGACTAAAGTGACTTTTGGATGGTGTGGGACAGAGGGGTTATATCAGAGTTATCTGGCCTCTGGGTTGGTGTGGTAGGATGCCAGTAGCTTCCCCATCCAATTTTTCATAGCTTGTTTTCAAAGCTGCTGCCTGTTCTGGAACCAGAGGAAGGAGGTTTGCCTTTGTGTAGTACCTAACTCATAACTGAGTGTTTGAATATTCTACAGGTACTGTAGAATATTCTACAGAATGCTGTAGAGACTGCTGTGAATAGATAAGGAGCAGTGAGGAGTGATGTAAGGATTGGATACTTAGGCTTGCTCTGAGATATCCACGTTCATAAATATTTCTTATTCCCTTGGGTTTCTAATGGCTTCTGTTCACACTGCATTTTGATTCATTATGAAAAGTATTCTTTGGACCCTTGGCTGCTATTTAGTGATATCCTGGAATACAGTGTAATAAATGTTGTAGATTTTATTATTATTTTTTTAAAGATTTTTATTTGTTTGTTCACCTTTTTTGTCAGGTCAGCATAAAGAAAAAGGTGTTGCCTTTTTAATTTTAGGTTTAATGTCTAGTAAGTTATTTTCAGGCTTGTGGGTTTTTTAAAGTTATAAAACATGACAGAACAGTGAAAAGGGGAGTTTGTCTATATAAAAAGCCTTATTAGAGACTACTTTCTGCCTGTCTTCAGGAAGCTTTATGAAGCTTTATGAAGCTTTATGAAGCTTTATGAAGCTTTATGAAGCTTTATGAAGCTTTATGAAGCTTTATGGTTCCAAGTGTTGGTTAGATACTCTCATTAGCGTTACCCTACAATTCTTCATTTTATACCTTTGTGCAGGTAAGAGAGATGTCTACACCTGTTGGTTCATTCCAAGGCAGTCTGACTTCCCAAATTCTCATAAAAACTCAGTTTTGAGACAGACCAAAAGCACGTTTAGAAAAGGACCTGTGCTGATCCCACGACCCAACATCTTCCCTTCCCACCTTCCCTGTTTCAGCTGCAGGGATTGTGTTAGTGCTGTCTGAGGCTGGCTTGGCTCTTGTCCCAGCCTGCCCTTAGAAGTGAGACCGAGCTTACTAAGGGCAAATCCTTGCCTGAAAGCAAGTGATTTGGAATATTAATATCTCCAATTACACTGTGTACAGAGTAGTTTTTCTGGGACTTGGATTTGCACAGTGAGGTCTGGTTAATTTTTTTCCCTTTACCTTTTCATCCCTAAGTAGGTTCTTTTTCTAATGCATGCTCTTCAGTACCCAACGTAGAAACCAAGGTCACTTTGTTATATCAGATCTGACAGTGCCTTGTTTTCAAAATACAGCTTTGTCTCTTACTGTCTTCCCATGCCTGGAGATGGATTTGATGTTCCTAGTTACTAATTTTATGTAGTATTAATTCATTAGAATGGTTTGCATAATGGTCAGAAGTGACATTTAAAGGTTTCAAGTATTAGTCAGAATATTGCTGAAATGGAGCTTGGGTTTATATTTGTCATACAGGTTTATTTTCCTTGTGTGTGCTTTTAAAGAAAGGTAGGGGCTGAAATCTTAAATTTCTCTCCAAATGAAACTCCTGTGCTTGTGGCATGTTTAGTTTCTGCATAGATTAATGTGTGTTCCTGGGGTGAAGAGCTTGTTTTAGCAGCACTGTTGTTAAATGTAATTAGAATGTTTTGTGATGTTTTGTGCAATATGCTTTGGTTGTAATACCAAGGAAACTCTCCAGCTCATTTGAACAACAGTTTTTCTGCAGTAAGATTGGTCTGGTAAATAGTTTTAAAATGTGTGTTTAAATGTCTATAGTAAATGTTTTTGAGAGATCTCAAAGGGTGACCCAAAAGGACACCCAGGTGGGTGCTGGGCAGCATAGCAGTGACCACAGTGTAGATTCACAGGTTCTGCTTGAGACGTGGAATTTTCTTGGATCAGGTCCCTGTCTGTAAGGTTTGTTTGGAAAGTGGAAATTACTATTTCTTTTATAAGGCCTTCCATATCAATAACTAAACATGAGAGAATCAGGTCTGTCTTTAAAACAGGAGGAAGAAAAAGTCTTAAAGTAGGTAGTTTGGGCTAGTTGTATTCGTTTATTTTGTTGGCTTTTAAAAAAAGAATTTGCACTGGTTTTTTCCTTGATTGTGTTTTTACCAAATTTGCAGTTGGTGTCTATCATCTCCATCATCTCCATCCGTGAAAAATTACTGAGTTTTTGTTCCTCTCCCCATCTTTTTTTTTTTTTTTTTTTTTTTTTTTTTTTTTTTTTTTTTTTTTTGAACATGCACCCAGCTCTTTTTGCAACAGAAAAGTAATTTCTGAGTGGTTAATCTGAGGAGGTGTTTCTGGCAGCTGTGGATGACAGACTTGGAATTTGGTTGGAAACTTGTTGGAGGTGTGGTGGAAAGACTTGCTTAGTCTTTCCAAGGACACTGCACTCCAGCAGCAGACCTGTAAATGGCTGCTCTGCTATCCATTGCATCCTTGGGTGGTGCAGTTGATTTAAATGAGCCATCCTGAAAAAGAGCAGTGAGTGAAATTCTTCCAGAACTCTGGTTTCTAACTTTTTGTATTTAAAAAAAAAAAAAAAAAAATTCAGTAGGTTCAAAAAATATGCTGGGGGCATAAATCAATGGGGGAAGTTTGAAATTTCTCTACCCATGTTCTGACCCTGGAGTCCTTATCTTGGCAAGAGTTGTGTCAGAGAAACATGTAGTTTGTCAGCTGACTGTAGGTGGCTAGCAAGCATTTAGTCTGATCCTAGCCATTTTTGTCAATAACAATGCTGGAATATAATGAAAAATAGTAATGATAAAGAACCATCACTTTTGTGGGGACACAGTTGTGTTGGAAACTTGTGAGAAAGCAAGACTTTGCTCTTCAGAGGAGTTATTAGTGTAGACTAATATATATTGAAGCAATGAAGCAACAAGTATATGAATCTCTTGGAAAAAAGAAAATGCCCCAAAACCAAACCCTTCAGCTTCTTCCTTAGCACATTGGAATTGTCTGAGTGAAAGGCATTTTGGTTTGGTTGTAAAATGTTCAGCTCTCTTACAGTGGCACAGGTTCATAGACTTTCTCAAAGGGTGTTTGGGTAAAGGTTGGAATCCTGTAATCTAAGCATGAATTGCAGGTGAAACAGAGGCCAATAGGCAGTTATAGATTGTATTTTGGTGGTGTGATTTAGTAAAGAAAAATCTAAATTACAGGCACTTAAAATTGTTAAAAAAGTAATTTAGCTTTAAAGAGACACCATTTAGCTGGAAGCAATGCTATTATGCTTTTTTTCCCCAAAGACTCCATATTTTGTGTATATGGAAATATTTTTGCAGGCCTTTCTAGTATGAAAGACACATTTCTGCTTGTTTAGAATATTTAAGTTGCAGTACATAGAATGTGCAATGAACTTTTCCCCTTGCCGAAGGGGCAAAATTGGTGAAATGAGAATTTTCAAGTAATGGCAAAAAATTAAATGGGATAGGCAACAAAAAGGAGAGTAGGAGGAAAGAAAAGGAAAATGAGACTGTAAAGGTATGGCTTGGACTGTTGTAAAACAAGATTTTTTTTTTTTTGTATGTCTGTCATTCAGGTTGTGACAAAAGGGCAACAGCAACAACAGGGTTATTTTTCCTCTTTAATGAACTTCAAACCTCCCTTAAAACTTGTCCATTATATTAGTAATGGAGTGCCGTGACCTGCTTTTTCTTCTGTGTTTTTGCCTTCCTGGTTAAAGGGTGAGGAGGGTGTATTTCTTTCATTTGAAGGTGAAATTCAAGGGTAGATTCACATTTCAATCCATTTAAAATTTGTTCTGTGCTGCAGTGGGACATAGGACTAGTTTATCTTGAAATAATCAGTACATTTGCCTGTGATGGACACAGTCTATTCCTGCTGGAATTGAAATGCATGGATTGCTTTGCTGTGAAAATATGTAGGCCTTCTATAGTAAGAAAATCTTGTTTAGTGGCAGGACAATGTGTACAATAATTACAGAAAACAAAGGGTGTATTAATTCTTGATGAAAGATCTGGCTGATTATGTTGGAATTGTTTAACACAGAGAGCAACAGCAATTACCAACTTACATTTCCAGTCACTGTACAGCTGTCAGTGCCAAAGTTCAGAGACTGGTGGCCAAGAGACAATTGGAATTTTGTCACTTAGTTTCAGTAGGTTATCTTTTTGCTTTCTTCTAATGCTTGCTAGTTTTCAAACTGTAACAGGAATAAGTTAGGTGAAATTAAAATATTACAGCAGCCTGTGCATTTACAATGTAGTTCTTGGCTTTCTTGTCTCATATTTTTTTCCTTTTCTCATAAACAAACAAAGGAAAAATTCTTATAAGCTTAGTTTAGTTAGCCAATAGAGATATAGTGCTGTAATTTCAGTGCTGAGTGTAGTCATCTAATGTATTCAAGATTGCTTAAGTCTAACTGATGTTCACATACCAAAGTGATTCTGTGCCACACAAACTAACGAATTGCAGTTATTTTTGGATGGGCAAGTCCAGGTTGGGCAGAAGTAAGACAAAGGTCAGAAAATGCTATATCATATGAAAATTATTCAGTCTTAATAACTCAACACTGAAATCCATTTTGTAATATTTTCACTTTTTCCCATTCATGGAGTTCAGTGTAACCAACATACTCGATAAAAGGGTAGCAGAAAGGAACTGTGTTTTAGCTGCTTGATAAAAGACTATAAACTTCAGTTTGGGCAGTTATGGTCAATGCTACATGGCCAAGGAATAAAAGCAATAAGATGCAACAGATGGTTTAACACTTCTTGTGTAATGATAAGTCATCACGTTTTAAATGGAATTGTTTATACTGAGAGATGTGCTTCCTTGTAAACTTGAGTTGTTTCGTAGGCCAAAATTCATGTCTACTGAAATCTGCCAGATGGGCTTTAAAAAAACCCGAAATATTTGTTACATATTAACAGGGAAAGATTAGATCATCATCATGAGCAACATCGATAGTAATGATACAATTTTCATGTGTTAGTTTTCTTTTTTACTGTTATAAAATTTTCTTGGGGTCCATTTGGGAAATTTGTTACTTCTTTTTTTTCTTTGCTGTGTTTTGTAATGAAAAGTTATTAATAATTTTATCATCATTAAAATGGATGTCTCTCTTTATTAAACTCCAAACTAGTCACCCAAAGCTCCTATCAGAGCAAAAACCCGAGACTCAGTGTGGAAAACGTTGTGTTTGTGACCACTGAAAATAACTCAAACTTTCTCCTTTTAAAGATGTCTTTAAAAAAAAAACCAAACAAACAAAAAGCAAGTCTGAAAGTTGGGCTTGTGGAGTTTTAGCTTTTTGCTTTGCAAATCATTGCTGCTTGTTTGTTGGTAACTCTTTTTTGAGCCCTGTATGTGTAATGTGTAAGCATTGTGTATGTTAGTTCCCTTTTCCTGTATGCTTTATGTGCCTTTTGGAGTCAGGTTTACTTGTTAGGTGATATCTGAGAAGCCAGTATTAATCTATTTCTTGCATGTATCAAACTCCATGATGAGAGAATTAGAAAACCTGCCATGACTACTACTCCTGTATCTCATCTTGCTCATGTTGTTAGTCTGTGTCTGACTTGACTCTGTGCAGGTCAGCTGGGGACGGTACAAAGACAACCCAGAAAGATGGGGTGGGGAGGAAATCAGTTGTCTGTCAGATTCTGGCTTGTGGCAATAGCAAACTGTTGGGTAATGTGGCTATGATTAATCTGACTTCATCTGTTTGGGGGCAGGTGTGTGTATTTAACTGATAATACTTCATTCAGTTTGGTTTTTTTTAGATGTCTTCTCTGAGAAAGTGTGGTGGAAAGGAGTGCTGAAACATTGAGAGGAGGGAATTACAGCTCTGTCACAACAGGTGCCTGAAAACTCAGGAATCTGGCATTACCTTTATTTTTTTCAGTTGTTATGGTTAACAACTGTCTAAATATTGCTAGATCTTGCTAGTATATACATATACATTTATAAATATATCTAAAAATTATGCAGTAGCTTTAAGGAAATGCCACCTACCTTCATGGTACTGGAGCCAGTGGAGTATCTTGCTTAACTGAGATGCAGCAGTACAACCATTAAACTCTTTCACCAGGATTTTCAGTGCTTATTACTTGGCCAAATGGCTGCCAGATGGGTGTGATTTTTGTGTGTCTTGTTTGCAGGTAGTAGTGCCCCAGAGAGGGACCTGTGTGTGAGATGGCAACAGGTAGAGGGAAGCCTTTGCAGAGATGAAATACAAATATTTAAAGCTTAAAGGATGACTTTTTCTAAATGTAGGCTAATCTGTTAATGGTCCCAAACAGTAACCTCTCTTTCTGTAGTTAAATGGAATTAGCCATCAGTGTTTATGAGGATAAGCTCAAAACATGGAAGTTTTATCTAGTTATTTTTAATGTTAATGTTTTAACATTTTGTTAATAAACACGTTTGTTAAAAATTTAGATGCTTGAATGTTTACTGCTGCTTATTTAAAACTGTTAAAGTGCATAGTCTTTTCAGTTTCTTTCATTTAAGTCTCTTAAAAATGAATTCTCCCATTCTGTCAGAGTTTGTGTGTAAACAGACCCAGTGTGTAGTAAAAAAGCCTGAATGATAAATGGGACAGCTGCTGCTTATAGTAGAAGGAAAAAAATGTGCTTTGTAACTCTTGCATGCATATAAAAATTGGTTCTCTGGGATTTTTTACTAATTAATCTTATAAAATAATTTGGCTCTTGGGATAATTTTAGGAGGTTGTAAATACTCAGAGTATTGGAATTAGAAAAGAACATGTGTCTTGTGTTTGCAGAACTAATTCATTAAATGTTCTTCTGACAGCTAATCTTTCACATTGTGAATGGTGGCCATAATCAATATTTTGCCTTTCACAGGCACTCTGCTGGACCCTTTTTGGGGAAACTCCCCCACACCTCAGTTAGAATAACAGAGTTAAATTGAGAGAGTTTTCCTGAGAAATTGTATGCCAGTTGTTGGGAGGTGAATTTTTTTTTTTTTTATTTCTAAGAAAAAAAACACAGCTCTGTTAATTGGCTGGATGATGAAAGAATCTCTCGTTTCTTGAAAAACAAAAGCTCAATTTTTGAATATTGGGACAGAGTTTGATTAGGAGATGTGTTGTAACTGATTAAAGGTGAGATATTTGCATATTAAGACTCCTTAACAACATCTGTTTTGCTAGGGAGTTTGTTTACAAGGAGCCTGTGCCACTCCAGTACAAGGCTTCCCAACAACAAAGCAGAAATCATCTGAATTTTTCTGTATTTTTTGTTCCTGTTTTTTTTCAAGCTTCATATCTGGAAGTAGGCACTGTCACTTCTGAGGGCTGCTGGATGTGTTGAATGTGTTGCAGTCCTGGTGCATCTTCCCTGGGCAGGCATTGGCTTTGGAGGAATTAATCTTCAGGTGGCACAGTGAGGTGGATGGCATTTGGGCTCCTGGTGTCCCTGGGCTGAGTTGCCTGTCTCCCTCCCTGTCCTTAATTAGTGTTAGATGAAGTCTGGAGGCATTAGGGACTCAAATGTTCTGTCTGAATGTTAGCAGCAGTATTCATTGGCATTCATCCAGGGGTCATCCTCAGATGGGGAGTGAGGTAGGTGGCTGCATCTGGTGTGGAAGTAGGGCTGTAAGTTGGAGCTGCAATGATGCTTAACAGCCAGGGCAGAGGATGGCACTGTCCTGCAGCATGGTCTGTTTGGGCAGTGGTGCTTGAGCACCACCAGGTCACAGTGTGCTGAGGTAGCTCTCAGGGATACCTTGAGTTAGCCCCAGGTAACTTCCTTGCTGACACCTCTCCTGGTGTCATTAGAGTTGGTTTAGTTTGGTTTTTACCATTGCAGTCAAGGATACCTGCTGTGTTTGGCTTAGGATTGGTTAAAAACACTTTTGAACGTGATTGGATTGGAGGGGGCTTGAAAGCCTGAGGCTGTGAGTTTAATCATTTGGAGCAGATTTCCTCTGCTAGTAGGTGAGGTATTTTTAAAGTTGCTTCCAGAAATTGCTTTTGCCTGCTTGTGTTGCTGTGCCTGAGTCTTTTTTCTGGATCAGGTGTGTGTTACTAGGGAGACAATGAATTCCTGGGCTCTGACTGCAAAATATTAAACCAACTGGAACATGGAGATTTGCATACTGCATAATTAAATAACTTTATAGAATTTGTGCAGATCAGATAGAAACAAGCAATCCAAACAGGGATTGCACAATATAAGATGAACTTGTACATCCTTAACTCTATGGCATCTTTCCCTCTGGCACAGACAGCACAGTTTCAATATTAATTGCCTAATGCTTGCAGTATGACAAGTAGTTTAGGTAATTATCTCAGGAACTGACTTTGTTTTTGCTGCACCTAGTGCAATGTAGGTCCTATTTTTATTTAATTTGCTGTGCACTGTGGTAATAGGAGTATTTAATAGTGTTTAATTGTTACTGTGTATGTTTTAAAATCATGATCACAGGAAATTTTCATGTGCTTGGAGGGATGTTTTGATACTCTTGTTCCAGGAGCCTAAGTACTGTGTTTCATAAAAAAAACCCTGAGTACTTTTATGCTACAATCTGTATTTCATGTAACTGTTGTTCCTGAGCATGGTGTTCATGTTATTTAATTGTTCTGTGGCTCTTCAGACATAACCCTTATACACCTTGTGGAAATCTGTATGGTATCAGAGCACTAATTTGCCACCTGACTGGCTGAAGACAGGCTGCATTTTGACAGTCAGGTGGCATAACTTGTTACATGAGCTTGTAGCTGACCAGAAGAGAGAATTGTGATCTGCTGTATTTATTCATACACACATCCTTCTCCTGGTGTTTGTCAGTGTGAGTGCATAATGCATTTCTTGTATTTCATTGACCCTTGAGGGGTAGTTGGGCACGTCATTGCCGATGGGTGGATTTGAGTAATAGCCGAGCCTCTCTTGGGGCTGGACCTACAAGCTAAGCTGCTCAAAGCTGAAAGCAAATCTTGCCCCTCATTTCAGCTGACACCTGAAAGAAATAAGATTAACTGGCTCTTCAGCCCCCTTTCATGGCTTTTTAGAAACAGGATATGTGAAGGAAATCCTTCATTGAACCAAAAGCCCCATAAAAAGATTTTTCTCAAGTAACATGTCATCCTATTTTTATTCTTTGCTTTAATGGTCAAGGTGAAGATAGAATTGCCAAGTGGAATGGCCGTTTCATGTATTTCACTCTTGTACCCATGGGGGAAAGGGTTTATATACTAAAATTAGCTTTGTCAAATAAGAGTTTTGCTAATTCATTTGAGATTTGAAAATAATGGTGTATATTTTTAAAAGATGAACCACTGCTGTTAATTCAGTGCTCAAAAAAGTGATTTGAAACTTCAAGACATAATATAAAGCATTTTTCTCATGAGCCTTTAGCAGAGAAGCCTTTTAAATACAAACATGCCCTGTGTTCAGGTCATAAATGGCTATGCTATGGAAAGGGAGAGAGATAATAATTGTTGCATGAAATAGAAGGGGAAATTCTGTGCTGCTTCTGATGGCTAAATCATCTACTTTACTATGAGTTTTGTTTAGGATGGCTGTACCATCTTCTGGATCTATAGGAGGACCCCTAGTAGAGTATTTCTTATTTCTAGTGTCTCTTCCCAAGAGGCAGCCTTATGAAAGTAAGCTAAATGTGCTGGGAATCACAGATGGGGGAACATTCAGTTTTCAGACTGTTTGCAAAATCTCTCATGTACCTTTCTACTTCTGAAATTGTAATTATTTCTAAATCTTTATATCTGTCCTGTCTCTCTTCTGGTCTTCTATTCCAGCTTGGAGAGAGAGCACTATAGTTGTGCTCTTAGGATCCTCAGAATGGATGCTCTTCAAAATTTCACCTGGCTTTGCTTTCTGGTGTTTTCTTTTTAGAAGGCAAAATGCTTCTGGCTGTGTTTCCTGTTCTAATGAGTAAAACTTTGAGGGAAGGATATTAGTTTTTTCTTTATTCTGGGATTTATATATATGTATGTATGTATATACACACACACTTTATGATGGCACATGTATATCTATACTTCAGAAGTAAAATAAAAAAAAGCAACATAAATTAGATGTCTTTCTGTAAAATATGCTTCTATTTACCTGGAGATCACTTAATGCTAGTGCAGGTTTTAATAATGCACTGATTTTTTAAAAAGCTAAGTATTTCTTGATTTATAAGCAGAATCATAGAATGGTTTGAGTTTTTAGTTCCAACCCCCCTTTACTTGATTTTAAGTGAAATAGGAAAGTCTTTGTGTAACAGTGTGTGATCCTTTTTTGTACTACTAAAAAGTTTTGCTGATATTTTAATTGTTTGGAGAAAACATAGACAAGCTGGAGTGGACACTTTCTTCCTGGTACTAAGAATAGGGGGGAAAAACTGGTCAGCTCTTTCATTCACCTGCAAAGACTTATTTCAGGTTTGAGAACAACACATTGATCTGATCTAAGAGGAAGTACAAATATCTTTATCTTCTGTGATGGGCTGTTCCTATGAATTTGCAATTTTGTATTGCTTAGAGCTGAAGTGTATGGTCATAGTAAATGTAACACATCAAGGCAAAGAGGAAGTTTTATTCATAGTTGCATCCTGAAATAGTTCTGTCATTTGGCACTGGAGTAAGGTACCCACTTGACATAAAGCTTTACTGCAGAAGTCATCTTTTCAGAATTGTTTTGGTTTTGTTCTGTTTTGCATATTACAGAATGCATACTTCATTGGCAATGAAGAATTAAAACACAGTAAATGTGGAGAAAATTGATTAGTTATGGTTGCTTTTCTAATTTGTTACGATAGAAGTTAGATTACTTGAGTCTGACAGTTAGAAGTCTAGATCTTCTGTTTGTCTATTTGTTGTCCTAATACCATGTTACTCCTTGGATGATTACTCCTAGCATTAATTTAGTAGTTGCAGGAAGGCAGGAATGCCTACTATTTAAAGAAATGAAAAAAGAAAATCTATTTGTCTTGATTTAGTAGTAATAGTCTTCTCTTTACAAAACAAAAGGGGCCCTTGAGCAATATTAAGTTGCTAAGTTTGTGTTCTGCGTTGGTGGTCAGAGCATATTGAGCACTGCAGGAGAGTGTGAATGTGGAAAACCACGGCATTCCAGCTGTGAACTCCCACTAATTGGCTTCCTTCTTGTGTCCCAGAGAAGTGCTCTGTTGAGACCAATTTTAGTTCAGACCAGTCTTTCTTTGGGTTGTACTTTGCTGAGGAATGACTAGACTGGTGGATGTTCCCACCCAGCAGAGGTTGTCTGTTGGTGAGAAGAAAAGGATTCACAGCAAAAGTAAAGGATTCAAAGTAAAAGAACCATTCTGCTGTTTGACATGCATCCAGTTCTTTCATTTTTATAGTGCTCATGTTGAAGACTGCCCCAGCACAATGCCATTTTTAACCTTAGCCTAATGCAATAAGTCACATCTGATTCTTCATGTTTGGTGCTATTCTTGTGTGTTATCTGGGCCCTTTCAACAGAATGGTAAAGAATTTGTATCCTTTGCAGCAGAGAATGGTAAAGACTGTCTAGATGGCAGAGCTGTGTGTGAACAGTATCAATGGTAACAGCCAAGAGATATTCAAAGGGAAAGGAAGTTGTTGAGCTGAGGAACAATATTTAATTTGGCAGTAAATTTAATGTTAGTAGTTCTTGGGAGTTATTAGCTAATATTGTGGGAAAAAATTGTAGTCCAGGAAATGAGTGCTGCTCTGAAACTCAAGTAGTAAGAGAGAGCAGATCTCCTGTGTGACCAGGTGTGGGAGTCCAAGCCTGGATTCAGGCCTTGATTTCAAGGTGAAAGAACTTGACTGTAACCAAGAAGCTTTAATCATATATTTACTTCATTTCTAGAGCTTGTCTTTTACAAGTGACTGTGGCAAAGCTCTTTAATTTGGTGTTGCAAAAGTTTTTATAGTCCACATCCTACAGGTTTGTTAAGTTTGTAATACTGTGCACTGCATTCCCATCTATTTGTTTTGGAAGCCAGAGTTGTAGACAGTAAATTAATGAAGTTTTTCTGGTAATTAAATTTTTGACTATTAATTGATCATGTAGTAGGTAAAAGATCTGTTTGATACTATATGTTTTTTCATAAAATCAAGATGTCTGAAATTTAAAATAGTCCTCAATTTGACTTTTATCCATGTGCCCTCCACTTAGAGGTTTTGTCATTTTTCCAAATGTGGCAGTTCTCAAAACTGTCAATTTTTCCCTCTTTTCAATGAGTTTCTTTTTGTGAAGATTTACTGAAGTCCTTTATGTTGGTGTTGGATATACTGTGGAAAAAATATATGTGCGATTTAGTTTTGTTTCTTCTTAAGAAAAGGTGTCTTAGTTCTAGAGGGTTCTAGTCAGTTTTCCAGTTAAGATGGACTTCAAATAAAGGTGATGTGTTGGATTTCCCATTTTGGAAAAATTTCTTTCTAGGAAATATTCAGGAATCTTGTTCTGAAGTGCAAATAAGAACAATTGCATATCAAAATGTCAGGTCCCTTGTGAAGGGCTGCTCTGCAATACCTTTGTTGCAGCATTCCCAACTTTTGTGGAGACTTAACTTCATACACTTGCATTTCAGAGTGTTTTGGCTTGTGTTTGTTGTCGATGGGCTGTATGCTTTGTCTGCAGAATATAATTGTTTGCAGGCTAAATGCTCAGATATTTGTCTGTGCTGAGGTTGGGGGCTAGACTGACCTGGTGGTTTACTGACTGTTTTGGGAAGTATCCAGTTCAAACAGCTAAAGCTATATGGTGTTTAAGGTCTTCAAACCACAGAAACTCTGTTCCTTATCTTTATCTCTAAACCCAGCTTGTCTTTAGAGTAGCTGATTGTAGATCCTTTTCTAAAAGAATTCTGTAATTTCTAAGCATTTTGTCATTCTTTTCAGTGAATGTTGTCTGTTATTGTTTCCTCTGCAGTCTACATGTGCATTTTTTCTCCAAACGTGTTCTCTCTTACTAATTGTTGCAAGGGATAAAACAATGCAATAGCACAGGCAAGAGTAATTGTACTTATTGCTCTCTAAGGCCTCTTCAGGGGGATGCAGAAATGCCCACAGGAGAAGGAAATCTAAGGTAGTGCAGCAGAATGGTCCAAGTGTTGTGACTGTAAGCAAAATAAGGTCACACATTGGTTACACCTAAGTGAAGAAAAACATTATTTCTGAGAAATGGGGGTAAAAACATGAGTGATATAGGAGCTAGTATGGAAAGAATATGAAACTGAAGGCTCCAAACTATTTAGCATTAACTTGTCTGCTTTTTGGGTTACAATGATTCTAATCTGTTGAGTTATCTCTGTTAGCCGTGTTTTTGTAGTTTGCTCACTAGAATTCTCATATATATATATATATATATATGTAGTGATTTAAGTATTTTGATGTAAAGGATGTTAGAAGGACCACAGTAGCTATCTTTTAATATGCATTTAAATCGCCATTCTGAGAGACATCCTTTTCAAAAGGAGAGTGGAATACAGGCACTTAATATTTAGACCTGGGTTTCTTTGTCCAAATTAAATTTATTAATGTTTTTAACTTGTTTGCTTTTTTCTCATGGACAGGAAGGGAGTTTGGAATGCACAATATCTCAAGGAATGTGATTATTTCAGTGACTCAACTGTTTACTCTAAAACATACTAAATAGGTTCTATGCTAAGTGGATGGGATATGAGTTCATGAAAATACTGGTTATTTAAAAACTAAGGTCTGAAAATACAAACCCAATATTAGATCTGGGTCTTACATGTTCTACTTCAGGAGTGTACTGGAAGGGATTTCTTCTGGTGCAGTTATTAGGAGCACACACTATATCCTACAGTTCCATCTTGTAAGAGTCATGTGAGAAAAATGAATATTGCAGTCTCTATTTCTTCATTTCTGTCCAACCACAACAATTTTGCTCATGGATTTGAACTGCAACCATAAGGGAGTGCCAGGTCTGATTGATGTGATGGACACACCCAGGGTGTATGCTGAGGGAGTATCTGGGGTTTGTAGCTCCTACTCGTGATGTTTCATTAGTTTATCTTAGAATAGAGGAATTATCTCCCAGCTCATCTATTTGTACTCTTAGCTGCCTTGATCACAGGACTGAAAAGGAAACTGTCGTTATCTTCTACAAATGGAAAGTCTGGAATCAATTACCAGGATAAAATATCCCAAAACAAAAAAGCAAGCCCAAACTTCAGAATATTCACTACAGTGACATTTAGTTGAATCTTGTTTATACAGGGCTGGGTGTAGCTGTCAGCTAGGAGGGAAGAGGGAGAGGTGCAGCTGTGCATACGTGAGCCAGAGCAAATAGCTGCCCTGCTGATCCTGGTGAGACTGTGTTAGCCACACCAATGGACCAGTGCTTGTCTCTGAACACAACACTTGGGATCAGCAGCAGTTTGGCATCACTGAAAATGGGCTGTCTGTTGATTCATTCCATCTTATTTGAGTGGCATGCAAAAGTTGTTCTCACACAAAAGAGATCAGTGCTCATTTGGACTGGTATAACTAGTAGATTTCTAAGGTCAGCCAGGAGGGATTTGGATGGCAAAGGGATTGTTCCTTTGTTTGTTGGTTAACATTTATAAAGGAACTCTATTTTATTGGCAAAACAAGTTAGAAGGTTTTAGCCTCTCATGAAAAACCCACCATAAGCTGTTTTTCAGACATGGTGAGGTGATGTTTTCCAGTACTCTACAGTGCTGGACTACACTGTACATTTTTCATTTCCAGTTTGTTTACTTACTAGTTTTTTTTTTTTTTTTGCCAAGTCCTTATGTATATAAGGGTAAAGCAAAACAATATGCATGAGATGTGTGTTTTTTGAATTGGGATTGAGAGTGGGGTTTTCCACCAATGCTTTAAATGAAGTAGCTGAAATCAGTGTATTGCATTCCTCATCTGAAAAATTGAAAGCAGAATGTATTGAAAATACACCTTCAAGATATAAGACACTTTGCATTCTTGCTCTGGGTTTAACAAAATAGCATAAAAAATTGGAAAGGTGGGTTTTATGCTCTTCCTACAGATAATGTTTTCCATTAGAGCCACAATTTTGAATCATGCTACCGAACATAGATTTCTATAGACAACTTGTGCAATCTCTATCTGCTTACAGAATTGGGACATCCTGGAAATGTATTTTTATGTATTATACAGAACTCATTAGTACTGAGGGAATGGCTGATTATGCATTCCATCCTGTTGGTAATGCAGAAAAAACATTGCAGTGCAGTTGCAGATAAATGCCTTGCACACCTGTTGATGCATCACTGTTTACCTGAAATAGTTCATATTGTGAATGTGACTTGCTTTGTCTTGCCACTATGCTTTTGGCTACACCTCTGATACAACTTCTTGTTGTGTGTGACTAAATACCATTGAACAATGTTAGTACAATGTAAGTAAAGGTGGAGAAAAGAGGAAGAACTCATGTAGCTAAATTATCTGATTTCTAGCTATGAAATGGTGGCCATTTTTCCTTATCATATTTCCCCAGTAGAGTATCTGCAAGTCATTCCCAATTCCTTTTATTTGCTAATATTATAATTATTTAAGGCTGACCAAAATCAAAGTTGCTTTAATTTAGCCAAACAGGAAAAAGAATAATCTGCTTTAAAAATATGTTCGGGTTTGTAGTTTAGCAGAAATTTTAATGTTACCTTAAGGGTCAGCAGCAAAGCTTAGCTAGAATTACAAGCCAGGAATAACTAGTACAGTGTATTTAGGAATGAATGTGTTAAAGGTCTGTTCCAGACAATATCCATCACCAGGTTTGCAAAATAAAAGTTGATGAGGGTTTTTCTCAAGTTGGATATATATATTGTTGCCTATTGTCTATTGATTTTTGCAGGTATTTTTTTTGTGAGGGGTTTGGGATGTGTTTTACACAGTACATAATTACATGCCCAATCTCCAGTATGATAATTTAGTGGTCCTCTTTTAAAATTTGCTAGTAACGGATGAGTTAATTTGTGGAAGACTAATGGATGAGCAGATGGGATATTGTAAGGATGTGTTCCATTTTGGATATTTTTTTTCTCCTTTTTCCCAATTGACTTGTTTTAAGATTATGAAGAAGTTACTAAAAGTATTTTTTCCCTAAGAGTTACCTGCTGGGAGGATGGAGTTAGCTCCCAGTTGTTGCAACATGAGGGCTCTTAATCTGTAAGCAGTCCAGTTAACTTCAGTAAGAGTATTCCTAGCTACTCAAGCATTTGGGGAGACTGCTCTTTTCAAATGTTTTCATTGTATTATGTTTTAAAGTAGTAGTAGCATTTTCACCTAAAGTTTCAGCAGTGAAAAATTACCTGAATATGTCCTGTTTTAGGAAGCCAGCTTGAGAACTGTTAGCAGCTTGTTCTGTTCAGGTTTTGAGACATTATTGGGACTGTGAAGAACAATGGCAAGCCTCTTGTGTCACTGGCTTCCCATGTTGCAAAGCAAGGAGGTTATGAGGTTATCTGTACCTGAGGCTCTTATTTCATTTTAATCTTGCATAAGCTGAGTGACCAGTTCTTCCAGCCACAAAAGCCAAAACTCTACAAGAACCTTTAATTTATGTTCAGATGTGAATGCTGTGTAAGTCTTGTTGTTTTGCCTCTCTCAGATTCAGTACAAAGCTTTTCATAGTGCAGATCCTTTTCTCACAGGACATGGAAACATTACCTTTTATAAAGGTCTTTATAAAGTAGTTATTGTTTCTTGGGGTGTACCTTTTGTGAGCACTTTTTTAAAAGCAGGAGAACTTATCTATGATTTTCTTGCCTTCAGCATTACAAAACAAGTAGCTGTCTCAGTGTACTGTTCCTCAGCTTGCTCCAGCTGAACCTGTTTTTTCCAGAGTTGTCTTCTTTTCTCTGAGCTCTTGAGGTGACAGCATGTAGCAGCTTATGAGTTAGAGGCAAAGAAAGGTCAGACACTTGTTTCAAACAAAGGTGTTTATGGAAACATTCCAGTGGACCAAAATATTTGATCTTTAAACTCCAGCAACCCTCTTGAGACCGGATAAGATTTTCTTCCTTGAGCTTAGTTTACAGAATTGTTTCTTTGCCCTTCTTTTCTGTTTCTTATGTTATGTTTAGGATCCTCCTGCTTGGGTTGCATTGCAGTATACACTTCAGTGGCTTGTGGCAAAATCAGCATGCTAAGTGGAAAGCTCCAGAGGTGTGGATATCAGTCTTATACAACTAGAAGTAATTTTGGTAAATGCACCCCTTGCCTTCCTGCAAATGTCTAAAGCCGAGGATGCTGTGCCTAGTTTACTTGTATTAGTCAACATAGCTAGAATTCCATGTTAAGTTGGCTGTAAGTTTATTTCTTAACTACCACTGTTTACCAGAGTCCTCAATTATCTCTGCCTAATTAGAAACAATAATTTTGTTTCTTTTTCTTTCTTTACTCAACTCTTGTGAACATTAATATATTTGTGTTTTATTCTCATTTCCTGTAGGCTCTTAAGATCTGACATCAAGCTATGGTTGGTTACTTGCAAAGTCCACTAAATCCAGTGTTTACTTTTATGATTTAGTATTTGGTTGTAGTTTTAGGATTTTTCTGCTTAATTTGTGGGAGGAAAGACCAAGATCACCAGCTCTTGCAAGGTTTTTGTTTTTTTGTTTTTTTGGGTTTTTTTTTTTGTTTTTTTGGGAGTTTGGGGTTAGGAATATTACTGTTTTTATCTGCATGGCAGAAGGATGCATTTTGAATTAATATAATTTCTGCATTTCTGATTAAAGATGAAAATGGCACAATCAGCCTGATAACAAAATGATTTTGTGATTTAACATAGGCTAAATATCAGCAATTCTCCCTGCTTTGACAGTAATGCCTGTATTAGTGCACATATTTGAGTAAAACTGATTGGATTTGCATGAGAATTCGAATAATTACTTCCCTTCTTTCACCTTCCCAAAAGGAAGCTATAAATGAGCTGCAGCAGTGTTCTACAATGCCCTTCAGAAATCAGTCAGTTTCGGAATGTTTCTATAAAGAGGAAGATGCATTGTGTGTTTTATTTACACTTGAGGAAATCTGATAAAACTGGATATGAGCATGGGTTTAAGTTAGTGTAATGGAAATTTGGTTGTATGAAAAAAGAGGGGTGAGGAGGATTGGAGAAATCCTTTTATTTATAAATAATTTCTTTGTATCTCAGAAATAAAAAAAATGTAGGAAGAAACCTGGCTTTTTCATGGTGAACTAGTAGTTGACCAACCTGTAGTTTGAAATGTGGTGAGAATAGCTCAATTGGTGTAAATGGATTTGTGCAGCAAGGGCCATGTGGAATGGCCATGGGCACAAATGAGAGCTGTGAATGAAATGTGTACAAAATCTGAACTGGAAATAATCCACTCTTTCTGGTCTGACTTGTTAGCATTTTGTGTATAAATATGTTTATGTGTGGGTTTGCAAATGTGAACAAAAGGTGTCTGAATGAAACATCATTGTTCCAGAACAGTGACGTTAGATAATGTTCTTCCTGCAAGTTGTACTGAGCACATCACCTCCAGCAAGAACTGAGCCCACAGCTGAGCTGCAGCCTTTGGCTTGGCAGGAAGGGCAAGCATTCTTCTTGCCAGCAGCAAGCAACCAGAGCAGCATACATGGATCCCCTTGGCAATGTTTATACTTGAGTTTACAGAGCTTGTCTGGTGTCTTCTTGTGCTTGGTACAGGCCCTCAGCACTAACTTCCTGCATTTCTTGCTCTGACATCAGCATAAAACAAATGCTGTTTTAGCAAGCATGGGATATGAAACATTTGGGAAAAAGATTAGAAAGGTTAGAAGCATAAGGAATGAAATAGGAAAAACGCAAAAATTTTGGGATCAGTTTGTGTTGTATGTGCTGTAGCCTTTGTATCTAAAAGAAAACACTTTTTTTCCCTTAATTACTCTGGATTTGTAATGTCTATCATTGTAGTGACATTTTGTACATCTTTTAATGCTCTGTTTCTTAGATAACTTCTTTAAAATAGTTCTCATATTGGTGTGCTCCCCAAGTGTCCCTTCTGTCTGAATCATGTAGAATCCCTGCCTGTTTCCTGGAATCCAGTTCTCTGTCCTGGCCAGCTGTGCTGGAATAAGATGCCATTAACACCTGACATTGGAGTAACATAATGCAGGAGTATGTATTTTGATCCATGGAACGTATTTCAGATTTCTGTATCTCTGATGTACTTGGTCTGCTGCCAAGGTGGCCTCTTGTATCTGTATTGCTGTTATAGCTGTGCTCTCAATTCTTTATTTCACAAGGGTTGAAATGTACAGATGGTTGGTTCTCTTTGTAAATCCAAACCACTCTTTAAAATGTAACTTGCTGCCACTAACTTCAGAACTAATGATGTCTTCTATATAATAGGGGGTTGTCATGATGTGACTTCCATGGAAACTTTGTTTTGAAGAGCCATGTGTGTTCCTGGAGGAACCTGCAAGTTGTTGGCTTGTTTCACCTGTCCTTTACTGGTGTAACTGGTGATAGCACACTGTTGAGGAGCAAGTTGCATTTCATTGATATAATATGTGTTCTTTTTCCACCTTCCTTCTCCCCTTATACAGTATCAAGTCACTGCATACCATTACTAATTTATGACCTCTTCAGGGCATAGTAGTCATTTGATAAGATCTGCTTTGGTCTGCAGGGAAATTACTGGTATTTCAATCAGTAAGAATGATACCCAGTTAGCAGTATACTAGTTATTTTGTCTAGGTCACAGACAATTAAAAATCCTTAATAAGCTTTTGATTTCCCATGTTTTAAAAACATGAATTTGTTCCCTAGAGCCAAATGTATTAGGTATTTGCAATTAGTGTGTTGTATATGTGTGACAACTATACTTATAGTCCAATTTGAAAATTGCTAAACATGTCACTTGTATCATTATTTGGTATATATATATTTCTTATAGATGTTATTTTTATTTTAGAAATACTATTAAGCTTAGAAGTTATTTACAAGTTTCCTTTTATATATGTATTAGTATAGTTATTACAAAAATGCACCAGAATACTTTGTTAATATTTTGTTGCTGTCGAGCTAGGATGCAGCAAAAAAAACGCAGCAACGTGGCTTTCTTCTGATGCAGAAAAGAAGCAAAAGCAAAACCCTTTATTAAATAAGCAACTACATTTTTATAGACTAGATTGTGGACCTGAGGATAAACTTGATTTTATTGGTGCAAGGAAGGTAGTGCCCCTTGTAAACATGCTTTCACCAAAACATCACGTTTCCCACATGCTCTTCTGTGCACAACAGCAGGTGCTAGCTCTGTTATTAATTCTTTCTCTCATGTTTTCCTTTGAGTGATCTGAGAAAATCCAAGCTGCCTTTTCCCTGGCTTTCACCAGTATCCCACAATATTTAGGTAGTTTTAGGAGCTAAAATGCAGTTTCATGTCTTTTCAAGGCAAAAGACTTCAGTAGACGGTTTTGTGAGCAGTCATGTTGTGAATGGTAAGGTTTGTGCATACTAAGTCTTAGTTCATGTATTATAGTTCCTGGATCTACTGATTAGGAGAAAGTACGGGGGTGGAGAGAATCAATTGCTCTGTCTCAAATTTGGGAAATGCTTGTTTAGCCTATGTAACCAGTTCTACCACTCCCTTCCTGAGTTGTGAACTAGCGATGTCTGTATTGGCTGTGGGATGTGGATCACTGTCCTCTTGTTCTGCACGAGGTGCGTTTCTGTTTGGCTCTGATCTAATGGTTGGATGTACTCTAATAGGCCCTGGTGGTGTGATGGAAGAGGGTCTTGTTGGAAAACCAGATTCACTGGGGTTTAGGCAGCACTGGACATAAGACAGTCAGGATGCTCCAGAGGAAGAAAAGCTTTGGAAAAATACATACAGAAATGTTGATATTTAATATTGTACATCCCTGGCCAATTTTAATCCCATCTGAATTTACTCAGAAATCTGAGGTCTTGTAATCCTCTGCAGTCTCCCATGTTTCCCATGTTAGTCTGGGAATTCTGAGAGGCATTCAACAGACAAGTGGAAATTACTTTTTTGTCAGAGCTGACCTAGCAGAGAAGATGTGTCGCATTCCAGTTGAGCTGGCTCTCATGGTCTGGTTCACCAGGTCATCAGCTGGCAATTGATGACAGAGCATGAAAGGGCTGAGGGAGTGGAAAAAGCCAAGACTCCTGCCCTCTGCAGCTCCTGCTTGTTCCAGGAGTGTGGTACTGGGTGTGGGTTGGTTGCTTTAGGGAAGCCCTGAGGGTGCCTTGGATGCCCAGTGACTGCCTCTGACCTTCAGCTTGCCTACCTCATTTATGTCTCTGAAGTGGCTCAGTTTTGTTTCACAAAAGGGTGATGAGGAGGAATGTTTGAAGAATCTAGTAAGGAAGTTACACATTGAGTATGGATTAGTCCTGGCTTGTAAGGTTGAACAATGTCTTCTGTAATCCATGCAAATCCAGTATGCTAACATAGCTTTTGTGTTTCTGCGGTTAGCCGGTTAGCCGGGTAAATTTTATGCAGGTCTGATTTGTGACCTGGTTAATAAGTTAAAGACATGGTGAGAGTTCAGTAAAAAGAAGAGGATGTTTAATCAAAATTGTAGTCTGAGAACAACCAAGAATTCTTAAGTGTTTCATTTTCAAACCTGTCAGTTGCTGGAAACTGTTTACTCCATAAGGGTTGTTAGAACTTGCTGCGAATTAAAGGAATGTTTAAATATGACAGAGATTGAAAGAAGGTTGCATTTGGAGGATTTAGAACCACAGAGGTACAGTATAAGAAGGCAGCTTTGCACATGTGAGTTCAGGATCAGTAATTCGAAAGTATTTCAAAAATAGAATTATTTGAATGCATTTCATTTTGAGTACTTTGGTAGCTAAAAGTCATTGTCAAATGTTTTTATTAAGGCACCAGCTTCTCTAACCTATGCAAGTTGGTTAATAAACATCCTCTATTACTATAAACATCCTCTTGACCATCTGCCAATTAGGGCCTGAAAGGAAAGAGGAGGAAGGTAAACCTTTTACTTGAGTTTAAGGGCAGATATCCCATTATATATGCATTTTAGTGAGAAACAAATGGTTTTTGAAATAAGCCTAACAAAAATAGATCTGTAAAAAAAATCCCATTCTGAGTCTTGCAGTGTGGTATGTGTGTTTTGAATATAAGTATGTTTAAAAAATATTGTTATGATTGTAGTTAAAGGTAAATTGTTGGAAATCCTTAGGCTTTATTTCTCAGATAAAAGGATGTATTTATAAACTTCTTGAAGTTCCCAAAAAATTCTGTAAAAAGTGAGTAGGCTTTAGCCAGTAATTTCATTAAGTAATGGGTCTGGCATCTTGCTGTTCTGTCATTTCCCCCCCTTCCAGATCTGTGCACAATTTTTGGCAAATTAGCGAATGTGAAGCACAATTTGGCTTGATGGAAAATTAAATGTAAACACAATGCACATAAGTGGGTAGACAATTTCTAAGATGAGAGTTCCTGTATTTTCTTGATAGCCAGTGTTATTTTATGTTACTTAATATACAGCCAAATTAGTCTTCCATTTAACCAAGTGTTTTTTTCTTGAACTAACTTTTGTTAGTTTGGCTTGGTTTTGCTTAGAGGGTAAGGTCCTCCTATATCCCACACAGTTGTTTCTGGGGTTTCTTCTCCCTGCTTACAGTAGGGAGGAAGGATTTCAGTGCTTGTGTTGAGTGGTGAAATCATGCATCTGAAGGGCTTGTTTGTTGTTGTTGCATGTTTACAGCTTTCCCCCCCGCCCCAAATTATCCTTTTGTATGTGTTCTAATAGCTTTCCTCTTTCAATGCACAGTTGGTTAAGATTTGATTTGCAGTGTATTGGAATTTATTTTTGTAACTTCTTTAATGCAAAATGTGCTTGAATGAGTTTGTGATCATTTGCAATCCTGGTGGCATGCTTTGGTGAAGGTAGTTTTCCTTTGGAGCCTTGTGCAGTGTTGATATTCCTGTCCTCTCCTCTGCAAAACTGTCTGCAGTCTGCTGCCTGGTACAGGGATTACAAGGAGCATTCTTTTACCCAAAAGCAAACACTCCTATCTGGAGGAGTGCCCTCAGGTAACAGGTGGGTTTTGTTTTGAGGTTGGTGATAAGAGAATTTTTCATGTGTTGAATCTAGGTATGAGGAAAGGCCCTTGCTTGGGCTTTGTTAAAACCCAAATATTTCAAAAAGCCAGGGAAGTGTGAAGAATACTTGTGATCAAGGTATGTTGGTGGTGAAAGCAACTTAAGACTGTAAATTGAGACTCTACTGCACTGTAAGGAAAGAAGTGAGTGAGCTGCTCTAGAGTAAGCTTTGTGTTATTACTGACAGCTGTTCTTGAGTATCTTACCAGCTATTTTGGGTATTCAGTGTGCAACCAATCTGTCTGCAGAGAATGTTTGTGAAATTCTTAAAAATGTGTTGAAAATGTATGCATCTTGGAGTACTGTATGAACATGGTGATTGCAATCCTGTGCTGCATATGGGTTTGTTGTGTGGTGTCCCCCCTGTACAGTGGAGTTGTGTTTCCTTAGCACTTTGTGGCTGTGGTGCTTGAGACCCTGGTGATGGTGAAGTCCTTTTAGTCTGTCATCTTAACCAAGTATGTAGTGCCCTCTAAAACAGCATGAAAATACATGTCTTAAGTTTTGCAAACATTGCCTTCTCAAGTATGACCTTTTTGTTTACTAAGCCTAAACTGGAACTGCTAATTATTCTGTACTCAGACACTGAAGTGAGATATGGGATGGTGGATCTCATTATTTTGGAGCCCAAACATATTTTGGTTTAACGTGGCAGTAATGCTGTGATCTCCAAAGATTTGAAACTGAGCTGGAAATTGTTCTTCTATGTAATTGCTAGATTATAATTTCTGTTTTTTCTTAAAAAATTGGTTCTGTTTTTCTAAATGTTGACAAGCAAGCAGACAATGCAGAAGGCTGGCTTGGCTGAGTAGGGATCTTCTATTAGAACTCAGGTGAAAAAGAGGAAGTGTATGTCCAGTGGAAGCAGAGTCTGCTGTCATACAGAGGGCTTGCTGCTACTGTGGGGAGAAAATTCATGTGGCCAAAGCTCAAATGGAGTTGAAGCTGGGCATTTCTGAGTGTCTGTAATAAGAGAAGGATTATAGCAAATGGGGTGACATCAAGTTCGTCACCAGTCACTAGTGGGGTTCTGCAGGACTCCATTTAGGCCTAGTTGTCTCTGACATCTTAAAAAATGACTTGGATGTAGACTCAAAGGCATACTGAGTAAGTTGGCTGGTGATGCTGTCAGTTCCTTGAAGACAGAAAGGTCCTGCAGAGAGACCAGGACAAATCACAGGACTGTGCAATCACCAAATGGGAGAAATTTTAACAAAGACATGTCCTGGATTCTGCATCCAGGATGGGGCAACAGACTGGGGAATCAGAGGCTGGAGAGCAGCACTGTGTAAAGGGACCTGGGGGTGCTGGTTGCTGGCAAGTTAGGATGTGAGTCAGCAGTGCCCTGGCAGCCAACCCTGCCTTGCACAGCTGAGCAAGAGAGTGGATTGCCCTACTCTGCTATTCCCTGGGACAGCCTCACTTCCAGTGGTATGTGCCATTTTCGGCACCACAAAAGATCCAGAGTTTTAAGGGAGTGTCCAAAGGAGGGCAGTAAAGATGAAGGGTCTGGAAGGAAAGCCATGTAAGAAGCAGCTGGAGTCAGCTGGCTTGCTAGGCCTGGAGAAGAGTGAGGGGGCCACCTCATTACAGTTTATGACTTATCAGGAGACAGATTGAGCTCTTCTCTCTGATGCCCAGTAGCAGGATCCAAGGGAATGGCATGAAGCTGTGTTAGGAGAGATTTAGGTTAGATGTTAGGAAAAGGTTCTTCACCCAGAGTGTGGTTGAGCACTGGAACAGGGCAGTGGTCACAGCACCAAGCCTGACAGAGTTTAAGAAGCATTTAGACAATGCTCTCAGGCACATGGTGTGACTCTTAGGGTGTCCTATGCAGGGCCAGAAGCTGGACTTCAATGATCCTTGTATGTCCCTTCCAACTCGGGATACTATATGAATCTGCAACACATATGAACAGAAAAAGATCCATTAACAGAGTGCTCCAGTCTGGGTTTGATTTGTCTCCAATCTGTGCAATAGCAGGGCTGCAGAAGTGCATCTTCAATTCCCTTAACATCAGTCACCTACTATGTTTTTTTCAAATGTTTCTGCTGGGTCCCTTGGAATAAGAGTCAAAAGTGCATCAAAGCCTAATTTTGGAGTGTATGAAAAGATTTTAAGTATGCTTGTACCTAATAAAATAGGTATTTTAGCTGAAGTTCAGGTGTTTTTTTCCCCTGAAGGTGATAACAATAGTTTGAGGTAACTGGTAAAAGCCAATAGGATGAGATTTTTCATTAGTGTGTCTTGGAGCTCAGCCCTCTCTTGGCAATTGGCGTTTTTTGCAGTATGGGATGGGATCTGTATTTTCCTAGCAAAATAGAGAGCTTTTTGCCTGGGAAGTTCCAGGTGCTGGGGGCAGCTACACTAGCCTGGCACAAGCCCATGTAGCCCCTGGGAGGATGCATGATGCTTTTCTTCTTCCCCAGCCTTTTATCCTTCCTACCTTCTGGACTTACAGATTGGTGCAGCTGCAGGGTGGGCTGAGTCAAGGGACCAATCCTGCTGAAAGCCAGCACTCCCAGAGACAGGGGAAGAGAGCTCTGCCCCTCCCCTGCCAGAAGCACATAATATATAATGTGTTTGACTGGCCCTGTATGGCCTTAATAGGATGTTCCTGAAACAGGCTGACACTTATGGTATGTCTGGGTGTTTTTATAAGTACCTTTGTTAAAACTGTGCTTGTGCCCCATGTTCTTGCTCTAAATTGTTTCAATTCCATGTAATGCATAGTCATGTTTTCTTTCCTATGCTTTTTTAAGCCCATCAGAAGCCAATTATCGTGCATTTGTAGTAGTGATGCTGTCATTATGTTAAGACTGGATAAAAATAATTTAAGACCTGTCCTAGGCTCCATGTAGACACTGTCAATGGCATCATACAACCTTATGGATTTTCATAGTGGGTCTCCAAATGTTTAGGGAAAACAAAATGTTTTTAGGTAATTTAAATAGCCACAATGCATCAGAGATGGTCTTCTCTACATTTTCCTGTTTGTAAAACAGTTTGAAACTTTGTGTGTATTCTTGCAAGGGAAAAAAAAAAGTAAAGATTGTTGGATCTTATTCAGACATGGAGGCAAGTTTTTTTTGTTTATTTGTTTGGGGTTTTTTTAGCTGAGAGTGATGTGGACAGTTTTTTAGAATAATTACTTGGCTTCAGAGTTCTTATTACTTAGTGTAAGAGAATAACTTTTTTTTTTTTGGCCGGAGATACTTACTTCTTTATCTATGTATTTGAAGGAATGTCATGTGTACTCCTTTAACTTATACCTAATAGCATTGATATCTAACTCTCCTGTTACTGTAGCTCACTGAGTTGTGCAACTTTTCAGTTGTTGGATATGAATGGACAAATACTTCTGTGAAAAACTAAAGGAAAATGTGCCGATTTTTTCCCTCAAGATTTATAGCTACTATTTATGTTCACATTCAAAGGGTGGAATATTAACCTTTGTTGGCATGCTTGTTTGGATGAAACATTCAGATAGGCTCTTCTCAAAGCCTTTATTTAGAAGAGTGTTTATTATTTGTGCTAAAGCATATAGGGAAGAGGATTATGTGGTGGATTATGACTCAAATGAACTAAAGCAGAAGATGCTATTTGGATTGTGAAATTATTGAAAAAGAAAGGTTCCTTTGCAGTATATATGGGTTTTATGCTTCTCTTAGTAATTCTCCTTTTACATTTGAAATTTTTAGCCTGGCATAAGATTAGAATTTCCTCTAATGGAAATCTCCGACACAGAGTATACTGGGTAAAGAACTGGATGTGGATAGTGGGTGCTTCTGGCTGGATGAGCTGGATTCTTCTGTGGCTGAGCTGAGCTGCTGCAAACAACATGACTCTCTTCTGGAGGAGTGCAGCTGCTGGTGGAGGTGTTTGCACCTCCTCCTCAGTGGTTCTGTGGCTTGGAAAAAAACACAGACTCCCTTATTACCAGTGTTGTATTCTCCACAGACCTTTTTTAATTTTAGGTTGACATCTAACAGCAGCTTCTGTAACTTCTGTAATTTTTGGTCAACTACATTGGCCTGGTGCTGGAGGTCTGCAGTTTATAACACTGGAGAACCTTTCCTTAAAAAGTATCTTTTTGTAAAGTAAAAATAAACTGTGTTTTCTACATCTACATGAAAAACGCCACTTATATTGTCATGTTATTATGTCAAACATGTGTTGTCATTATATTAAGTCACTCTTCTGCTCTTGTACTTCTAGGTTGTTTTTCCCCCAGCATGAATGAACAATTACTCAAGTGTAGAATCTCAGGTTGGGGTTACATGGAAGTATCTCATGTATTTCATTAAGAATGTATAGCCTTACTGTTCTGTTTCTTGATAATCTTAATTTCTCACATGAATTATTTTCTTAGTTTGTTTGTTAGAATTACAGTTTCGTTAGAAACAAGGGTATCTAGTATTCCTCTTATGATATAATCACAAGTTGTTCAGCCATGTAAGTTTCTCTCCTGGGACTTTAGTTACAAAGTTTTTTGACTGCAGCATTTTAGCAAATGTGCTATTTTAGTCCACTTCCAGTCCAAAAATACAGCAAAAGACCCCTGACTTCCTTGTATCTCCATCTCCTAACTTGGGTTCAGCATTGCATCTTGTTCAACATTCATAGGGCTTCAGACCATGGTACTTTTAAAGGTTATGGATCTAGTGTTGGGGTCAGTGTAGTTCACTGACACTGACTGGGTAATTTTTCTGGCCTTGAGTTGAATATTTGAAGCTGGGAATGAACTTTCATAGATCCATCATAGTTAGCTGTAATAATAGTCTCTGGATTCACAGGGTATTTCTTATATTTTTCTTTTGGTTTGGGTTTATTAAAAGTATTATGTTCAGAGTATTCTGCAGTTCTCTTTTTTTCCCATGAATGAGTTCTCAGAATGTAGCATCTCCCTTTATGAATGAAATGGCAGCAACTTTGAAATGGACAAGAATCAAGGCAGATTCCAAAACTTGTCTGTTCAGATAAAAATCTGGCATTGAAGAGGTTGCTGCTGTTCATGGCTGGGCATGTAGTTCGAGAAAAATTATATTAGCACTGAGGTTTTTTATATGCAATTTTACTAATATTCTGTAGCTGGTTCTGCTGCAATTCAAATACTTTCTCATTTGAAACTGAGTATAAAATCTAATTTGTTTTTCCTTTACCCTTTCTCCTTGGAGATCTATCAAATTATCCTCTGCTTTAGATTCAAGCTCTTCATGGAAATTAATCGTTCTGACCCCCTGTGAGGTAAATATTATTTTCATTAATAGGAAAATTGCAAAGCAGACAAGTAAAATTGCTTGTTTGAATTATGCAGAGCTCTAGACATGTGGTCAAATTGCTAGACTGCCTGCTTTCAATAAATTCTTTACAGCTTACATTAAAAAAGTTTTGTAATAATATTGATACTGTCTAAGCAGACAGAAAAATACTTTTTCTTGTATCCTGAAGCACTGTGTGACCAAGAGGACAACTATGAAATATTTTATATCTTGAAATGTGGATAAATGAGCTGTCTCCTGAGAAGAGTACAAAACAGTTAGCAGTTTTCTGGGAAACAAAGAATCCTTGTAAATTTTATCTTAGTCTGGCAAAAAGCACGAAGGTCCTTGAATAGGCAGCGAAACCTCAACTCTAATGGAAATTACCAAGTCTGTCAAGTGAATTGAATGGGAATGGAGATGTAAGGTGCTTGTCTTATAAAATAATGGATTGTCAGTTTCTATGAAATGCAGGAGAGGATATCTCAAATATCTTTCTTTTGGCTTTTTTGGCAGGATGGAAGTAATGAGGTCTGCTTTATCTCAAAGGCCCTGTAGATGAAATTTTTTTTTCCCCCCTTGAATGGAGGCTTGTAACATAGCAGAGCAGAAGTTTGGTTACATATGCAAAAAACTTTCTAGCTAAAGAATTGTCTTGTTATTATAGCTGAATTTTCAACTAGAGATAGAAGATATGATTTATGGAGTGTGAAACTTAGAGATTACTAGGATTTTCAGTTTGACACAGTTTCAAAGTTTTGAAGACAATAAATTCTCCTTAACAGTGGAATTGGTATTTTGAATCTATACAACTTTTTACAGGGAAGCTTCCTTCTGTAGCAGGTGTATGTTTCTGCTGTGCTGTGAAGGGGACTGGAGGCTTATAGAAGTGATGCTTACAGTACAAATGCACTTAACCAGGATCTACATTTGGATATTCCTGGCTTAAATGCCTTTTGTGGTAAAGGGTCAAGTAGTGGAGCTTCTGCAATATTTCACTATGTTGTGAAAGATGAGGCAAATGTGTTTTCACTTGTTCTTTGGTGCTACATGTTCAGTGATGGCAATTCATGGCTCTTTGTTCACCATTAGACAGTTCTTTTCTTTCTTGTTTTGGAAACCTAATTTATGTAGCTAATGTTTTTGCTTAAATTTTGTATATTATTAGTTCATGAAAGTGTTACTGAAAAGCCTCCTTATAAAGAGAAGTCATTATTGGCCTTTTGCTGTGGGTGCTAGAAGTTGGAAGACCAATATTTTTGATGAACACCTGGCTGCTGGATGTCCCTGGCAACTCACTGTCCTTCTCTTTCCTTCTTTACATTTCCCCTGATTTCCCCTTCTTTACATTTTATTTAATGATATGTACCTTATCTGCTAGGCTCTTTGAACACTTAGGAGAAAGCATCCTAACAACAGCATATTCTCTCTGGTGCTTTCTCTGTTTTTATTGACAAACAGCTTTAAAATTCTAAACTCAGTTGAGACACCAGCTCAATCTTTCTTTTAACAGCAGGCAGATGGATTAAAATTACATGGGGGAAGGGTTGGGAAATCAGAATGGAAAAGCAGTGAGTTTTCAAATTGTGAAGTGCAAATTCTGATGCTGAATTTGCCCTTTCTAAATGTTTCTCCAGTATTTTGTGCTGTAGACAGATGAGTTCTTTCTTTGGCAGCAGTAGCTCATTCTACAGTATAAAATTCTGTCCTTCTTTTGGAGTTTAGCTGTGACATCTAGACTGAAAAGTAATAGAATTACCTCTATTAAGAGAACCTAACTTTTAAACAGGTAGTATTAGTATGAAGGATGGGTAAATTACCTAATGTAAGGGGTGAAAAATGGACTCTGTATTTGTTGATGGTTTTCTTCATTGCAAACTGATATATTTGCACTCCTTGCATTAAAGTGTTTACTGTTACCAGGAATAACTCCAAAGTTCTCATTTTCATGATTGTGCTCTGTAAACTCGACGTTTCACTTCAGTTAGTTCAAGTCTGGACAAAAGCATTAGTTGATAGACAAGGACCTCTTTCATTTTGGCAGCATCCTCTGTGTAGATATTTTACCTGTAGAATGTGCAGTTAGGAAAGGTAAACATTAAACCATTGGCATGCTGTTACAGTCACACTGTAGAAAAACTAGAGAAAAACTGGCCTCAGCAGGGAAGTCTCTAAGCCATGGCGGTTGTGAATAATCAGGAAATGTTACGACTTAATTCAGAAGAATGATGATGTGAACATAAGAAAAAGCCTTTGCTCATTAAATTCATTTAAATGAAATTTTGTTTCACTACCACTTTTGAGAAAAATGTTAAGAATTCCAGTAATTGACTCTTATTGACACGGTAGCAGAGTAGTTAATGAACTAAATGCAACGGTGCTAATTTTGATTGATACTGTGTAATTATGATGTCAAAGGTATTTAACTTTGTATCAGGCTGTAAGTCTGCATCAGACTTCTAGTCTACCCTTGAGAGGAAAAATACATAAAATGGGAAAACCCAGACGCTCCTGCAACCTGAGCTATTTTACAAGAGTATGAGAGAGTTACAAGGTTTCACTAGTTCAGCCTACTTCCTTGTCAGCAGTGTATCTCTGAGAAACTCTTGAACATCTTCACGTCTGAAAAGCAAAAAGGAAATGTTCTCTCTGAATTTTGATGTCAGCAGCAGACTATACTCTGACAACCCTTTGTGCTCTTCCATCTTTTTTTCTTTCTTAATTGCTTTAGTCTTGACTGGAGGTCTTAAAGCCTGAAGGTAAAAGACAGCCTTCCAAACTACCTTGAGCTGCTATCTTCTGACTAAGAGGAAATAAAACTTCACTTTTTACCTAAAAGCGAAATTTACGGAGAGTACAAGAGATCCGATTATTTTGGCTGTGGCTCTTGAAGCAAATGTTCTTTAGCTTGACAAGCCAAGCATGAAGAGATACACTTTCTTGGGATGTACATTCTACATGTGATTCACTAGTTGTGTAATATTTTAATGTATTTTTGGTTTATTGGAATTCCATATGGATTAGTACTGAGAGAGGTTTTATTAATGTTAGAAATAATATTCACTGTTCACCAAGGTGAAAGTCAAGATGGTTGATTTCAAAGGTTAGTAGTAATCTCTACACCTTATTTTATAAACAACTCCACCTTTTCTAGAATAAGGTATTTCAATTCTTAGATTTTTTTATAGACCATTTCTTTTTTGTACTTGTTTCTACATCACCCTATTTTTTTCTTGTTTCTATATTTTTTTACCATTTCATATCCATTGTTTCAGATCCTCATTTTTCAGGAGGTTCTTCTGCTGATGAGTTTTGTAGCTCCTATTTATTCTTCATCCCTATCTTTCTGACCCAGAAGGGTTTGTGCTTCAGTGCCCCCCTTCAGGGGCATTTTATAGGTAATTTTAAGAACTTAGTTGTGATTCTGCCAAGTCTGCTTTTGCTTGCCATATAGTTTGGGGTAGGTCAAGCTTGGTGCTTTTTGAAATCTTGTCTTGCCTGTGTTTCTGATGTGTATGAGTAATAGGCATTAGTCCTTAACAATCATGTAGTTGGGAAGTTGTAGAAGAGTGGAATTTGCATTGTAGTAATGTTACTTATCAGTTTCTGTCCTTCAGCATCTCCAGTGACAGCATGTTTGGTTGCAGATGAAACTTAGGACCCTGTGAAAGCTGTGGTTGCAGATGGCTTCTCAGGAGTACTGCTCTGTGGGCTGTTCTCTGTTGTGGCAGTGTTCTGTGGGTGCAGGAATTCAGTCATCTGCTAGGCACAGGGCTTTGAAGTTACCAGCCCAAACACTCAAGGGAATTAGGTGCTGAAGTCCTGTCTCCTTGTGACTGGTTGCAAAATAGGTTGTAGGCAGGTGTCCAATGCCATGGGAGAAGCAGCATCTTTTCCCTGCAGTGAGTCATCTCATGTTTATTGAAGTTCACTGGTGAAACTTGTCCTGGCTGTCTTCATTCCCCTGGTAGTAATTGCAGTAATAATCAGCCAAAATACATGTGTCAAAAGCCTTTTGTTTTTATTCTGAAGGGAAAGACAGCTGTAAAAAATATTTTCATAGGTTTATGATGGCATGAGAAGACTTCATAGAAGCTTCTTTATTTAGGAATTATAATGCTCATAGGTGATGCCTTCCTAACATAAACTGAGAAGGATATTTTCCACTGATGCTTGTTCCTTCTTTCTTTTGAAAAATCTGAGTTTATTAATAGGACGTCTTGAAAGGCCTGTGGTACTTCTCATAGGAGGTGAAGGGATTGAAGGCTATGTAGGGTAAGGAGGAAAATATTTTTTTAAAGTCTTTATGAGGAAGATATATCTGAACTTCTTGTGGTTATTTTTTTAGCAGTTTCAAATACTGTTGGATTCTGCTGAGATTAAATGCTAGATATTCTTAGTGTTTTCAGACAGGATTCTTTCTCCTTATGTTTTTGAACAAGCTTTGTCTACAATTTCAATACTTCTAATATTATTAATTATGTAAGACTTTAAAAGCTTTGAACTGCTGTTCTACAGGTGCCTTGCTGTTTTGTGAGAACAGCTTTTGCAGGTTGTGGCAGAGAAGTGGGGGAAGTGAAGCATTCCTTGGGTAGGTGGCAGATTCTGAGATCAGAGGGATGAATCTGCAAGGATTCCTCTTCTTGCTTGTAGCACTGCATGTTGATAGCTGGAACATAGCAAACAACCCTTGAATTGTCTTCAATTAACACGTTTTGGTTCGTTCAAGGGTGATGTCAGAAAATAGCCTTTTTCAGTAGAACCAAGTTCTTTCTTCCCTCCCTCCTTACATACGCCTACACTGATGTTTTTTCAGCTCTACAAGTGTGTGTTTTCTCACTCTCTCTGCTGTGTAGGCGGCCCTCCCAATCACAATTGAGCTTCACAGGCAATCTTTTACAAAAAAAAAAAATCATCTTTACACAGCAGGTCTATAATTTAACACCAAAGGAAGTGGAGACTTCTGGGTCAGAATTGTGATGCATTTTAGTAATGCTTGAATTGGCAAAGAATTTCACCCTAAAAAAAGGAAAATTCTTTTCTTGACCAGAAGGACACCTGTGGAAATTATTTTTTTACATTCTATATGAATGATTTGCCAAAATGTCACTTGCAATGACGAACAAATAGACTTTAAATCTTATACTTGCTTTGTTTGACTACGTGAGCTTTTCTATCCTAGAATTAGAATGCAATTCTAATGAGAAAGACAAACTCAGTTTGTTGACAATATGGAAGTTAAAATGCAGTTCTTCTGGAAGTGTTGTCTTGTTTCAAGTATTATTTTAGTTGTCTCTGCCTTTTAGAAACTGCTTTTGCTGCACTACATTATTATTTTTCGTGTACTGCAGCTCTTTTGCTGATGCTTCTCATTTTTCCAAGGTCTTAATTTCATACAATATTTTGTAAATAAGCCTAAACTTAACTTGCAATTAGAAAAAACCCTCAGCTGCATTTTTAATTGCTAAAAAATATAGTAGTAATTATTTTCTTGAGTTCTGTTGATAACACTATTTGGCATTTCTTAAAGAATTTTTGTTGATGCTAGTGTTCTTGCTAGCAGGTAGGTATTCCAACTTTATTCAATTCTGTAAAGAAATTTTGGGAGAGTAGCAATGGGTAACTTGAAATTTGCTTATCAACTTATCAAATTTCAGCAATAATTATTGCACACAGCCCTTGTACTGTGGTTTTATGTGCAGTTTGTGCTGCCATTGCAGCTGAAGGGAACCATCCTTCTCTGCATATCCTGTCTGGTACCTTTTCTGCCTCATGTCAGCACAGGTGCTCGTGTAGCTGTGCAGTGAACTGGACTGGGGAAAACCAGGCTGGAGAATAATCTAGGTCTTTTTCTTTAGACTCCTTACTTAGAGCTGGCTTTTAAACTCTCTTTGATATGATTCACTGTACATCTTCTCTAACACGTGAGCTTGGTGGGAGTAGAGTAGGACAAAAATTCATTGGCAGTATGCTCTGCCTCCAGCTTGTGCCTCTGCGGAGTTCTCGGGACTGCAGCATAAATCTCCATGGTTACATCTGTTTGCCCAGTCTAATTTTAGAGGACTCCTATCATCTAGAGATGCAAGCCTTTTGTAGCAACAGACAGAGGTCAGATGTTAAGAGTAATTCTGAAACAACACAGATTATAATACAGGATGTGATAAATAGAAAGGACTGGCTTTGAAACCTTTACATTTCCTTCTACATTTGGAGACTTCTTAAGGTGCTGCAGCTGGCGAGTTAGATGAAAACTCCTGCTCTTCCTTGTGTTTGACATGTGTTACTTTATGTTGAGCAGTGAGGGGAAAAAAGTGGGCCACAGCACTGCTAAATGTCCCCTTTCTTTCAGGCATTGCCAAATGTGTGTTCAATCTCTAAATGCCTGGCAGAATGTGTTCTGAAAGAACATAACGATTCAGAGAAGGGGTGATAAAAGAAGGGTTGGGATTGTTGTAGTGAGAAAATTATCATACAGGCTTTCTCAAATGTGTAAGTTATGTGCAAAAACTCAATAGATTCACAGTTTTATAAGCTTCGTTGTTGCTTCTGACTTCTTATAAGCACAATTTTCAGAACACCCTTTACCTTTTGAAAAGTATTTAATTTGATTGCTTCCCATTCAAATTTTCTTCATGCCCATGATCTTTTTTTGCTTCTAGGTTTCACTGTGGTATGATTCATCAGACGTAGGTTGTGACGTCCACTGGCACTGGGAGTTTTTGCTGAAGCTGCACATGTCTGCTTTCTCAGGATATTGGATAGGTAAGAGTGCATGTTCTGCTTTTTGTACCTTCTGACCTGTTGGAGTATTGCTAGTTGTCACAAACTGAGTGTTGGGTTTGACTGCTGATAGCTTGTAATGTTTCATGCAATGTGTAAGGAGTGGTCTCCAGCAGGATGGTTTACCCTGGTAGGCTGGCTGCCACAGAGTGCCAGACTGTATCCCAGGCTGTTGCTGAATGCTTCCTCTATACATCAGTGTTTTCCAGGAGGGAGATGCAAGGGAACTAGATGGCTACTCCCTCCCCCACCTTTTTACTAGGTATGTGTAGAAGTGTTTGCAAGAGCAGGCTGTGACAGAATGCCTGCTTTTGTCACGTTTTCTGAAACACAGCACTTCTTGTAGGTGGCTTCTTTTAACTCAGTTGTGAAACTAAACTTGTGTTGTAAGGAAAAAAAGGGATGATTCTTCTGGATGTGCCTGATCCGTGAAAAAGACTGGCTTTTTAGTATGTGGTCTGTCCTTTCACAGAGTAATGTCATATATTAAAAGGTAAAATGGATGCAACAAGTGTCAGATGCTCTAGTTTTGCCCTTGCAGTCTTGCCCTCTGCCTTGTACCAGATGCAAGTCCTTGACAGGTGTGTAATGAACTGGTTCAAGATGGTATATGAAGGTTGGAAAATTGCAGTGTGTGGTTTTTGGGTGTGGAAGGAGGAGGGATGGGGAGCAGTGGTGTTGGTGTTGTGAAGATGGGCAGGGTTGGATTTGTTTTTAGATGGATCAACTTCCTGAATTAACTCAACAGGTTGTGCAAGCAGTAGTGCTGCCTGGAGGGAAGTGACCAGAATTTGCTGTGGACTGCAGGGAGAACAAAATTTGAGATCTCAATTAAGATCAGTTGGAACAGATATCCAACCAGGCAGTAACAAAACATAACCCTCACCACTGAACACTTTTTAATCGTGTGTTTATTAACACATATTGAAACTTATACCTATAAGATATGCAAAGAAGTCCATTCTGGAAGTAACAGTTTAAAAACATTCCTGCCAAAGGAAAAACCCAGTTGTTATGTTGGTTCCTCAGTATGTTGGATGTCAGAAGAAACAAATAGGTTTCTTAGGTGAGAGAATCTGCCTTGTAATTGTTGCAGTTGCCTTGGAGGATGTTGTATCAAAAGTGTCAGTTGAAAACTCTTTGCTGACAGTGTTTCAGATGTCAGCAAAGCTGCATTGTGTTGGCAGAGATTTTGCTTCTGAGGTTGGACTTAGGGTAGTGACAAAACCTTTCCTTCAGAGCACGTATATTCTGGAAACAAATATATTTGTGCACAGGTCTAGTGGAGCCCTTGGAAAAGGCTATTTTAATTATTTTGTCTTATCCCTTGAGTCATTTTACCTTTTCATTTGGCATCATCTTTAATGTTGATTTTTACACACAATCATTACTGGTGTTTTCTGATATATAGCTCTCAAAGTTACCACAGAGGAGAAAAGAGTGTCCATGTTTTTTACACCATGCAAAAGTTTGTAGTTTTTTTCTTTTTTTTAATGAAGTTTGTGATCCTAAGAGGCTGTTTTAGAATCATGATATTAATAAACACTGTATTGGGGCATGGACAGTGAAAAATAGCTGTCTTGAGTGATGAAGTAAGAGCAGTTTTAGTTACTGGATTAACTTACTGGTGGAAAGTAAATGAGTAGTTTCCCCCCCTTGCTATGATTCCACTGATTCCACAGTCTAGGGTTTTTGTCACATACTTTCCATAAAGAATGATCAGGTAATTAAACTTAATTTTGCCAGTGGTGTTATCATCTTACATCACTGAAACACCAAAGGTGGTAAATTCCTTTTTATTATATGCAATTTTCTCTGTGGAATTAAAAAAAAATTCTCAGTGGAATTTTAATTTTTTTAAATTCCAGCCTGTAGCAAATCTAGTATTGCAAATTTATACTTAAAACCTAATCTATTTCATCAGTAACAGTTCTGGTTGCTGGTTGTTCATGAATGTGTAGGCTCATGGTCCTATAGATCCAGTCTTGTTTATTGAAATTCTTGAGCAGGTTTTACAGTTGAGAGTTGAACATAACCATATTAACAAGCAGTTTTTTTAATAAATAGTATCACACTCCAGTAAAGCTGATATTTGTTTCAAATACAGAATCTTAATTGGACTTGTAAGTATATTTAGGTGCAAATCATTTGGCAGCATAAGTTTAGTTTTGTAAATTCCCCACATTCTTCTGTAGATACTGGCAGAATAAAACTTGTAAAATTCTGCATGAAACTTAACCTCAGACTGCTTTTTTGATCTGAACTTAAAATGAAGAAGAGGACTGTGGGAAGAGGAAGAGATGGCCACTGTGTGCAAGTGGCTGATGTTGACCTTAAGTTATATATTGTTGGTTTTATCTTTACTATTCTTTTCCTGTTTACAGGTTGAAGTCCTGTGGCTTCATTTGTTCACCAGTTCTAAAGCCTTGTTGGGTGGGGTTGACATGGAAAAGGTTTTGCCTCAGTGATCCTTGCTTTTTCACAGGGATGTGTTTAAGAGTACATAGTGCTGTGTTCCCTGCAAAGGAAGGCAGGAGCTATTTGGGTGCTGTTTCTCTGAATGGCCAGGAGAACAGTTGTACAGAGTTGTTCCTTCCTTATATTTTGCAGGTTTTAATTGTTTTTTCCCAGAGATTTCCCCAGGGTTTAATTGGTGATTATACAAAAGATTTCTGTTATTTGGTCTGTGTAGGTTTGTAGTTCAAGTTGTTTCCCTGAGGAGTCTGAAGAAAGTTAGGAAGAACCCATGCAATTAGTGCTTACAGTCTTGGCCTCTTTATAAAGAAAGGAGAGTGCTCCTTGAGGAGTGCACATATATATTTCAAATATATTTCAATGTACCTGTGCACACATGCACCTCTGAGTCAAAGGAAATGGATATATTGGATGCATGTATGTTCCCAGGTTAGTGATTGCTTTGTGTAAGGGTTTTGTACTGTGGCATTGCAATGATAACTGCAGTAATTATCTTTAAATGGAAAAGAAGTAGAAAGTGCTTAGTCCATTTTTATATTCTTTTATGTTTAAAAACAGTGAAGTGGATTAGTAGAAGCTGGTATATGATAGGTGGCAGATTAGTTAATGTATTTGAGAACTGGAGAATTGCACTAAGATCCTTCAGCAAAACTGGACAATATTCTTAACAGCTAAATATGTCCATTATAATAGAGAATGAGTGTTCATTATGAAAGTCTCACCTTTGTTTCATTGTGTGTGAGACTGAAAGAATTGGATATTCAGAAGGTAAGTGTATATGAGTAAATGAAGAGAGGAAAGCCTAGGTCCCATTAATTTTTCTCTAGCTCTAAGCTGGTGAAGGTTTTATGCTTTGACAACCTTTTTCTTAGTCCAAAATGAGTGATTATTTAATAGTATGGATTGTAATGATCCACACTCCTTTCTGTTACAGGCACCTGCTGAATAGGCAGGCCAGGAATGAGGCATGCTATGTCTGCACAATTCCTGATTTCAGAATGGTTAGGCACACCCAAGTTAGCATTAATCTACCTAGCCTGGATTAAAAATGATTGCAAGGATTTAACAGCATGGATTTTAGTACAGTCTGTTTGAGGTTGACTAGAAGTCTGGGTGCTTAATCACTGCAATCCTGTGCCCTGGAAATTGAGGGTTTTGTAAAACTGAGTTCTGTAGATCATATATATGTGGAGAGCTGTTGGTAGATTAAATACATACATTATTCTGTGAATTTAGCTCTCCCCTTAAGGTGGTAGTAGTGTAACTTAGAATTAGTAAGTAGATACTTAGTACTTTGTATGATTACAAATGTATACTGATTAAAAACCAAGATGCTTTCTATTTATTAAAAAAAAAGGCAGCTGATCCTGATATATTAGCAGTTGATTCTGCAGTATTAACATTTTATGGGACTGGCTGGTGTAGAATGAGCAAATGTTGTGCTTTGATTTTTATGTATTGTTCAGCTTGCACATTACTAAAGTACATTGTGCTGTACTTGTATTTTGTATTGAATAGCAGTACAACTTTGCAGCTCAATATTTTCATTGTTTCAGGTGAGTAATAAGAATCAGCAATTAAATAAATCTGAGACATTGAACAGACCTGGAATCTGTGGAGCATAAGAAACCCCCCAGTATGTTCATGTACTGAATAAAACACCAAACCCTGACAAACAAAAACCAAACTAAAGCCAACAAAAATAAGCATTCTCTCTCCCCCCCATCCCCCAAAATAACCCAAACCAAAACCTCCACAACCAAAGAAGCAACAACAAAAATCAGCAAACCCTGGCATAAGAGACAACAGAGCAACAAAATTTGGACTAGTATTATTTCCCTGCTTTTTTTACCTTTAGAGAGCAAAATGCTTTATTCTTTTGTAAAATGTTTTGAAAACACATGGAACTGCTACTACCACAACTGCACTGACCATGAGATTTCTGAAATACATGATTCAGAGCAGATGCATCAGCTTGAAACACAGCTTTTCTGTAGAAAGCTTTGAATACATTTCTGGCAATTCAGAGATGAACAATTCTTAAATTATTCCATCTACCTAAGAGCAAAATGTGTCCATTCACTTGTAGTCCTTTTATAACAATCCTTGATCATATTCCTTCCTTCTCTTGGTCTCTCCCTTCTTTCATGCATTGAAATTTTTTCTTTCAGTTTTTCTTTTTTTTTTTTTTTTTAAACCTTTTTTTAAACCCAAGTTTCTCTGTGTCAGACAAAGTAAAATAACTGCTTTGCTCTCTTAATTGGTATTCTCACTTGTTTAAATACTAATGGCTTAAGATTAACCACAGCTACCTGTTTTGAGTTTTCTATTGGGTACACAGAATCAAGGAAGCTGACTAGTAAATTGGAGTGATGCTTAGAGCTGTCACCTGTGAAGATCAGAATTCACACTTTCCACTTGAGATCAGAGAAGATAGGTTTGCTTTTCAGCCTAATTGTATTCACTACTTATGCATAATGCAAACCCACAACTTAACTCTGCTCCATTTGATGAAAGATAAAGATCAGTGCCTACTAGACAGCATGATGCTGGCTTTACAGATCTCATCAGCATCAGGCATTAGTCATGGATTTTATGTATAAAACATACCATGCATGTCTATACACATCATAGTGGGAATGTATAGTTTTAGCATAGAATACCAGGTTGGAAGGGACCTCAAGGATTATTTGGGCCAATCTTTCTTTGCAAAAGCATAATGCTGTAGACACAATGACCCAGCACTCTCCTTCCAAATCTTAAAACTTGGGAAATCCACTACTTCTCTAGGGAGGTGATTGCATCGGCTGATGGTTCTCAGTGAGAAAAATTTCCCTTGTGTCCAATTGGAATCTCCCCAGGAACAACTTGTGCCAATTGCCCTTTGTCTTTTCCATGTGACTCCTAGGAAGAAGAGAGTCTCAGTTGTCTTTGTAGCAAGAGTAGTAATGCGATTCATAAGTAGTGCTTCCTAATAATCTTACTGTGTGTAGATTTTATAGCATGTTGATCTCTTTAGTCTTATACATAGATAATTTGTTTATCAGTCACTAGTTCATTCTGTCAATTCCATGTGTAAAAGCTGGTACTGATACACAGCTCTTCAGTACCTCAAAGCTGTGCTATTTATTACATTGACCTTTAATACCACTAATACATCATTTCACTGAGTCTTTTATAGCTTATAGTTTTTATTTTTTTTTAACAAAAGAACTTTTCAATTTTCCAATTCAGAGTAATTGAATCTAATATCAGAGTAGTTGAAAAAACAGCTTTGGCTTTATGCATGGCATATTTACAGAAGCTTGGTGTTTGAGCTGCAGTCTCTGATGTCTGCTCATCTCCAATAGAAAATTAAAGGAGAATAAGCAAGGTTTGTCATTGAATCTCATCAAATTACATTTTTGCATGTATATATGTATATTAGAAAACATTCAAGAGGAGAATTTTCTCTAAACTGGCAAGTCTAGAGTGACAAAGCCTTTAAAGTTGAGGAATTGCTTGGGTAGAATTAAATTGGGATGTGGCCTGGTGGATTTTTTGGGTTTATTGCTGTTGGTATTTTGTGTGTGTGTCTGTGTGTGCATGCAAACCATCTGAGATCATGTGGGAATGGTCCTGTCCTTTACCTACATCAGTGTCCCACAGTTTGTGAGGCTCAGTGTTGGGATGTGTCAGGTGGTCAGGGCTGCACCTAGAGCATGCTGGTCTGGCCAGCCTTTAGTTCCTTCATTCCATCTGCACACAAAAGAAAGGCAGGAAAGCCACTTCTTCATCTGGTTGTTGGACCAAGCTGTTTGCTTTGTCCTGCACACTTGCAAATTTTTGGATGCCTCTGGTTGTGTAGCTGTGACACAAGAAATGCTGGAGACTATTACTATTTACTATATTTTTAAAAAACTAGCCTTGTCATTATTGGTGTAGCATTGCTCTTAAAGACCTTGATTTCTTTGTGTGGTAGTGATACCTTAGGGAAGCAGCCACAGTTCTTGCTTCCTCTTGTTGTTGTGTTCTTGGTAATTTGTTTGTAAAGCCTGTATACCAGAAGTGCAGTAAGCTTGTATGTATGTGTGGTAGTATAGGTATCATTTTCAGATTGTGAGGAAGCACTGAACAATCATTGTTTTATAGGGTCTTTTTCTTTGTGCTATTTCTTGTATTTTCTTACTCTGCTCTTTTTTCCTTTATTTTCTCCACTGCTTTTCAGCATTTAGTTTTTTAAGCATATCTTTATCATTTTACTCCTCTTTTTCTCCCTTCTGATACTTGGTTAGAGCATTTTGCAGAAGTTTGCTGAGGAGAAAGGTTGAAGTTGAGAACCAGAGCACAGTTTCCTCCTCTGAGAATGGAGAACTGCTTTAGTCTCTGAAATAAGTTGCTCTTGGGAGGAGGTTGTGTGGAACAAAGAGCAACTGCTAAAGCCTGAGGACTATCCTGACTGGGATTAATTTAGAATCAGAAGCTTATAGCATTTTTTAAAACATTTGCATGCTTTGCTGTGAGGGGGTATAAGGGCACAGATGTGTACCTTAGAGATCTTTGCTCCTTGTATCTGTTCTTGACTATAAAAGGGAAGCAGAGGTACATTTGATTAGACTGAAAACTTGAGAGAGAAGCATAGTAAATGCAGTGGCTATTTAATATTTTTGCTGTGGAATTAAAGTTGTGAGCCAAGTGCTCTTTCTTGGATTATTCTGCAAAGCAGCTGTTGTTTTTTTATTCATAAAGGTTAATCTGGGGCTTTAGCTTGACTTTTATTAAAATGGCTTGGATGTAGAAGGTAATGTTGAGGCTCCCAACCATCTTCAGAGACACTACAAAGGTATTCAGAAGAGCTGGTTAAATATTTGGACAAGTTGGATACACTTTCTCATACATTGAAAATTAACTGTTGTCCTTTATCCAGAATTACAGTTAGCTTACTCTGTTTGGTCAAATTGAAGTGTGTGCTCTGGCAGAGCACAGCAGGAGGTGTAGATGGAGGGAGATGGGATGGATTTGTACCTGTAGACTTAATGTCTTCTATCTCAGGACTTTCTGAATCAGGAAATGCAGTACCGTTTGTTCTTTGTCTTTCTTAAACTTTCTAATTCTGCAAGAGCCTTTTTAAATTGGGAAGAACAGAATTGCATGTGGTACTGATGGGAGAAATCTTATATGGTGATATGATAGAGAACAGTGTTCTTTTCAAAATAATTCCTAAATTATTTTGTAAATATTCTGTAAAGATGTGGGTGTTGGTTTTGTGTTGTTGGGGCTTTTTATTGTGAATGTTGGAGTATAATTTGATGGATACAAATATCTTCATAGTCTTCAATATAAAGAATTCTACAAGGAATTGAGAAATGCCAGGTAGTATTTTAATGGGTTTGCTTTTCATATTTGACTATCTGTTTGGTACAGCCACCTAACAGTGGGTGCTTCAGAGCTGTAAGGCCTTGCAGCCTGTAAAATATTCCAGAGTTTGGGCTCCTGTTTTTGTGGTTAGGGCTTAAATTTTCCTGAGCTTTCTCTGCATCACTGATACCTCTACTGGCATGTCCAGAGGTGTGCCTACTGCATTTATTTTACCTTTTTCAACTCTTACTCCATGTCCACCAATTAATATGGCTCTTTATTTTTTTCTAGGATAGTTGTGCAGTTACATACCTTGAGTCCAGAGGGACCCCCCAGAGAATAAACAAAATGGTCTTCTGAGGACACTTCTGGAATTGTTCATTTACAGAGCAAAGAGGATTGTGGCTGACCTTCTTCTAATGTTTTTATATAATCAGGATTTAAGCTGTTTTCTAATTTTGCCTATTAAATGAAAACAGAGATTTTGCCTTCCCCTTGAATGAGCAGATTCCAAAGGAAATCAATATAGAAAACATTTAGAGACCCTTTAGAGAACTGTACTGTGCATGTGGGAAATTGCAAGAGTGTATTAATACATACTTAGAAATATTGGAAGGGGTCAACAAACATGACCATTAGACAAAATCTGAGTGTGTTACAGAAGCTGCTTGCTCTTTTGTGATCAAAGGACTACTGTTACTGCTTTTGTTTCCTCCTGACATATATATATATATATATGTGTGTGTGTGTGTGTGTGTATATATATATATATATATATATTTTTTTTTTTTTTTTTTAATATGGTCCAGAATTCCATTTTGGGAGAAATAGAAGTTTTCTTATCCTTTGGTAAGCTGTCAAAAACTGACATTTTTCTCTTCCCGTTTAAAAAACAAAAATCCCTGTCCTTCAGACTGAAATTTGGGTTTGGTGCTCCAGCTGTGAACCTTGTAGAGACTGCTGCATGTTCAGAAACAACTATGTCAAAATGCATTTGTACTTTGTGGTAGAGGAGCAGTGCATACGTTACTTTTGAATTTCATAGGACCAAAATTTAAAATATATTAAAGTGTAGAGGGCACAGAGACACTACTTTTTCTCTTGCATAAAATAGAATAGTTCATATTATAATGGATGGTGGTCATTTGGAGGAATCTTTTGCCTTGTTTGCCTGACTGAAAAGCTTCTTTATATCTCTAATGTGTAATGCAGTTTTTTATCATCTACTAGATTTAGTAATTGTTTACTCAAGTCCCTTTTATTCATCTCAGGGGTTTTGCAATATGTGTTCTAATGCATGATTTATATTGATGTAGGATTTATTTTCTGGATTTCAGTAGATGTTTGGAGAACTGTTTATTCTCCAATACAATGTTGGGGTTTTTTTTCTGTCTTTTGTGGTTAAGAGAGAGGATTCTTAAAGATATACCTGATATACAGAAAACCTGCTGTCTGGAAAAAGCAGTGTTAGACTAAGAGCCAAGAGCTTTAGATTTGCTGTTTTGCCACAGATAAATAATACTACAGTCTCTTTTAATCACTGGGCTGTCTGCATAAAGTACTTCTTTGCCTTTTGGAGGCATAGAGACTTCACAAATTTCTTCATCCTACTTGGAAGTTGGTGGTTGTCAAGACTTGTTGGTCAGACTTGTTGGTATCATTAAGAGCTCACCACAGTTTGTTCTGTCTCACAAGTTCCCAAACAATAACAAGATGTAGGGCACAAATAGTTCTGGGAATTGTTTCCTGATGGGAAATACAATGTTAGGAGAGAGGTCAGCCTTCTCTAAGGTAATGATAAAATCATTGCTATTTCGATTTTCAATAGCATTTATCTGCCTCCTGTTGTAATGGTACAGCCCTGTTCAGGTGGGTATGATAATCTGTGAGACTAATTTGTTTTACTTTTATTGTGTTGTTCTATATTTTTCTCTTACTTGCCAGATTCTTTGTTTTTTCTCTAAATGCAAATGTAAGGTTTGCCTTTAAAGCTTTACAAAATCTGCCATGCATCTAGATAGGTAATTGGAATGTTTCAAGTTCTGTTTCTAAAAATGAGAGCTAGTGCATCTGAAAACACTGCATTCTGCCCATAGGATCAGAGAAATAGCACTTTTTTTTTTTTTTTTTTTTTTTTTTTTTTGACATGGGCCAGTGGTTGCCTTCTTTGCTCTTGCAGTACTGCAGGTACTCTTTCTGTAAGTGGAGGAGTTTCGCATTCCTTATGGTGCGTGACTGTTGGACCCAGGCGTCACGGTCTGGTTTCACAGATGATTTGGAATGGCCCTGGAGATGTAATCAAAGTCTTGTTCTGTCCTTCAGCAAATATTTTCACATGATATATAAGGAATCTTGGGTTTTCAGACAGCTTTTCTATGTTATTCTGGCTTTTAGATCTCTGAACTAGTAAATATGCATACATATTTTTAAAGGAAAGGGGGAATTCTGCCTGTTTGTGGCTGTCTGGCTGCTGTAAGCATGTGTGTGTGTATGTGTGTTTTTGCCACTCAGTTTCAATACATGGATTCATAGAAACTAATGTATATATGTGAATAATGTAGTATTCTTAAATTTCTGGCAGAAAGGAATGTTACTGAAGGCATTGGCATGGTGGGCATCTAAAATCTAAACAAGAGTTTCTGAAAGTCTGAATTTTTGACAAGGCTGAAAGATGGTAACATTTTGGTAAATACGTGTGTGGCAGAGCCAAAATAAGTGTGCATACACAACTGTTGGTGAAGACTACATTGTTTTACATTAATGGTCTAAACACAGAGTATGATACCAGCTGGAGTTGGAATGCAACTGCTGTCTAGAAGGAAAAAATCTTCATGTTGAATCTTGTTTTAGAATTTTAATTGCTTTAAAAATGAATTGCGAAGTGTGATTTGCCAAGTAGCATTAGTACAAATATCAGTTGTACTGTTAAGTATGAAATTAATTCTATTTAAAAATTTTCGTATTAATTTTCCAAGAAGACCAAGAAAAGAGGAAACTGAAATTGGAAACATTTTTTCTGTTTGTTAACGGAAGGTGAAAGGGAGAACTCTTTTCATGTGCACTGTCACCTAAAATGAGTCATAAAAATTAGTTCATGCATAAAGGCTGATTTCTGATAAGACACCTTTTGGAAAGTCATATAACTATATTAAGAGGATGAAGGATTTTTTTCTTCCTGTTTTCTTTAGTAATCTTAAAACTAGATTTTTAAGATTTGTTCCTTAGAATACAAGAATTATGCATGTGGTATTTCAATGCTAGGACAATCATGTTGACTAGACTTAAAACAGCTCATGTGCTCAGTAGTCTTATCACCTTCTCAAATTGTGTTTGGCTGTCAGGATGAATATCATGTTTGACTCTTTAGTTTGTGATCTTGTGTTCAGAAAAGCTTCTTTTTTTTTGCTTTTACTCTTAATATGGCTAATTCTGCCTGTGTGTAGGTTTTTAATTTAAAGATGTTTTTTGAATTATAGTATTTTGTTTTGTTCTCCCTTGCAGGGATGTTAGCAAGTGTGTTTTAGGATCCCTGATTTCTTAAGCTCACTTGGTATTAAGAGCATCTTCATATTCCTTGCAACTTCTGCCTTCTTTCCCCCTCTCTACTACCTCCCTAGACTGATGTAATTTGCAGATTCTTCAAGAGGGTGTGTGATCACCAAAATTAATAAACTAAACAAAATCTGCTGCAGGTCAAGTTCTAGCTGGACCAACCCAAAATCATTTCTATTTCCTTTTTTTTTTTTTAATGCTGAACCATTGGTTTTCTGAAAGTGAGTTTTCCAGTAGTTACCCTTATCTAAACTAATTATTTCATATTTATACTCTCCAGGTTATGTCGGACAGTACATAAGCTGCACCTGCTTCTTCAATAGGACACTTGCCCAAGAGAGAACATTATGTTGTTATCAGGCTTCTTGACTATCAGTTATCTTTCTCCCCTCACTTAAATCCCTCCTCTTTTCCTCCAGCAGTATATCCAAATCTTTCTAAGCATCAGAATTACATTGTTTGTCTTGCTACTTTAGTAATTTTCCACTTCCCTACTATTATTATGAGATATATACCCTGTTTCACATTGCTCTGAGATCCCTGCCTTTTACTGGTGCTCAAAACAGATCAGTAATACCTTAGAAATCATTTAGACTAGTTCTTTTATATATCCTTGTGTACATTATTGTAAGTAGCTGGCTTAAGCTATGCATTAATTAATAGTTTTATGTCCTAATTCAAACATCAGTTTAGGGTTTTTTAAGGAAAGTTTATTTTGATTGTTGCTTTGCTAACTTTCTGGCCTCTTCCTTGTGAAGCCCTAAAATATTGGGGTCCCTCATTTTCTAGACCAGATTCTAAAATTGGCTGGCAATGGTATGTGCCACCACAATTTTAGTCATCTCTGCAGGCTTCGACAGCCTGGGTAAGATCCAGAATCAATGTGTGGGCTGTCCAAGCCAGCATGCTATTGAAAAGCTGCCATTAAGTAACTCACTCTTAATGAACTGGAGAGCAGTGCTGGTATTTCTCAGAATTTAAGAGATAATGCTTGTCCTTTGTTGTTGTATTGTGAGTGTGATTTGTAGCCCACCGCCCTCAGAGACACCTTGCAGAGCTCTACTGGACTAGCATTTCACTCAGGAAGGCTTGAAGGGAATAGCTAATTCTCTGTTGGTATTGCTCACCACCTACTTGTGTGTATGGTGTTTTTCTGCAGTTCCTATCTGGGCAAGACTAGGACTGACTTAAAGGTCTTCTTGCCTTAGTCAGAGCAGTATAATGGAGCACAGAGGAGGTTCTTGGCTTGCAAAGATATAAAGCACTGTACAAACGAATAGCTTTTATGACTATTTTTGTTGCACTATATCTGTCATTTGAGCAGACTTGCTGTAGCTTCAGGAACAAAGAGTGTTGCTAGGTATCTTATAAATGTACCAAGTAACACAGACCTTGGGACTGCCTTGCTGATAGCTCTCCCCCTGTTCCTGGCTGGAACCACTTAGTGAAGGACCGTGCTGGAAAATGTATCTTCAAATAACCATAATGCAGCTACACGTGCTGAGAGCTGAAGCCGTGGAGACCAGAGGTGATGCAGAAATCTGACTCTTTTTTCTAAATGATTGCTGTTTGACAAATTTCTTAGTGAATTACTGAACCAGCACTGAACATCCTTTGCTGGTGCTGCCATTACAGAGCTCTAACAGAACGCTCCAAAAAACAGTACTGTATCTGTTCCTTTATTTAGTTCTATGAAATACACTGTACTGGTAAATTCAAGCCATTAAAGAAGAATGGAAGACAAAGAGATGCAAATTCAGTCTGGTTTAGTGTTTTTTTCCATGTTGGTTTTGTGATAACTTCTCCTTGACACATGGGCTTCTGTTTGATCTGTCATGTCTGGGAAGGCATTTTAAGTGCAAAACAAGTAGAAAATAATTCCAAATGGCTGGAGGACTGACAATGTCGTTCTGCATGAGTTTTACATTAGTTTGCCTGTATAATTGGAAAACAAGTTTAAGTATATTTGCTAAAATTAATAATTGCTAAACCTAAATCATCAGAATTCTGTTTCTGATCTTAGGAAAAAGTTGCACTTTTCAGTGAAGGTTAGTTTTTATTTTCTATATGTTTTATTTCCCCATTATTAATGGAATTAATCTCACTTATGAACAGCTGTTGAAATAATGAAGTGTGCTACTGAAATTGTAGTTGTAGTTATTTTGTTTCCTTGAAAGTCCCAAGCTGATTTAAAATTAAAACCCAAAACTGAAAGCCGCTGGAGGATGAAGTAGGCAGCTTACACAATAGAAATTGCAAATGGGAAAAAAAAATCTTGAGCTTGGCATACATGTTAATTTACTGAATTCTGTCAAACTGATGTCCTTTTGGAAGGGGTGGTCCATACTTTCCCCATCTGCTGTTTTGATGGTTGTTTCAGTGGTTTCACCTGGGAATAGTGGGTGGATGGGTGCATGAAGCGTGAACTGCAGTGCACAGCACTTGAACTGTATTGCCTTGTTAAAGATAGAAGGCATCTTTTAGATGTTTTTCTTAGTTCAGGTAATCAAATATTTCATGATGGCTTGTGTTGCAGTACAAGTTCTGATGCATTTGGAATAACTGTCCTGTAGTTAACTTTTGAAGAGATTGTGTTGAGATTTGATTTTGGAGATGTTTTACTACCTGAATTTTATTATTTTCTAAATGACTCTGCCTCATGAATGGAGGTAATGTATTTTGCATTGGCTGCCTACAGCCGTGTTCCTTGCTGAGCCAAAGGCAGAGTTGCTTATCAGTGAGTCTTTAATTTTCTGATGTTTGTAGCTTAGTGTTACAAGTCAAGTCTGCACAGGCTGGTGGTTTGTCTTAACTGCCGTTCTGGAAATGTTAGCTTCAATATCTTGACTCATCAGTCAGCTTTGGGATTTACAGTGTGGTAAGCTTAGTCTGCAGTTTAGATGAATAGCTCTAGCAGTCCCCATCACCTGGAAGCTAGAGAGGGGCTGTTGTACTTTGAAGGAGCTGTCCCAGTTCAAGCTTTTGTTGTCAAAGATTTTTAGCTTGGACAGATTTTACTCATGTTAGGTTTACTGTTCTGGTAGCTAAGTGTGGTGAAGGACCTTTGCTGTGCCCCACTCCCAGTTTATAATACTGGTGAGACTTGGCAGGGTCTGATGAGGCACCGGAGCTTTCCCAGTGCCGAGCGCGTTCCCGCACTGCTTCCCTGTGCAGCAGCAGCAGCAGGCTCCTCGTGCTGTGGCTCTGCAGAACAGGAGTGCAGGGACAATCTGTTCAGTGCTGACAGTACTGCCTGTACTGGCATCCAGAGCAGAGGGAGGAGGCAGCTGGGATTCACATCCCAGTGGGCTGAAGAACGGAAGGGAAGGAGAAGATGCTGGGCTGGGACACAGAGGGCAGGCTCTCGGAGGAGAGGAACAAAGACTGTAAAAGTCAGAGACTGTTTAAGAGAAAAAGGGGCTGTACAGGGAGCAGGACAAGTAGAGATGAGAGGAGTTGATTTATAAGCAGCAATAAATAACAGAAGGAGGTTCTGAGGATAGGAAAAATGCAAATAATTGCTTGTTTGGGTTAAAAAAAGCCCTGGATGGCCTGGATCATTCTTCTAGAAGAGTATTTGTGGTAGGTGCTCTCAGTGGAAGGTTCTCATTTTCAGGATTATCATTCTCTAACTTGTTAACTATTTAGGACTTGAATTTGTTAACTCTGAACAAGAGTATTTTATCTGTATATTTTGTTTAATTTTGTTTGTTTTACTAGCTGCTGCTTCTTTGAAGAGAGATTACCTGTGTCCTTCTTCAAATGCCTGTGGTATTTTCAAGTGGAACCATTTTTCTGTAAGTGGATGTCTTTTCTATGAACATAAAATTCAAACCATAAATTAGTGGAATGCATTAATAGGAATGTGTGTGTGAAGAGAAGTCTGGAATGTTTAAAAACTGGATGCTTTTTGTACATAGTATGGTTTTCATGATTCATAATTGAGAATAATGATCGATGCTCAAGGGAAGCTACGTTTTTTGTTTTTTTTTTCCCCCCCTCTGGTCATTTGAAATGAATAGTATACTTCTATTATAAGCTTAGACAGTGATGATAAAAGCAGTACTTGTCTCTGTCAGCATTTGTGAAAAACAAGTCTCTGGAGATTTCTGAATGTTTTATTTAATGATGAGAGTAGTAAATCTGTCCTGTGTAGTGTCTGGATGAGCTGTCTTGTATCAAAACATTATTAATTGATTTTTATACTTTACAGCTGTGTTATGGGAATAAGTACTGGAATGAAAGCCAAAAACTCCACTCTGGATTTTAAGAAGCATACTGGAAAAGAGTTAAGGGATTGATTTAGTGTTCTGGTTTAGAAATGTTGAGGAGGAGGAAAAAGGAGGGACTTTAGCTGCCTATTAACTTTGCCAGCAGTCTCAAACTAGTTAGATTATCACAGGGGTATGGTTGTATTACTGTGCAAGTATCTTGGTTTATAAAGATAGGCATCCAGTGACGCCTTTATTTTCACTTAAATCTGTTATTAACATTGAATTGTGGAGGTAGGGATTTACAGGGATTGCTCAACTGTGAATTTGTTTTTTCAGATATGAATATGGTGAAGGCCAGTTGCCAGCTTTTCTAGAAATAGGGATTTTTACATTCTAGACACATTCTATACATTTACCAATTCCTTAAACATTGTGTTTTGTCTTTATTTTGAAACTCATAGTATTATGTCAGATGGTACAGTGTGGATAAAGGACTATGTATGTCATGAGGCTTGCTTTAGTTCAAGTATGAGATATTGTGAGTGTTAATTTAGAAACACATTTTCAGGGAAATAAGCTACTTCACAAATAGCTATGCAACAAGAATTTGGGGGTAAGTTGACCCTTATGTGTATTTTCCCTTCACAAGGGGGCATTCCTTTGAAGGTTCTAAAGCAGGTTAATTTCAGTTTAGTTGAGCCGTGTGTTTTCCATATGCCTGTGTTATATTTGCCTTCTCTCCTCCTACTTGGAAAGCGTACGTGCATTCTTGAAGTCTTTAGGATATAGTAAAGTTTGTTCTACTGGTTTGGGAGCTGAGTGTGTCTGTAATGTGAGGAGATGACTGTAGGCCAGAAATAGAGAAGGTGGGGATGGAGATGGGAGGGTTCAGCCTCCCTGAGCTGGCAATGGTCATCTGCCAGCTGGGCTGAAGCTGTAATGTTAAACTGCAGCTTATGGGCTCAGAGTGAGCCCCCAGCACAAGTTCTGTGGCCTCAGAGATGTCAGTGTCTGTTTTGTCCCTCACCAGACTGGATAGATTAGATGGCTTGAGAGTAGAGACACGTACAGAGTGCTCTTTGCAGTACAGAAACATATGGAGATCCAGGTGAAGTCAGCTGTTCATTCCCCTGCTGCAAAATAATGCTAAAATCCTGTGGTGCAGCACATATTAGGGGACTATTCAGATGAAGTATTGAATTCCCTGGACTTGTGGCTATTAAAAGTGAGAGCTGTGTCTAGTACCATAATCATTTCCTTTTGCATGCACATGTTGTGATGTATGTATCTCCTGTTTCCCCAGTTTCTATATGCTCAGGAGGACCCTTCCTGCTAGAACCCCTCTGTGGTCTCTTGAAAATGGTAGTGTTTATCTGAAAAAACAGCAGTTCCTTTCTGAGGGGGATGGGCCTGCTGGGGACATGCAGCATGCACTGGAGAAGGGTTTTTTCCCTTTTCATCTTTTCAGATTCTAGCTTGCTTCTTTCTGAAAGCCAGAAAAGCCACACTGAGACAAGGGGAGCAGCAGACAAGGAGGGCTGAAGTCTGGAAGGAGTCTGGAGTTGGGTTAGACACAAGGATTGCTTCAGCCGGCATTACAGGGATTGGGGTGGGGGAGAAAAATGGGGTGCAGAGGGCTCTTGGCCTGTTAAATTGGGAGGGATTATGGGGCTGGGGATCACAAACCAGCAACAACCCTACATCCACTGTGCTGTGCTGGGGAAGACAGGCCTGGATGGGAAGGTGTTGGGAACTGCAGTGGCAATGGACTGAAACATCTGTGGTTGTGTACTGCTCATGTTCTTACCTTTCAGCATTGACTTCTGCCCAGTTGTGTTCTGGTACATGGCACTAATCTTTGAAAGAATTGTGTGAATGAGTCTTTCTTATAAGGCCTAGTGGATGTTGTTTCTACTAAGTTTCATGCAGAAAGAGTGAAGCAATGTTTGTCTTGTGCCAAAAGTGGGGCCTAGTCTGCTAATAGAAAGGATTTCCATCTACTATAATGTAACTGTATAGAAAAAGAAACTGAAGAGTTTGTGGAGCACCTATAGTTACAAACTGCATCTACATGGCATCTCTAAAAATTAGAATCATTTGCATACTACTTGAAACAGTAGAAATGGATTATCTATACTAATAATGCTTGGAGAGGGAATTGTCCTGTGGTTATGGAAGAACATGTAAGAAATTCATACTCATATCTGTGGTAATATAAAAAGGCCAGCTCTAACTTGTATTGCTTTCTAGAGAATTCAAGTTTTAAAATTCTCATCAGGCTTTTATTGGTATATAGAATGAATGACAGATACATAAATGCAAATACAGATTGCATAAACCTTCAGTGGTGAAACCTACAAAAAATAGAAGCACTCAACACAAATCCTTTGACCTTTTGTCCCATGTAAAGAAGAACCCACATGAGCCATAAAAGACAAAAAAAGTTGAAGCCTTAATCATTTGCTTAGTTGCTTATATTTTTATAAAGAGTCTTCACAGTATTTCTGTTGTCTGGTTTTCAGGTGTACAACTCTAGGGAATAATTTATGTGAAGGATTTTGGACAGGAGATGATTTTACAGAAGATTTTTTTTGAAACTGCATTCAACAAAAACTGCGAGCTTTTTATTATTCCACCTTCTTTATATAAACTTGTACCAAAGCTATTTTGTTTTCCCAGTTACAATTCTTACCATCAGTTTAATCCAATCATCCACTTACAGTTATTTTTTTAAAAAATGCAGGAATTTGAAGGTATTTTTGTAACAAATAATATATAAATATTAATCTGAAACAACAGCCAGTAAAAATTGCTGCTATAAGGTTTAATTTGATAAGATTATTTTCCCAATCAGCCTCCTATTAAGTTTTGAAACTTTTCAGTTGTGATCCTTAATTTTAAGTACTTAGAGCTGTGTTTTAACACTTGGAGAGGTTGAATATGGTAGGTTTATTATGAACACTCAAAGCAGAAGTCTGTAAGAACATTTGCACCTCATGTGCCTCCTTGATGCTTAGCAGCAGCATTTTAAAATGTTAAAGAAAGCAACTCCATCATTGTATTATGACAGTCAGGTTTGTAGTCAGATTTGAAGTAGGTATAACCAAATATTCCTGTTCTAAGGATATTTTCATATATTATCACTGTAAAATAATTTCTTATTTATGAAGGACTACTGACTGTCAGTATCTTTCAGATGCCTGTCAACGTATCACCATAGCTCTTTTCATGTGTACACGTTAAAAATTACCATATCCATAGGGAAAATATTTTAATTGGAGAGCTTCTTTTAAATTTTTTATGAGTGAAAATGTAGCCATAAAAGGCTTTATCCTTTAAAATTGCAAATGCAGTAAGATGTAGGCTAAATTCACCTGAGCAATATTTATATTTTAACTGTGATATAACACATATGTAAAATTTACCCTTTGAGTCTAGTGCAAATTTCAGACACAATAGGAGTTTTCAAAAGCAAGTTGACACAACTTGTGTTGGTGTGTGTTTTAACTGAGAATGCATTTGGTCTGTTCAAGAGAAGAACCTCTGAAAGCCTTAAAAAAAACCCCAAAACAAACCAACAGAAGAAACAAGTCAATCCCATTAACATACAATGATCTGTGTACTAAATGGAAGGGTAATATAAATGAGGGTGATGTTGCTTTTTATTTGTTTGTTATTGTCATATGGATTTTTGCTTTGATTTTATTTTTAAGTCTTAACCATTGCCTGAAAGAGCATGCTGCTTACTTCTTGTTTTTCTCCCTTTTGCAGATGTTTATTTTCCTTGATTACATCTAGAGGGCTTCCTTGTGCCCTAGGTAACTTAAGAACTATGGTAGACAGTGTCAGTTTGAAAACATTTTTATGGGGGAGAATGTAGTCTGCTATCAGAAAGGTGCTTGGCTTCAAAGGGAAGTCTGTGATGGCTGCAGGGCTTTTTGTTTTCTTATAACTGCATTGAACTCTTGAAATCTGCAATCACAGCTTTTACATTTTCACAATAGTTCCCTCTTTATGAATTTCAGTAAAATTTTCTAGTTTGGATGCATAAAGAGTGTTTACTTTGTTTTAAAGCTCACTTGGAATTCTTTCCCTAATTTCAGAAATATGGCATTGTTAGGCACATTTTTCTAATATCATTAAATAATTCAGTTTAATGCAGGTATATTTAGATCAATACAGAAATCTGTAAGCAACCAGTTGGTTTGAAATAAGTATTGTCTTCAGCTTGCATAGATGCAGTGCTGTGTCCTTGTTGTGAAATGTCAAATCATAAATCCAATGTAGAAAATGCTTAAGAATATCTAGTGTCTTTTTTTCCTACAATTTAGAAAATGAGATCAGTCCTGAAGTAAAAATATTCCTGGTAAATAACAAGATAAATTGAAAAGTGTCTTAATCTTACGTAAGGGTATTCATGTGTGGGGATGACAGTGGTTTTAAACTAAGTCAGTACAGCATGATTTCATATATGCAATTGCTGTCATTTGTGTGTATTGAACTCACTTCCCCAAGGTACTTTGAGATATTTCAATTTGTTTTTTCTATGTCAATTTTTCCCTGTTTAAGAGTATCTTTGAATATTTTTCTGTTAATGAAACCAATTAATGGGTTGCAGCCAAATGTTATTATCTTTGTTCTATTCCTCCTCCTCCATGTGCACATCACACGTGCACAAAGGCATTGCTTAGCTTCATACAGTAGAATGGATTTTTGTTACAGCTGGGCTGTTTTAACTTGCATGTGCAGTAGGAAAGTTATTCTTGAATGGTAAATGATTCTGTGCATGATACTTTTTAACTGGCACCCTGATGAGTTGCCACTTTCAACACAGACTGTAGCTTTCCTTAGTGTGTCAGGTAACCAGATGATGGGGAGGCTGACTTAAATCAGTCACATCTAGTTTTTCATGAGTTCAGAGTACACTCTAGAGTGACAGTCATACTAAAGTTAAGCATTTGACAGCTTACTAGTTGTATTAGAAATATGTTTTAAAAGAGAATGAATTGCTTTATTGGGAGAATAATGGTTGGTAGAATAAAGGAATGTTGTACTGGACTGAAAAGGAAAATGGCAGAGGGAGAGGAAAGTAACTTTCAGTATTGCATTTCAGGCTCTATTAATATATAGTCTAAAAACCATAGATCTATAAATAATTTCCAAAATTGTGGTAAAATTTACTTTTTCTTAAGAAGGGCAGATAAGTGGGGTTAAACTCTATGAAAGGCTTGAGCCCACCTTCCCCTCTGAAGTGCAGAAATTTTTATGAACTAACAAATGCAAAAAGTTCTGAGCACTTTTGTGATGCAGTTTAATGATGTTCATGTTCTGTTTCCAGAGGGTAGATGTTATGAGTATGAAAGGGGCTTTCCTTTCTCCATCTTGGAAATCTGCAACTTAAGAATGTGTTTGAGACTTAAGCTATCCTTTTTAGAAATTTTCTGGTTTTTTTCATTCTTCATGTACAAGAAATCAGCACTCTGTCTTGTTAATTTAAAGACAGTTAAGATTAATGTAAAATGCTTGAAGTACAGATTTGCTGTGGAGGCATGGATTGGGAGGAGGCCTCTCATTTTGACTAGTTGCTGTTAGCAGATTAATCCTGCTTTCGAGCTAGGCTGAGGAACATTCCTCTTGTGTTCAGAGAGAATTCCCCAGTAACCAGCTTCCTTGTTCCTTTGGCCTCCAACAGGTGACTCAATTTAATAATGTGTATTAGCTCATTCCCTGTCACAGTTTATACAAGGAAAGGGAAATTTTCATGTATATTGCTTAAATAGTATTATTTCCTGGCAACATAATAAGCTTGATCATGCACATTTTCAGAATGTAGGTTCATCAGAAGTTCCCATGACTCATGAACATAGAACTTTCATCCGGTTAATTTTTTTCCAACAGACTATTAAAAAACCCCAAAAAACCATACAGGTGTATACCACTGGAAGTTCACTTTTTTACCACTTAAGCTTGAAAGATATCTGTAGAAGGAGGGACATTACTCACTTAAGGAAGTGTACTTACTTTCATGTTACTCCTGCCTTATTGGTCTGTATCATCTCACTCACATCCTCTTCTTGTGCAGATTAATTATTTCAAGCTGTCTTCTCCATCTGTTACCAGATTGGGGAATGCAGCTTTCCACAGTTCACGTGTGTGTTTTTAACCCCCCACTTAAACATATAGGCAAGAAAAATATAGGCAAAAAACCCCCTAACCCTTCTAAGGTTTTTTATTTCCTTTGTCTCCGTTGTTTCGTTTCTTTTCCTGGTGTGTGCAGTGATCTTATCAGAAAGTTATACTGAAAATGAACTCTTAACTTTCATGTGAACATGCTGACTTCTTTCAATTCCACAAATTTCATTGTACAGCTGGAATATCTGTGCTTCACTAGTTTAACATGAAGAAGGACTCATTGTCTTGATCTCTGTGTTAAGTCATATTTGCATCTGATGGCGTTTGTGGAAGCCAGTTTTTCTTAGTACAGAGACCATGGAAAATACATTGTATGAAATCTTCAAGGATATTTTTTTCAGTGAGTGTCATATACCAGATGGCTTTGAGACCTATTTAGCTATGTGTTTTTGTTAATCTTGCTTTGCTGCTTCAGACCTCAAAACTTAATTTCCCCACCTGCTGATAAATATAGGGTCATAGGAATTGCCATATTGGGTCAGGCCATCTGTTCTTTAATTAGAAGTAGTAACAGATGCTTGGGATGATGATGCAAAAAAAAAATAATCTAGGATAGGCAGTTATGACAGTAATATACTCTGGGGTGTATCTCAGACCCTGTTAGTTTGACTTATGTCAAAAGATTCGAAGACTTTGTTACCGATTCTAGCTCTTTGTTATTCAAATATTTTTTTGTTACGATGTAATTTTATCTTCTGTTCTTCCTTTTAGTTCTGCTAAACTTTTGGCTTGCAGTCCCATATCCCTTAGCAGTACGCTCCCTAGGTAGCGGTAAGAACAGGCAGCCCTTTTTGTTGGTGGTAAACTTGTCAGCTTTCATTTGGCTGAACATAATCTCTTCTTCTTATGGTATTCTGGGGAAGAAATTCTCTGCCTTTGTGTGCTGTTTTCTATCTTGGCAGGGCAGGGAAAATCTTATTCTTTTTGATTTTTCCCCTTCATATTGATATTTCCATGCTGCTTGTTATTCTTGGGATGCCTCTCTGTAAGGCTTTTAACTAAACAACAGTAACTGGATGATTCCAATTTCTCATCGTGTTTCTACTGAGAAAACAATGTTCTATGCCTTTGAAAATGTATAAGTCTTAGGAAATACCTTCAGAATTTTAGCTTTAAATTGAGTTGTAATGGTGAAGATGACTTTGCAAGGGAAATGTTGGCTAAACCCAAAACATTACTGCAGGCAATTATGTGGCTGGAGCAGAGCACCTTTTGGGGGGCTCAGAGGATGTCTGTACTTCCCTGGGTAGTCCTACATTCAAAATGAGAAGCAGCACTTTCCCTTTTTCTTACAGCAACTAGAGTAGTACTTAAAAGATTCTCAAACTGGGTGGTCAAATGTTGGGTTTTGGTAGTAGCAGCAGCTGCCTTATCTAAACAGCAATTCCCAAGCTAGGGGTTGTGGCAGGTATAGCTGGGCATGGAAAACAATTAGAAACCTGTTGGGTTTTTTTTGGTATCTTGTGCTGATGAAGAGCACTTGGTATAGAAACCAGCTGATGTAGATCAAGATTAAAAGTACCTCTGCAAAAGGGGCTATAATTCACTTCATTCTTACCAGTTTTGTAGGAGGAGGCTTACTTCTAAGTGGAATATTGCTTGGGTATTGCCAGCCTCCTTAAATTGCTTACAGTATTCTGCACAGGTGGTTAGAAAACTCATGAAACCTCAAGGTGAGTGCACCTTAGTAGTGAAGAAGTGGATAGGATTTGGGTGAGTGGCTGAGAAGACAAGCAGGAAATTTAATGGTGGGGAGAGTCAGCTTCTTGTGAGATACATTAGTGAGGAGAAATGAAATGTTGAACCCTATCCTAGCAAGGGAATGCAGTTGTTTTTCTAACCTGCTTCTAAGCATTAGAGCCAGCCGTCTTTGTTGTGCTGTGTTCACGTTTCCAAGGAGATGTGAGATATTTTTATGAAACTGAGAAATTGAGAAATCATGGGAAGAGGAATTTTAAATGCATGTCAAACCTGAAAATACAGTGTCAGGAAGAACCTGTGTAATAGGCAATATTTTAAGGATAAAATTGAAATGCCATATGACTGAAATTGTCTTTTTCACCAATGGTGATGACTTTAGTGTTTAACTGAGAGCTATTTTAGGATGATAAACAACATTCCTTTCATTTTTAACTGCTTGGAGGGGAGACCAAGTGCCTTGCAGTGCTGTTTATTCCAAAGTCTGCAAGAATTCTTTACTCAGGATCAGAAACCCTTAAATGTTACTGAGAATTTGTTTGTTTAAAATATCTGCATATCTATTTCTTGAGCTAGTTATTTGAATTGAGAGAGTTCAATTAATAGATTTTGCATGTTGAGCAACTCAGGAATGTTCTATGCTTAGAATGCTGACAGCAATACAAAATTATATGAAATGCACAGGTTAAGTTTGTGAAGAAATTGGGGATCTTCAGTTGATAACAGCATGTGTGTTGTATATGATTGTTTTGCCTGTAAAAGGTACTCACATTCAGACTTAGGCTTAGAAGTTCTTGATAGTTGCAGGGAGTACCTTGAAGCTTCTGGATGAGTGGGCTAATTTTGATAATTGTGAAGGCATGCCTGTGTTTTGTGCAAGACCTCATGATTTAGTAATCAAGAGATGGACATCTGTATTGGTGGTGGCATCACAGCATTTGTTAGAAGATGTTTTAGTGCAGCATTGTCAAAATTGGATAAATGGGATTGCAGCAGATTTAAAATCAAAGGTGAGACTGATTATCATTTGTGCTTATTGCAAATTACCTACTTGCTGCTGTATGGCTTGTTTGAACTTAAGATTTATTCTAGTCATACATTACTGTAGATTTGCTGTGATTCTGGCTGATTTTCTATTTCTTCTGTTTATTTTAACCCTCTTGTTATTTCACTTTTATGCCCATGCTGTCACTAAATGTGCTGATCTGTTGTAGTTACAGTGCTGTTTGTGCACCTCTGGTGTGGTGGGCAGATTGAGTGGGGCAGGTAGGGCATGTAACAGGACTTCAGGGGGAATTTCACTATGAATCTCTGAAAATTCAGAAGAAGGATAAGCAGAAACTAAAAATACTACATGTGGATGAGAATCTGAGGTGGAAGCCTTGAGGGGGACTGTAGTTCAGACTAGGTAATATTGAGGAAGGAATCAATATAAAGAACATAAGTAAAAAACATTGGCTCCAACTTCAGATAACTGATGTTGTGAATCAATCAACAATGAACTCTGTGTCTATTGAAAATCAATCATTCTCACAACTACTCATTTAGGGGAGCCAGCAACCCATAGCACTGGATCCCCAGCTGTGGTAGTATTTTTTCCATAGGTCAAGGAGGATTTTCTCTACAAGCAGACAATAATGGGACTTGTAAAGATGTATGGAACACCTGATTTATTAAAAAAAAAAGCTCAACAAAGTATGAATTTTTTAGAATTTCACTAGGAAAAAACCCAAAACAACAGACCCCAAAATGTAAAGCACTGTCTTGAACTTTTTGGTAGAAGAGTCCTTCCTTTTTATATGTTTAATATATTTTCTAAAATGCTTTTAGTTGTCATATCTCTTTATGATGGTTTCCTGCTGATTTTTACTTTTAAGACAGGTTTTGTTTTACTGAATATTCTAGGAAGGAGTCACCTGCATTTACTTAATAACATGTCAAACCTTAATTTCATCCTGTCACCAATGAAGAGATTTGAACATTGATGTAAACAAGCAAGTGTGCTGCAAACATTGTGTTAATGAAAATATTTGTAATAAGTTTGAAAATACTGTTGTTATTGAGCAATTACAGAACACAATGAATTGCAGAAGTTTTGAACAGTACAAAACTGTTAAGGTATTTTTATTGCAGCAGAAAAACAGATGTCTTTATAAGCCATCACCAATTGTGATAAAAGATTTCTTTATAAGATATCACTGGTTTTTAGTTAAACATGCTGATTTCTTAAAGTAGCAGGCCTCTGAGCTGCTCTGGTGATTTGAGTTCTGTCTTTGCTTGAATAACATTTTCTTGAGATCAAGATAAGAGAAAAAAAGCGTAATTTCAAAAAGGGGCTGAAAATGCAAAAGCTTTGGGTTACTATAACAGACATTACTGAAGGTTGCATTACCTGGTGTATAGGAGCAGTTAAGTTGTTTCTCATTAATGGCTTCAGACTTAGAGGCTGGGTTTAGATGATGTATTGGGGGAGATCCTGTTCTTGAGGGTAGTGAGGCATTGGGGCAGGTTGCTCAGACATGTTGTGGGTGTTCCATTCTGGGAGGTGTTCAAGGCTGGGTTGGATGGGGCTCTGAGCAAACTGGTCATGTGGAAGGTGTCTTTACCCAGTGGTGTTGGACTAGGCCATCTTTAAGGTCCCTTCCAACCCAGACTATTCAATGACTTGGCTCTATAAGTGTGGAAAAGGTGAAAGTGTGAAGGGTAAATTAAATAAGGGTCAACTAGTAAGAGGAATATTTTTTCTGTTGGCATGAGTGCAGAGAGAGCTTCAGTGAGCCCTTCAAGTTAGGGAGATATATATATATATATATATATATATATATATATATATATATATATATATATATATATATTTTTTTTTTTTTTTTTTTTTTTTTTGCCATGAAATCTTAAGCTAAAGAGGAATTTCAAAATGAAAATAAAATTGTTATCTACCAAGAGAGATTCATTAGCTACTATTCAGTGCTGAAAACTGAGCAAAATTCTTGTGGCCAGCTAAATCAATGTGAATGTGTTAGATCTTTATATTTTTTTCCTTGCATGCATAACAAAACACATTTAAATAATTTTGATTTAGGCATGATTGTAGTTGGTTAATGTCCACTTCTATTTGAAACTTTTCTGAAAGAAAATTAATGCTTTTCTGAGAATCAGTTTTATTTTAAGGAACAGTCAACAATTTTTCACATGGATGAGTTCTGTCTCTTTAGTTATCTCTTATACAAAACTGACACCAAGTTTCATTAAAGGCATGGTTTGCTGCTGTGAACATTTAACTTGTTAAATCTTGTGCAGACAGCTCTTCCTATATGTAGTTCTTTAATAATTTTATCCTTGAGGATGCTGCATAGGGAATCTTAAAATTGCACACATCTTGGCTAAGGGAAGGTCTTGATTGTGGTGTGTATTTTGTTGTCATGTCAGAAGAATTAGTGGCTATGGTAGCTATCATAGTCAAAATTGTAGAGGTCTGGCCTCTACATTTTGCCACAGCAAAAATGCTGTGCTCCCCTCAAAGGGTATGTATCAAGCAAATCTTCTGCCTTTTTTTCTCCTGTGTGAGGGAGATTTCTATTCTTGCCTGCATGTAAGTGTCGTATGGCTAAATGAAATTTGGTACTCTGAATAATCATTGCTACTTGTGTAGTAACACATCAGCACCCTTGAAATGGGCCTGCACCTTCTGAGCTGCTGTCTCCTGTCTTGGTGAGTTTGCAGGCACAGGCTCACCTGCCCTCTGGTGTCAGAGCTGCAAGCAGGGAATGCAGTAGCATTCCCAGGTGTTTAATCTGAGATTGGGAAGGTGTTTATGCACTCCCCAGCAAAATAGGGGAGAAAGGAGATGTCTCTGTAAATGGTATGTTTAACATGCACAGCAGCTTGACAGTATAGGCCTAATGCTTTTCCTTTCTCTTTTGTAAAAAACTGTTTGCCTTTGCATAAGATCTGTTCTCATCTGAGAGAAGAGGGAAGGCAGCGTTCTTTCCAACTAATTGTTTTATCCTTTACATGGGGACTTTGTTTCACATCCAGGAGCATTTCAGAGCCACACTGATGCACTTCTCACCTCCAGCACTGTCATCTTCTCTGAAATGCTGCCTGTGGATACATACATTCATACAATTCTCTGTAAAAAAAAAAAAAAAAAAACCTGCTAAGATAATTGGTTCCAACTCAACCTAATATTGCCAAGCTCATAAGTAAGCCACATTCCTAAATGGTTCATCTGCACACCTTTTAAATACCTCCATGGATGGTGACTCCACCACTTCCCTGGGCAGCCTATTCCAATGCTTCTATCCTTTCAGGGATAGTGTTTTTCCTTATATCCAGTCTAAGCAACTGGTACAACTTGATGCCACTTCCTCTTGTCCTGTTGCTTATTACTGTGGAAAAGAGACCAGCCCTGCACAAGCCCCCACTTTGCTACGACCTCCTTTGGGAGGTAGTTTTAGGTATTAAAGGAAATGCAGTGATGTGAGTCAATTCTATTAAAAATACCAGTGAAAAAACAAGAAAAAGTAATAGGACAGAGTCTTCTAGTGGTCTTGAATTTAGCCCTGTGGGGACACAGCACCTACTGTGCTGCTTTTGTCCTTGAGACTTTCTGTTACTGTGCAATGAAGAAACTGCCTTTATGGCACTCCATGTATAAGGTTACCTGTGCTGTTTGCATTATTCAGTTTGTAAAATGAGTGGATGTCTTTGGTGCTAATTAAACATCATCCTCCCAGGAACCAATTAACTGTAAGTAGAAACAGCAGAAGCATGATATGGTGTTGCATCCCAGGGAGGATGAAACATTTCCCTACCCAATGCTTCTTCCTTAGCTAGTAAGTCATATTCATTTTATCAGTGGCATTTACATGTGAGAGCTCCAAGCAGAAACCTCAGGGCATTGTAGTGCTTAATGTATAATAAATACTATTTGCTTTTTTTAATGGCAAAATGAAAATGCTTTTTAAGTTTTTATCAAGAATCCTTGTAAACATTTTATGGAAATTTTAAACTAATCTTTCAGGCTGCAGCTGAAAGCTGTTGACCAATTTCTTAATGGAATGGTTCTAAGAAGGAAACAAAGAGTTTTCTAGTAGTGCAAACTCTTGGCAGTTTGAGGAATTAAGTTAGTGATGCCAAATCCAAAAGGTGATTATATACACATCAAGGCTGAGGCATATTGATGGGTCTCAAAACCTTGTATTTGTGCACTGGTTCCAGGAGTCTGTTTCCTATTAAGTTAATCAGATGCTTACAGCCTTTTTACAGCTGTTTGACCTGCAAAGAGCTATTTGAACTGCACTGTGATATTTAAGAGGCATATCACATGTTGCTCTCATTAGTTCTCATCGTCACAACAAAATTGGGGAACTATTTGTTTCTTCCTTGAATTTTCAAAATAAATATTTCAATAAAATGTTGAATAAAAAGCTCTAAAAGCTATCCCTTGGCTATTTAACATTCACGAATATTCTTTTTGCCATCAGGCCTTCATTTAATATGGTATTTCTAATATGAATAGATAGTGGAGAAAACATGTTTCTTGATCTGCATCTATTTGTTTACCTGTACAGAAGTGTTAAAATCTATGTCTGTGTTTCATGGTTTTTTTCTTTTTTAAATGAAGGTGACAGTTGTTTGCCTGTGGGGAAATGGCATTCTCATTTTCTGCTTTTAGCTCAGAGCTGTGCTGCTATTATTACTTAGTGTTAGCCCTGCAGGTTGCACTGGTGACAGTGTGTTTGCAGAACTCTTCAGTGCAGCTTTAAAGAAACTGCTGGAGAGCATCACTCACGTTTGAGGTTTTTTTAGTTCCCCCTGCTGAAGATAGCACGTGCCTCAGGAGGGAGAGTTTGCAGCATTTGAAACAGTAGATTCTAGTGAACAAATTGCATTACTTCTGTGAAGTGAATAATCTGTCTAATGGATGGCACGTGTTATGTCACAGTGTTAAGGAAATCAATTCCAGCAGATGCGCAGCTGTCTCCAGCCTCCAGCTGCTGCCTCCCGTAAGCTTCACACCCAAGTGGCTTGGAAAGTATTTTTGTAACAGGAAAGGTGGATTTTGGGGTATTTTAGTCATTATGGACTAAAAAAAAGCATTTGATGATTTGTGCATTGTGTTGCTTTAGAAATTGTTTGGTCTGAGTCCATTTCTAAATTGGACAGTAATATTAGACTCCAACCAGAAGTAACAATAAAAAAGTTTTTTTTTTCTTTGCATTTAGTAGTGCATTTCTCTGACACATAGGATAATCTTTTATTAACATGGTCCTCTGTGTTCAGTAAAAACCCTAAAAAAGTTATCATTGTTTTCAGAGTTTTGTATGTACAGTTTCCCCATGGAGCTTAGATAATTCAAAAAAGTTTTCCGCAAAATATTTTTTTGCTTTCATTTGAAACAATTAAAGCTTCTTATTGACACTGAAGTTCTCTTGTGAAATAACATTTGGCTATTTTAATATCCATTTTAATATCTAATGAGCTCTTAGTTTGATACAGAGATGTTTCAAAACCGGTGTCCTGATTCTCTGTTACTGTCGTTCTCATTGATGGTTGAGGAGCAGTGCAGTAAATACTTTAATTCCTGAAGACATGTTCTTTAGTAATAAATTAAATGATGGCTTTGATGATAATACTGCATAGGCAATTCTTTGCAAGGAAATTCAGTGCAGTAGTACTGATGTTAGAATTTGGTCTTTTCATGCAGTTATTATGCAGTAAAATTCACAGCACAGTGGAAGAATGAAAAGTGACAGTTGCTTGTTACAATTTAAATAGCATAATAAAAAATTATGATCCATTCGATAACTTTTAATTGATCTTTTTATGCACAAATATAATCCTGACATACTGCCAAAATGAAGGTCTATATGAATGAAATTACTAAACTTTCTTGTTAATTGCATGGATTTATTTCTCAGACCCTTCTCCTTGAAGCAACACTTCTGTAGAAGGCTGAATTTTCAAGATGCTTACCATATCAGGGGGATTCTCTTTTTACTTAAGTGCTTACAGTAATTTTACAGTACTTCTAAGTATGTATTTATTAGGTTCTTAAATTGGCTTTGTGCAGTAGATTTTATATATGGTGAAATCTGCCACCTTTTCCTCTTTTCTTAATATATTATTCATTACTTTCTTTGAAGTCTTTGCCAGTACTGTACTGAATTTATTGTACAGTGGCTGCTATATGGTGATGTTGCTACTTCCTGGTGGAAATTTTCATTTAGTTGTCCAGTGGATTATGTAGGATATCTTTCTGCATGTAGATAATCTATCTAACAGCTGCAAGAATATATCTACATAGATATATCTGTGCAGAAGTAATTGTAGATATTATGTCTCTGATAGTTGCAAATAGGTTTTTTCTGAAGGTTCTCAAATTGACATCTTCAATTATTATATTTGCCACATTCCTAGTTTTTTCCCAGGAGTTGCAATAAGTGTCAGTATCTGGTGTGCAGGAAAATGGATGTGACAAGAATAATGTGTAGAGAATACTTTTTTAACTGCTATTACTGTGGCATGTTCCTTCAACAAACAAGAATTTGAAAGCATGTCTGCTCAGACTGCAAGTTATAGTCAACTAAAATGAGGTAGGAGAAGTTTTTGATGGTCTTGGTGAGAGATGGTGTTGGTATCCCAGCTTTTAATGCTGATGATGCATTCTCCAGAAGACTCTTTGTAATGAGCTGTCCATAAAATCTTTGCTTAAAGTATTGATGTGTTTGTCAGCCCACAAAGCTAGATGGGCATGCCAACATTTCTCACTTTGGGCTTTCAACTGGAGGAGTCTTAGTTTTAAACAGAGCAGTGTATTTCAAGTTTTGATTGCTTCACAGTTAACTCTCTTGATTTTATGATTTTGAGATGCAGATGCTGAAAATAACTGTAAGGCTTTCACCTCTATTTCTCTTCTGCTGTTCAAGTCACTTGTGGAACATTACAGCCACCCTGAATGTGTCTCAGTTTCCTATGGCCACTCTTCTTTGATACATATGGATTGTTTTGGTGTAGCTCATGTTGCATGGAAAAGTCTTGGATGGCAGCTACAGCCAGAGTGCAGAATGTCACGTTGGCACGGAACTAATGCTGTATCTGCTGAATAAATAGCCACCCAGCTCATTTATCATTCTCTGCTGTGTAATAACTATGTCAGTTATAATACAGGAAGTACTCCTGCTTAAATCTGCTGCTTTGGATACACTTCTGCCTGTTCTCTGTGTGTTATGGTGTCAATCCTATGTGCCCTTTACCATGGCTTTCTGCATTTCTCTCTAAAACTCTGCTTGTTTATGTTTTTTTGTGCTTTATCTCCTGCTACTGCTCAGGAATTTTGCACGATGCAGAGTTATGTACCCTGATACTTGCTCACTCTTTGAATGGATTCAGCTGCCCACTTGGGACATCAGCTGTCTGAGATGATCTGTGGTGACTTTTCTTAAAAGGATTGTGTTGTGCTATGCTTGTATCTATGCATGTTTTGAAAAATCAGTAAACTACTGTATGGTATACTGTGCTATATTTCAAGTGTTGGTCAAATAATTTTTGTTTTGTGCTCAAATTCTTTTTTAATAATAATTCTTGATGTAAACTGTTGGTAATTTGGCATCAGTTAAAGGAAACATTTGTGCTGATGGATTTAAAAGCGATTTCTATTCCTGCCTTGCTGTGCTAAACATTATTACTGCTCTGAAAATATGGATTGTCTTTTTTTTTGTTTGGTTTTTTTTTTACATTACCAATACTGTAGTTTTGTCTGTGTAACTGCTTATTGATAAGAGAGGATGTTAGTTTCAGAATCCTCGCACTGTATCAGATGAAAATATCTCCAAATCTACTGATGTGATGCAGGAATTCAGTGTGAGCTGGTTGACAGGTCTTTGCAATGAGCAGAAAGGTATAGAGAGAGCCACAACCTGAGTTTTCTAAACAGGGTTGTTACTACTCTTGATGTCCTAGGAAGACACCAATTATGAATATTTTTATATACCTCAAATCAGCCTTCTTTGTCCCACTCATACTTCAACGTCCTTTGAGTTGGTGGTTTGTTGAAGTTTCTGATTTTCATCTGGTATTCCCAGCACATAGGGGTCTCAGAAATTTCATGAGCACCCCTGCAGCTCCACTTTCCCTCCAGGCTGATGGGAGGTGTTTGCCCTGTCACCTCCTCTCCTCAGGACTCTATTGTTTGTATAGGAGGAACTGTCAACTTCTCTGATTCCTCACAGGATCAGAGTGTCATTGCACAGCCATGAAGCATCTAGCTCAGTTTCCTTTCCAGTCAGTCAGGTCTTCTATTAGAGCTGGATTAATGAAACTGGTTTTAATTAAGAAGAAGGATGACTTTTGAGTTTATGGGGGCTCATTGAATCTTCTTTTGTGGTTTGAAGAAGTGTCCTTTGCTTCAAATGAATCACAGGAATTTTAACCTTCTTTCAATCTCCCTGGAATTTCTCTCATCTCTTTGATATGCTTTAAGCATACTTGAATCCTACATTTCTGCCCTGGTGTAGAGAAGCCAGTTATGCAACTATTGCTTTATTAATACAGCTTTAGAAAAATCTGTTGTTTAATCTCCTTAAAGCTTGTGAGACATTAAGGTTCTTGGAAGCATATCTTTCTACGATCATCATAGGTAATACCCTTCCCGTATATCATGAATAGAAATTAAATGACATGCCTGAATAAGATGTGTCTGCCCCAGGAAATATGTTTTGTCATTTAGCAGACACTTCAGTCTCCATTTCAAAGATTTGGCTTGTCTTGGAGAAGACCTTCCTTATCTATTCTGCCAGCAAAGTAAATCAGCCTGGCTGTTTAATATGTGAGAATTAAAATAACATACTGGGATTTTTTCTGATCACTAGGGAAACCTCTAGAGTCAATAAAAATCGATGTGTTGTTCAATATTTTGCATTTTTAACAGTAGAACAAAACATATTTTGCCGATTTTTATTTGGTAAATTCAGTACTAGTATTTGACTAACAAGTGTGGCTGAACTTAAAGGCTTTTCCCAGCTTCTGCTACATTAGGCTATGGACAGTTCTCTTCATATTTGTATGAAGATATACTAGCAAATTAAAGAAATTCAGAGGTCGCCTGGGAATTGTTGATGAAATTTTTCTCAATCTAGTACAGGAATCCTTAGAACCTCTACTAAATATTTTTTTCCTTGACAAAAATTTGTTTATACCCTTGAGTGGTATACTCTGTTAATCATTTAATGATCTTTTTAGAGTTGTCTTGGTTTCTTGATCACTTAATAGGATAAAGTAAGATTCACTGAGGATAGCACTCAAGTAGGATTATCCCACTCCAGTGGTTTCAGGGAAGCTATATGGCCCAGTTCAGAGTTTAAATGGCTTAACTTTTTTTGCCAATGGTTTTTTGTATTAAGAAGTAGGTGATGATGATGGGTCTGTCCCATCATTTCTAGTGTTTACTGTAAATGTCTCCCTAAAGAAATAAACAGTTAAATAAAGAGCTGATGTTTGAAATGTGATTAAATGAAAAATTCAATCTCTTTCCCAGTGGTCAGAGAGGTATTAAAATGTTTGTGTGGAATCTAGAACATGTTGTCTGTAAGTGGACAGACAGGATTCTATATTCCATGATCCAGTGATGAGCAGAAACCATTTTGTTTCTTGGCATCATTTCTTGGTACACCGATTTCTGAGAGCTTTGAGAACCACCTTAGTTCTTTGGAAATAACTGCTTTGTAAGGTTGTGCCTTTGGGGATATTGGGTCTCTAGTAGAAATTTGAAAGTGTGTTAAAGTTATCAAGTAGCAGTTTGATAGAATGAGTGACATCCTTAGTAATTTGGGGGCTTTGCTTAATTTGCCTTATTTAGTTTCATGTGTGTAATTGCCTGAACCACCAAAATGGTATCAACAGTACCTTCCCTCCATCCTCACTTATTTGTAGTCTAGCTATGCTACCAAAAATACTCAAAATGCTACCTTTTAAAAGGTTCATAAGGTACTATCTGGCAGATCTAGAGGGGTATCCAGAACTCTGCCTAATTAATAGTTTTTGACAAAATTTGAGATAAATGTTATAAGTAGATATATGTCAATTGGGAAAATTGTCTGGCTTAAAAGCTGAGACAGTGTTTATAATCTTCTAAGCCCCAGAGGTAGAGAATGATTGATTGATGCTTTCTGTTCTTCAATTCTGGGTCCAATAGCACAACATCTTGGCCAAAAGGTTGAAAAACTGAAAAATATTTAGAAATGTATTAGTAAACCTTGCTCTCAGCACCTCACCTTAGTCACCCCTGAGTCATTTTTCCTAAATATCTCCTTGATAGATAATTAGCATCATAGAATGTAAATTGTGAGTGTGTTTGTGACCTCAGAGTTTTGCAAAATGGCTCCCAGAATTTATGCATTTTCCTCAGAATTGAGGTTGGGTGTTGTTTTGCCACGATGACACTGGGTTTGTTTTCACTGTGGTCTCCAAGAAGACAGGAAGAAAAGGAAACTATAGTAGTTTCTTCAGAAGCAGAAACAAATTCTCTTTGGTCATGTCACATTGTCATTAAGGGCTGCTTTCAAAGGCCTGAAGAATAAATGTTTCTAGAGAAAAAGCACTTTTAAAATTCTGAGAATTTTTCATGCTTATCATCAGCTGAGATGGAGCTCTCAAGTACATTGCTGATGTGAGTGAACTTTGATTTTTACTGCAATTTTCTGTATTATGTAAAGCAAGACTGTAGATGAGGCTTCTATTAATAGTTGTGTCTTACTGTCATGCTTCAAGGTTGTATTTGTTACTAGCATTTTTCTGAGCTACACTTGCTAAAGTATCTTTAAGGGTCACAATTATGGATGCTGTCTTTTTCAGTATTTAAATGTTGTACTTTATTTAGAGTGTGCAACATTAATATAATGTGTTTGGGAAGATGTTGACTGAAGCTGTATCTAAAGTGATGGGGCAGCATGAATTGCCTCATCTGCAGATATATTGTAAGCTTTCTAAAATCCTGTATAGATTTGAAGATTGTACATGCTGGGAATGCTTTTTCTTCCCCCTTCACTGATTTGTTATAAGTCTGTCAAGCACGTGCCAGGCACTGGGGTAAACGGTTAAAATTTAGACATCACAAGTGTTTTACTAAGCAAATATTTTCCTTTTCATTTTTAATGTGTAAATTTGGGAAAAAAAAAAAAGTCTTTGAACCTAGACTATATGTGCTTAAAAATTTGTCATCTGGAGGAAGCTGTTAGGGATGGGATCTAGGCAGATTTTTCCAGTAAAGCAATCCAAAGCTTCAAGAAATAGTTTGCATTTACACAAAAGGTCTCTCAAAAGTTGAAAAGTGCATCAGCAGATACAGTCTCTGTATTCTTGTTTCTTATTGTTCATACCATTAACCTGATTTCCCTTATGAAAGAAAATTGAGCAACTTTCTTCATATAGCCATGCAGATGTATTTACTAATAATTATCTAGTGAAAATTTTTCTGGTAGTTGCTTTAGAGATACTGAAATTTAACCAGAAGACATGTACTTCCAGAGAAGGTCCCACCAAACCCTCTGCAAAATATTGGCTAAAAGTCTGTAGTTGTCACGTAAAACCATAAATTCTTGTCCCCATCAGTGAATTAATAAATACATATAGTCAAATAAATCTCATTGACACTTTATTTTCAATAAAATTTTCTCAAATTTTGCAAAACATATTCTTTTTTTATATATTTCTAATTAGGTTTTTTTTGTTTTCATGGATATCAGTTAAATTGGGATATATTTACCAAAACTTTTGAGAGCTGGGACACAGAAGGTGGTAAGAGGTCTTGCTTGTCCCTTTTCATTTTCTGTAGAATCCTTCAAGACAATAGTTTTGTCCCCTTTTAGCTATTCTAGAGTTTTGACGTTTTTCCAGCTGTGGGGTCCAGAGAAACTGCACAAGGAGATTACTAGGGATAGCAAGCAAATCTCTTTTCTTTAAGGACAGACTTGAGAATTGAATGGTCTCAGGGAACAGTTGATTTGAGTTGATTTGGGCAACCATCCCCCTTATAGAAGATCCAGTTTTGCTTCAGCTTCCTGCTTCAGTATCTCCAATAGCATTTTTAAGTGGTTACCCACATTTTGGGGAGGAGTGGTAAGGGAAGGATGGAAGAGGGAAGGATGTGATGCTTGGAGCAATATTACATCACATTCGTTTGAATCTGCAATGGAGAGAAAAAAAGTGTCTTCAGAATATACAGAATTTGCAGTGAGATTCCCCCATTCTTGCTTCTTCATGGATATTTAGTTTCCATAACAACACAAGGTAATTGTTAAATGCATGCTGGGGGCTGGGTTTGATTTTTTTATTATTTTTTCTTTTCTTTTCCTAGTTATATTTGCAAGTGTATTACATGCAGAGTAAAACCATAGGAGCAATAGAGTAATTCTGTTAAGGGCTTTTGTTCTGAAACTAAAATATTAAACAGAAAAACATGGTGTGATATTTGGGAATGTCATATTGGTTTTATTACTTTGAAGGTAACTTGTGATGTAGTGTTTGTTAATGTGCAAATCTGGATCGAGGCTGAAGGAGGACATACAAAATATCAAGTCTATTGTCATCTTTTAAATAAGTCTTAAACCATTGAAGATGTTACTAGGGCTTACACAAATACAGCATTGTGATAAACTGCAGCCTGAATACTTACCTCAGTTGCAATTTGAATGCTTACCTGACTGCCTTCCAGCCAGTACTGAAAATTACTGGTCTGAAATATCTACCCAAAAAACTGTGATGGAATGGACTCTAAATTATTCTGGTTTCTGGTGCATACTGTCTGCTTTTTTTTTTTTAGTGTGTTAGGGTATAAACTGCAAATAATTGCCTTTAAGGACGGTGAGCATATTGTTGCTGCAGAGGAGCAGCGGTGTTGGTTGATATGCTGAACTCTGTGGCAGTGGCTGGTGCAGGTGAGGGGAGCACAGCTGCTTGCAGCACTAGAGCAGAGGAGCAGTGCACCGGGCTGTGCCGCTGCGAGATACATCTGCTCCTCCTTGTGGGACTTGCTGGTGGGCAGAGTGTTGCCTTGGCTTGACTTCAAACTTGCAGAAGGGACAGAGTGATTGAGAATCCAAGCCAAAAAGCTAAGTTATAAAAGAAAGCAAACGTTGAGCTTCAATTTCTGCTGTGTGCTGAAGCTGAGGAGCTGACATTTCAGCAGCAGAACGATGTCTTCATAGAGATGATGAGTACAGGCTGAGTCATGTAATTTTCAGCTTCAAATATTAAAATTAATCTGCTGTACATAAAGTTTTTCATTGCTGCCAGCTCACTCTGAAAACTTAGTTATCCAATATTTGCCAGTGTAATTGCAACCATTTTTTCTATCTTGTCTGTTTTTGTTTGGGTTTTTTCAAAGATAAATGTATGTAGGTTTTCCAGCAACTTGCAAGCAGTTTGCATCTAAACAGCACAATGTCACCCCTCTGCATTACTATGCTGGTCTTTTATGTACTTGAAGCTTTTTCTCATAGCAAGTTTGATTATCAAAGTCCAAATGTAGGTTTTGTCTTTGTAGGTCACTTACAGTCACTTAGAGGTTAAACAGCAATGTGTTGATGTTTTGTTTTCTCTTTTTTTTTTTTTTTTTTTTTTTTTTTTTTTTTTTTTTTTTTTCCTGGGATTTTAATTTTTAGTATTTCAAACAAATGGGCAGTAATATAAAGTAAAATTTTAGGGTATTTGGTCTTTGCCTGAAATAAGATATACCCGTGTCTTTACTGACTGGATAATCACTTTTGGAAGGGGGAAATCTGTTTCTTTGAGTTGTATTCCATGAGCTGTGATACCTGTTGATCTGCTGTTTCTGAAGTGGATTAGGTAGCATCATTGTACCAGTATCATCAGAGTCTGTTAGAGGAACAGCTAGGGCAGATGGGGAGCTGTGCAGAATACCTGTGAAAACCTGGGTGGCAGAGGGAAATAAGAGAAGTTAGTTCAATGATTTGAGATTCAGAATCTCCAGTGTAGGAATTTGCTTGTTGTGTTTCCATCATAGATTTTATGAACCAAAGAAATGGAAAAAAGATCTGGAGGAGCTTCTAGCAATAAGAATCAGTAACATGCAAGGTTGCTCTTAAATTCTTTTGTATCTCAGCATTTTGGTTTATTTCTTATTGCACTTACTAAAGTAGGTTCTTTTTTTCGTCTCTACTTATATGTCTTAAACTCCTGATGGTTACATGTAGTGGTGTTAAATGAATTTCTTGATACTGCCTTTGTGACTGAATGATGATTCTAAATTCTTCCTGGTAAGTCGCTGTCTGCATCTGCCTCCGGTACAGAGAGTTTTGTTTTGTCCTGGACCCAATCAGGACTTTTCTATTTAGCCAAAAGTGTCTCTGTTTTCCATAGCACCTCTTCCAAAGTCCACCTTTGTATCTATACCTCTCTTCTTTGTCATTTCCTCGGGTCGTTAACCACCTCTGTTTCTCGGCACTGTAGCCAAGGCTGTTGTGGCCATCCCTGCCCAAAACATCCTGGTTTGTGAAGAGCAGACCCAGCTGTGCATCAGCCTTGATTGCCCAGGCAGTACCTGCGTCAAAAGCTTGTGTGTCACATCACAATCAAGTTTGAAATAAAAACTTGTCTTCCACTGTCTTAAATACTAAAATGAGTCCCAGTTGATTAAAAGAAAATGTGATACTGTGTACAGAATTGAATATAAACTTGGATATTCAGTAGCTGTTTGCTTTTCTGTGTAAAATAGAAATTTGGAAGACTCTTCATGTGATAGTAAAATACAATAAAGGGAATTTCCTTGCACATATCAGTATTTTATAAGAAAAGGAGATTATCTACATCAATACAAGCTTTAGAATCAACAAATTATTTTCACATGTGCACATAATCATGTGGGAGGCCTTCATTGTGAACAAGCTGGTGATAGTTTTCTTCACACAAGTCTGAAATTTCTGTGGTAACAGTGACGTTTGCCAATTTGGTCTTAGTTACTTCATTCTCTCTGGTAAAATGTAATTTGCCCTGATAGGAATTATTGTGTACAGGTTCTTTTTTTAGAGAGATGCATGTTAACCTTGCAGACCATTTAACTAATGATTTTCTGATGGTCTTGTGGTTTCCCTATTTTTCTCTGTCCTTTCAGTGGAAAGTATTTAAAGAGAAAAATCATGAAATCTAAAAGCTAGCCTTAAAACTTGATTATTTTACTGCTTCAGTTTACTGCCTGATTTACGCAGGAATTGAGTGTAATTTGTGCTTTACAGTTTCAACTGCAGCTTCCTCTGTGATGTCTTAATGGAGTCTGAAGAGATCATTGAAAGGTTCACTGCCAAGGGACATTAGCATTGTACTTCTGCAGTTTATTTGGTAGGTCTTGCCTAAGTGGAGATGCTAAGGCATGAAGAAATAACCCAGTAGTTTCTGTGAGATTGAAACCTTTACATCCTTCTTTGAAAACCTCACATCCATATCATATAATACCTTCATGTTTCAACTGAAGCACACAATGAAAGATCTCCTCTTTATATGCATTAATGTTAAATTCTAATTATCACGCTTCTAGTCATTTTTGAACTGTTTTCTATTTAATAAATATTTATATTGGAGATAGTTAAAAGTATTTGGTATCTATGAAACCAAATAAAAGGCTGTAGAGAAAATGTGACTTGAACGTGGTGGATATTGTTCCCAAGTAATAATTGTTAAATCAAGATGTTGGTCATTACATTTCAAGGCTGAAGGGAAGGAATTCTGGACTGGAGTACTCTTGCTTCTTAGCCACGAACTTTTCTCTTCTGATGGAGTGGCCTGTATATTCTTCAGGTGTTCTGTCTCATCTCAGCTTCTGACACTGCCACCTGCAATCTGGTGGTATCTTACTTGTATTTGAAGACATTTGTTGCAGTGATGCCTCCTTATCTTTTTAAAGTGTAATTTTTTTATGCAACTGAAAAACAAGTGGATTTTTAGCTATTCTTATCCTCCAAGGGAGACAGAAATTTCCTTGTTATTTCTAAGGGGGAAACCCAGACCTGTTGTTCTTAATGTCTTTTCTTAATCTAACCCATTTAACCAGGTAAGACAGTAATAATTTCATAAGATGGCTACTTTCTTTTGAGAGCAACTATAATTAATGTAAAGCATTTCTTTTGTGTGACACCACTGTCTTGTATATTTGAAGGATGGAATTAATTTGGCTTGCTTCCATAAAACAAGGTCAAGGTTGTTTGTTAGGCTTTTTTTTTGTTCACAGTATCTTATCCATCGTATAGAGCCCCTTTTTTTTTCCCTTCTGTGTTTGACAAAAGATTAAAATTTTCCCACTATAAATTTTGATCTCTTACTATTTCATGTAAGGCAAAACTTAATCTGTTTAATTTTTGGTCATGAAGTCAGACATTTTTTTTATGGAACAAAATAAGTATGTGGCTTTAAAAACTGGTTTCTTTTTTATATTAGCTCTTTTTGTGGTCTGTTAGTTTCTGTATTTTGAAACAGATAACAGCAATTCTTTTGGAAGACCAATATGTTCTTTGTTACTTGCATCCTACACACAAGTCATTGACTGATGATTTTGACAACCATATTATATATCATATTCTGAAAAATTTTGAAAGCTATTTTCTGCTCTTTTTCCCATCCTTCCCTGCCATTGTGACCTGGTAAGTCTTGGTCTTCTTGCTAAAGTTTTACATACTAGTGAAAATGTCACTAAATGCTGGTACAGCTAGGGGGGTGTGTGTGTGTGTGTATGTATTTTGCTTTGTCATCTTAGGTTTTTTGGCAACTTCAGCTTTTAGCAGCTGTGTACACAAATTGAGGTTGATTCCTTACTGCATAAGTATGAACATTATTACTGGGTGCTAAGATGCAGGCTGTAGAAAATCATAAAATGAACAAGAAGTAATACATCATCCTGCCATTCAGCCAGGCACCCAAATCTGTAGATGCAGGGTGAAATCCTCTGAAGCCCGGACATCATCTCACTGCAAGGTTGTTGAATGTCGCCTTCCGTGGAACAGCAGCTCTCTCAGCCTCGCTGCAGACGCTAATCTCTGCTTTATTTTTAGCAAGCCATTAGTCTCTCACAGGGGAGTGTGGGAGTAATTGTCAAAGCTACCGAAGGACTGCTATTAAACCGAATTGCTGTAGCAGGTGTTGGGTGGGATCTCCTCCATTCTTACCAATTAGCAGCTACTGGCTTCACGTTTAAAGACATGTGAAAAGCAGCCCTGTCATGGCAAGATTTCCTGGCCCACCTTGTGCACTGTTAGATCGGGTCTTTTGACAAGTACTCCTTTTGAAGTTTCTGTTCTTTGTCAACATACAAGAATATTCACTGTGTGTATCCTTTCCCTAGTCTGTTGGTTTATTTTTCAAGGGGATGTCTTGTAAGGGTATTGCATATTTAGTCTGTTTGCTGAGGAAGTGAGGCTTTTGTGACTATATTTGCCTGTCCATCAATCCCTTTTTTTTAAATCCTCCCTCACTCCAAAAGGGGGGAAAAAAAAATCCACCAACATTTTGGGTATTAGCTGGCTGCAGATTTCCATCCATGAGAGGTGCAAATTCTTTGTATGGAATAAATTGTGAAACTGGTGCTTTAGTGAGGAGTAGTCTAGACATCCACTGAGAAACAGCTGGGTCAAATCTAGACCATAGCAATCTTGGGTGGCCACATGTGCTGCTACCACTTGCTTTGGCAGGCAGTGGCATCTGCAGGCTTGGTTCCAGCTCCAGTCTTTCATGTACAGAAAGGATATACAGATACAGCTACTGGAGAGCAGAGCACCAGGGCTGTGCTAACAAATGGGCCCTGTTGGTCTCAGCAACCATTGGTAATGAGATGAAGGGATGCAGGATGGGAGGTGATGGTTTAGCTTCTTTCCATTCTTTATGTTCTCTTCTTACCAATGTTTTTGTCCATCTTTTTAAGCTCAGTTTATTCCACTGGGGCCAGTGGTGTTTCAGGAGTTTCTTTCATTTACCTTAAAAATTTGAGCTTACAGTTTGGTTTCACAGAAATTCCTCAGTTACCTTTGATTTATCTGTGTTGGAGTGCAATTAAAAAAAAAACTGAAAAAAACCCCAAACCCAAAATATAAAACGCACCAAATTTAAGAAAGACAAGAAAAGAGAGAGGAAAAGACTGTACAAAGCAGAACACAGGCTCCTTATATGGCTTGTTCCTGATCCTGCAGTTTACCCAAACTGTTCCTCCTTTTGTGAGTACTATGATTAGGACAAATTATTTGACAGGAGACTTCTGTTATTTTATTGATTCCCTTTTTCCCAAGCTTCTCTAAGAAGCATGTTACACAGATGTGGATATTCAGGATGCTCATGGCAGCACAAGACAAGAACACCAAAGAATTCCCAACAGGGGATCTCCTAAGCACTAAGTTGAGAAATCTTCAGCAGAGTGATGATCCAGCTCTTTTTGGTGATGGGGTCAAAGCTAGTTAGAATTAATGCTGTTCTCCAGTTCATAATTGCCTTAACTTCTGTAAATGAAAAGCAGTTGTTAAAGCACATCAGCATTGGTTAAATAATTGATCTGAGGAGCCAGCTCCAGGACCATGCAAATTACAAAACTCTCCAAGTTCTCAGTTTGTAAGGAATCACAGGAACATCATTTTGTTTGAAAAAGTTTGGAAGTCATGCATTTCATTTATTCATTTTACTCTGGATATTAGAGCTATGGGATATTAGATAAAAATCTGTTGTTTTGTTGTTACCTTCAACATTAATGGGATGGCCAGCACAAGTTCTGTGCATTACTGGGATTTCACACATCAATGTGCTCAGTAGAATTTTAATGATGCACTGGATTTGTGCTTCAGTCTCCTGGATCTCTGTAGCAAATTCTCTCTCCCTTACTATACCAGGCCAAAGAAAAAACTTTTTCAAAAGGCAGAGAAAAGTTGGTTTTATGCTGTTCTCCAGTTTCAGTTGGGTTTTTCCTTCATGTTCCAAGTTCTTAATTGACACAGCCATAACTAGTTGAAATACCACTGTCTTCTGATGACTCTCATCTCCTGCCACTGACATAGTAGATAGACCTAGTGATGAAAATACTAAAATACTAACGGAATACTAAAAATTTAACCTAAAAATGAAGGTGGCATGATGTGTAGGATGATTAACGCCCTAATTCTCATGCATTTTAACATCTTGCATAGTAGAATAAAAAAAATTATCTCCTAATTTGGAAGTAGTAGATAAGGAGGCTACATTTGCAGCTCATTACTCCATCTTTTAAATGCTTGGTTTTCATGTTTTTATTTTCTTTTTATTTTGTTGGTACCTAAATCAGAGTAATTCTGTTGTCTGTTGTGAAAATCTATGATGCATTCCTGCACACATCCTTAGGAAGGAGCAGGGAAGGGAAACCCAGTTACTGTGCAGGTAAATAGATCCAGTGTCTGAAGTTTTGGTCTCTGCTTCACAGGAACTCCCCTAGTATTCTTGATGTGTTAGTGGTTGCACAGTTGTGTATATCAAGGATATAGAAATCAACTTTGGCCCTTGATTTTGAAGAAAAAGGAAGTAACACTGAGATTTTGAGGTAATGGGAAGGCAGTTGGAAACAAATGTATGTAATTATATTGGATATACCTGCATGTTTTCTTCATAAACAGAAGATTAACTTGGGAATTGTTTCACAGTAGATTTTTATCATTCTTTCATTACTGTCTGACAGTGCCTTACTTTCTTTTTACATATATAAAGGAAAAAGATCCAGAAGGGACCCCTGTCTTGAAGATAGATCCAGACTGCTAAGACGTTTATTTTTATTCTGCCTAGTGACTTCATCAGAGAAGCAGTGCATACCACGCTGCATACCACAGTAGTGTGTTATCTGGCCAAAACTGTAGCTTGTTGATAATGGGAGCTCCTTAGTGATGAATTTATTTTTTTTTTTTTCCATTTGCCTAAAGAATTTTATACCTTGCTATTGCACTTCTTTTGTGAGACAGCCTGGTGTACTGCTTGGTTTGGATGTGTACAAAGTGGTTATTTCAAATAATTATTTGTCTTAAAAATCATCTTTGTTATATTAGCCAAAAAAAACCACCTAAAATCTGATCTTCATCCTATCCCTGCATTCATTTTCTATGTGTAACAAGAGGGTTGATTATATTAATTTGTTCTACTGATAAGTGTTTTTAATGCAGAATACTAGAGTACTGGTTGAAAACAAATAGTTTTAAGCCAGGTGCTTATGAGCCTGAAGTTTGATTTGTTATTCTTAGCCTGTTAGTTCTCAGATACTTGACATGGTGATCTACTCTCGAAAGAAGACATTGAGCTGTTGGCAGGGTGTGGAAAAATGAATTTGATTAAAAGGATTGCTAAGTCATACTTAAGGTCTGAGTATTACCCAGAAGGAACAACGACAATCTTTGTATCTTTATTTTCTTACCCAAATCAAGACTTTTAAAGCCACTTACAGGAACTCTGCATTATTTTGTGTCCTTCAGCTTGGCAGTTATAAACCTTTTACCTGCCAGCATGGAAGTGTTTGAAAAATACTTAAAAAATTCTCAAAGAGTCTAAGAGTGCAGAAGAGTAATTTTAAAATATTTGCTATATGTGAAATGACTTTAACTGAAAAATATAGTAGTACAGTACTATCTGCTTACTTATGTTCTGCTTTAATTAGTGATTTGGATAATGAATTACTTATGTTTTCCAGTTCATACATAAAAGTGCTGTTTCTTAGAAAAGGGTTGTTGTTTTCCCATTACCAACGTGCTTAATTTTGCACAGATATTTCAAGGTATCTGGTAATTCTCTGTATGCACCAATGGCTTCTCTCTGCTCATTTTCTCCTCTGCTGATCAACTATTGATCATTAGCCACAGGAATTATGTGCTAATACAGCTGCTCTGCTGGCAGTTAGGTTGTTGATTTAAAGTCATATTTGTAAGGATCAGTACCCGGAGAAACACAGCACTTTTCTGCCACTTCTTCTCATTATCTGTCAGCATCTGTTCAGACTGCTCACCAGATTGTTACAACACTACACATTACCAGCAAGTCAATAACAGTACAGCAATTTGCTACCTGCTGAATCATTTCCCAGAAATGAAGGTCTAGTTTTTTTTGGCCGATCTGTATAGAAATTCCTGTATTATCAGTGATGATAAAGGTGTGTTTTTACAGTATTTCAAGTACATACAGTAGCTGTTGTGCTGATACATAATTCAGTTAAGAAACAAATTTCTTAGTAGTATTTAAAATAGTTTTCTATTTATGAAATTTTCATTGTTTTTTAAAAACTGGAAGTTAATCTTTCTGGGTGTACTTGCACTACCTTCACAAGTTGTTCTCATCATTATTTCTGTATCTCAAATTTTTGCCTAATTATTACTTAATTAATCTCTGCCTTCTGTCTTTATGAAGTTCAATTTTAGGTCTGTGTTCTGAATGCATTTGTTTTCTTCTGTGGGCACAGAAGGGAGCTAAAGCAAACTCTGACCTCTCTTTTGAGGACATGTGAAGTAGGGAAGAATGTGTTACTCTTGATGTGAGTTGGGTTCTGCTGGTATATCACTAGGGCTGTGGGTTAATGTACTGCAGCAGAAAGGGTATTGAAATCAAAATAGTGTTCATACTATGGAAATAAATGAAACTTTTGAATTACTCTCATTATTTAACTCCAGCCAGCAGCCAAACCCCATGCAGCCACTCAGTCACTCCTCCATCACTGGATCAGGGAGAGAATTGAAAGGGTAAAAGGTAGAAAAGTCGTAGGTTGAGATAAAGACAGTTAAATAGGGAAAGCAGAAGCTGTTCACTCAACCAGAGCAAAATGGGGAATTAACTGAGTGCTTCCCATGGGCAGCAGGTTCAGCCATCTCCAGGAGAGCTGGACCCCATCCGACATAACAGTGACTTGGGAAAACAAACACCATCACTTCAAATGTCTCTCTCTTCATCCTTCTTCCCCCTTCTTTGCCCAACCTTATATACTGAGCATGCTGTCATATGGTCTGGAATATCCCTTTGGTTCAGCTGGGTTCACCTGCTCTTGGCTGTGTCCTCTCACAGCCTCCCATGCACTCCCAACTTCCTCACCAGTGTGGCTGCATCAACTCTGTGTTCAGCACAAATCCAAAACTCATCCCCATACCAGCCACCATGAAGAAAATTAACCCAGCCAGAACCAGGACACTGTATTTAAAAATAAACATGCTTTTTATAATTTATTCTTTTTTTCAAATGCTGTAGTATATAGGACTGCATTACTTTACTTTGAGTATGTAATTTAGATGAAAACAAAGTGCTAAGTAAGAACTGAAGTATTAAAACTCTCTTCTGTTCCTCAATTTTTTTTTTCTTCATCTGTACTGGAAGGTGAATAGTTTTCATAAAGATTTCAGATGTACAAGGATTGCTAAAACTTAATTCTCACAGCAGCAATAATCATCATGTTCAGTCCACAAAGTATAATGGCCTCGAGAATTTTAGCATAATGTAACTGAGATTATTACATGTATTCAAAGGGATGTTGATCCATGGTTCCCAGATGCTTTCATCTCTAAGTGATGATTTGCAGGAGCTGTGGAAGGAGATCCATTGATTTAATTTTCATATTTATTAGCATTAATGCATCATTGTCATCCCAGTTTCTTTGTGTGTGACTTTGATGCAGCCTTACATTCTGCTTTTTTTTCCTCTCACTGCACTTTCTTATTTTGCCCTCATTCCACATATACTCACAACTAAAATATTTTCTCTTGGCTTACTTTGACTTTTCTTCTTGAAGTAAAGTAAGATAGCGTTAGTGGGAGTTGATGCAATGACTTTGTATGAGTGGGAAGTTATGATTCTCAAGAAACATGGTTTGAAAAATGGTGATACCAGTCTGTTCCCGGTGCCCTCTCTGCATGATTAATTTAGAATAGGTCAGAATCACAATCATTTTTTGGTGGGTTTTTCTTTCCTTTTTTTTAAATTTTTTTTTTAAATTATTAGTTATACAGTAATATTGCATAGTAGCAGTGCACAGCTCTGTAACATCTCTGTGTATGCAGGTTTGCAGATGTTTCAATTTAAGGTAGTACTGTTGATGGTATATAATGTGCTTTTTGCCTTGAAATCAAAGCTTTCTCTTCTCTTTTAGAAAGAAGGGTTTGTAGTAGTTTTGTTTTTGGCTGTGATAAATGAATGGATAAATAAAATTATGGTAAAAAAGGTATTAGGTTTTTTGTCTTCCCAGGCACAATATTTTCCTTCACTGTTTATTTTCTTATTGTTTAGATCCTCTGACTGCTTGTGCCTTTCTACTCTTGTTTTTGATTTACATCATCCTACTATGTCCCATGGCTTTGTCAAAAGGTTTTCTGTCTGGGAGCTGTGGATGGAGAGTGCTGATCTGGACAATTAATGGTAGTTTAGAGCGTGGTTTTGTAGACTTGATCTATAATCAGTAAGGGCAGACCCAAAGTCTCCTTTAAGGGGCAGTTCTGAGAAGACTTGACTTAAATGCTAATTGTTTTAGGTTCAACAGAGTAAACACAGGGCTTTCAAGGAAAGAGTTTTCTGTTAGAGCAATTGCTGTGACAGGAAAAGTCCTCAAGCTAGTTTTTAAAACAACCTGTTAGATGGTAGTCCTCATGCTCTGATTTCATATATTTGCAAATTGCCAAAACATGAAAATACTTTTTTTTTTTTTTTTTTTTTTTTTTTTTTTTGTAATTTGACAGACAGCCTTGTATAAGTAGCTGTTGTCTGAGCCTGAGTCTTAAATGAGTATTTTGAAATCAACCTGCTTTTGAAAGTAACTTAGTTTCCAGAAGCTGCATTAGGCTATACTAGCGCTCTGCAAACATTTTCTATTATGTTCCTTGCCTGTTTCTTTGTTTGTTTTCATTTAAGGGCTGTTCTGACCTAATGAGCCTTTTTAAAAGTCATTGCAGTAGCAAGAGTAGCAGAGTAGCAAGTGGATTTTGGGAGACAGATTTGCAATACAGAAGTAATAGCTGCCAAGTTTTTAACTGAAACTTTGGACTAGTGCAAGTTTCAAGTCTTCAAGGGCTTTCCTCCTGCTTTTCATCTGATATGGCAAAACAAAGACATCTATTCCCTTAAGCTAATTTTCTCTTACTAATAAAACTTGGTAATTTCATCTTATGTAAAAAAAATAGCCAAGAGCAGTTCTGAATCAGGCAAGTGCTGTATCTTGTTTATGTGGAATAGAAAGGTAGAAGCAAACAACCAGTTGCATATCTCACACTGTTTTCTTAGTTGTAAGAAGTCTGACTATGGAACTTCCCCAGCTTCATGTTGAACTATTTGCACTTGAAAGCCCTGATGACATTTTTTTGTATATGAACTTACCTGACCACCTTTTTAGCTAAATTTTGGCATCCATAAGTCATGGTTATGAATTTTAACTAATTATGCAGTTTTGTTGGTTGCTGTATAGAAAATTTCTGTTTCTAAGAGAACTGTTTGTAATATTTCAGTGGACACATTATGACTTCCTAGCACACAAATTCCCCCCCACCTTTCAGAACTTGAAAAACAGACTAAAGATTTCAAAATCCGTTTTCATTGTAGAAATTATTTTGGTTTTTTTTTTTTTTGTTTTTGTTTTTTTTTGTTTTTGTTTTTGTTTTTTGTTTTTTTTTTTTCAAATAAGAAAGAAAAGATTCACCAAAAATGCACTCCGTCTTCTGAAGTGAACCACTCAAGACTGTGAGAAATTTTAATGTGTTTCATTTCAGAGTGATTTTCAACTAGAATGAATGCTTATCCTCAGTGGAAATTCTGGCAAGCCTGTATTAATGTACAGGGGAGCAGAAACTGTACTTGGAAGGAAACCAAATATTTTCATTATAAAAGTTAGTATTTTGAAGCACTTCTAAGATCTCAGAATCCATGCATATCAGGCAGTTTTAAAACTTTCCTTACTTTAAACCATGTCTCACCACTTCACAGAGTAGCACACTGAATTTGGTAAATGATGACTGTATGGTCAGCATGAAGTACAAAGCAGTGAAAAACAAGTATCTATAGATTTAGCCATCCAGTGAGTTTGAGTGTAACATTTTTTTGTGTGTGTGCAACCAGCTCCAAATAGATTTCTCTGCTCTAATCTCATTGCTGTGCTCATGGTAGGCTTGAAGAATAGAGTTGATTTCCAAAGGGTTACAATGCAAATTGAGTTGGTCTTTTTTTTTCCTTTTTTTTTTTTTTTTCCTTTCCCCACAGCCCTCCTCCAGACACATATGTGCACATAAAACAGCTTAATTGTATTGGCATCTTTCTATAAAATCCTGGAGCCTTAAACTCATGTAATTACTGAAGAGGGTTTCTTTAGTGGGAGGATAAAGTTTTGCATTATGATGAAGACTGAGTAGTGCTAGCATCAGACTGTTCACTGAATAAGCTACTGAAATTGTCATTAAAAACAACCATTTTTCTGAAAGCTTTTCTCTAGAAAAAGACTCCACGTTGCAGTATAGAAAGATGAGTTGCTTTTAACAGTGATGATATCACTGGGCAAAGTTTCTCAATGGAAGGAGGTACAAAGTCACCTAGTTTCACAAGGTGAAATCAAGACCAAATTTATCTTGAAATTTAACTATCAGATTGTGGAGCACAGGTACAATCCCTTTCTGGTCAGAAATCATACCAAGAAATTGGAAGCTATTGCTTTACAATTGCTGATATTTTCAAGTGGTTTTCAGATATTGATCTGGCTAACAGAAAATGCATTATATTGATAAAATCCCCATTTCAGAATAATAGTAGAGTAGGCACAAAACCAAAAAAGAAACTGTGCATGCTTAAGAAAATGCAGCCCTGCAAATCAAAAAAGACATGGATGGCTTCAAAGTAGTGTTTGTATTCCTAACTACTCTCAGAAATCCAAGCAGGACCTTGAGCTTGTGAGCTGGAGTATGTGTCTCCAGCTGATGCAATTGGAATGATTTTGACTTCATGTGAGCAGGGAGGTGCATTAGCCTTCAAAGTCTGCTTTTTGGGAAGGATCTGCAAGGACCTGGGGGTTGCAGGGCAAGTGGAGCTGAGGAGTCGCCTGCAGGAGTCACCACGCTCAGCATAGGAAGGAGCCACAGCCTTTTTACTGGTGGAGAGTTCAAGGAGATTCCTGTGGTTTGCAGTGGCTGTCATGGCTTCCACAAAATCAGGGCTGGCCAGAGAAAGTCACCCCCACACACAGACAGCAAAGGTGAAAACTGGTGCCAAAATGATATTTCCTTTTTTCAGGAAGGGTTAAGAAATGTTCTTGCTGAACTGTTATCAACGTGATTTTATATAATGAACCATAATCAGAAATAGTATGCAAGCCTGATTAAGGCTGTTGATGCAGTGAAACAGGAATACACCCACACATGTACTTTCTGTAGGTAATTTACTTTTGAAGGTTTAGTATTGGAATTTAAATTATTTCAAATCTGTTTTCATTTCATAAAATGTTTTTTCATGCATGTGAACCAGGAACAGATGTAGATATTTCCTTTTACTGACCATGACTGGAGAAAAAAAATCACATAAGGCAAAAAGATTTTTCCATCATACTTCCTTAGATTATAATGAAAAAAACCTCAAATGGACATGCTGGACTATGTTTGGGATGTTTGGCTGGAGGCTTATTTTTGTGGTATCTGTGAGTTGTTGTAGGCCATCTTACAGAGAAGTGAATAAATCTTGTATGGAGTAATTTGGGTCTTGGGCTAGAAAGTTGATAAAAACTTGCATGGACAGATGGGCAGGTCAAACACACACAAGTTTAGTTGCACTTTGAGGCAATGGTAGTCTCCAATCATCCACCTAAATTTTCTTCTTAGGTTTAAAGATATATGGATGAGGTGCCAGTGCTGCTGGCATATGTATGCTTGTAATAGACTGATTCTTATTTAAATTGCAAAGTATGTTTTTAGATGTCACTGCCACCTTGCTTGCTCTTCTCAGTTTGTATCCTGATTTGCCAGCTTGACTGTCTGGTTTCATGACTTGAATTGCTTATTTGCTTTTTGCTTCTCGCTGGTATTGCAGTTTGGTGTAGGTTGCTTTGCACAATGAGTTGTGCACAGACTTTCACAATCACTCCTGAAGAGTTGATGTAGGTGGCCAGGTAGGTATTTTCCTGCTGTAGTTATTGGAGATAACTCTGTCCTCAGTGAGTTACTAGGATGGCTGTCTTTAAAATTTAGGTGCTGTCTACTTGGATGTTCTCAGTTGTTTTGACCATACAGTCTGTGGTAGGACTGTAGAACATAACATACCTACATCATCAAACCTAAGAGTCTCATCTACCTGTTGGGCAGAATTTCTAAGTAAACTTTCTTGGTTTTCTGCATATAAAGAGGAGTTCTTCTGTTTATGTCTTGAGAAATCCAGCCTGAACATCCACTTGTAGCACAGCACTCACAATTTATATCTACCTTTATTGTTTTCTAAACCATAAATGTTGCAATAATGCAGAATACAGATTTCTGCTGAGTAACAACGTTTTCACAGGCAGGTTTTTATCTCTATGTTGTTTTATTTATCATTATTAGTACTTGAAGTATTTTAGATGTGGAATAATAGTTTATGTACTACCAGTCCATGCCTCATGTTTTTGTGTACATTCCCATATGGAAAAAGAGAATGCCGTTGTAATATTTGTTCATTTATCAGGGTACAAGGTTTCTGTAGTTGCACTTTGTTCCCTACTAGGTTTTTGGAGCTATTTGCAGGTTTATATGTTATTCTTTTGCATTCCACATTGAAAGCTTCAGACATCCTTTGCAGTTTTTGAAGTGATATTGATAATGAATGTAACACACTCATCTTTGTCACCTGCTGATAGAACACCTAGTGCTCTTAAATTCCTGGCAGTGGTTTCCTGTCAGTTTTATGGTCCCATCCATATTTTTCTGATGTATTTTCATACCCCCAAAATGGGTACTTTGTATCAAGTCTTTTAGTCTTAATTTTAAATAACATTTTAAAGGAAAATGAACAAAAAAAGCTATATACAAACCTATGTGGAGGTTGAACTCTTTATTCCTTTATATTCATGAATATGGCATTTTGGAAAATACATGTGTAATGCATATGTTTGGAAAATAAATGTGATTGTTAAGGACAAAAAGGTTTTTATATATGTTTTGTCAAAAACAGGAAAGTGAATTATCCCCAGGGATCTCTGATGTCATGCCTGCTAATGTTATATAAGAGCTAGAGAAGCCTGAAAGTTGGTTTGTTTTTTGGTTTTGGTTTTGGTTTTTTTTTTTTAATTCTGGTGGATTTATAGTTCCTCATGAGGCTAGATTTACACAGCATGTGTGTCAGATGGTAATTTAAGATGGTTTTCCTTTTTGGTCTGTGGGATGACCCCGTCTTTGACTCTGAATGAAACCAAATTAGTAAATAAAAGTCTTCCTTGGACAAAGACCACAGCCTTTGTAGTTTAGGAGGATCTGTTAGAGTGGAGCACTGGGAAGGGTTGTCATAAGCACTGCTCTAAAAATATGTAATTTACTGAATCTGTTGCCATGCCTTCTATGTGAACAGTTTAATTGTCTGAAAAAAAATGTTATTTCATCTGGTTGTCATTTTTGTTTGCTTGTATGGATAAATAGGCTTCAGAAAACACAAAATGTGGTTCCAAAAAGAAGACTGCACCCAGTACTCAGTCCCCCACTTTGGGTTGGAGCATATAGGAGAAATGCAGCATTCAGTAATGCATCAGTATCACTCTTACAGTGGTCTAGATGGTTGCTAGTGGCAGTCATTTGGGCATCCTTTCCAAATTAATACATTACTGATTTTGAAGCCAGTTTCAGTGTTCCACTGAAAGGACACCAAAGTTTGGTTTGTAAATGGGTTTGCATGTTTGCAAGTTAAATGATTGATGGCAAAGTGTGAAGCTGATGGTCTAAGAAAAAAATGAAAGAATGGAAAACATGCAAAAGGGAAGAGTTGCTGAGAATTGTTCTTGCTTTCTTATAAAACCTGTTGCTTAGTGATTTTTTGTTTGGTCTGCTAAGATCAGTATCTAAATAAACAGTTAACTTTTTTTCTATTTTAACCTACTTTTATTAGGGGGAGTTTATTTATTTTTACTTTTTGTTTATCTGCACTTTTAGATCAAGTTCTTTGCACTGATACACTGCTATGCTTTCTAGAGCTAATGCAAAACTTGCAATTTAGAAAAGATAAATTGGCTTATCGATGAAAATAATATTATTGAGTTTTTACTGAGTTGTTAATTTTTGTTCCCAAAAGGATTTTTAGTGGAAGGCTGTGGAGAGTTCAACCAAGTGCATTTCAAAGTGAATGTTGCAGTTGTTCACAATCATAGAATTTAAAAAAAAATACTTCAAGTTTTTGCTACAAATTACTATCTTCCTCTAAGGTTTTTAATTGACTTCTTTTCTTGGTGTTGCACATTTGACAGCATGTGGCAGTCACTTGAAATGGAAACTGCTGTAGTTCTTGCAGGATTGTTTGAGAATTGCATGCTTTCTTTATCAAACATGTGAACTGTTAAAAGAATCTTTGTTGTTCTCTGTAGCCCTTGCATGACTTTATAGTCTGGACTGTAATTTTCAGTTTAATTATTTTGTATTGTCTTTACTTGGCTAAAGTTTGAATAATCTGAATACCTAAAAGGTTCATGCTGCAGGGCATATTCCAGGTTACTTGAGTCAAAATTTCCTGTAGAAACATATAATGAACACTTGATAGGTTTAGCTTTAATTTGATAGTGAATGCAGTTCATTAAGCACATTTACTAGTTCTAAACACTAGTAAATGTGGGAAGTCTTTAAATTATATGAGGGTTAATTACCATGTACACTTATGTTATATTTAAGTACTTCTGTCTAGAGAAGCCTTGGAAAGGTAACACATCTTGTATGTAAATATATGTAGATGTATATATACAAAAACATACCTGGTATATACACACAAAAGCAAAACGTGTTTTAGGAGAAAATATTTTAACTTGGTGTTAAAGTCTTTGTCATAAAAGAATACTATTTAGGTAGTTCAAACGACATTTTTAATAGGTGATTTGTAGGGAGAAAACCCTTTCTTTGGTATGTACTTTTAAATGTTATATTTCAGTAGTAGCTTAAACTTCATTTTCATTTTGTAAACATGGACTCGATGATCTTGAAGGTCTCTTCCAACCTAGTCATTCTGTGAATTCTTGGTACTTACTGGAATTTGTAGCTCTTACACTGACCTGTACCTAGGCCAGGGTATACCAGCCCATTTTGTCTCTTAGTCTTTTTTTTCTTGGGTTTTTTTTTTTTTTTTTTTTTTTTTTTTTTTGTTTTGTTTTGTTTTGTTTTTTAAATTATTTAAAAATTTTTTATTTTGTTTTTTTGAGTTGTGACTCTTCATAGGTCAGACTGTCACAGTATCAGATATTAGCCATTGATTAACTTGTACACTTGTCAGTAAAGCAGCTTTTTATAAGAGTCCACCAGGAAGAGCAGTCTGTTTCTGGAACCATTACTCAGGGATGCAATATAGCAACAGCTACATACTGATAAATAAAGAGAGAAGAACCATCTCTTGAAAATAAGAAAAGAGAGGGGTATAAATGAAACTGTTTTATAGTTGGTAAAAATTTGCATTTTTGAGAGACCGTGTCTGTGAGCTGGAATAACTTGCTCTTGTGTTGCCACTGATGTAGACTCATTTCCTAGAGCACATGCACTCCTTTTAAAAATAAGTTGTTATTAACAGTTTTGTTCCAGGAATAGAATACAGTATAGCATATAGTAAAACTTGTCATCATCTCTCTTTTAGATCCTGTAAATTAGCTTCCAGGAAAGGGATTCTACACTTAATTAAGTAGATGAGTGACATTGGTACCAAAATGGAACATGAGTGTTGAAGTAAGAATGCCATGTGCAGTCCTTTCTTCACTCTTCCTGTCTCAGTTAAAAGGAGTTTTATAAAGGAGTTTTCAGCAACAGTTACTTGCACACTTGAGAACTGTGATATGCATGTCTTGATTAGTGTGTATGAAATGGATGTGAAGACAGAGGATGCAGTTCTGGCTTTGAGATGTTGTTGTGTTTGCTCGGCGAATAATGAATAGGAAATCATCATGGAGCAAAATGTGCTGAAGTGCACAGGTGGGAGATTACTGTCCCCTGTGTTGCTATATCTGTCTCAGTTTGATAGCTTTTATTATGCTCCATTTACAATCCTGTTATGTCACGAGCATTTGCCACTGACTGCAGGAGATTATGATTATTGAGTGTGACTTCATGGTCTTCTGCACAGGGAGGCCAGCTGGTTCGCTGTGCTCTGAGCCAGCTGATGGTTTACAGCCATGGTTACCAGGGCTGCAATCCTGGGGCAGTGAATTGTGCCCAGTGCCACAGTGGATGTGCTCAGCTCAGCCCCCTTTTCTAGTGACTGTTCTCCTCCGGGTGTTCCACTGTGAAAGCAGAGCCAGAGTGGCTTTGTCTCTAGAGAGGCACACTCTAAGAGTGCAGGAGCTGGTAGCAGTGACTCACAGTAATTATTGTTACACCCTCAAATCAACCTTGCTGAGGTTCATGTGTGTTTGCATCAGCTGCTTCAGCAGAGAATGAAGCTAAGAATAAAGCAGTGCTAAATCCTAGCAGATCAGTGCAGGTGATCATTGTGTGTATGGCAACAGATAGCACCCGGTGCCCTCAGAGCAAAGGTTTTCTGCTCATGATTAGGGTGCAAGGAAACATTCAGAGAAAAAAGTAGAAGCACAGACTTGCTGACATGTGAATCACTGACAAATTTGATAGACACGTAAATTGGTGTAGTGGGGGGAAAAGAAAGAGAGGTTGAGGGAATCTGTCTGTCTATGCAGAGCTCACAGTTATCACAAACTCAGGTAATACAAAGCCAGCAATTCTGCTAAGCTTGGAATACAATAAAACTGGTGAGTTAGTAAAATACCAAACCGTATTCTTCAAATGGATTTGCAGTTGGTAAAAACTTCCTCAGAAAGATGAACCTTTTAGCTTTCCTGCAATTACAGTGATGAAAGTAATTCTGAGAAGAAAAGGATAAAGTTAATAATAGGTAACTAGATAAAGTATTTCAAAAGGCTAAATTGAATTTTTCTCCTCTGAGGAATTAATGTTATGCAAGTAGACATTATTTTGTACATATAATAACTTAATTGGCTGATAAATTAATATTCCCTCAGGGGGCTTGATCTGTTATAATTCAGGTAAGAATTTGTGACAGAAATAGATAAGCTTCCATATATAAAATATTTTTCGTTGTTCTCAATTATTTTTCTAGTTTTGGAGGAACTTCTAGTTTTCAGGGGCTAATGCTGATGCCATTTCTTTTCCTACTAAAAGTTAGCAAGGGCTGCTGCCAGTATTGTGTGTGTTGTTGCACTGCATTTCCTAAATTGACTGTATTTTAGTAAGCCCTGTGGAACACAGAACATCTAATTTAAGTTTTTAACAGCTGCTTGCTATAAAATGTTATTCTGGTCTCCTTATCCTACAGTTTTGGTGATTTTTAAAGTATCCCTGGCAATATATTCTGTTTACCATTCTCTACTATGTTTTACTGTTTGGTGTGAAACAGGTATGGGGTATGGAGGCTTGGCAAAAGTAAGACTTTCCTAAAAATTGAAGCTGATTCACTCATTTCCAAATTTTCATTTTAAAATGCCACTTTTTAATGAGGGCTGATGGTGAAGTATGAAGTCTTTCCTTTGGAACGTTATGAACCATGAATAATTTGGTTCCCCTATCTCTGTCAACATCAGACTATTAGGATCATTAGCACCCATGATTCCAGAATCTGGAGTCTCATCATCATCTCAGCAGATAAGAGCAATTGCTGAATCTTGTCTAGTAAGACTCAGTTGTGGGTAAAGTGTCTGCTTTGCAGGGGGAAAGAGCATGATTCCACATAAAGCTAGGAAAAACTGTAATAGAAGGTCTCAAATTGATGTGTCAGGCATGAGCTCCTTTTCTCCATTCACCTTAACAAGCAGTTGCTGAATTATCTTCTTTGTCAAGCTAGATGCAAGACACTGATTACTGTGCAGTAGTTGAGGGTTTTTTATTATCCTGAACTGATTTGAGTGAGATATTTCTTCTTGATCAGCTACTTGTATTTGCTGCTTGCATTCCAAAGGTTCTAGATGCAGTCTTGACTGGTAGAATCTTCATTTTTGTGTGTCTGACTTCAGGCATGACAAATAAGAAATCAAGATCCTTGACTTTCCTGCCTTTTAAGAATGATGGAGTCTGCAAAACCATCTTGCAGTTCATCTACAGGGTCCTTTAAGTTTTATAAGAGCAGTTCTTTGTCCTACCCTAAAACTTTGGCTTAGGGGGAGACAGCAAAGGTTTAAAAAGGTACAAATAGAAAGCAAAAGAATGAAGATAGGTTTGTGCTCATATTGAATTGAGATTACATAGCTAGTTATCTGATACTGGTAAAAACCTAACAATAAAATTTGTCCTAAGGATCTGAGACCCAGTTTAAACATATACTTGAACTGCTTTACTAATTATTGTATGCAATCTGATAAGCAGATAATTGGTTTTCTGATTATTCTTTTAACTCTCTATTCAAGTTTTTAATTGATATAATCAGTACTAAATTTTCATGTACCCTTTAAGTAGTTTTTGCATGTGGTTTTCATTTACAGCTTTTTATATGTAGCTGTTCATCTGATTACTTTGTTGGCCTCCTCAGTAAGTTGTGATGAATTGGAAAAGTGTACATTTTTGTGGTTATGTGAGTTTGTCCTCGCCATATTCTGTTCACACAGATATTCATAGCTCTACCTTAAGTTGTATTTTTTTTTCATAGTAAAAAAGAAGAGTAGGAAAAAAAGAGTAGGAATTGTTACTCTTCACAAGTGCTGCTCTTGGCTTTAGAAGTAGGTACCATACTGCCTATCTTGTAATTTTAACTAATTTTAATAGATTTTGTGTTCTGTGTTGGTGATTTTGTTGCTTAATATTTAAGTTCTGTCAGGTTTTCCATTTCAAAATAGCACCTGTTACTGGTAACTGATGGTCATTTAAATCAAGTGGGATCTGCTGTGTTTCTGATGCTGTCATGTTTTGCAAATAATGCACGAGAAAAGGTTTAAGTACAGATTGCTGTTATTGTTCACTTTTATTAAAGCTGGCGCTTTAGGAATTTTTAATCTTATCAAACGCAATGTTTTCACTTTATTTTGATTGAAGCTAATCAAACCTTTTACACCAGACTGTTAGGTTTCAAATTAGACACCAGGCTAGGAAGGTCTAGAGAATTAAACATGGACAGGTGGTTGCAGTCTCCAAAAAATTTGACTTAATAGTGATTTAATTCACATAGACACAGTTAAGGGTGGAGTTCATTTCTTCAGAGTATGATATTAACTATTACCATGATAATTTATGGCCTGTATTCCAGCTGCTACAGCAGATGAAGGAGGACAGCTGCAAAAACCTGCAGAACATGAAACAGCTGGTCCCCAGAGTGAGACAAATGTAAAGCTGAGACAGGAACAGAGGATTTCCTTTGGAAAATACACTGTGTCGTCATGTAACTCATGACAAAACCATGTAGACAACAGGTCAAGAATAAGTTATGTAGACCACTTAGTTATATTTTTTCACATGATTATAGTGATGTTTTTGTATCTATATCCTTACTCTTCAGGTTATTGTCCTGAAAATTTTTTAAGGAAAAAAATACGATTTGGGCAGGTAGGGAGAACTGGTGGTGTTTGGATGTTTCTGTGGTCAACATCAAGCTTGGGAATTTTTAGAGTTGCTGTGTGAACTTATGCCCTTAAGTTAATGAGAAACCTGTAGTACTAGGTTATCTGTTTTGGTAGAACAGCATTTGAGGGGAGGAGGTGTATACTTTGCTTTCAGAGATACTGATAGTAGAAGGGGAACAGAGCCTTGGCAACTAATCTTGGCTTTCACTGCATACTGTGAAGAGGAGCTTGTGGTAGTGGATACTTGTACTTCTACATGTTTTATGTTCATTTCTTAGGTTGACTTTTCCTTTGTGATCCCTTTTAGCCTGGCATTCTCCTGCCCTAAATCCTTACCAGTTTTCATTCTTTTTTCCTTCTGTCCTGCCTGTAAAAGCAAGCCTGTATAGATATTTAGGACGTGCTATGAAGTGTTGCCATTTCACAGAGATTAATAGTTCTCAAACACTCTATGATAGACACTGTTGAAAAGTATGGGCAGAAGATTAGGTTATATCATGGTACAGGGTGTTTGCATTTTCCCTTTCTTGATCTCATGGTGCACAGAGTTGTTTCATCAGCCTGATTAGTTCTTAGGCTGGAAAGTGTTTGAAAATTGTAAAACATTATAGCTGAATATTTAGTAGTTTTGCAACAGCAGCATGGGTAGACTGCCTTTCTAAAGTTATTTTAATTATTTAACTAGAAAAAAACACTGTTATTTCAACGGTATTATTGGCAGCACAAAGCTGAGTGCTGCAGCTGACACAACAAAAGGAAGGGATTGCCATCTAGGAGGACAGTGACAAGCTGAAGGAACAGGTCTGTGAGAACCTAATGAGATTCAACAGGTCCGCTTGGGTCAGGACAACCCTAGACATGGGTACAGACTGGGACATGAACTTTTTGAGAGCAGCCCTGTGGAGAAGGACTTAGGAGTGCTGGTGGACAAAAAGCTAGACAGAAGTCAAGAATGTTGCAAGTGCAACCCAGAAATCCAACTGTATCCTGGTCTGCATCAAACACAGCAGGGCCAGGGAGGTTGGCCTCCCCTGTATTCTGTCCTTGTTAGACCCTAATTGGAGTAGTGCATCTGGGTCTGGATTCTTCAGGACAAGAAACACATGGAACTGTTAGAGAAGGTCCAGAGAAAGGCCATGAAGATAAGAGGGCTTGAGCAACTCTTCTAAGATTGAGAGAGCTGGGATTGCTCAGCCTGGAGAAGGCTGTGAGGAAACCTTATTGCAGCATTCCAGTACTTAAAGAGTGCTTTGAAAAAGATGGAGACATTTTACCTGAGCAAATGGTGATAGCACAAGGGAGAACAGTTTTAAACTAAAAAAATTAAAGATTTAGATTAAATGATAAAAAGCTCTTTCCTGTGAGGGTGGTGAGATGCTGGAACAGGCTACCCAGGCAAGATGTGGATGGCCCATCCCTGGAGGTGTTCAAGACCTGATCTAGTGGGTGGCTGCCCTGCCTGTGGCAGAGATGTTGGAACTGAGTGATCTTTAAGGTCTCTTCTAAGTCAAACCATGCCATGATTCTCAGATTGTAGCAGCAGTATGAGAAGAGCTGCATTGATGTAAATGGCTGTGCAAATACAGTAGTACCCGGGTGACTCGCACTGTGTGTGTGATGTTGTCAGCTTGTATTTTAAGTATTCCTTATATGTTGAGCTTTATATTAAGAGCAGCTATTTTAAAGTGGTGCTTTATATGGCAAGTGAAATTTAAACATGCTACCTTTGGAGGCAGAAAGTGCCCTGGCTTGGTATTTAATTACTGTGGTGCAAAGTACTGCTGTAAGTGCTGTTTTCCCTGGAAGCATCAGAAAGCCTTGATTTTTAGACAATGCTGTATTGTCAATCCAGTGCTGGTTCAGCAGCATCTCTGCACACATTTGGCAAATATTTAAAGGACACATTTTGTGTGATTGGTTCAGCCTTTGAAAATTATTAACTTCTTTGTTAAAGGATGTACACAGCAATGCAAGATTTTATCTTGACAATCCCATGCTTTTGTCTTCTACCAGCAAGGATGTATTTGTGGATTATGGTTTTTTTAGCTCCTCAAAGGGCAGTGTACTAAAGGCTTTGTAATCACTTCTGTACTGATGAGGTATGGGAAAGCGTTTCATTTCTGTGACTTTGTGAAGCTGGAATAATACAGGAGCTGTGGTAGGCAAAATTTTATTAGCCAGGGAAATAAATGAAACTTTTCATATCAAGTTACTTAAAAGTATGTCTTGCTATTTATCTTTAACCTTTTTATGTATTGTAAACTCTGGTCAGAGGTTATGCTTTCTGGACTATGCAGATAATCTGCAAATAAGGCTGTTCAAATCACAAAATGTGTGCTCTTGACAGCCATCCTCTCTTACAATTGTGTACACTTTTGGCTAATTACCTTTTTTGTTTTTTTTGTTGGTGTTAACATATCAGATATTTACATTAATGGGAAAGTTGAATAGGTAGTGTTAATACCTAATGGCAGCCAAGGATGCATGACTTGTAGATTGTTTAAAGTGGTTATAAAAATTGGAGTCCTGATCTGGCTCTTACAGAATTTCTCTGGGAAATGAATGCTGTATGTGTCTTTAGCAGAGAAGCTCCCTACTCGTGCTTTGTAACACTGCTCATTAACCCAACTAAAAAGTACAACTAATCAGTTCAGAAGGAAAATGTATTTGCTGGAATCAGAACCCAGAATTATTTTTTCAGAAGGCAACCCAACAATATCTAGAAAATTCCTCACCACCATGTAACAGAGTGCTGTATTTTTGCAATGATGATCAATGTGATTTAAAACATGTTTCTTAAAAATATTAATTATCTGTAATAATTAGTGTCAGTTATCAAGAGTTCTGTATGAAAGAATTAATGATTTTCTCTCTCCCTTTTTTTTTGTTCTAGGCTTAAAAGAAGCATAAGCAATTAAATTACACCTCTGACGTTTTGGAGCACGAGTGATGTTAAAACTATTTGAATGTATTGGAGCATGTCCGCTTCTTAAAATGCAGAAGTTAAAGGAAATTATTGCTTATCAAAGTCTACTGAGTATCTGAATTTTCTAGACATCGTGCATTTAACCGTATCCTTAAATGTCCATGATTAAGATCTCATGCAACCATTGTATATTTTGGAGACTATTCTCCAGAAGAGAACTGTGCATTTAAAAAGCAGAAATGACTGTGTTTTTTCTTGGAACTTACTAAGGTTGAACATACTGAAAGACCATGACCAGCTTGAAGCGGTCCCAGACCGAAAGGGCTGTTGCCACGGGGGTATCAGTCGGAACCGATGGCACCTCCAAAGTCCACTCGGATGATTTCTACATGAGGCGCTTTAGGTCACAGAACGGCAGCTTAGGGTCTGCAGTCATGGCGCCAGTTGGGCCTCCTCGCAATGAGAGTTCCCATCACGTTACCTCTACCCCTGGAGTCCCTAAAATGGGGGTCAGGGCAAGGATTGCTGATTGGCCCCCAAGGAAGGAGAACATCAAGGAGACAAGCAGATCTAGTCAAGATATTGAAACATCAAGTTGCCTTGACAGCATGTCTTCTAAAAGCAGTCCTGGGAGTCAGGGAAGCTCTGTTAACCTAAATGCTAGTGATACCGTCATGTTAAAGAGCATCCAGAGCACACTTAAAAACAAGACCAGACAATCTGAGAATCTAGATTCCAGGTTTCTTACACCTGATGGCTATCCCAGTTCCCCAAGGAAAGCTCTTCGCAGAATACGACAGCGCAGCAACAGCGACATCACCATAAGTGAGCTTGATGTGGATAGTTTTGATGAATGTATTTCACCCACATTTAAATCTGGACCATCTCTGCACAGAGAGTATGGCAGCACATCTTCCATAGATAAGCAGGGAACTTCAGGGGAAAGCTTTTTTGACTTATTGAAGGGCTATAAAGATGAAAAGTCTGATCAGAGAAGCCCAGGCTCAACTAAACTTGGTGAGCTTCTGATTGCCAGTGGAAGCAAGGGTTCAGGATTCTCTCTAGATGTGATAGATGGGCCTATTACTCAAAGGGAAAACCTGAGACTCTTTAAGGAAAGGGAGAAGCCACTCAAGAGACGCTCAAAATCAGAGACGGGAGATTCATCTATTTTTCGTAAATTGCGCAATGCCAAAGGTGAAGGGGAACTTGGGAAGTCTTCAGATCTTGAAGACAACAGGTCAGAAGATAGCATTAAGCCTTGGACTTGTCCGAAGTGTTTTGCTCATTATGATGTACAGAGTATTTTATTTGATTTAAATGAAGCAGCAATCAACAGGCATAATGTTATTAAAAGGAGGAACACAACGACAGGTGCATCTGCTGCTGCTGTAGCATCACTTGTCTCTGGACCCTTGTCCCATTCTGCAAGTTTCAATTCTCCAATGGGCAGCACTGAAGACCTGAATTCTAAAGGAAATCTCAATATGGATCAGGGGGACGATAAAAGCAATGAACTAGTAATGAGTTGTCCTTATTTTCGTAATGAGATTGGTGGGGAAGGGGAAAGGAAGATCAGCCTTTCCAAATCTAATTCAGGTTCCTTCAGTGGGTGTGAAAGTGCCTCATTTGAGTCGACTCTGAGTTCTCATTGCACAAATGCTGGAGTTGCAGTTCTGGAAGTTCCCAAGGAGAATCTGATTTTACATCTAGACAGAGTGAAAAGATACATCGTTGAACATGTAGACCTTGGTGCATATTATTATCGAAAATTCTTCTACCAGAAAGGTAGGTGAACTTCATTTCTCCTTGAGTTTTAAGAAAGACTTTTTTTTGTTTTTTTTTTCCAGACATGCAAAATTCTATTGATACTTAATACTATTTGCAAGAATTAAGGATTTCTTTTATGGTGTATTTTACTGATGTTATGTGCTATATCTAATAGTTTTTCAGAGTGCTGGAGTATAAGAATGTTGAGAATTTTATTTGCTGATTGGTGTGATAACAATGGCTACAAAATATGAATGTCTTGAAATGCAGCTTTGGGTATCCATATGAGTGGACAGGGTTTGACACTTGAAATACTCAAATAAGAAAATCCTAAAATACAAGAACTTTCTTTCTACTGTGATAGGAGTTGATGTACTGAGGATTTAATGGAATGTGCATCTTAGACAGCATTTATAATAATCTTGGGATGCACTAATTAGCTAAATAATCAATTTCAAAACTTTTCTAAGTAAATAATAAATAAATGAAGATATGTATAGATAAAGCTTTATATACGCACACAAATACCTGTGTTTCAATGCCAACAGTGCATCTGAAAAACCAGAGGGCAGTTCTGTTATCACATGGTTCTGCCCTGAAACCAAGGATTATAATTTCTATTGGATGTATTGGGAGAGGTAATAAAGCCCAAAGCAACAGATGGAATCCTTTTGACCTATAGAAAAGAGAAAACCCCAAACATTACCTAGGTACTCCCTCTCTCTGTTCCTCCTGTCAAATTGATACTGGCACTGGGAGATGCAGACCTCCCTCTATTCTTTATGATTCTGAAAATTATCAAAAAGGATTTCAGGCCAAAGTCCTTTAAAAGAGTTCTGTCTGCAGGATTCTGTTGTATTTCCTGATGGATAGAGCTGGTCTGATGCCTGACTTGGAGCGTGCTTGTTCCTTACCTTGCAGTGATCAGTATTGGGTTTCTTCTCTTTAGTGAATGCAGGTCAAAAGAGCTTGTTTCTCACACATAAAAGCAACAGGAATGCCTGATTAGAATTAAATTGGTGGTCTTAAAAGAACAAACTCAAGCTTCTTAACTGCATGTTATTGCTTATAATCTCATTTTTCTCTTGCCTTCAAATTATATTCATCTCTTACCTCTTCCTCCCTGCACTGTGCATTGTTTAGGTGACTCTTGTTACTTTTTCCATGGTCTCTTTCTGCATTCTTTCTGGGGCTGAGAGGTAGCCTTTGCTCCACGTTTGTTGAGAGTCCTGATCCATATCCTTTGGAGACATAGGAGTTAGGAAAAAGAATGATTTCCTGGGCAAAGTAAGCTAGATGTGTGATATAGGATAAGAGGGTAGAGCCTGAGGTTCATGACCTCTGTCTGCGATTATCTTCCTCTTTGTCTCCCTCTGCAACAATTTGATTCCTTACCAGTCTAGTGAGTTTTGCAATCAGCAACTGAAGTTTCATGTTACAGCTGACCTGATTTACAGCATTTCAGCACTACGGGGGGAAAACAGGATTCCTCCCTCTTCCTTGTACTGGTTCTCTTGTTTTCAGAGAACTTGATAAGCCAGTTGAGTTTACTAAACAAACAGACAGAATTCTTGCTGTCACGATAAATTTGGGGTTTACTGTTTGGTTGTTTCTCCCCATTTCTGGTGAGGGATATTATCTTTCCTTGCAGTCAGAGAAGTGCCAAAGCCATACAGCCAGGTAGGGGATGAAACTGAACAGCAGAAGAGGAAGGAGGTGTGAGTGAGATTTTAACCCTAAGGCAAAAACAATTTATTAGTTTGCCTTCTCCTTACTGGAAACCACACCCTCATGCTACTATAGTTCCAGTCATTATGTTTCCATTTTTTTGTAGATGTAATTATGAACAATTGATAAAATTGACATAATCCAGTCCCAAGGGCACTGGTGAGGGGCAGCCAGATTAAAAAATGTATGTTATGAAGTAGGGTTGGATGGGGAGCAGAAGATGTGATTTTTTTTTTTTTAATTTTTTAATTTTTTTTTTTAACCAATAAAACTGTGTTTTAAATTTACTTTTCTTGGGTTCAGTCCAGCAGAGTCCAAACCAGGGGTGTTGTTTCCATCAGAGATTTTTATCTGAAAAGCTGTACTTCAGAAGCCTCATTAGATATCCCAAACCCCAATTTTCTACAAATGCAAAACACATTTTGTTGACCACCCAGAGTATCATCATTCTCTGAGTAAACTTTATACTTAGCTGATGGGGTGGGATAGTGGTAAAACTTGAAGCAGCATAATGGGGAAAAAAATGTAGGAAGTCAGTTGTTAACTGATTTTTTTAATGTAACATGAAGCAAGTAATGATGCAGAAATTTCTTTGCTAGAAGAGGAGGTTGGATTTTGATGATGTTACGAATGGAACAGACAGTGCCAAAGGACAGTTTTAGTAGGATCAGCTCATCCAGTCAGTAGGCTTTGGATAATTTTATAGTCTTGGAAGTATTCTTACATGAATTCTGGTTTGACAACAATACCTTTTAAAGATCTCAAACCAGGAAAATTTCATGGAATTGGAGAACACATAGTAATCCTAGAGCTTGCAAAGAATAAAAAGCCTTATTACAGAGAATTGTAAGCTTGAGTTGGTTTTCATTCCAACTGAAAATAACCAAGACAGTAATTTGGGATTATACCAATAAAGAACTGCCAGTTAAAAATCATCAATGATGCCAGTCAGCATGATTTTATGATAAATAGGTATTGTCACACAAAAGAAGAAACACCATAGTTAATCTTGTGTCCTGAAAAAAAAAGGATGAAAGCTGTTGAATTCATATAGGCACTTCTAATTTCTTCAAGATAATTTGGTGAAATGCTGATGCTGACTTGTCTGAATCTTTAATTATATGAAATCAATAGCTCATTTTTTACAGGTACTGTTACTTAGAGGAGAGATCTGTCTCAAGTTTTAGCAGTGTATGGAAGAAGGATAAGTAAGCTTCGAGTATTAGAAATGTGGTCCAAATTAATTCAGATATTTTAATGTAGTTAGTGTAAAATATTTGCATGTGACATTTATGGATGAGTCTTGTATAAGTTTAATGAATGCACATGGATGAGTTTTTGCATGTAAAGGAAATTGGTCCCTCTACAGAGTAATGGAATTAATAAATAGTATTCTGGCCTGGTGTCCAGACTTCCAAATGTCAAAATACTGGCGGAGTTTAGTGGAGGTAAGAAAAATGATACTTGGAAAAAGATATTGGGAAGAGAACTGTATAATTGTACTTCCCAAAGCTGAATTCAGTTTCTTCACTTTGTCTGAACTAATTGTGCAGATTCCCTTTGTACTCAGTGGAGAGAAATGAACCTTGCAGTCTCTTCCTTCAATACACTAACGAAGCTCTTACACAACTAACTCACATAGAAATGTTTATTTTTATAGGAAATTAATGCTACTCTTATAATGCACAAGATGTACTTAAAAGGTGATTAAATAATAGTGTATTTTAAAAGGTATATTTGATAGGACTTAAGTAAATGTTTCAAGTCTAGACATTTGTAAGTTCGACTTGTGTATAAAAAAAGAGGGAGGGAGGATGAAGCCAGCACAAGAACCAATTTGTGAAAGTTGCAGATGTGTTTATTAAAGACTTATTTATAATCAGTGTTAAATCACAGAGAGAAATTTTTTTTCCGTCAGCTTGTCCAGGTCCAACTCAGAAAAGAGAGTGTGTCACTCCAGAGGAACAGTCTGTTTTCTCTGTCCCTGTTGCTGTGTCTGGGAATGACAGTTCTCATGGAAAGAACCAAGAGCATCTGTTTTGCTTCCATCCTCCTCATGCAGTAGTTGCTAATGTTGCCATTTAGGACACATTTTAGTTACTGGCTTAGAATGAAAGACTCCACTGAGAAGTAAATAGTTTCCTGAGCTGATTTTATAACAAATGAGCTGTTGGTCAGCTTTCATTTAATTGTTGGCAGCCAGTAAAAATACCCTTTGCCCTAATGCTTTAAATTGCTGCATATTCTGTCCAAGAGTTGGTGCCTTTCAAGTATGTGGCTAGACTTACAGAGCTCCCAAAATGCTGCCTACCCTTTTGTCTCTAGAGAACTACTGAGCAGGGTTTTCCAGTACTGTAAATGCTGAGCTAGGATTAGAGGAAAATGCTTGATGCAAGTTTCATTCAGAAGAGAAATGTTTGGGGTTTTTATTTCTTGTCTGATTACACAGGATGTCAGTTGGACATGATATCTAAAGAGAAATATGATGAAAGCATGAAAGACCTCTTTCAGTTAAAATCAAGTGCATTTACTTGGATTTCCTTTGCAAAGGAAACTCGCATATCTGCCAGGAAAATAAGTATTTTAGGTTTGGTTCTTTCACAGGAAGTATATTTTGGGTTATATGTTAAATATTTAACTATTTTGGAAGTATATATAGTTTATTTTAATGACCAGCTACAATCAAGTCATTTTTTTTTTTGTATGGATTTATAAGTTAATTTATGGCTGCTGCTAATTGTCCTGATTGTCTGCTAATTAAAAGCTTTTTCAACTGTTGTTTAGATTAAATGTCAAGCTTGAGAAATATTGTTTCCAATTAGCTTGTGTGGTGTAGAGAAATAAGCTGTCTTCTATGATATTCAGGTTTGACTTTAAGTTCTTGAATTATAATTGTGACATAGCCCTTGTTTTCCCAATAAAACAACTAATTAGCTCCCTTTACATTGGATATTAAGCTTTTTGCACTTTAATCCTGCCACTTCTTTTTGCACACTGGAAAGAGAAAATAGTTGGATGCAAGAAGATTCAGAATTTAAAGGAAAAATCAGGTGGAGGTACAAGAAAGTGTACCAGAAGGAAAAGTAATCAGGTACAGAGATACATACTGTAGCCTGGAGAATGAATACAGAGATGGGGTTAGATGAGGTTTAGGGGAGGAGAAAGTATTAAAGTAAAGAATAAACGACCCAGTAGCAAATGTGAGTAGAGGAGAGGGCAAAGGATGTTGAAAGGGCAGCAAGAAAGATGCTGCCCAGTGCAGACTGAAGGAAAAGAGAATAAAAGACATTTCCACTTAGCAGAGAAGTGTAAAGTTGCACACTACTTCATGCATTTTTCCAAAGCAAGAAGAGCAAATGAAAAAGCTTGATCAAATGTCACAGAACTGTATGTTTTCTGTGTATGTTTATGCAGTTTCAAACATTCCTCTTGCCACCCTTCTTAAATGTGTTTTCAAGATGTAGAATAAATTCTCCTGAGAAAATTCTCTATCTGAATTGGAGGCTAGAGTGGTTGCAGAGTACACAAGTTTTACCATCTGTGTGGCTATCAATACAGAAAATTAATGAATTGTTTGGATCCTTCTAATATGTTTGACCACCATATCTCTAAGTTTTTCTATTTTATAAAAGGAAAGACTTATCACTGTTTTTAAGTCACCAAACAGTTTAGTGTGGAGATGGCCAAGTTATCTCAGTTTTGGAAGCTGTGTAATACGCTGATTCAAAAATTAATCTAACTTTCTCCAACACTGTGCTGCTTCTGAATTCACTTTGTCTGCCACAAACTGGTGAGCTATAAACATCCTGGAAAAAAAGGCCAAGCTACTTATTGCAGGAGGAAGGCAGGCTAGAGTGCTAGTAAGATAATTAGTTAGAAATTTTGAACGACAGAACATCTCTGGCATTTACAGGGTTCATATCTGTGGACTGTGAAAACATAATTAGGGTTATAAAGATAACCTAATTTATTAGTAACTTCCCCACTCATAGTTCAGCCATCCAAAATTTAATGACAACAGTTTCACAACATTCCACATGATATTAGAAGAGTTTTGAATTTTAATTACCTTTGTTTAGAGTATTGGCTTTTCATGACTTGCAGAGGAATTTGGTAGAAAGCAAGTCTTTTAATGCTGTGAGCATGTTTCTTTTATGTCTTGCATGCTCTGAAATCTTAAACAGAAAACATTGAGTGAAGGATAATAAAATACCAGACACTGAGGACTTGAATAGAGCCCCCAAGGGCTTCAAGTGCTGGACAGCTGTGTGAAAGCACTTAGTATGTTGGAGGGAGATTTTTGTAAGGACCAATAAGTTTTAAAACAATTGCAGTAAAAAATGGGACTCTTTGACAATACTATTAATTGTAAAAATTATTGCATTCACTTTAGATGGAGTGTATTTCAATGTCTATTATCTTTAAAGATGCAATTCTTGATGATGATGTTAAAATATTTTACTTTTTATCTCTATAGTAGAATAGATCATATTAGACTGCTTCTAAAGTTCTTATTTAAAAACTCTGGTTGGTTTAAGAATAACAAGTAATCTACATAGGCAATATGATTACATTTCTTGTCAGGACAGCTGTCTCTCTTTTTTATTCCACTGAATTTCACTTTTCTTTGAGTTGGTGAATATTCACGTGGTTTTAACTTTCTATTCTTGTGCACATACAAAATTCATTCATATTTGCAGCTTATGGAAAATGATGATGTGGGACTTATTTTCTTGTACAATGCTTGACTCCTATTTTTTTACTTTTCTCTTAAATTTTCTTTTAGGGAATGTATTTTTAAATTATTACTTAAGATATGGGCAGCTTTGTTTATATGTTGCTGCATTAATGGTGATATACCTCTGTCATCAGTCAAGATCGTTTGTAATACTCAAAAGGTTCCACAGAATAGCCTTCAACACCAATCTCAAATTGTTGAGCTTTGATTTTTGTAAATGTGCTTTTCTAACTTTTTTTTTCCATGTAAAGCTTGACTTTACATGTCTGTAGTTAGATGGATATAAAAACGTGTTTCAAAGAATCTGCTGTTCATATAGGGAGTGATTTCACCAATCTTGGATTCTCCTCTCTGCTGCCTTCCCCAGTAGACTGGTTTTCAACTGCACTCTTAGCACTTTAAGGGTGGTTGAACACTTCACTGTTAAATATTTATGCTAGTCATTTTACTCTCATGCTTTATTTTTCTGTGGTACTGTGATTTGATATTTTTACTGTGAACAAGCCTTTAACTTCTTTTTCAGCTTCATCAATTTTTTCCATTTTAGAATTGAGTAATGTGTATGGAAAAAGCAAAAAACAGTCAAAAATAATTTACATCATTTGCTAAGTACAGTTGTTTGACATTTCTATTTTAACATAGGTTGTTGAGTTTCCCACTTGGTGCATTTGACTTCCTCCTTTTTATTATTAAGGGGGGAAATTGGTTGTACTTATTTAGTTCAATGTGAATGAAACAGATGGCAATATAAAAGCTGATATAAGAGGTGTATCTTGTTTTGGGCATATTTAAGCAGAGATGCCATGTTGAATTCCAGCCTTTTTGTGTAAAAGAAGCTCATGAGGGAAGTGAAGCACAAGAATGACATCCTGGGACCACTTGAAGACATGCTCTTATTGACTTCATGGAGCTGGCACTTTACTTTCAGTGTAATAATCAAGCATGAAAATACAGTTGAGTGTAAGAAGTAAGACTTTTTTTTTTTTTTTTTTTTTTTTTTGTCCCCTCATATACAAGAACACTGGAACTATTTTGGGGCAGATGAGAACCTGGGTCCAGTAGCTGTGAGTATAAGAAGAGAGAAGCCAGAGGAAATCAAAGAAAATGGACCTCAGTACAACTACCGGATCATATTCAGAACCAGTGAGGTAAGCAGTTCAGGGGGGTAGTACAAGAAACTAGAAGTGAGCAGGCCAAAACCAGGTGGAATATGTGGGGTTTATGTGCTTTTTAGCATGGATAATAGATTTCTGTATAATCCATTAACCTCCTGGCAGAATTATTCTGCATGTCTATCTGTCACAAAATATGTATGAGTTCTATTCCATAACATCCAGTAAAGAGGTAATGCTGAAGGTTGTTTTGGTTAAATCTTGAGAAACTTACAGGAGCTATATTAGCTAGAGGCAAGCAAAGAGGAAAGAAATTGCTTTTTTCACTCTTATATGTGGCATTAGGTAGACCTGAGAAATGTACTTCTTTTTTTTTAATGCTCTATAGTATAGAAATACTATACTAATACTAATTTTTCCAGGTAGTAGTTTCCTGTAAAATTCAAATTAATAAATTGCTGGAAATAGTCTGATTACTGTTATCAGTGAGTGACATTTTGTGTATCAGAGTTGGTCTCATGCTAACAGAAATGTCCTTGATCTCTACCGAGAATTGGAAAAATAATCTGTTTAGTTCCGCTGCTATTGCTAGTCAATGTCAGTGCATAATTCAATGTATGTGCTGTTTTTCTTTTGTATGCATAGCTCATGACATTAAGAGGCTCTGTGCTGGAAGATGCTATCCCTTCTACTGCAAAGCATTGCACAGCCAGGGGACTTCCCCTAAAAGAAGTGCTGGAGTATGTGGTTCCAGAGCTGAATATCCATTGCCTGAGGCTGGCCTTCAACACTCCAAAAGTCACAGAACAACTTATGAAGCTTGATGAGCAAGGGGTAAGTGCAGAGTTACAGAATTAAAGAAATTATCTTAATCTGTCAGATTATTGCCATGAGTTGCAAAATGAGCTTTTAGCTTTAGATGATTAGAGTCAGTGTCGAAATGCCTCATTTCAATTAAAACTTGTATTCTGTAGATAGAGTTATGTTGCATTTATTTCCCCCAAATTCTGCAAAATATTTGGGATATATGAAATCAAATTCATTTCTCTAGTTAGCCTAAAGTTCTAGATTAATGTTATGGCAGTTGTTAATTTAAATTTCCTTTAAAAGAGACTATATTGTTGTTTTTCAAAGACTGTGGGGAGGAAGGAGTTCTGTTTTTCTTATTGCTATTATACTAAGAAGAGATGTCCCCCATGGTGCTAAAAGTTTTGTTTAACACTGCATTGGCTAAACCATGACCAGGGTGCTGCTTGTTTTGTAAAGTCTTCTGTAAAGCCTTGGGCATGGTTCCCCACAACATCCTTCTCTCTGAATTGGAGAGAGATGGATTTGATGAGTGGACTGTTAGATGGATAAGGAATTGGTTGGATGGTTGCATCCAGAGGGTAATGGTCAATAGCCCAGAGTCACAGTGGACATCAGGGACAAGTGGTGTATCTCAGATCCATAGTGGGACTTCATCTGTGTCATTAATGAAGATATTAAGGGATTGAGTGTACCCTCAGGAAATTAGGATGTTGAGTGGTGCAATTTCCATGCCTGAATGATGGGATTCCATCCAGAGGGACGTAGACAAGCTCAAGATGTGGCTCCATGGGAATCTCTTGAGGGTTAAAATGACCAAAGGCAAGGTCCTGCACCTGGATGCTGCACCTCTGGTATTCACATTGAACAGCTGGAGATCAGCCCTGCCAAGGATGGAGCAGTGCTGGTGCATGAGAGGCAGCGTGCACTGCCAGCCTGGAGAGCCAAGTGTGTCCTGGGCTGCATCCAGAGCAGCGTGGGCAGCAGGGCAGGGAGGGGACTCTGCCCCTCTGCTCTGCTCTGTGAGACCCACCTGCAGGGCTGCATCAGCTCTGGGGTCTGCAGCAGAAAGGACAAGGACCTGCTGGAGTGAGTCTAGGGGATGGCCCCAAGATGATGAGAGGGACAGAGCATCTCTGCTGTGAGGAGAGGCTGAGAGAACTGGGATTGTTCATTCTGAAAAAGAGTGGCTTGGGGTGACCTTGCAGTACCTGAAGGGAGCCTGCAAGAAAGGAGAGGGACTTTTTACAAGAGCATGGAGTGACAGAAAAGGGAGAATAACTTCAAACTGAAAGAGTAGATTTAGAGTAGATAATAGGAGGAAGTTCTTTGCTATGAGGATGATGAGGCACTAGAACAGGTTTCCAGAGAAGCTGTGGATGCCCCATCCCTGGAGGTGTTCAAGCCCAGCTTGAATGGTGTTCTGAGTAGCTTGGCCTAGTGAGAGGTGTCCCTGCCTGTGGCAGGAGAATTGAAGCTGGATTAACTTCAAAGTCACCTTCCAAACCAAGTCACTCTGTGATTCCATGACATCTTCAAAACTGTGAGGTTAAATTATCCTTAGTTCATATCTTATATGTGAAGCTCCCATAGTATGGCTTTCTAATACTTAAACTTTTGAAAACCATTAAGGGCGAGTGATAGTTAAATTCTTATTATCTGCATCAAAGTATTTTCTGTTTTTGTGGTAATGAAACAGTTTGACACTTCTAGCTGAAAACGATAAGTACACTCTGTACTAATTAGAAGCTGCATTTTTTTCAATTCTAAGCTAACAAAAATTGGGTAGCAGCTGCTCTACTAATTAAGTACACAGAATGTTGATCACTTCTTCTTGCTGAGTGTCACACTGTTTCATTACAGCATGAACAGGTGCCTGTTTGATATAGCAGATAAAATGTTTTGTAAATTTAAGAGTTAAGATTATAAAGTCACCTTACACTGACTTCACCCAGGAGTCCTTTCACTGAGCCAAGTTTCATTAGAATAAAATGTCTTTTTTATATTTGAATGAGGTCTTAAAGCAGTTGCTTGTTTTCATAAATAAGAATTTACACGTCTTTATTTAAATTTATCTGCCTTTAGCTTTAAGACTTCTAATATTTTTCTCTGCTACATCTTAAAAGTCATTTTGGTGTGAGATTTTTTTTCCAGCAAAGGTTTTTGTATGCAGTGATTATATCATCTGTTGGTCTTGTTTATGATAAACTAAACAGATTGCACTTTTCAAGTCTTTCACTGCAACATATTTTCTCTGCATTTCATATCACTCTTGTGGCTGAGCTCTGTCTCTTCTACTCTTCCAATATCTGCATATGTCATTCAGTGTTAGAATGGGAATATTTTTCTTGCCCTAGTTTTGTTCTGGTGGTGTATGTGAAAGTTGCTCATTCCTTACTTCCTCTTAGATTGCTAGAGCAGTAACATCTGCTGTTCGTACATATGGTCCACATTGCTTGTCACCTAGCTGTTCTTTTATTGGATTTATTAAAATGCCTTCATTTGAGTGGCTCTGTGTTAAACAGCAATCCAGCCACTTCCTAGGGCTGCACTAGCTTCTTTGCTAATCACTGTCTACTAATCTTTGTCTTGAATGCAGAGCTCGTGGTAGGTTACTCTAAGTTTGCTTCCAAATATGATTTTAAAATTTGCATATTAGGGCAATTACTGATTTATTTCAGTTGAAGCTAATCTTTATGGCAATTCCTCATTCACAGAAATATTGTGAAATGTCACTTGGTTCTTAATATAATTCCCTGTTCATAATATTAACTTGCTGACTGGTTAAATCCAAGATATACTTTCTGCTGCCTTGACTGGGTGCTAGATAAATACTTTTAAGTGCACTTTTCTCACATATGAATATGTAAATAATTTCAGATTATTAAAATGAAGATGCTACTTTAGTAGTTTTACCACAACAGAATTTATGGTTCAACTTTTTTTAGCTTTTTCTTGTAATTAATGAACTTCTAAGGTCTATAGGTTTAATAATGGGGGCTGCATGCCTTTCTCCAGATCTGCTCTTTTTGATTCAGAAATGCCAACTTGTGTTGTCCTTAAGGAAACTTTTTTTTCTAAAATTAGCAAATCTAAGAACACAGCTAGAAGGCATATCATGTTTTTTGCATAGTCCTTGTTTAGTTTCTTAGGCTGACATTTTCAAAGCAATAAAGCATGGTTGTTTGCTTACTCATTGGTGCTGCAGATCCCATTTATAATTTGCCCTTGAAAATACTTGCTTCGCTTCAAGTTGAAGCTTAAATAGTGCAAGTGTGCTTCATGAGAATAGTCTTCTTTGTCCTAATTTCTTTGAGTGAAATTACTAGAAGCTCTTTGCAGTTAGCAGTACAGCTGAGGTGTTGTGGTTCCATGGGGCACTTGCATCCATCCTATTCATGTAGGGCTAGAAAAGGCACATCTGGGCAGCAGATGTCTGAATGGTCCAAGACAGGACCTGCTGCTGGTGATCCAGAAAGTGATGGCAGTTGCTGTGGCAGGAACAGTGGCAGTGCCACCTCTCACCACCCATCCTTGCTCCCCTCCTCTCTCCTCCCCCACCACATGTCAGCAGGAGCACTGGAATAGATTGCCAAACCGGGCATGTCCTATCCCTGAAAGTCTTAAAAGTCAGGTTGGATGTGGATTTGAGCAACCTGTTCTAGTAAAGTGTCCCTGCTGCCCATGTCAGGACTTTGGGAACTAGATAATCCTTAAGGTCCTTTCCAACCCAAACCATTTCATGATTTTGTGCTGTACTTGAGTCATAAGAATTTTGAACATGTTTAGAAGACTCAAATCAGTGTGCCAGATGATAAAATAAGGGCTATTTTGTAGTGGGGAAAAAAGCAGCAGCCTAGAACTGTGACTTATTCTATATAATGACTTCTTCAGCAGGTGTAAACAAGCCAGGTTATCTTTACTCTTCTTTTTCCCTCCTGGTTTTCCTGCTGCTAATACTTTATCCTCATCATCATTCATCCTTGGTAGTAAAGGAAGAATACAGTAAAGTAGCAATTTTCAGAGTTTTTAAATTTTCAATTTATTTTCTTTTGAGACAGAGTAGGACCACTTCTGAGGGCATTTAAATTATCCCAGCATAAATATAATAGGTTAAAATTAGTGAATTTCAGTTTCAATATGTGTCCACATCATCCTAGCAAGTTTAAAATCCTTTGTTTCATGTATTGGGATAGAATCTTCTGAGACCAAATTACAGTATATTCAGATAACTTTGCTTCCAGTGCCCTTGCAAATAAGTGTTTTCTCTTCTCACTAACCTGTAGCCCAGACTTGTAAATCTCATGCCAGTTGTGATAGATTTTCTTACTATTTCATTCTGGCATACGTGGCTGGTGTTTATTTGAAAAAGAGCCTCTGCAAAAATTTGTGTGGGAGGAAAGATTATTTGCCAGGCAATAAGGATGTATTTCTATCAGATGAATTACATGCATAAACTCCAAGGCTCTCCCTTACCCTCCTTCAGAGTTCTTGCCTGTGAAACTGGTTTTGGAGAGAGCAGTAAATGGCTATGGGTGCTGCTGTCTTCCCTTCTGTAACTTGTCTATCTGTAGTCCAGATGTAAATGATGCCAGTGTACTCCTATTTTGTGTGTGTATCAATTTGGAATTGGTAGAAACACGTTGATTTGAAGAACCACAATTGTGGTTGGGTAAAAAATTGCTTTATTTGCGTCTTCAGCTTCTGCTGTGTTAGAAACATCAACTGCCAAATTAGAGGGGAAAGGGAAATAAAATGCAAAAGTGTATTTGAAGATCTATGGTGGTAAATAGTACCTTCAAGGTATGACCAGCATTTTTCAATTTAATTGGTTTTTAGTTAGTATCATCATGTTTCAGTCAGAGAGGACCAACTGAATGTCAGGGAGTCTTTCCTCACTGCTAACAGATGAATGTGCTAACAGGTGAATAATTTCTATCTTCTCTTTGAAATGAGAGTTCATTTTGTCACTTGTTTAAGAAACAAGCACGTGATGTGCTCTATCCTTCTGTGTGGAAGGCTCAGCATAGGATGGCAGCCATGGTACCAGCCTGAGTGAGAGTCAGGTTCCTGCCATTGCTCAGCCAGCACTTCCCATGTGGCTCAGTGTTAGACATTCACTTGCAAGCTGCAGTGCTTTCCTCCTGGAAATAAACAACATTCATGTTGGTTTCACTTCAGAAAGCATTTTGACATATTGAGATTAAATAAAGGCAGTTATAATAGAAAAGAATGAGAGTATTTGGAACTAGACTAACTTTGAAATTAGACTGCATATTAGGTATTTTTTTGTTTGTGAATTATGGGTGTATGAAAATGTGGCAAGTGCATTCAGTGCTTCATCACTTGGTATACATGTGAAATTGTAATCTTTTTCCTTTTACAGTTAAGTTACCAGCTTAAAGTGGGTATCATGTACTGCAAGGCTGGGCAGAGCACAGAAGAGGAAATGTATAATAATGAATCAGCAGGCCCAGCCTTTGAGGAGTTTCTTCAGCTCTTGGGAGAGCGAGTTCGACTCAAGGGATTTGACAAATATCGTGCTCAGCTAGATACAAAAAGTAAGACATTTTCATTCTTTTTTTCCCACCCTTAAGTGAACAAAATGCTTGATATGGTTGCTAATTGCCTTTTTGAAGAGAGTTCTTAAAAATAACATCTTTGCTGTAGGAAGGCAGTTGCTTAATATAAGTTGATTAAAAAAGCAGAGCACGTGTGTAATTTAACTGTACTCATACAGTCTCTCAACTGTGATGATAATTGGATTTTTGTACTGATTTGGTATAAAATTATCAATGAAGCTACAACAAGAAACCAGTAATTATGGAACAATTACTGGTATTGCAAATCTATCATCAGTGGATTGTATTAAGGCCAATCATAATACAGCTGGCATGTCCTTTTTTTTACGTAATGCACTTATAGACTATCTCCAAAATGTTTTGTGAACCCGTCTATGTCACTCCACCTTGAAAAGTTGATGTACTGCTTTTCTGATGTCTGTTGCATGCAGTTTTTCTTCTAGGCAGTTTTGTCTTAGTCATCCTGGCAAATATATTCCTCCCTCTGTGCTTTTTCTTTTTTGAGTTATGGAAATTAAACTGGATTTGGCAGCTATATTATCAGCTCTAAATGTAAAACATATTGCAACAAAATGCAGTGGTAAGATGATCTTGGGTGACTGTAACTATAAAAGAAACTCCCTGCATTTGGAATCAGTCACGTGAAGTACCTGTTTATCAGCTAGCACATGCTGCATTCAGTTTGTAGATCTTTTTAAATTGCTTGAGGAAATTTTGTCTTGTATTCTTTTGCTTAGAGTACTGGAGCTAGCCAGTTCCTATGGAGATCTTTTGCTCACTTTTAGCAAAGGAAATGAGATAAGGAGTTTGATTCATGAAAGCTGAAAAACGTTCATCAGCTTTAGCGCAGCAGAAGCTGTGGTCTTGTCATGGTCTCCTGGAACAAATAGAGTACCTTACTGTGCTTTAATGCTCCATCATTCTATATTCTGTCCTTAATTCCTGCAGCAGTTGTGTTGCCATCTCCTCAGGCTATTCTTGACCAGTCTGATCCTCAGTCCTCAGAGGGTTCTAAAGCCTCCTTTGGTTTTAAACCTAAGATGATATCTGTTCTGTGCATATTTAACATCAAGCCTGCCTTTTTTTTTTAAACTTGGAATGCTTATATTCCCTCTGTAGTTCCTCCCTTGAGAGCATTTCATAAACACATAGAATGTGTTTATGTTCATAAGCATGTTGAATTGGAAGGGGCTGAAATATCATCTCATGTCAAACCTCCAGCCATGGGCAGGGACACATTCCACTAGAGCAGGTTGCTGAGAGATCCATTCAACCTCGCCTTGAACACTTCCAGGGATGGAGCATCCACAGATTCTCTGGGTGACATGTTCCAGTGCCTCACCACTCTCACAGTAAAGAGTTTCTTCTCAATATCTAATATAAACTTTCCCTTCTTCAGTTTAAAATCATCCCCCCTTGTCCTATTGCTCAATGTCCTTGGGAAAGGTCCTTCACCAGCTCTCTTGTAGGAAATATGTATAACTCTCAAGGTGAGTTTTCCTTCTGCACAGCTCTGAACTGTCATTTTATTGGTTATAAAGAGAAGCTAGGTCAAAAATCAAATGGATATGGAAAACAGAGAAAACATTTATTTAGCTTCTGGTTTTATATTGTGACTTTGTTACTTTCGATTGTTAAAACAAGTTCCTTTCTTTCCTTTCTTCTGGGTTAGTTACAGTGTGAAAAAAAGGAAAATAAACCTATTTTGATGTCGTTGCACACACACTGGTTTCTAGCATGTGTACTGCTGTATGATTGAGTTGATTCATCTGCTCAGAGATACCCAAGTAGGCTGTAAATGTCTTCTAAGTACTTGTTTTGTGTTTTCTTCTGAACAGCAGAATATTTCAGAGATGTTCTGAAATCCTTGTTGTTGTTTCTGACTCAAGGAGAGAGTTTTGTCAGGCTTTATGTACCACAGTCTAGCACCTGTTGAATGGAATCTTTAGGTTGACTGAATCTCTCTTGGTTTTGAGAGTTATTTTCTTATAAAGAAGGTTTCTCCTCCATGTTGAGAGCTGGCATCTTTTTTCGCATTGCCCAGTAGACCCACAAAGCTCCATTCTGTATCTAAATATACAAAAAGTTTTAATGTGAACACTTCAGTATGATCCTAGAGGACAGGAAATCCTCTCAATGAAGGATTTCCTGCATTTTCTTTCAGTCAAGATCTGCAGCATCACATATGTGGAACCTCATCAGCCAGAACTGCTTAGGAATTCTTTAAGTTGTCTCAAATCTTAAAGGTTAGATTGCCTGCAGGATTACTGAGAAAACCACATGACTATGTGTGAGCATGCACAAGTTCTTAATGAGTGGGTTTAAACAGCAGCAAATGTGAGCAATGGCAGCAAACATTTCTAATTGATCTTGATGGTGGTGTGTTCTCCTTTCTGTCAGTGTGCAAAGCACAGATGGAAATACTGAAAGAGAAGGTGCTTTGGATAGCTGCACTTGGAAACACTTCAACTACATTCTACACAGGAAATGGGGAAGAAAAGCCACTTTGTGATAGGGGAAATTGTAAAGACCAGAGATTGTCACAAGAGCTGCATCTCAGGTGTGGAGAATGCCTGGCTAATACTCTGCTCTTCACACAATATATTTTTGATAGCTGCCCTAAATAATCAGTTGGTCCTTTTGCCTTGGCCTTAACACAGAGACCTGCAAAGGATAGGGTTGTGGTTTTCTACTGTGACTTAGGTTTATAGTTAATTTTTGAAACAACTAGGAAGTGAGCTTCTCCATCTTCCAGCCCTGTGCTCTTCTGTTGCTAGAGAGCTCTGTCTTGAAATAGTTCTTGCAGTTTCACTACTCAGGAAATTTTCCTGCACAAGAATTCTGTTCAGTGGCAGCACAGTTGATTGCAAAGATGTGCTTAAAAACAAATGTCTGTTCATTGACTTGTCAGAAAGGTCAGCCCTATGTAGGCTACTTTGCTAGTATCTGTACCTTTGACATTGCTATGCAAGCTGTGGAAAGCAGTTGCATGATGTGAGACATGGAAGGATTTTTCTCTGCATGGAGATGAGCTGATTTGTATATGTACTCTGGAAATATTCACAATATTTTTAATTTATGCAAATTTAGAACAGTAAAGTTGCTCTAGCAAAAGGCAATTTCAGAACAGTTTATCTTAGCAATGTTTAGAGTTAGGGTCCTAATTAGTAAGTGTTCATAACAGAGCCAATTCCTTAGAAGGAGGAATCTCATGCATCCTATTAACTGAAAGCTTATTTAAGTGTATTGGATCCTTCAAGGGCTTTAGCTTTGGATCTCTGCCAGTACCACTGTAAAAAAGAGATGCTACTTTTCAAGTTTTGTTTGTTTATTTCTAGAATTACCAGAGGGGAAACAGTCTATCTCCTGGCAGTCTGCAGACTTTGGATAGGAAATAGAGCTTGAAAATGTCACCTATCCCACAGTGACTAGGAAGCTTATGGACATCACTTTAAAGTAATAAACATCACAGTGATTTTTCAAATTATAACTTCCATCATTTTACTTTTTATTTTACAGTTGTAATGCATGCTTTATTTCCCTCCCCCTCACTTAGTCTTGTTTCTCAATATTTTAAATTGGTAAGTGGGATCAGCTTGATGATGCTGGGCCTAGTAACAAGGATTGTGTGCCCAGCAGAGTGGTAGTGTGATTAATGTGGGAAATAAGGGAAGTTAGTTAATTTGAGTTGGGAATTTTATGATTTATCAATTTGATAGGATTATAAGCTAAGCTAATAATGGTAGGTTTCTGTACTAGATGTTTATATACTGCATGATTTTCTGATTAAGACATAAAAAGAATATGAAACTTTAAGCTATTAAGTAGATAAAATCTAGAGAATGAATGACTTTGAATTGACATTTCATTTAGAGGTTGTCAAGAAGCCCCAGTGTTTGTAATGAAATAATACAGATAGATTACCTTCTTGAATTGCACTATATGACATCTTTCCAACCTTGTGGAAATAATGATAGACTTATTCTTGGGTCTGAGACTTTTCTTGAGAGACCAACAAATCTTAAGATGTTGAGTTGCCTAAGAAGCAGAAATGGAGATGGAGGAAAGCCCATCTGCATTTCTCTCTGTTTGTGTTACACGTATACTTTTGAATGGTGCAAAATAAAGATTCTGTTCTTGTTTCTGTGTGAAAACAACTTCGGTATTATAGAAGTTGATCATGAGTGCTTGATCTAATCCTTGTGTATGACAGAAGAGCTATCCTTGTGTAGACAGCTGCTGACAAAGCAAAGATAGAGGGGAATAACATTCATTTCTGAAAATATTTGTTCTCATCCTTTTATTGTGAGCTCTTCTGCAGTTTGTAGTAATGGCTGTCCTGCCTTATCAGGGTAATTTACTTTTCATTCTCCTACAATTCCTTGGGATGTTTTTCTTGGAAACAGGGTGTCAGATTTTCTACTCCTAATGGTTTTGGAGAGTTTTCTAGCACAGAGGTTAAACTCCTGTAGAAGCAGGCTGACAAAGTCCTGTGGATTCAGTCAGCAGTATGCTGGTGGTGTCAGCCACGGTTTTGAGCACTATTGGTGTTAGGAAAAAAAAACAATTTCAAATGGGAGTCTGTTAATCCTTGTGAATATAGCTGAGAATCATTGGAGGGACAGACAACTTAAGGTGGATATTTAGAGATGACTAACAATGGAAGGGAAAAAGGATCAGCTACTCATCTAAGTAGCCAGATCCAGTAATGGGGCAAGGCTGGGAAAGCATCATGAATAGCTATGCCATAAACTGCTGGCCAGAGGGGATGTCTTCAGTGTAAAAAGGTGCTAATGAATTTGAAGATCCCTCAGTCCTCTGTTAAATAGAAGGAAATTAAAATAGATTGCAGTACTGGCTTGCAGTTTTGACCTTGAAATGATGGATGTTGTTCCAGTACACAGTCTTGGATTTTATTGCAATAGCTGTGATTTGATTTAAAGCAAATGCCTGCAATTATGGTGGTGTACTTCAGGAAAAATATTATGAACTTCAAAAAAGCTGAATGGTGAAAGAGATGTACAGTCTGCAGTGTGTATGGACTTCTGTTGGTAGTTCAATTTGAATAAACTGTAAAGTGCTTTGAAATAACTGGAACTATTAAATGTGTCACTTGGATTGTAGCCTGATTATTTAGTTTGCAGAATCAGTGCTGTTCTCAGAAAACATTTTTCTGCCTAAAATTAAATCTGCCAGGAAAGTTGAAAGTTTGGCTTAAATATGTAGGTGTTCTAGAATGTTTTTTTTGTCAGAATTGCTTTACTCTATTCCCCCAATACCTTTTGAGACCCTTCCCCTCCTTTGGGGCCTGCCTTTCCGTGCCTCACTTCCCTATCTTTTTGCACCTGCTCCTCCCCCTTTCTAATGATTTGTAGTATTTTTGTATGCTCTGTTTCTAAAAGATGATGTACAAATCAGACTATTTACAGTTCAACAGATAAAGATGTTATGAAGTTGCATTAATGTTTAGGTGACTTTTAGGTATATCTGCCTCCTTGGGTGTGCACTGCAGTGATCAGGCAGAGGACAGAGGCTGCTGTGAACACAGTGCAAGATGAAATGATCCCCTTTCAGCTGTCCTGCTGCTCTAATTAGCATAATAATAAAAATAAAGTAATTAGCATATTTAAGATTATTATTAGATTATTAAATATTAATGTTTAGATTGTAGGAATCTTTTCTTTCTAATTCCCTTTTTATTATAGATATGTGATTTGGAAGTGTAAAATTCAATGTGGCTGTAATATAGAAAACTTCCAATTTCATTTTACAGATCATTTTGTGTTTGATTTTTTATTATTCTGAATCTGTCAGGGAACAAGCTTCTCAAAGTTTATACTCAAAATCTGGGTAAATAAACTGTATATTTGTTACTGTAAATGCATCACAGTTGTCGAATCTGTTCTCTTCCTAGTAACATGATCTCTCTGCTAATGAAAATGCCAAGATACTGTTTTCAACAGCTTTTTAAAATACATTGTTATAAATAGCTGGGATTATATAATTTAGTAGCATGTTTATATAACTTCAAATAGCCAGAATGCTTTTTGCCATATATAAAGCTAGTTATTTTTCAAATTGTGTTTGAAAGCAGGCTTTTTGCACTGCAGACAGAAGTTGTGTTTAATAGAATATACTCACTATTTTATCTTTAAATGTGTTACTGCTTAAATTAATGGCACATTTTTCATGGTCACTTTTTAGAGTGAAATAAAGTGAAAACAAGTTCACAGTTTGTCTGCAGTCAAGTGTTGTTTTCAACCAACACTTGGTAAATTGAGTAATATCCCCCTCTTCTTTTTTCTTTCTAAACTTCATAATCCTATTTTTGATAATTTTCTCTCCACGTGGAAGTCTCTCTGTCCACACTTAATTATTTCTGTGGCCTGTTTCTGGGTCTCTTCTCTTTCTTCTGTAACTTTTTAAAATAGGGTAGCCAGAACTCAAAACAGGTGAGATTACCTTAAATTAATATACCAGCATCATAATGTCATTTTTGTGGGGTTTTTCCATCATCAGTTATAAGCATGCTGGCATCCTGTTTGGGGTTTTGACTGCTCCTGTCCATAAAGCAGCTGCTCGAGTGAAGGTGCTAACTGATTTCATTACAGCTAATTTCAGATCCTGATGTTTATGCATAAGAGAACTCATCCTGTTCTTACTGTGGGTTATAGGCCCTTTGCTGTTTAATTATGTATGAGATCATGGTATTAATTTTCAATATCCATCTGCTTTTCTGATGTCTTTTTCACATTCCTTACAGTTCAATTTCATCCTGAGATATTGGGTGATGCCTGAAAATTACCACAGGCTTTGTTATCCCTTTTCATGCTTACATAGGCTTTCTTCAGGGTCTTCTGGTATAAATTCCCTATTCCTAAGAAGATTTTGTCTGGGAAAAGTATGCAAAAGTGCACAGGCTGTCTTTATTGTGACACTTGCTTTGGCAGGTGAACAAACTGAGTAAGTTCTTACTTGCTGATATTTCAGCTAGCATTGAGGATGAATAAAAATTGTCTTGACTGATGGTTTTTTTTTCCATAATAATGAAACTTGGGGTTTTTGAACTGTTTTTAATAATACTTTATTTTGTCTTCTTTAACTGCAGCTGATTCAACAGGTACTCACTCTCTTTATACAACATACAAGGACTATGAAATCATGTTCCATGTTTCTACTATGTTGCCATATACTCCAAACAACAAGCAACAGGTAAGATGGGCTCTGAAGTATTTGAACTATTGAGTATTTATAAAAACTTTAATTTATTACTAGCAAAAAACCACTTAAGGAATGAAAAGTAAAGGTGGCTGTCTCTGTGTCAGGGAGATGAGCAAAGCAGATGATTGTAGGTACATTGTAGATTTTTCTCCATTGGACTGTTTTCTATTAATTGTGCATTACTCTGATGTAAATAGTATGCAGTAATGTCAGTAGCACATGTCAGAAGGACCACAGTGTACCTGATGACTTTAAATGATTTTAACCTTTTTGCAACTAAGTCAATTTCCCATTAAGGATTCCATTCAGCAAATTGTAATATGCACTGAGATGGTCCAGAACACTTCATAACAGTACATGATCAAAATCCTTTTGTCAAGATCCTTTATTTTCCCCTTTTTAAAAAAACTGTATTATACTATTTAGGCTGAGCTGCTTTGTTACACTGAATCTTGTTAATTTTTTTTTTCACATTTGTGTCTGGTTTTGTTAAACACTAAGCCATATTGTTGTGTTTGATGTATATGCATTTTATTCTAGAAATGGTGCTTTGTACTTCTACAGATAAAACAGATTTTTGTTTTACAATGAGATAACATAGAATTCTTTTTAGTTTGCTTTTGTACACTAAATGTTCTACTACTCTATAACTCACCTTCTCTTGTACTTTAGTTTTGTATTTACTGCAAGAAGCCTACCAGAAAATTATTTAGAGCATATCTTAAGGACAATGACAACTTATTTACAACTTTAAATAGAACCTGCCACTGGCTTGAAAAAATGTGTGAAATGGGTATTGTTTTCCTGCTTTCATGTATCACTGATTACTCTTGGTACTCACAGGATTTGTTTTTCCCCTTTGTTTAGCTTAAAATTTTCCCTTGTAAGTTCACCCTTTATGCTACATGTAGAAATGAAATTATTATGAGAACAACCATGCCTGAAATTTATTAGATGAACTTGTTGAACTGGTACTTGTTATATAACCCTCAATTGTTTGTTTCCAGCTTGAAGTATCACCTGAGGAAAGAAAATGAGCAATAGTAGTTTATAATAATGAGAAATAAATAATTGGAAATTTGCAAAAAGCCTGGTTTAACCTTTTGTTTTTCCCCCCCTCGTTCAAGCTTCTGAGAAAACGACATATTGGAAATGATATTGTGACAATAGTTTTCCAGGAGCCTGGAGCACAACCATTCAGCCCAAAGAACATTCGGTCCCACTTCCAGCACGTCTTTGTCATTGTGAGAGTGCACGGCCCCTGCACTGACAGCGTGTGCTACAGGTAGCTATTGCTGCAGTCACTGGGAACAGGGAATTTGAGTGCCAAGCCAGCTGTCACTCTTCTCCTAAGTTCTCAGTAGAGGAATTTAATGAAATATGAGGGTCTAGGAGGTTTTGAGTCATGTGAATTTAGAACTCTTTTAAAAAGTAAATAGACACGCACATATATAGATGAAACACACCCAGTGAGGAAACTGCTGCTGTCAGGAGTGAGTACACACACACACAAATGTGCACATACACTTGCATATCAAGCACTTGGAAATTATTTTAGAATTGCCTTCTCACTTTCTTTTTATTCTCTTCATAAGGGGAATGCTGGGAGAATATTTTTGCATTGATAGAAATAGAACAAAGGAAAAAGAACCTCTCAAATTATTTGCTTAGATAATTTGGTCATCTGAGTTTATGCTCCATTTTTGAAATTAAGACAGTTAAAAAGTTTGACTTAGCCTTTCAGGAAGAAGCTAAGCTCTCTGAAATAGCTTCATTTCTTCTCTCATTTCAGTCCAACAAAGAAATTACAGAGAATTTATGCAGCAAAAAATAAAGTTGTAATTTGGCCTTAAAGTCAGTGTGATTAAAATAGAAAATGGTAATTGATATTAACATGTAATAAAGAATTGCAAGATGATATTCCTGTTAGTATAATTTTTAAACTAAATTGCAAGCATATAGAAATAATGTATTTTAGTTACCCTTCTTTTTACTATCAGTGAATGCTCTTACCTTTGTTATAGACTGAATTCCTTAAGTACTTTCATTTTGAAATGTTGACTGACCTCAAAAAACTTCTATAAAGCATTCTCATTTAAAATACAAAATGTCAGAGAAGTGGATTTAGAGCATGTATCTTGAAATGAGGTAGCCTTACAATTAACGTGTTTTTGCTGAAATATAAATATTCACTTAAGTATTTTATTAAGGCAAGTGCTTATTTAGAGGAAAATCTAAGATTGCTGTGTATGAGTTGGTGTATTCATTTTTTTTTTGAGTACATATAAAAGTTTTTGGTAGAGTTCACAGTGCATCTCTGAAATTGATGCTCAACTTTGTACACGTGTTAACTTTCCTGGACTAAGAATGCTTGTGTTAATACACTTTCTCATGCACCTTATTGAAAAATTCAACTGTTGCATAATTTATGCGAACACAGCTTGTTCTTACACTCTTAGGCATGTGTTTCAGGTCTTACCCTGTACAGAAAATTATTTTGAAGCAAAGAGAATGTTGGAAATGCATCCACAAGGGCTGCAGATGCATCTTCCACTTTAATTGCTTGTTACAATGTAGATCTGCTTTTGGCTGTTACTTTAAGTAATGTAACTGCATATAGTGCCTCCTTTTAGAAGGCATAGGAAAGATTGATACTTGCTAAATTGTAATAAATTCAAGTATCTGAGGGTTCTTTTTTTGACATTCAGACTCCTGAATCACCTCATTTTTCAAGTGTTTTCAACTACAAGAGCTAGAACTTCATTGGTTGCTTAATAGGAATTTTGGCTTTAGTGATGGTAGAGGCTTAAATTTTAAAGGGAGGGGAAATGGGTATGCAAAATAGGCTGGGAGAGTGTCACTGTTCATTTTGATACATAAGGCCACCAGAACACTGTATGTTCTCTTTACTGCCTTTAAGATTTAAATACTTTTTTTCCTGTCTTTTCAGTGCAAACACTTGATTTAAATTTGTAGAAATCTATTATGAAAAGTTTTTCTAGGAAACTTTTCAAAGAAAGTTTGACCTCTTTTTCACTGAATTTTTGGAACAGTTGTATGGATTCATAATTCTAGACAAAACAGGAAACCATATAGCATAAAAATGTACTGGAATTTATATTTTAAAACTACATAAAAGGATAAAATCAAGCACTGTCTTGGCCAGTCATTCTCCCTCCCAACTAAGATAAACAATATTTCAAAAGTCTGGCATCTCTGAGCATTGCTTGCTTTTTAAAACTTTTCTAGCATGTGTTAAAGATTGAATTCTTATCCCTGGGATTCATGACACTGAAAACTGAACCAAACAAAATCTTACTGGTAGTTTCTGGTAGGTTTTCATTGCATCCAATAATTGTGTTTAATCCTTAGGCTTCCATTTCTTAATAACAGACCCTTCAGGACCACTAAATATGAGTCAGATAGTTGCTTCATGAGCACCCCCTATTGCATACTTTGAGATATACTGGCATACATTTGGAGGAAATATGACAGTAATGACATCTTTCAATATCAGTTGCCAGAAAATATTAGAAAACAAACAAATAAAAACAACACAAGGAAGAAACCACCCCAAACAATTCAGAACAGCAAAAGCAAAACAAACAAACAAACCTCACTACCATTCAAAACCAGAAGATGCAATTGTAGATTGGGGATTTTTTTTATTTTGATTTTTGCTGTTTCTGTATGCCTCCTCAAAAGATTTACTCTGAAATCTTAGTTGCTCAGATTTTTGGGGGAAATTTTCTCTCATTATGTTTAAGAACTCAGATAAAATCAAAATGTGAAAATGGCCAATGTTCTAAGTGAAACACCACATACTTTTCTAATGTGATCAAGTTTTATCCTCTCCTTCTTTATTTCCATTACCATGGTATCTTGGCCAAAGTTAGTTAATGCTTTTTCAGATCTATTTAGAGATATGTGGTAAATCCTGTTTGAACTGTTGGAACATTTCTTGTCACAAAACTATCGAAGTAGAGTTTCAGTCTCTTAGAATAGTTTGCCAAGTGAACGATACTGGATTAGAATGTCAAGTCTCCAGTGGTTACAAACAACTCTCATCTGATTTATATCAAAACAGAATTGAGAACAGCTAAGCTGGTCCCTGTTGCCTCAAGCAATCTTATTGTCAGTCTATCACTTGGTACAGGAACTAAAAGGAAGAGTTGAAAAAGAACTTATGTGTTCCTACTGTGTATCTCTGAACTTCTCAGAAGTTTTTTACTTCTGGTATTTTTGGAGTTGTCCTTCTATCACTGGCATGCAATATCAGCTAGTGAGATGTTGTACAGAAATGTAAAACAGTAGTGTGATGTATATATGCATTCAGTCAGCAGATGATCTTCTTGGAACTGTCCTTGTGAGATGACTTCATTGCCTTTATCTTTTTAATGTACTCATTTAATCTGTATTTCTGGTGTTGATCATACACTTGGCACTGCTTTCAGATGAACCTTTCAGCATTAAGTAGCTACATTCTAAGCTAGCCTTTCTAATAGTGTGAGTTAGAGATTTTCTTTTTATACCAAAACCAAAAAAAATCTGAACTGCCATACATAAGTGATTACTTTTTTAAAAAAAAACAAACAACAAACCCTACAGATTTATACTTGAAGCTCTTTTTAAGCTGTGGTACTGGGAATGACTCAAAAATGACTATATGCAAAAAAGTGGCTTTCTGTTTATACAGTAGGGGGGCATAACCTCCACACTGGCAACATTAATATGTAAATTTAGACATATTGCTGAGGAAAGAAAAGAAAAATTGAGATAATGTATTGTCTGTAAGCAAAAATGCCTGAATTTACCCTAGAGTGAAAGATTGTTTCTTCCTTATTCTTTTATTTCATCTAGTGTTGCTGTGACAAGATCCAGAGATGTACCATCCTTTGGCCCACCTATTCCAAAAGGTGTGACATTTCCTAAATCAAATGTGTTCAGGGACTTCTTACTAGCCAAAGTCATTAATGCAGAGAATGCTGCTCATAAATCAGAAAAGTTCCGCGCGATGGCCACCAGGACCCGGCAAGAGTACTTGAAAGACTTGGCAGAGAAGAATGTCACCAATACACCCATTGACCCTTCTGGCAAGTTTCCCTTCATCTCACTTGCTTCAAAAAAGAAGGAAAAGTCCAAACCTTATCAAGGAGCAGAGATCTATAGTTCTGGTGCTATTGTATGGAGTGTCCATGCAAAAGACTACAGCAAGGGTATGGAAATAGACTGTCTCCTAGGCATCTCTAATGAGTTTGTAGTCCTCATTGAACAGGACACAAAAAGCGTCGTGTTCAATTGCTCCTGTCGAGATGTGATAGGGTGGACTTCAACTGACACAAATATCAAAATATTCTATGAGAGAGGTGAATGTGTTTCTTTGGAGAGCTTCATCAGCAACATCGATGACATCAAGGAGATCGTCAAAAGGCTGGAGGTTAGAATGTGTTCTCTTGTTTGGTTCCCCTTCTTTGCTTTCTCTTCTCACCCCTCAGCCATGTAAAGTTTCAATTCAAATAATACATGGGATTCCTAAACCTACTCGAATTGTTTATCATGAAATTTCTAAGGACTTCCCTGCTTCCGTTTCTCAAAACTGAATATTGCTGTCACTTTTATGAGATATCAACTAGTGTGTGACAACTAGTGTGTGTGTGTGTATGTGAAAAATGTATTCATATATTAAAACGATCAGGTCCTTCACATGCATAAGTTGCTCTCACATAACAAGTACAAAAGTGTCACATTATTTATTCTGCTTCTTTTCCTTCCCTTTCTTTGTTTTATAGGCTTGCTGTATCTTGTTTCAAATGAATCTGCAATATCTTTGAGACTGACTTATTATGTTGCCAGCAGGGTGCAGTCCCAATCCCTGCTGCAATCTTGAGATATTCTCTGAATGCATGCTATAAACTAAAATGCAGTGAATCATGGTATCTCCCTATAAAACATCTGTCTATGCTCATTTTATATCCAATTAAGTTATGTAAGAACATGCTACATTTCACTCTCTTTCCTGTAATTTCACAATGTAGTTGTGTAACAAATACAGAAAAAAAGGAAATCTAGGCCCTATTAAATTGCTCTTGATGATATTCATGCTCATGGTACATGGAAAAGTTGGCATAGTCCCCAGTTTACTGTGCTTAGTAGCTGCATGCTACCACATTCTGATTGAAAAGTAATTTTGCTGTTTCCCAAAACAGCCAGAAATGGAGAATGTTTTTTTGGTTACTAAAGTGTAAAAGGCAGAGATGCTTGTGTAACTTCATGTGTTTTTCTGTTGTGCGCTGCCATGTATCTTCAAAAATTCCTGTGGTCGCAGTAAAAATTCCAAGGCAGAACTTGAGTAACCAGATTCTACTGAAAATATTTGTTTGAGCAAAAAGACTTTTCAGTTGAATACATACCTAGGACTGCAATCTATGTCCCTTGATCATGATCCTTGGGAGTTGGTTGTTCAAAACTTGAGCCCCGTGATCTCTGCTATCCCCGGAGGTGTCTCAGTGCATTAAATGCAGTGTACATTTCACTTCCCAGCTGGTGACCAAGGGCTGTGAAACGGTGGAGATGACCCTGCGCAGGAATGGCCTGGGCCAGCTGGGTTTCCACGTGAACTACGAGGGCATAGTGGCAGACGTGGAGCCCTACGGCTACGCCTGGCAGGCGGGGCTGCGCCAGGGCAGCCGCCTGGTGGAGATCTGCAAGGTGGCCGTGGCCACCCTGAGCCACGAGCAAATGATCGACCTGCTCAGGACATCGGTGACAGTCAAGGTCGTCATTGTCCCTCCCTATGAGGACTGCACACCACGCAGGTATTTTGCAGTAGATGTGTTTGCTCTGAAATTGTATCTTTTGTGGGAAGAGTCGCCACAGTGTGTCAGCCTCTGAAAAAATGTGGTAGAATTATAACACGGCATCCAATATTTTAAGGTTGGAAGAAGAGAGCAGGAAAAACTGCCCATATTCTGTCTCCATATCCCCCAAGCATTCATTGAATACCAAGATGTAATAGCATGTGTGAAGAAGTTCATGTAACCGTGGAATTTAACATGGAAATCAGTCAACTTTTTAGTCATAATTGTGTGTTTAGCATGCATCAAAATTGATTGTACACGTTCCTGCCTGCTTTCCCATTTGCTGATGGTTCGTAATGCCTGTGGATATAATTCTTAAAAGCTAGGAATAGACTCACATGCTTCTATTTTCACAATAAGGCTGTAAATGATAAGGGGTTATCCAAGGTATGGATCTGGCCAGAGAAATTGCTGCAAATGGTAGTTCTTCTTTACTCCATAGGTCTTGTTGCATCTCTCTCACTTCCCATCTGTACTAAGCCTGAAGCTCATGGCAATTACATTGCTGCTTTTGTAGTTTAAAACTGTTGCTTCATCAGAAATAAGCAGTAATAGGTGCTTTTTTCATAAACTGGGCATTAAGTCCTTCAATTTTTCTTGAATTCACACCAAAGCTTTTATAATTTTTATGAATTCTCAGCGTTGTCTGTAGCCTTCAGCCACATCAGTAAGTCTAATCGCATAGTCCTGACATCCGGTATTTGTATCCTAGAAATGCTGCTATGTGATTAAAATGGAATGATGTTTAATGGAATAAATTTGCCTGCAGGCTAGCTGAAGGCTTAGGATAGGTTTGCCAAGAAGCAAGTACAGTTACCAAAGTTCAAAGGGCTCCTTGGATGAGAGACTGAGAGAGCATTTTTGCACTGCTCTTTTTTAATCAATCTGTACCTCTGTAGTTGTAATTGCTAAATCTTTGTATGCTTAAGACTGGAGCTGAATTTCAACATGTATTTATTATATTGATAGGAAATTGTGTGTCTGAGTAAAGACCTGGTACTTGTATAAAAGAAAAAATCCATGTTTGTTCTTACTGTAAGCAACATTAACTCCTTTTGTAAATGCTAGCAGAAGAGGAGCAGAGAGAAAAGGAATTTTATTTGTCCTTAAGTTGTCAGTGGAAAATTGAATACATGTCAGGGATTAAAATGAGCAGTGGCATAAGGTCACTCATGAGATATTTGGAAAGCTTTTGTGCAGTATTTAGCAGCCTGGGCAAATGGGAAGTTCAGCTGCAATCATCATGAAAGGATTAGAGCAGAAAAATCAGTGTGGAAAGTGCAGATCCTATTATTTCTGAACTAAATTAAATACAGCCAAAAACAGGCTTACTTTTAGTGTATCCAAACCCTTAGCAGTAAGATAAATTAGTGCACTTTTTGAAATACTGTGCTCAGAGTTTTGTTGTTACCATCTAGCGAGAAAATGTTCATGGTGGGTTATTGCTAGTTATAAAATTCCATAAAGCAACTCTTGATTTTCCCCCCCTCATTTGCTCTATCCAAAATCATAAAAGTTCAAGAATTGTGTCTTGAATTTGTAGCTATCCTACATGTATTACTAGAGACTTCAATTAAGTATTTGCACAAAGCAGTGTCTCTTTTGGCAATCAGTTTTCTGCAATTGGAGTCCTTTCTTTGTCCTCTGGAGGTCACTGAGTATTTCTACTACAGTAGCTTCTGCAGACCATAACTAAAATGAAGATCCGTTCTGCTTGGAATACTAAATTCATACGAGAAGCAGTCCCTATCCTAATAAATTGGTTGGCATGAAGTTGGAGGAAGATCAGGGGTGCAGTTAGATAAGCTGACTTGGCAACAGGCACATGTACAAGGTCAGTAGGAGATGCAATAATATATAAATTCACATTCTCACGCCCTGTGCAGAGGCAGGCCTTGTTATGGTTAAGTCTTTACTAAACCATGGTTATTAAAACATTGCCACTGAACTCATTTAGTAGGCTGATTGCTGACCTTGGAGCTAAGGACACAGCATTAAGAGGAAATTCCTGCTTGCTAAACTGTAAGTACAGTGCAGGGGGAAAAAGAGAAACTCAAACAAAGTACATATGCACCAGGGAAAGAATAGCAGAGACATAAGATATGAAGAGAAAAGAAAAAACAAAGGATATCAATTATCAATATTGTAGATAATTTTTGAGTGGCCTTATCTCCTGCTCATCCCTCTCTATGTGCACTGGATCACATCAGAGTGGCATGGGAGACTTTCAGGTGAAGCTGACCTACATGTGCTTCAGAAGCACACCTCATGCCTTCCAACTGATCATTTAATTTAGACATAAGGACTAGAGGGTAGACCAATAAAACCACAAAATGAGTATGCTGAGGTCTTGCTGCCCATAATACTGTTTCAGTTTGACTTTTCCCATTAGACTGCACAACTTGCTTATGTCAGCATGGTCAGATAACAAGTTCTGTCTTGTTTTTTGCTTTTGCAGGGAAGATATACTAATATTTCTCACGCCTAATAGTGTAGTTGCTTAGAGGAAGAGCTGTGGATTCAGAATTTTGCACTGATTTTTTTATTTTTCTTTGCATTAGAGAGTGTTGTATGTAGATAAAATAATACTGAATCAAAAATACTCAGTATTCACTCAGAGATATATGCATTTGTCAAGAGAAATACCAAAATTATCCTTACTCAAGTGGAAGATTATATCTTTTTTCCAAGTGCCTTGTTTGAAATGTATGCAGAAGTTTGCCGTGCTTCTTATGCAGGCTGCATTAGCTTATGTCTTGTTCTAGTCAGATTTTTATGCTGTGCTATTCCTCAGAAAGCAATGGGCATCTTTGGGGTTTGGCATCTACATTTTCTAGAAAGTCTTTTCATAATATGCAGATTTATCAACTGAGATACTCCAAAGCCAAATGTGTTTGAAAGTTATGTAGAGTGCATTATTTCATGTGACTCATGTCTTTTAATGCCTGTGTCTCAAAAAGAACAAATATTTCAGACCTTATTTGTCTAGGTGCAGGTAAGTTCTAGAGCCCATGGCTTTTTTAAGAAGGGGAGATACCCTTCTAAAATGTATTTTTAGCTCTTGTATCCCACTAATCAGATGGAGAGTTACCACCTTGACTAACTGGAATGCTGGAATGGATAGCTATAAGCTCTTATGGAGGGATAGACAAGGACAGGCACTGGTTTAGGCAGTGTTTGATTGTCTAGGGCTCAGTGTGATAACAACATGATTGCTAATGGCTGAGAATCAGGGGTAAGGCCAACAGGGCAGATTCCACGGTAGTCTGTTGTGGATCACTCACCAGGACCAAGAGGCAAACTCTCACCATCACTAGTCCTTTTTCTTGTGCAAGCCTTCTAAAATTTGTTAAATAAATATTTCTTGAAAGGAAAATCTCATACTTACATAGAATTGATTCAACTTCTGTCTTCAGATTTCTCTTCTTGTGAACAGGACATATATTTTTAAATTTTTTATAGCTGCATGTTAAATTTCTTCATTTCCAGGAGTTCTTCAGAAAACTACCGCATGCCAGTGATGGAGTACAAAGTGAATGAAGGAATGTCATATGAATTCAAATTTCCCTTCAGAAATAATAATAAATGGCAACGAAACACGAGCAAAGGACAGGGACCTCATGTGGCTCAGGTACCATCTCAAATCCAAAGTCCAGTACCATCTAGGATGGCCTCTGGAAAAGGAGAAGGAAAAATGCCACCCCCAGAACGAGCCAACATTCCCCGAAGCATCTCTAGTGATGGGCGCCCGTTGGAGAGCCGGAGGTACGTGACTTCTTCACAAATGGCTTTTCATTGCTGCTCTGAATCTTGCCTGGAAAAATTCACAGGAGTTTTATCTAAGTATCTGAAGATTGCTTTTAATCTTGGTTTTAATTAGTCAAAAGGCAGCATGGCTATAAGTGAAACAATTGTCAAAAGGAAATACCTTTCCTGGCACGATTAACCACAAAATGAAGTGTGCCGGAATGTTTCTCTGTGTTGGATGGTATTCTGAAACTGCTGTATTGTTATTGAAGTTTTAAATGAGTTACAGTCAGAGTTTTAGAGCTAAGTGTTCATGAACTTCTGCGTTTGGAAAAAGTAAATTAAAAATTTATCTTTTTCATAGGCTTGGTGGAACTGCCTGAAGCACCCAAGGCAGAAATAGTATCTGACAGGGTTTTTAGTAAGAGAATTTTGACTAGTACAGAAAGCAAATTTATCTGATTGGGGAGTGTTCAGACATTTTAGGCTAGAGGAGAAATTGTTCTAAGTTTGGATTTCTTCAGGGTGGTTTGGGGTTTTTTGTTCTTTTGAGTTCTTGAAACAAGAAAGCGATGATTAAGATAAAGGTATCAGGTCCATCATGTCATAGTATTTTCATTCTTCCATGAAAAGAGATGTATTTGATAACATACAAATGAATTATCATTGTTTTGATTATCTATACAAATAGGGAAGGGAAAAAAATTAATAGCGTGTATTTCTTATTTTGGACATTCCTTAGGGGAAAAAAAAGCTTTAGATAGATTCTGATCATCTTTGTGGATGAAAAATATAAAGCAGTAACAAGATGCATATTGTAGAAAGTCTAAAAGAGTTCTAATGAAACAACTTAAAATCTTTTTCACGTCCTGAAGAACTGGGGATGGAAAAACATGTTCAAATACAGTACTGCCAAGGCCAAGAGATTACCAAGGTGAAATTGAAACTTCTGTGTTGGATGCCTTGTTAGGAAATTGCAGTGGTTGCTAAGGACTTCATATTCTTACTTTCCTTTTTTTTTTAATATATACTTTAAAAGCTCCCATCTGTGGGATTAAGGGAAAAAAAAAAAACCTGCAACACTGAAGGCACTAATAGTTTCACAGACAACCTGACTAGATTGTCTGTTCAAAAAGGTTGCAGAAGCCACTGAAATACTGGATTTAATTCTCAAATGATGTATTTGGACCAAAATAAAAATTGCATGGCTATAGGCTGTATCTGCCTGTTAGAGCTGAAGGCAGATGCTGAACTGGAAGGAACAGCAGCTGAGCTGGTTGCATTTTTTTGCTCTCTCCAGTGCTGAACAAACTCCTTATGTAGTTCCAGAAGGCACAGTAATACCTGGGAAAATCTTAAGGCAGTGCCAGACTATCAGACTGTGTGCTGCTTTTTCCAGACGCTTCCATCTCCCCATGGTATTAACCAGAGATCTTGGTTGGGGTCTGGAGCTGGCTCCTGTGGAAGAGAGCTCCCCAGAGAGAAGGGGTTACCAACTCTGTGTTCCTGGTGCATAAAATTGTATGCAGGCAGCATCACACACCTAAGGCATTCAGGATTTATCCAATCTCTGGAGGCTTCTACAGGGAGGTTATGGCCTGATAAATGTTTGCAAAGTGAAAATTTCATTTTCTTAGTCAGTATTTGTTTTCAAAAAGTGAAACTTTGACTTTTCATTTCCGTCATCTTCAGGGCACGTAGCTGGGTTTTTGTTTATTTTTCCTCTAGGCATTCTTTTAAGTATTCTTTTTATTATTATTAAAAAACCTTCTATTGGATCTTTCATCCTTAAAAGTATATTAGCAAAGTAGCTTTTAAATTTCACTGGGAATTTTTCTGGGTGCTTGAAAAATATCTTCTCTCGTCTTTCTGGTCTGCTAAACATGTTAGTCTTGGATGAATCAGGTTTAAATATATCATCCCTTGCATAAGCTTAATGTCTTGCCAGTTAAAGGGAAGAAATACATTTTTGTCATTTTAAAGAAATTCAGGAGTGGGGAAAACCTCAACAATAGGCTCACTGTAAGACTCATTTGTCTTTACATACTAAAAGAAAGCTTTGCTTTTCAGGAAGCTCAGATACTTCTAATTATGTAAAGTCTTAAAATCAACAAGGGAGTGTTTTTCATTAACTACTGTCTCATTTAGATTTTCGCCACTGTTTTCATATTTATCCTAAAGAACACTGAGGAGGAGGTGCTGAAATCCATGCATACTTCTGGTGCAGGCAGCAGTGATGGTGCTCTGCTGTGCTTTGCTTACTTTAGTCCTTTAAAATATGTTTAAAAATAAATAAAATCTGTATTACCAGTCTTGAGAACAGGAGGATTTCATATTAATCCAGTCATCATCTTCCCATAGAGACTGCTATTGTAGGTGGGAGAGAATGTTGCCTGACAATCCCTCATTCTGAGAAGGCAGACAAGTGCCCAGTCCTGTGTAACCAGCAGAATATTTAAATTTGCCTTATTTGGATTGTCTTCATATATCCAACTTACTAGCTTATTTTCTGTGATCTTCACAGTACCCAGATCCTTGAATGTAGTCATTATTGATATGGATGGGTTTTGGTAGGCAGGAAAAATAACCCAGAACTTTATAAATCTTAAAATAAATCTCTAATGTTACTGCAACATTAAGACTGAAAAATCTAATAATATAAATTCAATAAATTCCAAGTTATGGCTTATTTCATAATATTAATGAATCCATGTGGGGTCTTACATAGCCTATAACCCAGAATGAATATCAGAAGGATATGTTAAGGAAAAAACAATAAACCACATATGTGTGAAGTAAACCAGAGCTAATGTTATTGGAAAACATGTCATTATAGAGCTTGATTTTCTTGTTTTGTTTTGTTTTTGTTTATTTCCCCCCTCCTCCTCACAATTTTCAGGTTTTTTGTACACTTGATTTCCACACTATATAAAAAAAAAAACATGTGAGGAAGGGAGAGTAGATAATGACCTCTTCTTAACTAATTTGTCATAAACTGGGACTGGTTTTAACTAAAACTTGATTTGACAGACATTTGAGAAAGTGTGGAAATCAGTGATCAAAGCATGTTGAAGACCCAAGTCTGGATTTGAGCACTTCAATCTGCAGATGAATAATGTTGGATAAAAGCTCAGTGCTTCTAACAAGAAAATATCTGAGCATGGTCAATATTTTAAACCAAATGGAAAACTTAACGATGGCATGACAGCAGTCACACACTGGTAGTAAAATTCCACAGTATGGAAGTTTTAGAACAATATTATTGATTAGTTTTGTGTCATATTGAGGACTTTGAAGCACAGTCTTGCTAAGACTCCATACTTATTGGAATGATGCCCATTACACTGGTAGTAATTATGCCAGTTGTAGTTTATAGATAGAATCCACCTGCAGGAATTAATTTTAAACCATTCCCATATTACAAAAAAATCCTAATCTGCTGCAGTTTATCTTGGATCAGTGACATTTTTTCCAAATATAAACAAATTGGATTCTGTGCTCATCTTGCCACCTGTCAAGTCAGCATTGTAGCACATGCACTGCCTACCTCACAGGGTTTCCAGATTTGTTATTTAAATGTTTTCATAACATTCTTCAAATTAAAACATGTACTAGCATGAGATTATATACCACACATTTCCTACCAACTCTGGGACCTAGAGCTGGATGTAGCAGTGGAAAAATCAAAGGTTTGTTGGTGTGCATGCCTGTGTGGTCAAACTCTTGCAATGTAAAAACATCTGAGAAGAGCCATGCTGTATCATGTCAATATTTGGTCATTCTTGTTTGACAAGGGCCATCAATGGGGATCAGGGAAAAGCACAGGAAATATTTACAAGTGTAAAGGAAGACTTTCTGCCAGGTCTGACAGTCCCCTGGCTGTCTGCTGTGTAAGATTGCCTGGAGCAGGGTGAACCTGTACTGCTGTGGCTGCTATCCCTTATTCAGGTTCTTGACAATCTTGGTAGTTCTAGACCTCCTACTTGTTCTTTTGTTATGAGGGATAGTGAGTAACCACTGATTGCTTGGTCTAGAGTGGTTCATGTTTGGATGAAGTGAAGCAGAGAGGGTAAGTTTCTCTATAATCCCTGGGGCCAGAGCTTGTTCAGTATGTCTTCATACACAAACTCTTCTATACTTCTGGTGTCCCACTGCCTGCCTCTATATCTTTTCTTGTTACAATATATGTTTTCTGAAAGGTGCTGATCAGATTGAAAAAAAACCAAAAAAGTGAGAAGGTACAACATGATAGCATAATTGCATTTTCTGTTTCATTTATTATCCCTTTCCTCAAAATTGCTGGGATTTTTTCCCCTTTGAATGGAATGGATTGATTTCCTTTAAACATGAGAGCATTTGAGACAGTGTTTGCAGGGAATTGTTGTGGCTTGCAGTATTATTAGGATTGTAAACTCAAACACATGGAAGGTAAGCATGCCAGAATTAAATTTGCTGTGCTGTTTTTTTCAGAACTCTTGTGTAACTGTATATTCAGATGCTTCTTTTGATTAAATTACAAGAATTTCTTTTAACAGAGGACATCTGCCTCATTCAATTCACACAGTGGATGCAGCTCATTAAAGAAGAGCTATTTAAATTTTTTTTCCCCTCTTCATTACTCTGTCCCTTATTTACTGGATGACATTCAAATCCTGTTGTAAAGATGCCATTCTTAATTCCCCTTTAAGCTTTACAGTGGTGCCCATTACTATAGTTTCTGAATGCTTCATGGGTATTAATTAAACTTACTTTTCAAAATGCTTGAGTTAGAAGAGATATCTTTGGCCCTCTTCAGATTAAGAACAAAGGTAGAGAGATAAATTAAGTTTTAATAATTTGTTCTGCTTATTTTGGCCATCTCATATTTGGAAGTGTGCCCAGCTTTGTTAATATTTTATATATTCAAATTATAGCCTCAGTTGACTTCAGCTGCTTTCAGAAGATTTTTGCTCAGAGATAGAGTGGGCCTTGGAATCAAATAAGGCCTTTGAAAAATTAAAATTAGCAACAACAAATGAAAAATTGTCATTAACAAATACAGTAGTGATCACACTGGAGTGCTCCAGCAAGCACAATGTAAGAATTCAGTTTGCCAACTCAGCACTGACTATAAGGGCCTTTTTCCTTTTCTGCCAGCCTGACCCTCCTTTGTTTCTGAGCTCTGCAGCTCTTGCAGGAGAAGTTGTAGTGCAGTATAGGACCTGTGCCTGTACAATTTTACAGGAAAAGGCACTTGTGTATGGTCTTGTAATTAGACTGCCTTGGGCCATAGGCATAAAGTGACCTAGGCTGACACTTTTCTTATGATGTGTGTTCTACATACCTATGCATACTGAGTGCGTGGGGAAAATTACAGCTAATGACAAGGAAATTAATTTATTAAGAGCAAGATGGAATCTTTTAATGTCTGTGTTGTCATATGAAACAAAATAAATGTATGCCCATTCCACTCACTGCCTTCACAAAAGATGATGTTCTTCCCATACTTGGCAAGTCTCAACCAGTTCTTTCAAGATGAACTAGATCTGTTAGAACTAAATCATGCATGGGATAATCCCAGTTCAATTGACTGCAATGTAATTGTATCTTGTTTAATGTAATGGACGCTTGGCCTATTTTTAAATACAATTGTGGGACTCATGCACTTAACCATTTTGGCATTTCTTCTTAAAACTCTTTTGAAATAGATAAGAGCTTGCTTTAGTATGGTTTTTAATTATAAGTAAAAGACAGGCTCAGATTATCTTGGCTATAGGGACATACTGCTAGCACAACACAATACACCTTTTGTCTTGGGAAATGTCTTTCTTCAAAAGATTTCAAAGCAGCTCAGAAAGTCAATTTGAACTAATTTGCTCTAAAGTTCTCTTCTATGTTTCACACAAAATTAAATGTCTTATAGTATGAGTCTGTTTTAGTGCAATTGTGAATTGTACTAAAAAAATATACTTCTGCTTTAAATAAAAGAATGTCCTACCTGACTGGTTGTTCATTTCTATTGTTCAGACCACACTTGTAATATAATTTTGTTTGCCCTCAAGGTCTTTCATCTTTGTAAATGAGTTAGAACTCTATGACACAGTTCTGAAATCTTGATGTTACTTCTGAACAGTGCTGTCACTTTTTGGGAAGGCATGGGAAGTAAAGAAAAGGCATAACTGAATCTGAAATGAAAATGTAAGGGTTTTTCAACAGGAAATAATTTTAAAGAAATTATTTGAGAAGTAATTGGTTTCCTTGGCATCAGTTCTAATTTAGTGTTGGGAGAAAAGGTCAAACTTTTAAACTGTGTATTGCTCTGCAAGCATAACTGAGTTTGAATGTGTGTGCCTTTAGAGGTGAGTGAATACTAATGAAAGTGCATTTTTGTGTGGCAAAATATTTTTTTTCTTTTTATAGGAGTGCTTCTGGAAATACAAAGTGCTTAGCTTATGGGTCCCAAAGTTTTTAAGTTTTCAACCATCTTCTTTGCAATCAGATATTTCAGCATCATTGCATGATAAATGTGGGATAAGTTAAAATATAGTTGGTAGACTAGAAAGGCATTAATGGATTTGGTGTAGTACTTACCATGGTTAGGCCTTAAATAATTTCTTTTTTTTTTTTCTCAGAAAAAAAGGTTACTGTTAGTTACATGCACTTCATGAAATTCCAGATGATCAAGATGTTTGATCCAGTCCTACTGCTCTTTCCATTTTAAGATTTTGTTAGTTTACTGCTTTCTTGCAAAGTACTTAGGAGGACCATGTACGTTTGATATAAATGTAAATATAGATAAATATATATACACATACTGATTAGATAGATATGCATACATAAGGACCATGAATCAGTTCAATAGCTTTCTTTTTAGTTTTCAAAATATTTTTTTAATTTCTCAAATTTTACAGTATTGTGGTGAGAGCTAATTTAAAGTCTGCCACTCCTTTAGAAATTAAATGGCTAGGCTAACATCTTCTAAAGCCTAAGACTTGAGCTGGGTGCTGAGGCAGTTTATCTATGTGTTTCACTGAAGTCATTATCTATTTTTCAAATATTAAATTATTTAGCTTGCCCGAATTAGTGTTTTTCCTAGATAAAATGAATAAAGGCTTTTGCTCACAGTAGAGTTTTGATGTTTGTGAATGGCATAACTCAAACTTCACTTAAATCACTATGAAAATTTTGAATAGCTTCCATCACGACTGAGTAGAACAAAGAACCAGCTAACAGCAGTGAATTCTGCTGAGGTTTGGGAAACAAAATGCACAAAGGCAGCAGTTATCTAAAAAAGCCTTTGACTACAGAGCAGGATATGAGTTGGACACTATAAGCGTGCTGCTTCCAGCCATTCTGCACAGCTGCATGTGTTGCACTTCTAGACTATTGATTTGCTGTATGGTTATTCTGACAGGTGAGGGCTTCGTGTGACTCAGGTCTGTGTTTTCAAACAGATTTCTCGACCTGTTGAGATTAGTTTTATATTAGAATGTAAAGTTTTTAGGGAGAATTTTAAGGTGGCATGTATAGATTACATTGCAATTTTTTTAGCCCTGTGTTTTAATGTGGGCAAGTTTGGTGGCATAGGTAAGCTTGATACTCTTGGAAGAGTTTGCACAGGCAGCTCATTGCAGTTAGTTTAAATTCTAGGAAAGAGTTTGCTATGAGAATTAGGAGTATTTTTTCTGTTTGTTACTTTGATGAGGAATGTCATGTTTCATTATTCTTTACAATCAATCTGTAACAAAAGACTTCAGAAACTAGAATGTTTTCCTAATATTTTCTTCCCACATTGGCCTTTCTTTATTTCTTCCCTGCATCCAGGTTTTTACAGTTGATTTTTCATGGTTTCTAGTAGATGATTAAGGGGGAAGTGTCTGATCCTTCAGCTGGTTTCTGCCATCTCCACGATGCCCTTGCTTGCAGCCGTGGCAGTTGCAGGGTGCTGTTGTGTGCCTTGCAGTGTGGCCCTGCTGATGTGAGGCTTCCCTTGCTCTGAACAGGCTGTCCCCTGGCTCCGACGTCTACGTCACCGTTTCCTCCATCGCCTTGGCGAGGTCGCAGCAGTGCCGGAACTCTCCAAGCAACTTGTCCTCCTCGAGTGACACTGGCTCTACTGGAGGCACGTACAGACAAAAATCTATGCCAGAAGGGTAGGCACCAGACTTTTTACATACTCTGTTTCAGCAGATTTTTTGTTCTCTGTTCCATTTGTTGCAATGTGTACTCAAGGAGCGCTTACACAGGCTCCTGTCAGCTGTTGTTTGCATGCATTAAACCATGGCTGTTTTCAAATATCACTGTCATGGTTCTTGAAAAAGCCAGTTTTAAAAATCCCTTGCTTCCACTTTTACCTTGCAGCCTAACCACTCTTTCTGATCCTAGTCTACAGCTGCTCAGGTTACTACACAGAGGGACTTTTATATATTTAAAAACCTTCATTAAAGTTTGGGTTTCATGTGGTAAATTGTTTCCTTTCACAGGTTTAGATTCTAAAATAAACGAAGTAATAGGTTTGGGACTTTGCAGTCCGTTAATAGTTGAAGCAAAGTCGTATTGAGTGCAGCTAAGACTTAGATGTGTAGGCACAGAAGTGCTAATTAATCCACAGCTACCTTCTTTTTCACATATTCACCGTCCTTCTGTCTTAAGGCTTCCAGCTTTCCAGAAATCTTCAAACTCTCTGAAGTGTCAATGTAAGGGGCAACTCGTAGAGGAAGAAATTAAATCTGTATCATTTTCAGAGTGCACCACAGGGAGCAATAAATCAAAGATCTCAAAGTAGACAAAAAAAATAATTGGCAGCAGAAAAGCTGTCTGCTGCATTCCAAATTACTTCTTATAGAGAAGATAAGGGGCAAAATTGCTGATAGTTCACACTGCAAATCCTTCCTCTGAAGTATTCTTGAGTACTTTGCAGGTCATTGTGTGTAATTCATTTTGGTTTGGGTGTTTTATATAGTAGGAATATCTTTCCCTCTGTTTTAAGAATTACATTATTAGTAGTATTAAATGCCATTGTCAGGAGCTGCTTAGTACGAAACATTGTCTTTTTACCTCTAGGTGCTCTGTGTCAATCTAGAGAACGCTGTTCTGAGCATGTGTTTGCAAAAGTACTGCTTATTGCTCCACAGCATTGAAGATGTGTCCTCCTTGTCCTTTCTGCAGCTCAGTTTGAGGTTTTATGAGGAGTCAGTCTCTTCTCTGCTGCTTGCTTTCATGAAGGCTTTTGATTCATGACACTATCAGGCCTGTTCTGGTCCTTGTTTTAGTTTGTGCTTAAGTCCTACTGACATCAGGAGATTAGCTCTTAAACCTGTTAAACTTTGCTCTAAGGAAACACTAGCTATAGGTGTGTCCAGGGCTGTGCAGCTGGAAAAAGGCACTTAACCTCTTTATCCTCTCTTGTCTTTCTGGCTCATTCACATCACACCAGCAGCATTTCTGTGTTACCTTGAATTCTGATGAGCAGCTTGTGCTCCCAGTATTGTTTGCTCTTTTTCAACTACGTCATTTGCACTACAAAAAAGGTATTGCTGCCATATGTCCTTAGATCATCACAACCATGACTGCTTGAGTAAGAAAGGATTTTCAGACACACTTGAAGGTTTATTTTGAATTGTCCTCAGAGCAACCAGCACCCATCCCAGCCCTTTTCTGTCTTCTGAGTTAATCATACACATATGTTCACTGCAGCATTCTTCAAGCACTTAGCAGTTTCAGCAAAGAGATGTGTCCTAGAAACCTTGACTATACTGTCATTTTGGAGTTTAAGGTTTAATTCAGTGGAAAGAAACACAGTTTAAATGGAATAATGAAATTTTGAATTTTACGTGTTCTTTATTGGATACTCTTTTAAACTAAACCAAATTGCTTAATTCCAATTATTTTATTATTCTATTCCATTCCTGTAAGAAAAGCAGTTTGCCTTTCATACTCTCCTTGTACACATGAATCATACTTACTCAGGACTTCCCAAACATCCACCAGGCTAAATAGAAAGCATGAAAAATGTGATTGGGAAGGAATGTTTTCCTTGCCTCAAGAAGGAATTTAATGTCTGTCCCTTTACTAAAACCCACTGCAGTTCCATGTGCATCTTCTGTTGAGATAAGTCTGAAAAAGTAGTTTCAGGGCAGCTCTCCAGCAATGTTTGGTGTCCCAGTGAGAGCTGGTCAGCATTACCTTGCAATGTGTTGTTAACATCAGGGAGAGAGATTTTAACATTCACTTGCTAAGATGTTGGAGGGAGTGAGGGGCCCTGGAGTAAGGGCCAAGAGGGAGCCCTGCCCTGAAGGTAATCTTCCAGAGGTGAAGTGCCAGTGTGCTCCAGGTATGCCACTCTCTGAGATTCCCCAGTGCAGGAAATCTCAACCTCACCATTTGTCTATACATTTATTTATTGTTACACAGTGACAAGAATTGGAAGGTTTGTGAAATTTAACTAACTAGAAGAATGGGTGAGCCCAGCCTCTGTCAGACATTAGTACAAGCACTAATTGCTACCTCTAGATTATTGATCCACATCTAAGCTGGGTTTAGGCAAAAACATCACTGCCCTTTAGAATATCCAGGTTGATCTTGATGTGTGTATGTGTGTTCTCTTTACCTGTGCTGTGTTTGTGGGTTCACTATTGTGTCTACAATAAATGATAAGAATATAAAATTTAATCATACATAGATTGACAGCTTATATACATATGAACATTATGGAGGTTAGGTAAGAGGACATCACAAGAGAAAGCAAAATGTTGATGCAATGCAAATTCATTGCACCAAGATTTGTCTGGAGTTTGGCTTTTTCTTCTGGATGCCAGCTTCTAGCTATTTTATCATGAAAATATATTCTTCCTGTGAGAGTAAGTTTACCAATCTTCAAAGTTAGACCACAGATCAGTGTTTAAGAAATAAATCACCTTTGAAATGTTGTGTTTAGACTTCTTATACATATCTTGAATTGGTATTGAGTTCACCATGTTTAATTTATGTGTTTGATAAGTGAAATCCTATTTAGTCTGTGTGACTAGAAAAGGAAAAACATTACTTTTTGCATAATTTCCATGTAAATTGTTTATATTCAGAAGGCAGATACATAGAGGTTTTCCTTACTATTTTTAATTCATCAAAATGTATGCTGACTGTAGCAGGGAGCAGTGAACAAAAGGAAAGTATGATCATGTTTAGGTGAATTTTTAGAATGCCCAAATTTCAATATATGCTGCATGTTACAGGCATGTTCCAGCTGCTTGTCTTTGAGGATGGGAGTAGCATTCTGTTCTTCTGAATCCTGGAATGTTGCTGTGGTGGGTTTGAGTTAACAAGTGTGTGAACTTCAAATGGGAAAACCACACTGAGCTTGTTCTGACAGCTGGGAAAGTGTCTCACATTGGAGGTTGTGTGGGGCAGTCTGTAGCTCATAGAGTGAGTAGAGAGCACAGTTGGGGTATTTTATTTTCTCTCATTTTATTAGACATTACGCCTGTAGAAACTCATTGATATGGAGATGATATATCAGCTTGTAATTATTTTGTGTGTTATTCTGTGCATGTAGAGTTGGAGGATTTTCTTTTTCCTTCAGGGTATGTTTGATTTAAAAAAAAAATCTCAGAAATACATTATTCTTGATGAATTCTTAACGATTCATCTGCTATTTCTGAACCCAGCTATAATTCTTACAGACTTATAAGTGATTTATGTGTAATACAGAACTGTAGATTTAAAGTCTTACAGGCTTTTAGGCATATTAGGCAGTGTGGCACAGGGACACTGTGTGTCTCTTGTCATTAGCTTGTTCTCCTTGAGTTTCCTCTGTCTTATTGATCTTCCTGAAATCCATCTGCCTAATCTGGCAGGATTCACAAAGTCCATTGAGCAGAGTTTTCATTTTGCTCTGTGTTTTCTTTTACAGCAATAGGTGTATGCCTCACTACTTTCTTACAGCTATATTTCGTTTGCACTCATCCACTCAAATTATTTTATAATCAAATAACTTAAGAGTTTACAGAATTTATAACCCTCAGGATCTGGGAATCCGTACTCAACAATCAACTTTATAAGACTTATTTAAAGTATTTGGCAGTGTTAATATTGTCCCAAACAAATCCATGGTGTTGGCATATATGTCTGCATCACCCAGATGTATGACCTTATACTCTCTTGGTTGGAACTCGGGGAAGTGGCTGAGATCCATGGGATTGTCCCAAAAAACTTTATGATATTTTCTCTGACTAGTTTGAGGTAGTTGAAAGGATCCCATCTTTTCCTGATAAACACACCTCATTTGCCTATGTGGTTTTTATCCAAACTTTTACATTTTACTTGCTGTGGATGGTGAGTTTCGTACAACTGTGTAACAGTCTGGTCACCTTTTCATGTAAACATCTATGCAAATTAAAAATTCATAATTTTCTTTCTTGATGTTTTGATCTGTTTTTTTTCAATTGTAGTATTGTAACCAGTTGTTCTTGACCAAGGATGCTCAATAACTTAATGTGTATTGTAATCTTATGCATTCAAGGTGATAAATGGTTCTGGAGGGCTACCACAAAACTGAAATGGTTAAGCATTACAAAGCCCTCAAGCATTTGTGCTGTGCATTGGTTTGCCCTGTTGTTTGACACCGGCTTCTTTAAAATGCCTTTTTTTTTTCACTTGTGTGAGATTTGTGTATTTAAAATGGTTATCTGCTTTGTGTTTTGGGGAGAACAGGTTTGGAATTAGCCGCAGATCCCCCGCTTCCATTGACAGGCAGAACACGCAGTCGGACACAGGCGGCAGCGGCAAATCCACGCCCAGCTGGCAGAGGAGCGAGGACAGCATCGCTGACCAGATGGGTGGGTACGGGCTGGGGCTCTGCAGGGTCACTTTGGCACGGGGTCACTTTGGCACTGCCTCTCCTGGCACACCCAGAGCCCCCCCAGGGTGCTGCTTTCAGCGCCTTTGAAAGTGAGCCTTGTTCATCGGGATGAATAATTAGGTCTGGAGCATGCACTGCAGCTTCTGCAGTCTGCATCCTTGAGACCTATGAGTATCACCTGAGGAAGAGCTGATTTCATTTCCTTATTTGATTGTGGGATTAAATCTGCCTTAATGCTCTTACGCTGAAACACTCTGTCCTTTTAGAAGCAGCTGGGCAGACACACATATTAATTTGTCTTGCTGTGGAGAACTTGTTTGACCTTACCTGCTCTCCTGAGTGGCTTGGCTGAGTTTAATTTTTGCTTAGTTTGTCTAAAGTGTTTGTGATGCTTCCTTTTCAAATGGTGCAATATAAATGCAAATTGATTGTTTGATCATTGAAGCTATAAAAATACCATGTATAAAATGGAAAAAATGCAATTAAAGTTTAAATAGTGAAGTAAATCTATAGGTAGGTAATCACCTTCCACAGATATATACATTTTCATTGCACGTGGCAATTAAGCTGTCAGCTGAGGGAACATATTAACTGCATAAAACAGCTAGGAACTGATAATTTATGTTGTTAGGCCTTCATTTGAAGTTCTTGCACATAGGCCTTTTGCTATAGCTATAGCTTGACTCGAAATACTTACCACTAAGACTGACACCAGTGAAAATGTCTTATCTACACACAGCATTTTTCCAACATCATGACCATGGCCAAAGGTGCTAGATTATGTTTCTCTAACTTTTTTTTACTCTAAATTAAACAATTCCATATTTCTTTATTGCATTACTTTACTGCATCACTATACAAATGGACTAGTGTTCAAAAGAAAATGCACTTCAGTGAGATGAGGGAGTTAAGGCATATGCTGCCAGCCTCTGGTTCTGGAGATGTTCTTGGTTCACACACCTTCACAACCTCAGTAAGCTGTGCCCTGTTATCAAAGCCATCTGTCAGTTCCTCCCTCACAAATCCCCCCATACTTCTCAATAAGAAACTGTGATTATACTGCTCTGCAGTTCTCATTTTGACAGAACAATTTTAATCACATATGTTTTGAAGCTGTGTGGCACATGTAATGGCACATGTGAGAATGATCTTTTGCTCAGTATTACTTTTGCAGACCAACAGTTTGGGTGTTGGTGCTGGTAATGAGTGGAGCTGCCAGCAAATTCTGCTCTACAGCGTGAGGTGTCAACATATTAGCAAAATAAATAAGGCCAGAAAGAACAGGAAAAATTGCATGGCAGGAGAGATGGCTCCAGTGTTTGGCAAAGGATAAGATATGTACATAAGGATGAGCAAGTGACATAAAATCCCTGTATTTTATCTTTTGTGTATTGTCCTGCATTCATAGAGTTGAAAACTGCATCTCCAATTGGAGACTTTACTGTCAATCTGGTGAGTCTGGGTGAAAGTTTGGTTTCATAACAAATAAGTACATTTCCACTTGGGATAATCTGTCTCAGGGTAAATAAAGCTTTAGGTGTAGTGAATCCACACCCTGACACCTTCCTGGCCTATCCTTTGCTACAGAACACCTTTGTTCTGTGTTCACCAACACTGCTTGCTGCAACTTGCGTGGAGAAATCAAGTTTGATGATAATACTGGAATTACCATTATTATTCTTTAAAAAACTCAAAACTTTTATTTGTTTTTTAAAAAGCTCGTAATGCTGCAGATCAAGATGAACAAATGGTAATTGTGTTGGAGAAAACACTTTTTTTGTGAAGTACTTGATGTTTGTAAACACATAATCAAAAAGAGCATTTTTTTCTAAGTGCAGAATATATGTAGAAGTATATGTAAAAACTCGTAACTGAGAGAGATTCTTTTAAAATACTGACCTTGAGCTATGAGAAAGCAATTACCTACCTAACAGACTGTCTGAACACCCTCTAGAGCTCCTGGGAAAGTAAGTTTTATTGGCAAGGTGTGCTCCTCTGAGTGTCCATGTAAGATGAGTGATTTGACTTCCATTCACTTTTGTCAGGTTTAGTTTAATAAGTATTTCTCTTGTAGATCTGTGCAGTTTCCACATTCACAGTCAGCAATATTTAAGATAGTATTTTGTCAAGAGATTTTTTATTTTTCTGCACTCTCTTCAATTATAAAATGTTTGTTAACTCAGTTTTGGTAGGAAATGTGTAGTAGTCTGTGGATACTGGTGAGAATTGGGGAAAAATGCAGCTTGAGTTTTCCCAAGCTGCTCAAAGGAAAACTGAAGGGAAAGAATTAATAACAAAGATTAGCACCTGGTGTTGTGAACAGGAGAGTGCATGAAGAACGTGATGTTTTGGCAAAGGCATGTTTACAAGAAGTGTTGCCTTCTTGTCAAGGCAAGATAAGCTTGGTTCTGTCCTTGGTTCTCAAACCAATCTATAAAAACATGTCTGATTCTGCACTAAAGCACCTCTGCTTTGCAGAGGAAGCCTGTGTTGCTGTGTTCTTCTGCTGCTTCCTAGCTCTGCAGCAACAGGAGGTGTACTGGGGACAATGGATTCATTTAAGTGATCACCATAGACTTTTGGTATTGTCCTGCCTTGCATAGAATACCATTTAAAGAAGTGTGGATGTTCATTCTTTAATTCTCTTGTTGGCATGTATCACACATTTAGAGATCCAGTGTCAATACCCTGTGAAAGTGAATAGTCTGCTGTTTTAATGATCTGATACAGTGCTGTTGGACAGTGAGGACATGGAACCATCCAGGTTGTTCTAACAAAAGTCAGAATGTAGCAGCTGGTTTTTCATGAAGTTTTAATGATTTATACTAGGCAGGAATGGGCTCCTACTTCCTCCCCTGTGTTCCATCCCAAAATGTAACCATTTTTGGCTAAGGTAGTGTTGGAAAGATTGCAGTGTAAAGTGAGGTTACACATTTTCTTAGCTTGTAGCACTGCTCTCTCAGTCCATGGTTGTGTTCTGTGTTGCAGAGCCAACATGCCATCTCCCAGCAGTCTCAAAAGTATTGCCATCCTTCCGAGAGAGCCCCAGTGGAAGACTGATGAGACAGGATCCCGTGGTACATTTGTCTCCAAATAAACAGGGTCATGTAAGTGATGAAAAAAATGAATTATTTAATGTTTTGCTTTTGCTCCACAAGCTCTTGGTACCAAAAGTGTTGTTCAAAGTTATATTTAGAGTGTAGTTTTAGAAAAAGGAAAGAAATAAAACCCTGTTCTCTACTAGGACATGGAGAATGCAGTAGAGCAGGCCTGTTGGTGCCTAAATCCTACAGCACAGTGTATTGAAATATTTACTGGTTAATAAAATTTGCTGCCAGCTGAACAGTAACCTCATCTGTTATCTTGAGAGAGGTAAAGAATTTGTAGAAATTGGCAGAGCTATTCCTAGACTTCACACATAAGACTTGCAGTTTAACTAGTGTATCTTCTAAAAGCTGCAGCTTTGAGACAGAAGAGTGATTTTGGTTTTGTATTTTCTCCTTTTTCATAACATACCTTGAATGCTGTTGGAAGTCTGTCTGAAAGGACTCCTGGAATCCTGCTGGAAACTTTTTTAAAAATTTGTTTTGAAGTTCTAAATGGTAAATTCTGTCTTTCTGTCTCAGTAGAGTTAACTATTCATGCCTTTGTGGAGCCTGTCACTTCCCAATTTATATGCAGAGAGATAGATAAATACAGTAAAGTTCATGAATTTAAAATGTCTTGAAAATTATTGAAGTCACTGTAATAAAAGAAGCACACTTTGAGCTTTAAATTGCTCAAACTGTATCACTTTTAGTTGTACAACAAGCTAAAATAGGGTTGTGTTGCATGATGTTACTGAAAGTATTACTTGCATTTATTTAGATGTAAGAAAGCCTTTAATTGGTTCCAAGTCTTTAATTTGCTCCTGCTTGCCAGCATTATTCTTTTAATGCAATTGGCACTGTTGCTTTTAGATTATTAATTCATAGGAACACATATTTATTATTTAAAAAAGAAAACACCAAAGAAACCCGAACAGTGGCACACCTGTCTTCTTATTCTTAGAAGCACAGACTAGTTTTTAAATTTAGGTTGACCTGTTTTTCATGAGATGTATTTGACTGCATAGTGATTTAATACATAACTCATTAACTTGAGTGCCAAGTGCAACACTGGAATTACTAATGCTCGCTTTATTCTGGCTTAGTCATTGTTAAAGTAAATCTTTACTATGTGGACAGATCGATGGGCAAGTGATGAAGTTTTTAATGAAGAAAAGTAACTTTAATTGGAGATAACTAGGAGTCCAGATCAACTTCGTATTCCCCCATTTTCGTGTCAATTCTTTACTATATTGAAAGACATGGATGCTGATGATTCCTTGTTCTCAGTATGCATCTGTTCCCTATTTCCTTCTGAAAACAGTAGCAATATCTATTTTTTATATTTGTCTGAGATTTTTGTCTGTGTCTGTTCAGTAGAACAGGGGTAGACAAAACTTTTAAGTCTGCTTTCCAACAATTCCCTTTTTCCCAGGTCATTGGTCATCCAACAGGTCTATTCCCTACTGCTTCAGTTCTGATTCTGTAGATGATCAGAACTTATCTAAGTTGAGTAGAATTCAAATGGATATAAATACCCCAAAGGTAGATTATCTACTAAGCACTAAGTGTATGACAATAAAATCTTCTTGAAATGGGATATTCCACCATTATGAAATTAAGGACATTCAGTTTCTTTGTAATAGTGGCTGTAACCAAGGACAGGACATACACACTATCCAGGCACTGGCATGCCCTGATGGGATAATTTAAAAGCATTAAATTAAAGCTTCTTTTCATGCAGTTCTGCTTTTTGGAAGACAATTTCACATTAGTTAAATGATGTTTCACTGGTCATTTGCAAGGACATTCCTGCTGAGAAAGAAAGACACCCTACTGCCAAGAAGAGGGAGAGAAGAGGCTATGCTCCTTTGACTTTTTGATAGGCAATTGGATTACTAAAATAGCACGCACTTTTTGTGAATTGCTTATGTTTTGTGTTCTAAAACATTGCAGTCTTAAAATTAGAATCTTTTAAATTATTGTAGTTATAACCCAAATCAAAGTCTACATAGCTCAGCCAATTTCATTGGACTGGGCTGAACAGAGCTGTTACTTGAAAGGAGCCACCACAAGGTATTTTGGGACAAAATGCAAACAACTCAGGCTCTTTCCTGCCTTTCCAAGAAAGGGTTTTTTATGTGCAGTCAGCACAGAGGATGTGCATTGTGCTGGAATCAAATTTTCAGAGTTTATTAGTCTCCTCAGTCTATCTATTCAATACCTCCAGGTAGGAGAGCTCCTCTGTACAGTGGTGGCTTTCGTAACCCTTTATTTTCTCGTCTCCATTGTCATAATTTTGCTGTTTTTTCTGCAGTCTGACAGCCACTACTCCAGCCATTCCAGCAGCAACACACTGTCCAGCAACGCCTCCAGTGCTCACAGCGATGAGAAATGGTATGACAGCGGGGAGCGCACGGAATCGGAGCTGAACAGCTACAACTACCTGCAGGGGACATCGGCTGACAGCGGCATCGACACCACTTCCTACGGGCCCAGCCACGGCAGCACCGCCTCCCTGGGCGCCGCCACCTCGCCCCGCGCCGGGCTGGCCAAGGACAAGGTGGCGCCGCTGTGGCACAGCTCCAGCGAAGTGGTCTCCATTGCAGACAGGACATTAGAGAAGGACAGCCACATGGACAGGAAGGCTGAATCCTCACTCAGCTTGGATATTCACAGCAAGAGTCAGCCAGCCTCCAACCCTCTCACAAGGGAGAACAGTGCTTACAGTTTAAGTGATGCTGTCTCGCATACAAGGTAATTTTCACCTCTTGTATGATTGCCCCCCAACGTGCATTTTCCCATTCTCGCTCTCTAACTTATCAAAAGTGAGAAGTGGATGTTGAAGAGAGGGGGTTCTACATATGTTAATCAGTGTTTTGAAAGATTTCACTGTGCCGACTTCTTGAAAATTAAGACCAGCTTTCGAATCTGCTACTGCTTATAGTACTAAAAGTCTTTAAGAGCATATTCTGCTACTGAACTATCCGTAAGACAGACATGTCTGATGTGGTCATGGGTAGTATCTTGCAACAGCTGCAGCTCATGTGTGGATCAGAAAGGAGATCAGTCCAAGTTCTTAATGAACAGTTTAATACTGAGTTTATTCTTGGTCTTGCAAGTACTCCTTTCAGATGTTTTGCATTTTTTTCCCCCCAGTCTTTGGAAATCTTACAGTTGGTATGATCAATAGTGAGAGCAAGTTGCTTGGGAGTGCTAGTCTGTAGATCTTAATCTCATTCTGCTGCAAGCTTGTGGGTAGCGGCTTGACAGGCTACAGTCACCTTCCCTCTCTCCCTCAGTATTGCCACTTGTAAAGTCTGCAATATCACATGTGTGTGTAATGTGCTTAAACACCTCAAATGGAAGATACCCACTTTACAAGTTAATTAGTGCTGCTAGAAGCAGAAAATATTTTAGACCATTTCCCAAGAAGTATTCAATGTGCTTTTAAAAAACATTCCTGCTGTGCCATACTATCAACAAGAAGAAAACATAGGTCTTTCAGGGAGGATGTGGGATCATCATAATTTGTTGGCCTTGTGGAACCTGACTGTTGCATTTTTATTCTTAAGGCACCTCTGTTTTGAGTGTGTAGCTAAAATCCCTGCAGACTGAAAGTCCAAAGCAATTTCTGGTAATTGTCTTGAGCAAAGCTACCGTGCAAGACTAGATGTTTATGAGAACAGTTCACTAATCCCTCATACAGTAGCTGCAAATAAAGGGGTTGTCATAGAGACTGTAATGGTCTCCATGTGCTTTGTCATGGTAATTCTGACTAAATAATTCATTAATGGTAGTCCCACTCTGGTTTCCTGCCTCTCTTCATTGGCCATTTTTGGCACCAAAACTGACACTCAGTTGATAGGAATCCCACCCAGGTGTTTGAGACTGGTGTGTTTCAAGAAGCTGTGTATGCATGAAGAACTGGAGAAAACACTCTGTAGAGGTACTTAGATTTCTGGCATGTTAGTATATTCCCCTTTCTTGAGGGTAAAAGATTTATATGATGGTTGTCTACAGTATTACACCTTTTATCTTAAGATAAGCATGTTTATGGGCATTTTTTAGCTTTCAGTAGAATTTGCCACATGTACGGCAGTACTTGTCTGAATGCACCTGGCAGAAACATCAAATGTTGCAATTCTTACACAAAATGCTGATTGCAATAAAGTTAGTAACATTGTCATTTAGAAGGATTTTTTTCTGAAGCCACTTAAAGAATCCTGGAAAATTTATGTAAGTCTTGGAAGTTTTATTGTAAAGCCTAATGGAATATCTGAGGTTCTGGTTTCTTCTTCAAGCACCAAATAGATTTAGTTCCCTAGAAAAGCTGAGAAAATTTTATAGAAAGAAACACTGCAGAGCAGGCACACCATGACAACTCTCCTCTTCCATGAATATACTTTGCAACTTTATTGCAAACTGGTGTCTAGATTGTTGTCTAGTTATTTATTATATTGTAGCATTGTGTCTCCAAAACATGATGTTTTCTGTAGTTGGTGTGGATTAACTGACGTAATGTTTCTCTGATGGAAATGAAATTATTCTCTCCTTGTATTTGGGGCTGTCACTGAAATTTCCATATAAAGGTTTCTTGGGCTTTATTCTGGAGAAAGCAGTTGAGGTTTCTTTTGGCCAAATTTCATTTAAAACTGGGATGTTAACAATGCAACTCTTTGCAAAAAGGAGTAGTAGCAGTTTGTAGAAGACGTCAGGCGTGATACTTGAGAAATAGAGCAATAAGTGCACATACATCATTTGTTGTGGTGGATTAAAAACAGATTGACTCATGTTCCTTTTTTTTTTTTTATTTTTGAAGATTAGAGCATGTGTTTGATGCCTCACAATAAAACGAAGGCACAGTCTAGGATAAAAAGCTTTGATTTTGTTTCTTGTGGCATCCTCAGTTGGTGGTTGCACACTGAACAGCAGTGGAACCCTAGGTCATCCAGCCCTTTGCTCACAGCTCTCTTGCTTCCTCTGTGGAGGCACAACAGCTTGGAGCTGGAGGCTGGTTAAAGTGGCACTTCCATAAGACAAGTACAGATTATGGAGATTGTGGAGATTATTAGGAAGATGCCTGCTTCAAGCTGGTGAAGGAGGGGAGACAACAGAAAGATTCTGAACAGACTATTTTTCATGAGAAGTGAACAGCTTAATTGGTGTGTTTCTCTATCAGTTTCTAAATTGCTATCCTTTGTTGTTTTTCACTTTTTTATCTTTTGCCTGTGGATGCCATAATGTCTGTAATATCTTTAAAATCAGGTTTCTGAGCAAGAAGAAAAGGAATATGGCCCTAAAAAGATCTGTGACAAAAGAAAAGAAAATAACTACAAATTAGAGTGTTTGTGTCTGCAGAAGACAAGAGCGATAATTACTGCTCAGATCATTTAATGGTGCATAAAAGAACTTGTACCTGAGAACTGGTGGCAAAATGTAAATTATAGTGATTAACTTTTACAGCAGAGCTTCTGGCTGGGTTTTATTTCTCTTTTCCACCCCCATTCCCAAAGTCCTTCCTGATGATTGTGCAGATTTCTCATAGCATCCCAGGAGAACTGCATTATGTAGGCCAGTAATTATACAGAACCATTATAGCTGAATGTCATTAAATGAAGCAGTATGTGCTGATGGCATGAATTCCTTACAGAAAAAATTAAATCAAACTTTAATTTCTACCTAAGCTATACAGTTTTTATGGTCTTCTTACCACAATTAAAAGGATAATCTTGACTATTTATAATCAAACACATTTTTCATTACTTCTGATAATTTTAAGATACTTAAAATATTATTTATTGTAGATTGCTTTTATGAATGGCTCATCTGCAGTTCTTTCAGACAGCCATGTAGTGTTTGAATGTTTTCATAATCCAATCCTTGGTGTCTTAGTAATTGAGGTGGGAGATAGGGGACCAGTAGTGACCATCTCTGTGTCCTGAGAAAGAGGACTGAATCTCTTCCAGATAAAACTAATCTGGTGTAGGTATCTGTTGCAGTATCATGAATTCTCTGCATGCTTCCTGGTGTCAAGTATTCTAATAACTGCCCATCACTACCATAGTGCTCCAGTTCCGATTTAGTTTTTGTAGAGTTTATCCAAAGACTTTTGCTCTTTAAATATGCTCTCAGTTAAGTGTCTCTTTACCTGTCAGTATCCTGTTGGCCTGCCTGTGTTTGCTGGTAGGGTGAAAAGCTTCAGTCATATTCACAGTTTTGTGTGTAATCCTGAAGCAGAATGTCCTCCCAAAAATGCTATATTGTAAAAGCCACAGCTCAAAATATGCAATGCACTTTAAAGAAATCCATATTTAAAATTGTATGCTAATTTTACTAGCATTTACCAGGCTGCTTTTGGTGTCTAGTATATGATGTATATTATAATAAATATTCAAATAATACTTAAAATGCATACTATAAATGTGTATTTATAGTATGTTATATAATAAATATTATACATAGATATGCATCTTATATAAATTTTATGTCAAACACAATTAACATCAGTTGTTACTTTCTTTCCCCAGTAACATTAATGATCAACACCATTAGCCTATCCAGGAGCTGGGTATTTATTTTTACTGGTTTTTATTAACAAACAGTTTGTCACAACTAGCACTTCCTTGAGAAATACTTGATGGGTTGAAGAATTCTGGAATGTGGACAGAGATTCCTTTCTCCTTGTTCCCTACATTGAAGCAGAATACACTTCTTGAGTGTATTTAGGAGGGGCTAAAAAAGGCAGTTTATGCTGTGGTAGTGATATCTTACAGATGGGCTGGTTTACTCAGTATGTGTAGATTTTTTCAGTACTGGAAGAGACAAAGCGGTAATGAAGAAAAATTTGCTGCCTATCTCCTACCTCTTAATTTTCTCTGCTTTCTTGCTATAAATTATGCTTACTTATATCTGTTACAAATATGAAGGTTGTGCTGTGCAGCACCAAATACATGGCATTGATGGACAGAAAAATATTTTTCTGTATTTTCTCAGTCTGCTGTCTTTTGTATCAGCCTTTCAAATGTAGAGATGGAGGGAAGGAAGAAATGCAGTTCTTTAGTCCAAAATCAGCATTACTGTAATTTGATTTGTATGCAAGTGGAGAGGTGCATCTTGCCCTGATGTGATGCCCCTGGCAGTACTGCAACAGACAGTAGAAGGCTACAGTTCACTCAGGCTCTTCATCAAAGCCCACAGCACTTCACTGCAGGGAATCATGGTCCTTAACATGAGCTACATGAAAATGAAACATATTTCAGGGTGATTCGACTCCATCTGTTGTCAATGAAGAGAGAGAAGAAACTCCAAAGCATTAATTCTCCCTGCATATCTGAGATACCTAATTTAAGACAAGCAGAACCACCTCAGGATATTTCTTCATTGACTACTAGGAGTCAGACAAGTGGCATAAATTAGATAAATGACTGCTTGAGACTAAACATAGGTGGTAATATTTTCCCAGGTGGCAACATAAATTTAACCTTAAATTCTTTTTTCTGTTTCAGTAACAGGGATAGATGTGAAAATGCATTGTTTTATTAAGTTGTGAACAGATTGGTGAAGAATTTTCTGCTATGCTAAGAAAGAAGAGATTATTCAGTGACTTTATTTAGCCTTCCTGCTTATTTTTATTTCTCAGTCAGAAACTGTTCTTTACCATGAGGCCATCTGTTTCAAGTTCCTTCACTGCAGTGTTGGATGCAGGGTTGAAAATGTGGATAAGTTGTGTAGAGAGCTGCTAAAAAACTGGTCTCTAGATATATAATGCTATTTCAGTATTAAAACTGTACACAACAATTTCCTATTATTGTGCTTATAAATGACCTTTTAAGATTGTTATAGTAAATATTGTCTAGGCCTAGCACTCCTGTTAGGAAGCATGTTCCATCAGGTTTGAGTATCAGCATTACTAAAGAGTATCTTCCATCTAAAGTCCCTCTCCTTCTCCCAGCAAGCTTCAGTTGGTCTTCCCAGCTCCATTTTCTGTCTTGACAAATGGTGATGTATGTTGGAGACCTGCTCTAACTTCTCAATTTAAGTATTTTTTTTACTTGCAAATACTAAATAAATGCTTTTCAGGTGAAATTCCACAAGCCGTGTTTTGAGAGCTGTATTGGTTTCTTCTTTAGTTTGTTGTGGGTTCTTAAAGAGATGTTTCTTGTTGCGTAAGTTTCTTCAAAATATGTTTCTTTTTAAAGCCAGGAATTCCAGCAAGAATTTGGACTTCAGTTCTTTTTTGCTAATTCAACTAAAATTTTATGTATTATTTTTAAACTGCCTAGTGACAATGAACCCCTAGGTTTCCCATTTTCTGAAGAGTGGTTGTGTTGTATCTCTAGAGGTTGCTTGCAAAATTTTTCCATTACTTTGTGAGGTGTTTTAATGAAATATTGATGAAAGGTCCTTAAGAAGAGCAAACTGATTTTGCAACTCTGTCCTCTATTGATAAGAATAACATTTTGTGCCCAGAATTCTGCTCCAAAATCACTTAAACAAGACCCCTATATACACATTTAAGGCAATTTTTGTCTTTGTTATGTTCTTCTCCTAGTACCATGAGCTCACGACACTCTGCCAGCCCTGTTGTTTTCACCAGTGCCAGAAGCTCCCCTAAAGAAGAGCTTCATTCTGCTACTTCTCCTCAGCTCGCACCTTCTTTCTCCTCCTCCTCTTCCTCCTCGTCTGGTCCTAGGACTTTCTACCCTCGCCAGGGTGCTACTAGCAAGTACCTGATCGGATGGAAAAAGCCAGAAGGGACAATAAACTCAGTGGGGTTTATGGATTCAAGAAAGTAAGACTTTATTTTTTGTTCTCTTGTTTGATCATTTGCTTTAATTGTAAAAAAAGCATTTTGACCTGTGACAGTTCTCTGTAGAGAATCTTCTGTAGAACTTAATCTCTAATCTAGTCTTCTTGGAGTGTGGTTTAAATATTTGATAGTTGGCTAATCTAATTCCCTGTTAACTTGTAAAAGTTGGGGGTTTTATTATTTCTAGAAAGCTCTATGGATTTCAGTCCTATTGAAGCTTATCCTTTCTTGGGACTACTTAAAGGTGACTCAAAATACTATTTGAGCAAATATTAAAATCCTCTTATTGTAGAGCCTGAGTTTTACTTAAACCTCTCATCCATGTAGTAGTACCATCCATGTTGTGCATTAATGCTGGCATTCCACATTGCCTTGTTAAAATTGCTGCCAGTATCCAGTCTAACTGGCTTAAAGCAAGCCAAGATATCTCAGCATTACAATATGCAAGCATCTCTTTTGGAAGAGAAATTGAGAAACTACTTACTAGTGAAAATATTGTTAAGTATGACTCAAAAAGTAAATACTTCAGAAAACCCATTTCAAAGTAATTTATTCAAACCCTCTTGACTGTTTCTGAGTCAGGCACAGTATCACTAGATGATACCAATAACTGGCTGTCAAAAGGAAATGGTGTAACTTTGTGATAACTGCATTATAAAAAGCCTGTTGAAATATTAAAGAAAGTTGGTGATTTGCTGGTTTTGGTCTTACTGTGGACACCTTTTTTTAGCTTTGTACAGAATGCTTGTTATTTCAATGGATTCAGTCCCTTACTGGGAAAATGTATTGCATTAACCTTTGAATTATTGTATTGCTAGTTGATGTTTTTAAGCAAGCTTAGTGCTTCCACAGGTATCCACTAAGGTGAGTCTCTGCTGTAGTAGTGAAACTTCTTCCATCCTCTGTGCCCTCTACATAGTTTTTTTCCCTTTTAAAAACTTGAGGGTGCTATAATTCTTGTTTCATTCATGCCTCTTGCCCCAGGGCTTTGAGACCTGAATGTGTCTGTTCCGTTTCGTTTAAGACGTCACCAGAGTGATGGCAATGAAATGGCGCACCCCCGGCTGCGGGCGTCCGCAAGGGACCTGCGCGCCTCCCCTAAACGAGCCTCCAAGTCCACCGTCGAGGAAGAGCTGAAGAAGTTGATAGATCTTGATAGCCCAACACCTGAATCCCAGAAGAATTTTAAGGTATGGTAAAGAGAGAGAGAGGATCCTTTCTGTTCTCACACATAACAGGAAAATAAAATGCAAGGCGTTCCCTGAATTCTCATCATGGATGGAAAATAACCTCTTTGTAACTGATAACTGGAGAATTAATTTGGTGAAAAGTTTCATTATTACAGTCTCTGCAATATTACAACTTTGTGTGTAGATTTAAAGAGACTAATGTGCCAAATTGCAAAGAACATTTAGTTCTGCTGGGTTATGGAAAATCCTGTAGTGTTGTCTTACATATTTGAACTGTTCTTTTCTGATTGCATCACTAGACAGTGATTTACTGGCAGCATTGAAACTCCTTGCAAAAAGCACACTTTTATACCTCAGTAATCTTGTTATCAAAAATGATCCCTAAACTTCAGCCTATATTTTTGCAGAATAGTTAAAACATTTCCTGATGTGTTTCAAAATACATTGAATAACATTTATATATAAGTGCATATATTTTTAGAATCCATAATTTGGAAGAGAATGTCTTGATTTCTAGTCTTCATGTAAGCCAGTGCTTGCCATCCAGAGTCCAAATTGTTTCCACAGCAACCATGCAGAAGAGAGAGCTGTAACTTCATTTTTTGCTAGTAAAAACATGAAATGGCTTATTAAAGCTTGTTAGTGTGGGTTCCATGCACAGATTATTTAAGATGTTACTTTTGAGGCCAGAGATAAAAAAAACCTTATCATGGCAAGTTAGTTCTGAGGGGAACTGGGACATGGGTGATGCGAACACCTCCTGTTGGTTGTTTCGAGCAAGAGAATTGTTCCCATTCCAAGATATCTTCCCAAGTTTTCTGTTTTTCTGCTGTGGGGTTAGTGAATCAGTTCTTACCCTGATCTTTATTTCCTGGTTGCACTTTTTATATATTTTAGCAAGTAAAAAATATTTTAATAAAAGAAATTAGAAAAAAAGAATGATAACAGCATGCATTAATTCACTGCACCAAAAATCATTCTCCTTTCTGTCTATTGGCTGACAAAGGCTTTGTTTGCCAGTAGAATATGTTCTAGGCTATGATTTTGTGTGTCTTGTGCATCCTTGTATTATGTCCCTAGCCTTCCTTATCTTCCTTATCCTCTTTACTATTTGGGCATTGTATATTCTCAGACAAGTAACTTTTTCTTTTCCCTGCTCTGGTACCAGAACTTTTCATTAGCAGGAAAAAAAAAAGGCAATTCAGTCTTCTGTATGCTGCAGTAACAACTGTGTAGCAGGAGCTGTCATTTCTGTAGTGGTAATGGTTCATGCAGGTTCATACTGTGATGGCCAAGTCCTGAAGGAGGCATCACAGAGGGGAGGGATTGCTAATAAGAAATTGGCATGAAAAATATAAAGTTGGCATCTTATCTTCTGATGATAGCAGGGTTTTGGAAGTAATCTTAATAATTCTGATTCTTAATCATAAAACAAACATGTCCAGCAATGTTCTCGTATTGACATTTTTAAGAGGTGAGAGGATTCACAGATTGTCATCCTGTGTGCACTACCAACAGTTCCATGTTCTTCTCCTACCCTGTAGTGTGGGATTTTGATCACAGGAATAGAATATTGTCTGTGGAACACTTTTTTCCTCTCTCTGAGAAGAGATGACTATTTTTATATGCAAATGAGAAACTCTGTTTTTAATTACTCTTTTTGTTAAATCCATTTGCTCCTTTTCTTTTGTTTAAACTCTCTTACAGAGCAAATGAAGCTCTGTAAAAATTTCTCCATGAAAACCTTTGGAGCAAATTTCAACTGAACTGTAAAGAAATGCTGTGCCTTAGAGATAGCTATGTTGCTACAGGTTTAATGAAAATCAGAGTCTCTGGTGGAGGGAATGATCCTGGTAGCAGCTCTCTGGCACTGGCCTGAGAGTGCAGAACTCCTGGCTACCCCAGCATTGCTTTCTCCTGTGTGGAGCATGGAGGAAGCTGAGATGATGGTGGGGGTAAGACACAAGCTCTCTTATTTATGGGACTGCTTTTGATTCCAATACTTCTGAAGACCCACAGCAGTGGGGGAGTATTCCTAGTTGTTCAGTAACAGGAGACTTCTAGTTAGCTGGCATTTGCTGATGCTGTGTCTGCAGGAAGGCAGCCAACCCCAGGCAATGGGAGAACTCTTCTTTCTCTAGCACTCAGGCTCTTTCTGGATCTGTTTCTCTGCTACATATCAGCTCTGGAGTCGGCAAGACCTGCCTGAGATTTCCACTTCAGGAGAAGTTTGAAGGGTGTTTAAAAGTTAAAATGTGAAATAGGCTGAAAAAAATCTATGTATGTTACCTGGTTATAACCTCCTTAAAAGCTAATTCTTACAATTCTTTTTCCTGTCCACTGCAAAAATGCTATGTTAACGCTTGGTTTCTTACTTGAAAAAAGTTTTTCGAAACGATTTCAAAAGTTTCCTTATTGATTATTTTTTCTCATTTCTTTTTATTTGTGTTTATGAATGTATAGTCACACACTCTGTCCTGTCAGTCTCCCTTTCCCAGCACTCCTACCACAAGGCGTGCCTTGCAAAGGACTTTGTCAGATGAGAGTATTTACAGTGGTCAGAGGGATCACTTCTTCACCTCGCGCGCCTCGCTCCTGGACCAAGCCATGCCAAACGACGTTCTGTTCACCAGCACCTACCCTTCTCTCCCAAAGTCGCTGCCATTACGGAGACCATCCTACACTTTGGGAATGAAATCACTACATGGTAAGTGGATTTCCCATCTTTCGACTTTCAGAGGAATCCTTTGGGAATCATCTCGGGGGAAAATGTTTGTTATGGCAATTGGTAGTTCCGCCTTGATTTTGCTCAGGTGAGGAGAGTCCAGTGACATGACTGAAAATATGAAAAAGGACAGGAATTGAATTTTTTTTCCTCACTTCAGTGGGTGTAAGATGGAATGACTGGTCATGCATGTGCCTTGTGGAAGGAGCATGGAAATTTGCCTCGCTGGTTGCAAGTTTCCATAATTTCTTCCAAGAATCCCCTAGATCAGTTGTATTCCTGTTTGTCCACCAGAGAGAACTTCAGTTCTGCTCTCAGTTCCTTAATGTGGGATTTTGGGAATAAAAGACAATTAGGAAAATGATACAAAAGTGGATAAATACCAGTGGACATTTGGATATACAGCTACACTAGATACAGCTTTTATTGTGCCAACTATTCAACTGTTTTTAAATTAATTTCCTTACCCTATTTATTTTACAGCACTTGAATTACTTATTTTAGTCACACAGTTAACCAGAAAAGGTTATTTGTAAAGTGCTGTCAAGAAGACACTCAGCTTTCCCCCATTAGTTTACTGAAAAGTCTCAGTTTTATTATTTGATGGCTTGTGTGTTGCTGCACGTGAATGTCCCTGTGAGAAGCAGAATTTTGACAGGTTCCCACTGTACTTTATAACTGAGTGTGTTTTCCAGAAATAGAGGTAGATCTGAGGGTAGGATTCTGCAATGTTTTCTGAAAAAGTACATATCTGCTTTGATTTATTCGTTTTAGTAAGTTTCAAGAGGAAAATGCAAGGCTATCAATAGATTCAACTCACTGTAGTGGGCCCTAAGCACAGTCTGCATTTAGCTACACAGGATACATTTGACAGTGAAGGCTGATGAAGAAATCTATTTTAAATTCTTTTCATCTGACTGTGATCATCAGGCATCAGTTTTCAGTGTTGAACCTGACATTTTCATGAGCTGTTGTGTCTGTATAATGTGTTTCTTGCATAAGAGTTAGGAAACTGAGCTCTTTTCATTTCTGTTTTTCTATATGCACTAAAATAACTTTGCAGACTTAGTTATACTTGTAACTGGATGGAGGATTTGGCTTCTAAGAGCTTGGGGTCAGAAGATTAATGATGCCACCTGAGCACAACTGGAAAGCAGCACTTTGTCTCTTTTCATTTAAATACTGTATTTTCCAAAAAGAAAACTACAAAACCTTCTTTTGTTGTCATGTTCTCTTCCACACTGAAGTGATAACTGATAACTCCTCCTAGCACAAAACCTTTCTACCTCTGTCAACAAAACGAGGTTTTCCATTTTCTATAAAATGTAGGAGCTGCATGATAAAAGGACCAGCTATTTGATTGGCACACAGATTGTCTTCCCACACATACTTTGCTGAGAACAGGATTAAGTAAGGTAGATATTTAGTACCACAAGTATTTGTTGGCTTCCAGTTATTCAAAATTCTTTAAATTCAAAGATTCCAGAGCGCATTCATTTTTTAAAAGATGAAAAACAGTGAGCTAAAAATATTTGTATTTACTCATCTGCCTTAACAATCCAAGTCACTTTTTTAAAACAGGTAGCTATTCAAGTAGTTAGGTTTTTATCCAATTGCATGTATCTTTTCACTAATTGGAAATATTTTCATGCTAACAACCTCCAAAATAACTCTCTTGAGAGCTAAGACAAGAATCCTTAGTGTTAATATTGAGCCGAAATTACATTTACAAAAAGTAAATAGAGAGACAAAAGGAATCAAATTCCTGAGCAAAGAAGTGACTGCAGTGTAGCTTTTTTGGTCACTGTTCCTCAGGCAGCAATATGATTTAGATGAAGTTCTTACAAAATTATTTAAATTATCAAGGAGGCAGGGAAACAAACAACTCATGGCATTTTGGGATTATATCCTGCCTGTCACACTGTCTTTCTGTTCTGTATGATCCAAGCAGACTCTTCACTATAATCGTCTCAGCAGCTTCTTCCCAAGTGCCCAGTTCATCTTCTTACCCCTACATCTTTCTCTTCTAATACTGCCTGCAAGGTTTTCAAAACTTGTTTACATCCTGGTAGAGGGGATGAGAAGGAAGTTGTTGCTGTTTTTGAGCTCACATATGGCACCAGGCATTGCACGTTTTTTGATTGTCCAGCCAGTAAACTGAAATAAAGTAGATAATTCTTGGTTGACAGTTTGGTCTTGCCCTAATTAGCAGTGAAAACCTAGTGGTTTCACTTTTGTTGTTTTAATTTGCACAAAAATTACAGGGATTTTGAATCCTTGTTTGAAGCTTGCCAATGTTGGGGTGTTTTGCCATAGTGAGCCATGTAACAGCTTACAGGTGGGTGTGGCTTTTTTAGTAAAGGTCTGAATGTTTCACTGAACTGCTGAGAGATGTGCAATGCTCTGGAAGTAATTTTAAGGGTTTTCCTGTTCTGATTTGTCTTGGTAGGCTTAAGTCGGCTCCCATTGGTTTACAAGATTGTAAAGAGGAAGGAAAAAAACCCACAGTTTTGGGTTGAGGTGTTTTTTTGTTTAGTTTTTTACAGAAGCAAATAGATACTAGGGATTGCAGAATCCCCAGCAAGCAGCAGAGGCCTCTAAAGTATCTTCAGCTTGTGCAGAGGCAGGAATTTTTGGGTAGAAGAGTCTTGGACTCAGGCTCAGTGCTGGGGAATCAGAGACTGACTTTTGAAGCACTCAGCTTGCAAGGACTGAGGCAAGTTAGAAAGGAGATGAATGTGCTGGCTTTAGAAAACTGCTGTGTAAAGGGCTGTATCTGGTCAACTGCAGTTGATCAAACATTCTTCTGAATTTTGTTTCCAAAAGTGCTATGCCAGAAAAGTTAAGAATAGGGTATGCAGTAGTATTAAGAAAGAAATTTTGGGGTGTTTGTATGGAGTTTATAATCTATTCTGCATCGCTCCAGGAGAGTTTTCTGCCTCAGACAGCTCCCTCACAGATATCCAGGAGCAAAGACGGCAGCCCATGCCAGACCCTGGTCTTATGCCATTGCCTGATTCTGCCTCTGATCTGGACTGGTCAAACTTGGTAGATGCTGCCAAAGCTTTTGAAGGTAAGTTTTCAGAATATAATACTTAGGAAGCTGGTCTTTGTGCACACTTCATTAAGGACTGTGGGTTTTGTGGTTGTTTGGGTTTGTTTAAATCCTGACTTTCGGTTTTGTTGTTCTTAATTTCCTACTTAGTCAGAAGCTTAAGCTCATTTAAAATACCAACTCAAGTGTTAAGATTCTGAAACTTTGTATTTAATACTCAGAAACCATTTCTTCGTACTGGAATTCCTTGGTGCTATGGTTTGGCCAAATCTTTGTGAAGCTGGCCACTTTCCATTTCATGTAAAGCAGTTGCATACAGTTGGTGTGAGAAAGGCACGGAAGTGTGAAAATAAAGTCATATAGTAGGGGCAAAGCACACTAAGGATTGCTTGCTGACAGTGAGAAGTAAGTACATGTAGTGCAGTTGAAGTTTGCTACCAAGATAGTTTGGGAAATAAACCTTGTTGGTAAATACTTTTTTATTGTCTCTGCATACCCCAAAGATGTAGATTTGCCTGTAAGTGTTGTTTCATCACGTGGCATTTTCCATCTCCATGACACTTGGTAAACTGAAGAGAACTTTAAACTGTTAGATACATTTGAATTTAAAATTAAATGCAGTTTAGACAAAAGAGAATTTGTTACTATAATCCAATGGAAAAGTCTTCTAGGTGTGTGAAACAGAAATGCCCATTCCTAATATCTGCATAAATGTTGTCCCACCTTCATGGAAGTGGTTTTTTTACTCACTTGATTCAGCATGGTTGGAAAAGGCTGTGAAGTACTTTGATTTCTTGGCTGTTCTCTGCTAGTAGCCTTATATATCATTAGGATAGTGCATGTCTCTATGGATGTTCAAGATGTACTCGTGTCCTCTGCTCTGTTGCCACAGGAGTTGTAGGAACAGCTTGGCTCATATTTCTGCTGTGCAGTTTTGGGAAGAGTATTCAAAGTAAGACATGGTCCTCAAGAGGAGATGAATTTGTAGTGATTTTTTTTCATCACCACATATGGGTGAAACTCAGGTTTTAACACATTTCCCTGTGGTTGGCAGTTTCTCTTTAAAGGATCCCCTGGTTTTTGGTGAGATTTATTTGACAGTCCTCATTAACCTGAATCCCTCACTTGGTAGACCCCAGACTCACTTCTGTTTCTCTTCAGAAGTGTGAACACAGTCACTGTGGTCAAGATAACAGACTGACAGCTCAGATGAAGAAAAGATGGAGTAATGTGTTAGCTTCATCTCACTGCTATAAAAATACATTCAAATTTGACTTGGAGAAGGATCTCAATATAATTCCATTGGTCTTTGGTTCTCTAGTCTCTGACAGGTGCCAGCAGGGATTGACACATACCAAGGAACCTAAATTCTGATCTGTGATCCTGAACACCTCCTCTACACCATTGACTGGTGTCCTCAGCACAAGCCCCTGAAGTTGCAGATCATGCCATTTGTACCAGCTACCTGGATCCCTAAGTTACACCAACCTGTAGTATAAAAATTTGCCAAACAGAAAAAGGCAATTCTCTTCTGTTTCCAGTGAGAGCCCAACAGTTGCTGAGGTTCATTTATTAAGCTAAAAGTCTTTATATTGCTCTTTGTCATACCACACGTGACAGTGATCTAGAGATGTGAGTTACAGGACAAGAAATACACACACAGCAGCAAAGAGGTTTACTGTTTCAATCTGAAAACATTTTCTAAGGCATAAGGAAAAAATTTCAGGTTCTGAAAAATATCATTGGTCAAATTGCACATAGTGAGCTCTTTCCTCAAGATAAAGACATTCTTTACAGAGTGAAGGAAGCTAAATGTAGGTGTCAAGTTATTGGGTGGTATCATGCCATTGTAGCCAGGAAGATCTGCACAGTGCTGCTTGTGCAGTGCCAGTACTTCCTGAATCCAGTGCAGTGGCAAACCTGGTGCAAACACTTGCACTGCCAGTTTGCTTCTGTCAAGTGGACATTGGTATGTCATACCATCACTTCACCTTGCTTGAAACAGACTGAAATTGCTGAGATGCAGCAGCGTAGTTGTTGTGCTGTGCATGAACAAATAATCATTATTGCTGCCATTGTTTTTCTCTGTATGTTTGCCTTCTCAGTCCAGCGAGCTTCATTCTTTGCTGCTGCTGATGAAAATCACAGACCTGTGAGTGCTGCTTCCAGCAGTGATCAGGCTGAGGACCAGCTTACTGCACAGATAAAGCCTTATACAGGGTAAGCAGATACACCAGATGGCCAGGCTTTCCCAGCTACAAACCAAGGAAAAGAGCAGGGATGCCTTTATTTGGAAGCCATCTCCAGGCTTCATGCAATAGTTCTTCACAAGTTATCATGAAGATGGTATTGGGAGGTGAAAATAAATGAATTGTAAGTCTAATTGAACCTTTTTGCAGGCTTTTTCTTGTCAGAGATGTTCATGAATCTGTCCAAAGCAGTGGTAATTCAAGGCATTTACAGTGAGTTCAAGTAGAAAGAAGTCAAGTGATGGGGATGAACCCAAGTAATCATGAGTTAAATTTGCTCTGTTTAATGTGCTGCATGTATTCCATGTACTCTTTATTATGCTCATTTTGTGACCTCTTGGTGCATGCAAATGCATACCTTCATAAAGCCATTTGGTATAGACAAAGCTTCTAGCTACCCCACGTAGTAAGACAGTAAGACAGTAAATCATACCAATACCTATTCTTGTTCCCTGCTTTCAACAGTAAGGAATCTCCTCCAACTCTCGCCTCTAAAGTGGACCAACTGGAAGGTTTGCTGAAGATGCTGCAGGAAGATTTAAGGAAGGTAAGCATTTCATCTGCAGAAGGATTTGTAAGATGTATTTAGTGCTTGGTGATGCTAATAACTGTGTAATCCTGCTTTGCCGTGCCTGAGCCTGTGACAGTCTCATCCTTCTATGAGAAAAAGACATTTCTTTGCTACTTTTCTCAGACTTCTAATTATGCATGGCTGGGATGGGGTGTCTGAATTCGTAGGCGTTTGATTCCTCTGCTTAAATTAGGAGGGTGATTCACAGTACCTCCACTCCTAATTCAGGTGACATTGCAAAAGATTTGAAGTTAGTCCATAAAAATGTATCCTGCTGATGAAAAGCTGACAGTGTTATCTAAACCTGGAATTTCTCTAAACCAGTGGAAACTTCCTGTGTTGTTTTAATGCCTACTTGGTCCGAGAAGGGTCTGCTGTAATGAGATGAAGTCTCACTGGGAAAGCGTTTGCAGGAAGGTTCCCTGCCCTTTACTTACTTAACCATCAGCACTTGTACATACAGAACAGGTCATGGCCAATTTTATTGGACCACCTGGGGAGACAGCTTCTGCACTAGGATCTAATACAAAGAAATCCTGTTCATGCAATCAAAATGTGGGGAAGGATATATCACTAATGTCCCTTGGATATAAACCTGTGTGTTACTGCACATAAAATCCTTAAAAAGAATGAGACTTATGCTGTCTTCAGAGATTCTTGTTGCTCTAGGTAGATAGAAGCATCACCTAAAATTTCCACTAAGATCTGTATTTTTCCTTATGCCTAAGGAAAAAGAGGACAAGGCCAGCCTTCAGGCTGAAGTGCAACATTTGCGGGAAGACAACTTGAGGTTACAGGAGGAATCCCAGAATGCAACCGAAAAGCTGAAGAAATTCACCGAATGGGTTTTCAACACAATTGATATGAACTGAGAACGGTGTATGGGGAAGGAAAATATCTGTTATGAATATTATTACTGGGACTTAAGCTTTAATGCCACCTTAATTATGACATGTGAAAGTATAGTCAGAGCAATTCCCTGTTCTTCATTCTCCAATAACCCTTTTTTGCATCTCTGCGCGCACTCAGAACAATTGCAGATCAACAATCAATGTCTGCCTTTTGTAGAAAAAAACAAAGTAAATAATTTTAAAAAGGTAAAATAAAAAAATAAAAGTTTAACTGCTAAAATGTGAATGTCTATTTTTTGCACATTGTCTCTTTATCTGTTATGTACAAAATAATTTGGAGGCCAGGATCAGGCTTGCTGTTCCATCTGCCTCTGTTTCCATTAACTCCTTTCTCTCTGTTTCAGGTAATCTGCTTTTCCTTGCAGCTTTGGCAAATATTATGACATCTAGAAAATTAGAAAGAAATGTTTACTTTACTGCTCTTCTAACATTGTTTTCTGAAGTATGCCACAGACAAGGGGATGTAATGCAATGTTTTAGGTGTCTCCTTAGCAATCTGCGCTTGGTTACTAGTGCTACCTTCCCATACATTGCAGAGAGCGTATCCATAGTGTATGGTACAGTACAGCCAGCATCACAGCTTAGAGAGAGAATAGAGAGGTGAGCCATGGGTGAGGCATATTATCACACATCTATTGCATTAGCATTTCTGCTGGCCTTTGTTTCCTGTGGAAGCAATGGCTGCAAGTACCTTTACAAACAGCAAAACTAGGCATGCTGCAGTTCATACCACATCAGGCAGGCTGAAACAATGATCTGGCAACAGTGCTCAGTTGAATGCAGCCCCCTTCCCTTGCAGGGGAGTCTGTTGCTTGCATATGTGCAGGAGACTTAAGCTGAAGTTGTAAAGAGATTAAGGTTTGGTTTTTTCTTTTTCCCCCCAAAATGTCACTATAAAAAAACCACACAAACCATCACTGTGCACCTGCCCTCCCGTTCTGTTTCCCTGGTTTTCTTAAATTACAGATTTGAGAAAAGTTTATTCAAGTTGTGTTTTATTGCATGAGACATCTTATAAATCCTTTACTATGGAAGATAGAGGAATATGTAAAGGGGAATTAGAGAAGTGTATTTTTCAAAGCACTGGGACAGGATTGGAGCTCTGAAATCCCCAGTCCCCAGTGAAGTTATCTTGCACGAGATTTCCCAAACTGCTTCATGCCAGCAAAGTTGATTTCTTGTTCTTTGAAGGAACAGCTAACTTGCCACAACGTGTTACCTCTATAGAAAATACCTTTTAGGTGTCAAAATGCAGCTTTTAAGCACTGCAGTCTGCACAGGCATTGAACTGTGCAGTGTGCTGAGAAACCTTTTCTACTCCCTTCTGAGGGTATAGTTACTACCTTAGTAAATATTGCCTTCCATAAAGTGCAGTGTATTTGGGGGTTAATTTTGAGAGCATCCTCTCACTCCCCTTTATCACATTCTCAAATACACAGATTCAAATCACACCAGTCTTGTCACAGACTTCCATGCTCTCTTCAAATCCCTTTTTCACGCTCTTTAATCTTGCTGCACACAAGTACACACTACACTTCAACCTCAAACTTCATTTGTGATGCTAATCCCCATGGAGTTCTTCTCTAATGTTTTGTCATGGAAATGGATCTCTTTGGAACTATTTCTGGAGTGCTTTTGTAAAGGTTTAGAATGTCTTGGGTTTTTTAATGACTTGTATGAAGGAGATTTATATAATGCCTGATATTATTTGTAAATGGGAAATATTGCTAACATCTCTGAGCATCCTGAAGTCTTGCTTTTATTCTCTTTTATTTTTAAGTTTGGTTTTGTTTTATTTTATTTCAAAAAATATTTTGGGACTTGGGGCAGACTATTTATTAGAGTTTTGCAACAGAGTTCTTCTTGTATGATGCCACTGAAGGCTACTTGTAAAATTCTGACAATAAAACTCATTTTAAAGGTTCTTCTAAACAATTTTCTGATTTTGTTGGATTTGTTAAGACTTTCCAGAGTGTTCATTTCTTCCCTCTTTCTTTGTGTCCTTTTGATATAGGAGTTTAATTCTCCATTAGATTCCTAATTTTTTATCCCTTTGAAGGTCATTACTTGGCATGCAAAAACCACTCCATCCTTTGACTTTTTACTTGTATTATTGCACAAATGGATCTTCTTCCCCTATTTACAAGGGCTTTCTACCTTTAAGTTACTCCAGGCTTCACCAGAGTTATGTAAAGGTAAGGCAGTGTTTTGTTGTAATTTATCAGGATTTTAGAACTTACTTGGGCTTAAGCTAATTTAGGTGAAAACCAAACTGTCCTGGCTCTTCTGCCCAAGGAGACACAGCTCTGTGTCCCACAGCCAAACCTGTGAGCATGCAACATCAGGTTTTAGGTTTGGGAGGGTGGGGCAGATAATGTGTTTATTTTGTTTTCCAGATCTCCATCTTTCACTTGGGAGATGACCTTGGAAGTATTTTGAACAGATGTTTTTTTGGCCCACCAGATCAGCATTCCTCACAGCTCAGAAATGTGGAACTAGGTCAGTCTGCAGGACAGTGTCTTCCAGTTCACTGAATAAATCCCTATGAGGCATGTGGGGAAAGAAAATTCATCTATTTCTAGCAGTGAAGTTACCAGAGCAAGAGAGCTCTGAAGCAGCAAGAGCAAATAGAAGCATCTAATGAAAAATAGAAGTTGGATCTTGGAAAGAAAGCTAGATGTCTTACCATTTGCAATTGGATCCTGGTAGCTGAGTTGAAGGAGAGAGCTTCCTTCGGGTCAAGGAGTTGCCTGCCCACATTCATAATGAATTCATGCTAGAAGTTCCCATGCTCCACCACACACAGCACTAAGTCAGCCTAGACTAGGGCAGGATCCAACTTGCTGGCAACTCCTTGCAGCTGGAGCAGTGACTGGCCTCAGCAGAAGGTGGGTGGCTGTTGGATCAGTGTGGGTAATAAGGGCCACCTTCCTGTTTCACCCATTTCTCCCACGGAGTAATGTTTTATGTTCCTGGAAACAATTTAGTATTCCTCATCTACGTTCCAACAGCAAAGGTGATGATTCCCTGTGACAGTTTTTTTGATAGTTGGATGTGGCTGGTACAGCAGCAACAATCTGCCTTCTCTCAAAATCCCCCAGTCAGGATGTGGGGATGTCACCACAGAGGGGCTGCAGCTTGCATGATGGATAATACACTTCTCAGAAGTGGTGCTGGGCACGGGTGACAGGTCAGAGGGTGGTGACTGGGTGTGGTAAGGGCTGAGCTGTGAGGAATGTGTGAGCAGGGATTGTGAGGGGAGAGGCTGGTGGGAAGGGACCTGGGAGAGCTTGTTATAGGGTTGTGGGAGAGGAGATGGGATGAAATTCAACACCTTCAGGTTTTACTCATGTGAAAGCGTGGTTACTGTACGATAGCCTGTTGTTTCTGTGGGAGGCTGTGTTCCAAATCAGTGAACAAGTAGCACGAGAGCCTTTTCCCCAGCTCTTCTATTGAAGTAAAGGTCCCCATAAACCAGCCTCAGCCTGGGAGGATTGACTGGTCTGCTTTTGAAACCTTTGTGTAATTCTCTCATTTCTTAGTGCCTTCCTTTGGGCTGACAGCTAACAAATCCTCTTTTTAAGCAGTTGGCTCTCTCCTGGCAGACGATTCAGCATGGTGTTAGTCCTGAATGTGAGCAACTTGCTGTGCTGCAAGACAGCAGGGGAAGAGGAGTTTGCAGTTTATCTGCTGGTATGGCATCCAAAGCTAGATTCCCTGGAGAAGAGATGATACTGTACCTTCTCCACTGCTGCAGCTGGAGCAGACGTGGGCTGTGCTGAGGTGGTTGCTGATGGATGGGAGTTGAGCAATGAGATGATGAGGCTTGTATAGATGCCTTCACCTCTTCCTGATAATGGTGGTGGGGAGGAAATCTTTGCTGGGCTTTTTAAGGCAATGCTAGGGGCAAAAGAAGCTCCTAGAAATATTCAGAGCTCTGCATTAAGATCCCGTTTGCCCAGCAGCTTTGACTGGACATGAGGGAAGAGGGGCTGCGAGTTTCTGTGAGTTGAACTTGTTGGAGCCCCAAGGCAGGTTATGGCTGATGGCAGCCACTTACACCTCTTTTCTCTAAGGAAGACCAGCTGCAGCCACTGTCTGGGAAAGGCAGATACTCTCCCACTTTGTACACCAGCAGCCTGAGGAGTCAGAGTCAGCTTGGGGGAGACAGAGCTGCTGGGGTTTTGCCCCACTCAGTAAGCAAGGTCTCAGGAAGTAAGTCCCTTTGTTCAGCTTTTCTTGTGCTTGCATGGATGGACTTGTCTCCTTTCCAAAGGTAATTTCTGTGTATCACAACCAGCTTGTGTTTTTCCCCAATATTTTGTGTCAGTGATTTAAAGTGGACTGGGCTGTTTGTGGCACAGCAAAGTGTGACCAAGTGGAGAACTCCTTTGGGAAGTAAAACCAGGATGCTGCACATCCTTACCAAACTGCAGGGCTTGGGGCTGCAGAATTTATGGTTTATCACAAGGTAACTCAGGTTGGAAGGATCTTCAGGAAGTCTCTTGTCCAGCCAGTTGGACAAGACTTTCCCCTTGGGTCTTGAAGAAAAACCTTTAAGTATGGAGATGCATGGTCTTTTGGGGCAATGCATTATGTCCTCCATCATGAAAAGGTCTATTAGGGTTATTAGAAGAAAGGTGTAACCTCAGCAGCAGCTGTGGGCTTTGTTTTGTCTATATTCCAAAAGCTCAAGGCACAGGAGTCTGTACCCTCCTTGAAAGTCCACATGTCCTCTCCCTGGGGCTGGCAGCAGAGCACCCACGTTTGCCAATTTCCCTTTGGTGAGCCTGGCAGAAAGGAGAGCCCTGCAGCTTGGTGGATGCTGAGTGCTGTTTTCTCCACTCCACTGATCAAATTCCTACAGTCCAGTTCTGATTAGCTGCTAGGGATTTCTCTTTTCTGTATTTGGTACTGCTTGTTCATGCTTTAATCAGGGCCTGGATTGAGCCCCCTGGTTGTCCTTCACTCTGTGCTGCCTCCAAGAAGGACACGCATGCTGGGGAGCTACAGCTGTGGGCAGAGGATGCTCCTGGCAGCTGAAGAAGCCTATCAGCTATTGGCAGACAAGGAAATCTGAGACTCAAACGAGGATGTATTCCAGGACTAGGACTAAATGTATTTTCCTAACCTCATGTTTTGATAATGGAAAATTATCAGAACTAGTAGCTAAAAAGAAGTTTCACATCATGGGCAAAAAAACAGGGACTTGTTCTAGTGCTGTTTGAAAGTTAATTTCTGTTCTTTTCCTCTTGCTTCCTCCCACCTGTCCTGCACTTTTCCAGCAGTTTGTTCACTTGGTCTGATGGCTGCTGACCGCTGTTCTGCCTCCTGGGATCTGATGCAGAAGGAGGGGCTGCTCCAATGGTCCTGGCAGTGAAGCTGTGTCTGCCTGGGTCTGAGCTGAAAAGGCGGCGGAGTGGAGCAATTGAAGGACTTGGCTGAATTGAAGAGCTTGACTGCTCACTTATTTTGTGAAAGGAGCCGAGTCACATTTGCATCTCTTTGTATCTCACACCCAGAAGGAGTGAGATACAAAGAGATGTAAATGTGCCTCAAGTAGAGATAACTTCTGTACATTGGAAGTTATCACTGAGTCTCCCAGCTTAGCTGGAGCTTCGAGGCTCAGTGATATCTTTTGCTGTGTGGAAGGAACAAGCTATGTCATGCCCAAATTGCAGTGTGCCAGGGATAACGCCTGGGATGTGTCTGCCCACACACAGCAGAAACAATCACTGTGTGCTTGCCTGGCCCTTCCTCCTTCACAGCTTCTGGCTCAGTCCAGTTCTGCCCAGAGAAAAGCCTGGAGCTCTGCAGTGCCAGCTTCTGCTGGCATTGCATGGATGGGGGATTGGGAATACTTGACTCTCTTGTTTCCTCCATGACCCGTGGCATTTGATCCTAATAGTGGGATAATATAAGTGTGCATCTATTTGCTTTTAACATTCTTTGTAGCACCTTTATTTCTTTTAGAAAAGGTTAGGTGTTTTCAAGCTGTCCACCAGCATCTGACAAAGGCCATTCTTCCGTGTTATGCTTCACATCAGTAGACTGGTCAGTCACCACAATCTGCAAATCCTAGTAGCATTATGGACTACAAGATTGTTTTGTGACCTCCTCTGCTTTATATTCTTCCTCAGGTCAGGCTCAACACAACCTGGGAAAAAAGAATGGGCAGAGAGGAATACAACTAGCTTCTTGTCTACTATTTCTCCTCTTCCTGCTTGCTTGTGTTCTGCCACACTTTGAGCTGTTGAAATTGGAGAATTTTACAAGTGTGAAATTTTCTAGCTGATCTAGTCTGCTAGAAAGTCCTTCATGGAGGCCAAATATGTGAGAGCTGCACCTTGTTCCCCTAACTGTTCAAACACCAAACTTGATGAGGTTACACCTATAGCATAGAAATGCGAGTTTCTCTCTTTGTGATTTTTTAGTTTTTCCCTGGCCTAAAAGCAACACTCAAACCAGCATTAGTTCCACAGCTCTGATTTGTTTGGTCTGATTTTGCAGTTAGATCTTAATTCCCCACTAAAACCCTGTAGTTTTTAGCCGTATTTGATTTTTAAGTGAGCCATCTTTATTAGACAGTCAAAATATGGGTTATAGCTTACATAGGGGAGAGTCATCAGAATCAAGTGTAGTGTGGATCTCTGGTCTGCTGTAAGATGTCCTCCCCAAGTTCTGCAGTCTCAGGCATGCAACCTGCATCCTGTTGTCTTTGTGGCTGGAGTGGGCAGAAATGATGGGAAGTTCCTCAGAGAAGGGTGCTGGCAGGCAAAGACATCCCTGTCTGAGGTCAAGAAACACAGACAAGTTCTTCACACAACAGTCACTGGAGGAGTTGCAGCAGTCCTGGACAAGAGCCCTTGAGGTGTTTTCCCAGCAATCTAGGTGCCAGCAGAACAGGAAAAACCAGGGCTGCTTGGTGTGAGATGCCAATCATTTCATGACAGGAAAAGGGAGAGAGACAGAACGAAACTCTGCGTGTAAGTGCACACCAATCTCTCTCTTACTGAAGTTTCTCAAGTAGGAAGTGGCAGAGTTGTCTCAGAGCTTACCTGTGGGAAAACAGAACATTTTGCTCAAGTTCCTGACGTGTTGAGAGCTGGGGAGAGACTTTAAGGGATACTTTCAGTGCAGTCTGTTTTAAAATAGAATACTTTTAGATCAAGTTGCAGTGTCTAAATGCACAGATAAAGGCTGGATCAGTTTCACAAGGTGCTGAAGTGGGTTAAATGCTGAATTTCTTCTGGCTTCTGAACTTCACCTCTGTCCTCACATGAGGGGGAGAGCAGTAAGTGTTCCCCATACATAACTTTGTACTTACAGGCTTTTAGCCACAGCCAGTTCTAAACAGGAGGTTTGAAGGGAAAGGGCCATGCTTTCTGAAGTGCATCTCTTTGGGCTGGGAAAGAAACCAGAAGAATTTGAGTCCTTTGGGACCTGAGAAAAGCTTGCAAAATGAGAAAATGGGCCTAGATTTTTTCAAAGGCACCACAGGACTGGCTATGGAGTCAAAAAAAGATTTCCTCAAGGACTTGGAGCAGGTGGGGTACCCAAATGGCAGCAAACCTGGCAGGCCTGCCAGGAGCACAGGGCAGCTCTGTGCTCCAGTGCTCCTGTGCCAGAGCTCCAGACTGAGCTCAGGAAAGGCTGGCTGACCTGCTTTTTATCCCATTGAATCAGGAGCTGTGGCTGTTCAGTGGTTTTGCACACCCAGTCTTGAGGGCACCTGCTACTGTGTACTCAGATATCCAAGCCTTGTATATAAGGCACGACCAAAAATCCTTTCCTTCAATAACTTCATAGCTCAGGACATTCAAAATGAGTAGTAACTTTTGAGGATACTGTTAGTGCCTTCCACTTTCCTTCAAGTTCTCTATGGTCCTGGTCTGATAACACATACCTGAAGCTAACTGACAGGCAGATTGTGGGATGTACAGCAATCCACTATTCGTCCATAATGGTAATCAAACTATTCAGTGCCTTTTAAAGGTATTTATCAGACAGTCATGCAGATACTTCTTAAATCCTAATACTGTGTTTGCACTCCTGCCAAGAAAAAATGTTCTAATGGATTTGTTTTCACATTTTCAGGCAATGATGTAGGATCACATACAGAATCAGGCTGCTTTTGAAATATTTTTCTTTTTAAGAAATCAAAATATGATATAAAAATAGAGACATGGGATGTTACACTTCTGGCCTGTCTGTAGCCATCTGTATATTTAACACTTTGTCTGATGGCAGCTTAAAGTTTCTGCTGACACCATATCTATGTTGTGAGATAGTTCTGGTTTCATTTCTGAGACCAGATATATCAATAAATTAGTTCTTATTTAACTGAAAAATCTTTGTTATCCTTATCTGGACATGAATAAACCCCACTAAAATAATTTTATTTGATCTAGTAATCTAGTTGATGTGAAGCAGTATTCCACATATGGGGTGCAGCTGAGCTCAAGGCTTGGTAGTACTGGATGAGATGGATGACAGCCTGGCTCAGTGTTCAGCACTGGTACAGATCCAAGAGCAGGGCAGGCAAACAGGGTTATTCTCCTAGAATGCACCTGCAGCACTTTGGTTTAGTCAGGTTTATATACAAACACCTTCAGTTGTCTCTTCCAATCGTAGTCTAGCCTTAGTTTTACCTTCTGTTTGAAAGCACTTTTAAATCTTTCCCACTGCTCTTCTCTGAGTGCTGTACTTTCTGCTAAGCCCTTCTGCAGATGGCAGGAGCAGAAGTGCACAGTCTTTGGAATGCAGATGCACTGCTGTGCTATCCTCACATTGTCCATTGTGTTAACTAACCCTTCCAAAAGCATCACAAGCACTTAATTTTCTAACTGCTGTGGAGCATAAACTAAGTTGACATTATTTTTAAGAATAGACCCAAGAGCCCATCTTGATATAATGAGGTCAGAAGTGTTTTTCCCATGTCCTTTCTTTTGAATTTCTAGGTTACAGTTTTCCTGCTGTCTTCTCACCTTGTCATTTGGTAGCATATGCATGTTATGCAGCTCTTCACAGATAACCTTTCTGTTGTACTCAGCATATCCTCATGCTAGCAGGAGGTTTGTCACATTTATTACTCGCCCATTTGCCAAGTAATTGACTAAGTTCACCAAACATCATGGCCTTCAACACTCATCCCTTTGATACTGCCCTGGTGAACTCCCTCTGTCATGAAGATTTGCTCCTTATATACACCTTTTATTTCCTGTCCTTTAATCATTCATCCACTCATTATCCTGTGAGTTTATATTCCTAGGGAACCTTTGTTGAAGCAGCTTGCTTCATGGCCCTCTAGTAGAATAAGCAGGTTCTTGTATGCACTGAGCCTTTTTGCACTTCATGGCCACTTCAAAGGCTTCTAATAGTTTCCAGCAAGAAGACAACATGGAAGATGGAAAGTGAGAGACAGGGAATGTGCCTCTCTTTTATAGATACCCCAGTGGGTCCAGAGTTCATCCAGGATGCTGGAAGACTCTGTTTCATTGCCTCCTTTCTTCAAGGGCATTTGATATTGCATCTTCCAGGGAAGCATGCCAACTACCAGACTACTGCTTAGTTTCTATTTTCTCACATCTTTTCTTGATAGATACCCTTCATTTGTCTTAAAATATGCATTGACTCAGGGATGGGAATTTATAGCCTGGTGACTGTCCTTTAGGTTCTATTTTATCCATTGCTGTTTCAGTGAGCATTGGGTTTCTCCAGTTGAAAGTGGAACCAATGGCAATGAAAATGACTGTCAGAATTGCATGCAGCCCACACATGAGGATGACTGAGTGAGAGATGTAGAACTGAAAAGGCTTCTTTCAACTACCTCCTTCAAAGTGAAGCCCAGCCTCCATCATCCACCTGCTCATTTTCCTCCCAGACAACGCTCAAACCACTGAACAATCTTGCAGTGTCCTCAGACATTTTGATGCATATGGGAAAAAGGAGGAACTTCCATTGGAAGTGGAACAATGCAGGGATGTGCCTACCCAGAACCCCTACAATGGGGAAAGGGGTGGGGACCTAACATCTAGCAGGTAAGTTGTAAAGAGAGTCCTGAGAAACTGGATGATCAAATCCTGTGCTGCACTTGGAGAAACTGGTAAAGCCAATTTTGAAAAAACAGCATGGGAAAAAGGCAGGTTTGAGGCACACACAGCTGTCTTGGGTGCAGGACCTGCAAGTAATCCCTGGAATAAAGAGCAAGACAGCAGGTGTGAAAATAGCTGGGGAGGTTCTGAGGGGCAAGAAGAGCTCCCTGGTGTTAAAATGTCCTGGGAGCCCCCTGTTAACCCCTCACCATGTCTGAGATTCCCCCAGTGCTCTGACAAGCTGCAAGCCAGTTTCAGCTCCACTTTTTGGCCAGTGTCTGGGTTAGACCTTCAGACCATTTCCCTTTCTTGTGGATGCCACTGCTCTGAGCAAGTGTCTTGTGGATATTCGCGTCCCTTTGCAGAGGAAAGGAAATCAGGGATGAACACTACCAGGTGATGGGGGGACAGGGATGTAGTTGGAAACAGGTAGGTATAGGAGGGTTACAATGAAGTCAAATGACAGCTGATCAGTACAGAAGTGTTTTACCTTTAGGTTTACAGTAATGCTATAAACCTAAAGGTAAAGCTCTGGACAGGGGCCACTTATCCAGCTGAGCCCTTTGGCACTTCTGTCCTTAGAATCTTGCAGATGCAAATCATAGCTCTCTTTTGCCTGGGTAAAACAAAGCACTTGCACTTACCCCGGAGAGACTAATCCTGCTGTGTTCCCTCAGGATGAGCTAGGCATAATGTGACTTTTTCTGTAACTATTGTCTGTGACAAAACAAGAACCCTTTGTAGGTTATTAGCCAATACCATGATACTCTGATGTACTTTGTAATTCACTTTTTATTCATGAGGCCTGACAGCCATTTCCACAATGTGCTTCAGGACTGTGTGGTCTCCATGGAGAGATTTCTTCTTGCTGTGTCAGGTACTTTGGATATTGAGAGATGATGAAAAAATTGTTTATGTGTGGCAGCTTTCCTCCATGTTTTTTAAAAAGGCAGAGGAAAGCAGTAAGCTATTGCCACGACAGAGCCAGGAACTTGGCTTCAGGACTCTTTTAATCTCCTTGGCCTCATAATTTGGACAGAGCTGCTTCTCCCACCACTACTATGATTTCTTCAGATGTACTCAAAGCTCTTGGAAATTGCCAGGTCCAAGTGGCTTTTGTAGTGCCACAAGGTTGATTCTGTTTCACATTCCAGTCACTGCCCTTGCCAAGCATCCCATTCTAGAACAGCCTTGTGATGGCTGGGAGCTGCTCAGAAGGTGGCAAAACCCCCTTGACTTGGAAAGGATTTTCAGCTGTGGAAAGGATTTCTGATCCATGCCGGATGAAGCTATTAAGATCTGCACTGAATTCAGGATGTGCTGGCTCACACTGGGTAGGATTTTGGCAGCTTGCATGGCTGTCAGATTGCAATGTTATATGCCTTCAATGGCAGACAGGAACTGGGAGAAGAGCAGATTGTGGCCTGCCAGGCAGCTGGGAAGTAGCCTGATGCAGTAGGAGGGAGCACACATGACTGAGAACAACAACTTGCATAATGATGAATGGGAGGTGTGCAGGAGCCACGAAATAATAGCCCTGTCTTTAGCATGTTTTCTGACTGCAGGGGTCAGAAAGGGGTCTGACAAGGAAGGAAAAAAACAAACAAACAACCAGACCACTGGAAAGATGAAGAATGCAACATCTGAGAAATGCCCAATCTTTGCCAAGCAATATTTGCATACACTGGCGAGGAGGTGTTAGAAACATTTTTGTTGTAGCAGCTTGGTTAGGACTTCTAGCTGAAATCCACTGGTCTTGTGAAGAGAGCAAGATCTCTGACCTCGACCAAAAGAAATCGGGCCATATTCTGTGTAAGTGCATGTCAGAGTGTGACCAGAACGTGCCTAATGTATCTTACAGATGTATTTTAGTGGAACTGGTGCTCTGTATGAGGCTGCTTTCAGCTGCTCCTGATTCAGCCGCCCTCAAGGCTTCAGACACACTGAAGGCTTTTCTAGCTGTCCCTGCAGGGCACTGTGTCCTCCTCCCTGCCGCAGGTAGCTGAAAGCGCATGTGGATGCAGACGTGGAAACTCCTCAGTGACACAGGCAGCGCTTCCCTGGGCAGCCGGTGCCGGTGGGATCAGGCGGGATCCTGCCCTCGCTGTGCCTCACTGCCCGGGGGTGCAGCTGCGGGGCTCCTCCCGCCGTGGGCCGCACAGCGTGCCAGGGAGCGGCGGGAGTAGCCCGGCAGGGAACAGAGACCCCGGTAAGCCACGTGGAGCACTTTTCCCCTTCAATACCAAGTAAAAGGAGAGAAAAAGGAAAGGAGTCTCCTTCAACCTGTGCGGGGCCGGAGCGCCCTCTGCTGGCGCCTGGCGCAGCGGCAGCGGGGCCGCCCGGACCGGCCCGGCCCGGCCTGTGCCGTCGCCATGGGGGCCGCAATCCGGGGTAGTTCATTTCACGCCATTTGGGTTGCCCGTGAGAGCGACAGGCACGAGAGTTCGGCTTGGTGAAGTGTTTTGAAGTCTGTTTGTAAAAGATGCCGGGTAGGAGCAGCGCTCTCTGCTGATAAAAGCCATTGTGCCGGAGCGTGTTACTGCCGGAATTGAGCAAAGAGGTACTGCAGCCACATTTGGGGACTGCGCTGAGGCCCAGGCTGCTGCATGAACTGCTCTGCTTTGCAGACCTAGATCCTGTCTGCTGGGAAAAAGATCCCAAAGCCTGCATTTATCATTTTTAATCTGTGTGTCCGCATGGTACTTCCAGAATAAATGTTGTGTTTTCTTTAAGAAAACGGAGCTGATTTAACTTTGGTTTTCAGCTGTGTTTCTGAGGGGTAACTGTGCTTCTCAGCAAGTAAATGCTCTTGGTATTACATAGCTGTCATGAGAAACAAAATGACATGCTGGTAGTTTGGCAGCAGTTCCCTAGTAAAAGAAAGAATGTCATGATCTTACTGCATGATTTCCCTATGTTCCTCTTGTTCCATGTCTTCCACATATGCAGGCTGGAGAGTAAAAGAATTGCACATCCTGCTTTTCAGGCAAAACTCACTTTTCTCAAGAATGCTCCTTTTTATGAGTGGCAGCTCTGCTCAATCCTTATTTCTCCTCCTACCTTTTTAAGGTTGTAAGGAGTTTTAGATGTGTAGTGTGATTGTCATAGGCCATTTTCCTCCCACTGTGCTGAATCAAGGCTGTAGACAGCAGACTTTCTTCTCAGCAGGTAGAATCAGCTGTCAAGTGATAAAAAATGTGCAGTTTCTGCTTTTTACATTCACTGTTGTGAACTAATGGATGTGGTTGCCAATCTTAAAGCAGCAGTACAACATTCCCCAGCTATACTTTAGTGTTTCTTGGAATGAAGTTTTCAGTTGTTCAGCTGGGTGTGAAGTGGTGATGGGGTCATTTTAACCAATAACCATCATGTGTAAAATTGCTGCTGCAAATGTTTGCCAGCCAAAAGAAAATTGCTGTCTGTTTTTTGATGCATTTCAGTTATGTAAGATAAGCATAAAAATGATGCTAGAATGCTTCATCGGTATATGAAGAGCTGGTTTCTTCACAAGGTTTATGAAACAGCTTTTGCCTCAGTAGGAGGTTCTTTCCTAGGGGCACCTGGCAGCTCACTGGACTCAAGGAGCACCTGGGTGCTGTGTGCAGCTGCAGCTGCTGCTGCTGCCTGGGACCACAAACTGGCAGCCACACCAAGTACCCTGATTAAAAAGGAAGGGCAACAGTAGGTATATGCTCTGTATACCTGTGACCCAACAATGTCTGGAAGGCCAGCCTGCTCTTCCCCCTCTCTACATCTATTGCTATCACCATCAAATTCTTTCAACCCTTTTTCTACATAGGCTCAGAGCTGAAGCACTCAGCTGTATTCAGTTGAGCAAGCTGAAAAAGAACAAGTACCTTGATTAGTGGTGAAAAATTTGTCCTTACAGATTTGGCTTCAGAGCATTCCAACTCTGTGGTCCCCCCCAGGGCAAGACAAACATTTTGGTAGTGAAGTTGTATGTAGTGAGCCCTAGCCATTCTGGCAACAACCAGCAAGAACAGAAGACAAAACTTAATTCACCTGCTGCTGGAAGCTCATCCTTCTGCTCATTTTTGCTAAAAGAAAATGTGTCTAAGCAAAACTCTTAAGTACTTCCAAACATGGACTCCATTCCTACCTTCAAAAATGAGGTGAAAGAATGCCAACAGGTAATCTGCCAAGCTACTGTTTTTCTCTGATGGATTTGCTTCTTCCTTCTGCTTGTAAATGTTTTGGAATCTAATTCTTGGACTCTATGCAAGCAAATGCAATTGCCTAATGTCCTGCTAATGCTGTTGTGGGAAAGAGACTGTGTAATACCAGTGGCAACTCGTGCAGATACCTGCCTGTCCTCCTGGAAGCTGCAGCACATCTCATCATCCCTACTGCCATGATGATGTGAGGTTGGTGCTTTTCCTACGTAATGTTTGCAAGTGCTGCAGCCAGCAAGCAGGACACAGGGTATTTAAACACAGAGGACTTTCTGCTCAGCAAATGCAAGGCATTTTCAGGTCCTCTAGCTGTTCTTGTGGGGCCCATCAGCTGCACCACAAGGAACCAAAGGGCCAGTCAGAAGGCCAGATGTTATGCTCTCAGTAAGTCTGGTCCAGAGATCACTTTGTCATTCATCTCATTCTGGCACATCATCTCATTTTCCTGCTGGGCTCATCCTTCAGATCAAAATTATCTCTTTAGCCACCTCTGACAGATCATGTTCCTCTGCTCCACAGAATTCTCAGCATTTTAAAGCAGGTTGAAAAGGCTCATCAGTCCCACAAGTACTTGGCAGTCAGTGCATAGCCAGAACTGTGCAGTGTTACAGAGCAGAGAACAAATATATGGATAGTTGCAATTGGGAATAATAACACCTTCCTACAATTTGTTCATCTGGCCAGAAGCTGTGGAGCAGTTTCGTAAAACGTAAAACCATAGGTCTGAAATTAACTTGTTTTTTGTACATCCACATTGCCAAGATGAATAGACTATTAATTATGCAAAACAGTCAGTTGAATGAGTGCTCTATACCAGGCCAACTAAGCCCAAGTCAAAAGCACTGTTAAAGCCTGATGTCAATTTGGAGAGGAGGATTGGAGAAAGACTGCCCCTGCTTAAAACCTTCACTGCATGCTTGGAATGGGTTCCTCTGAATTCTTACCCTTCTCCTCCAACCCAGGTCCTCTCAGGAGTAAGAAGCCTTTTGTCTGTGAAACTCTAATCCTGAAGTGATCCCAGGCTCCAGCACTCCCCCAGATCATGGTGTGTTCAGCATGTTTTCAGAAGCTTGGGAGAGCAGAGAAGTTGTCTGATATTGACAGACCATCTAGGTACTATGAGAGAGCAAGGTGTCAAAAGGCACCAATCTCTGTTTCTGGTCAGAGAACAATGCCTGCATGCTTTGTTATGAAACTGAACCACCTGGTGTAAGGCACTGGAGATGCTTCAAGGGGGCACCATCAATTATAAATCTCTGCAGCACCTTGAGCAATTCAGATAAACTTCCCTGATGTTCTCACAGCCATTGCAGTATAAAGCTATAAAATAATAATAGTAACACTACTCTGCTTTAACACAGGAAACAGAATAATGTTGTGAACTCTTGTCTAAAAATACAAGGATTAGATCATGAACTAAGAGCTGTTTTGGCAGAGGGTGGCCTGGAGTCTTTCTAGTCTCCTGCAAAGTATACTTGAGGGTCAAGCCTTGATTGGCTGCTTTACATGAGGAACACAGAAGTCTTCTCTTTACAATCAGGGCTGCTTGTGACACAATACACTTTTTAAAATCTCCCTTACGTTTATGCATTTCCAGAAAGGGGTAGGCAGAAATCCAGCTAATTTCTCAGTAGCCTCTGTTGTTCAGTGGTTTGTTACCCAGGCTAACTTCCCCCCAAAATAGTGCTGTACTTAGTTACAAACTTGAAGTATTTCTATAAACTGCATATCCTCTGACCTTGTCCCTCTTGTGAGTTATTATTCTCCCCTCAAGGGACTCAGCAGTTAACATTTCATTTAACATGCTCATGAGACTGGCCTGGACTGCCTGCTGAGGCGAGTCAGCAGAACAGGAGTGCTTTGCCCCAGCTTCACATCTTTCTTTGCAGACCCCCTGGTACCGACTGATACAAAAGCCTTGCCTGGCTGTGCCTGATGCAAGCACATGAGAGGGAAGGGCCAGGGCATGGGCAGAAGGTTTTCCTGGCCCTCATCTGTTAGTATATTGTAGTGATGCTTTATGGAAATGTACATTCAACACACAAGATTTGATATGCTGTATTACGCAAAGTAAGGATTTCTTTGATTCACAGCCTGGTTTCATGCAGTTAGACTAGCTCAATTATGTTTGCACTGTGCTACTTTTGGTGTAGGAGCCCTGCCTGCCCCCAGCTGTGGTAGCCCCATCATTCCCTTGCCAGGGCTATTTGCACCATGTCTGCTCAACTGGGTTGGCTGGCTGGGGCTCCAGACCCACTGATATCAGCCTGGGGACCCTCGGATGTCCAGGACAGGGACTGTGCAACTGTCCAGCCCTTGTGGATAGGCCCAAGGCAAGCTAGCTTTCCTATGCACTTTTCTGCTAAAGGATGCGTGTGGTGCCTGCTGCTTGCACCCACTGGGTGGAGCAGCTCCCTGCTTAATGTCTGCTGCCTGCACATCCCTGTCCTGAAAGGATGGGCTCCAAAATATCACAGAGAAAACAGAGGCAGAGAAGGAGCAAAGCAACACTAAATGAAGAACTGCTTCTGGCCAGCTAGAGCAAAGCTGGATTTTACCAGAAAGAAAGGCTGGAATATAGTATAAAAACAAGGTAGGGAAAAAGGTCTTTGTGAACAGCTATTGATTAATCAAAAGCCAGTACCAGGCACTAAACCCCCTTAAAATCTCTCTTTAAGAACAAGCATGCAAACGCAAAAACAAAAGCCCTCACAAATATTACTATTGAAAGCTCCATAGCCACATTAACCCAGTGTTGTAGCACTTAAGTCAGGGCATCAGCCACAAAGGGCTCCATGGCTATGAAAACCACTAGTCAAGATGATTTAATAAAAAAAATTTTCTGTAAAATTTGGATATTAAGGTGAATATTTGGGAAGCTTCAAGTTTTTATTTTAGCCACTGAAGTAAACAAAGCAAAGAAAATCAAAGCAATTTGACAGGAAATTTTTAGCAAAAGATTGCAGGGAATTTTAAAAAATGGTGGCTACTTAAAAATGTCAACTTGGATAAATTTTCTTCATCTTTGTTATGATTACCACAAAAGGAATGAGCAAATTCAAAATATATTTTTCCTTTCCACAGTAAGGTAAGGAAGACACCCTCACATGCATCCTGTCATAGACACCAACATTTAAAGAATACTCAGGAGCTTTTACAATCTCCTCTCTTTCTTTTTCCCTGAAGTTGCATGAAACATCTAGAGAAAAACCCCCCAGGAATGAATGATGCTGCAGCCACCAACAGCTCCATCCCATGGAGGTGTCCTGAGAAGCATGACCCAGGATCCTCAGGGTTTGATGAGCTCTCTGGGATCAGTGGTAAGGAAGTTTACCTTCAGTGTTGATAAAGAAATTACTCTCTTCTTACTTCTTTCTTTTTCTGGGTAGCAGCTCTGCGTCTCATATCTATAGATCTCTTTAACTAATTGTCTCTTATTCTAGACCTTTCTATTGAAGCTGGATTAACTCTACCCCAGCCAAACCCAACACAATATGATAAAGCTCTTCTGATGGGAGCCCATGAACTCAGCCCAGCTAAAAAAAATCTCTCAATGTCTCATTAAAAAGGCATAGGTATCAAAGTCTCTGAGGTGCTGAGTCTTCCTTAACACCAGCGCACATTCTGGGCAGAGAGCAGCTACTGTTTCCCCATTATTCCCATGACAGGAGGACCATAGAAAGTGAGAAAACAGCTGTAACTAGAACAGTAGGAGTGCTGTTGCTGCATTCTTCTGGCCTAGCAGTAGAAACAACAGGGGATCATATTCTCTTCCTTCACCACTGCATTTTTTTTTTCAAGCACAAGCCAGTGTCAGTTCTTTTCTCAGTTAAACTTACGGCTTTAAAACTGGACTGACCTGTTTGCTTTCTTATGCTCTAGGAATTTCTAGTATCTCAGGGGGAGGAAACCTAACCCTCCTACAGTTCTAATTTAAACCCTTTCAGAGCAGGAAACAAGTTAAAAGCATTCCTTTAGCTGAGGTGTGGAGACCATGGAAAAGGTCCATTCTATATTGTGAAAAAAAATATTTCTTGTAACTTAATTCCTCACTTTTGTATTGTAAGACATAACTTCTGGGAATAGATTTTCCTGAGGTAGGAGGTAGTCAGAACTCTTGAATGGTCTTTACAGGAGTGAATGGAGTTAGCCCAGAGTAGGATGTCATACCCATGAGTAGAGAGCAGCTTCTATTGACACATAGTTGGAGGCAGAATATGCAAAAATCAAAGGAAATGGCATATCAGGGTGCTGTGTGCGAGCTTGACTACCTGGGAGAGGGAGGGACATGGGATTCTGGGTATTGAGCAGTAGAGAGGCAATTAGGAGATGTACTTCAGGGACAAGCTTCCTTTATGGACCCAGGGCTGCCACTATGTCCTGTACAGTGAGTAACATGCATGACACTGAATGATCTTCTGGCAGTTTAGAAATGCATTTCTGTTGTCACAGAATGCCTGTGAATCAATACCTTCATCACTTATTCAAGTAGTTTGGTTGCTCATCAAATCCTCCATGAAGTCTGTGGTGCAGGCAAGGGAGGACATCATGTTAAAATTCTTTTGCTGCTTAATTTCCTTCAGTGGATCCTTCCCTGAAGAGCTTCTAATGAGACTGACCTTTATTACTAATTAGGCTCATTGAAATGTTACAATCGCATTTAGGTGTTTTTTTTTTCTTTCTGTGGATACTCCAGATGAAGTTCTCATCATTAGGCAGATTGGAAAGGGACTTGCAACTGTGTGTGGAGGTCAGCAGTGCACAGTCCACTCCACTTCCCTGCCACAGCTACTGAAATTGCAGGGAAGCTGTGCCACATGGTGCCAAATAATGGTTTTGACTACACTGTGGTAGTGTTAACTTAATTCTGTACCTGTTTTTAGTGAATACTTATGTATGTGCAAAAGAGTTGCTATATGGCAGAGACCAACCCAGATTTTACAAACAAAATCAGCATTTACAGTCTGTTACAGAAAAATCACCCTGTTACAAGATCAGTCCAGCCCATCAGGCTGTGCTCTACTGTCTTGCTTGAGCAAGAAAGCTCTGAAAGTTTAACAGATCCTGGAGTCCCTTCAAGTTGTTCTCAGTCCATCTGCCCAGTGGGCAGGCCCCAGGTTGGTCATGGCAGGCAATGCTTCTAATCTTTGATAGCTCTTCCAGAAGATTCCTTCCTGATTTCATCCATCTTTCCCCATGTCTAGAGATGGAAGTGGCACACACAGCAGGTGGCATGTAGTACTTGCCACCTGGAGAAGCAGTATAACTGAGATGATACTTGATTCCTGCATCACCCTCTTCTTATCTGGAGCATCAGTGGGGTAACTACTGTGCTATACTTCACCACTTTACAGGGAGCGAGAGAATCACAGCATCTGTCAGATGAAACCAGTTCTGCATATATTTTCCAGTTTTAGAAAAGACTTCTTACAGGATTGCCCCATGTTGAGGAAAAAAGAAAATAATGGTAAAGTTTCCTTTTCATCATCACTGTGAACTGAAGTCTTCTGATCTGCTATTTTTGGTTTCCTGAGGGAGGACAAAGACTTGTTGATTTTCTGAGGGTCTAAGCAGGAATCAGTTTTATACTCCAACCTTGGCACCTCTTGCTGTGGAGAAGTTTGAGCTGTGTTGTAGACACTGTCACAGGTCCCCGAGGCTGAGCTCCCCCTAAGGATGAATGGGAAATTTTCTTGTACTCAAGACTCAGACCAAGTAAATTGGGGAGCACTTCAGCCATCCACCCAAGTGCATTAAACATGCATTTAACTTAGGGATGTTGTACTCCTCTTGCCTTGGACAGTTGGCTATCTTTTTTTCTTCACGAAGACAACTTGTAACAATCAACTGCAATAGGTAAGTTTTCCAAAGCCATTAAAAAGAGGAAATTACATCAGTGTAACAAAAACGTAGTAAATAGCTTGTGCTTAATAGTGACATACATATTAAGTTAATCTTAAGGGAATTAGTTCTCCAAGGTCTCAGTTTTTTCTCTTTGTTAAGAGCAAACTGTGTTTCATTAACATTTTACAGGTGTAGGTTTTCCATACTGCTCAATCCCTTATTATCTTGTGTGCTGTGGGCTAGACATGGTGTTGCTTCATCAGGCTACCTTCCTCTGTGCTCATCTTGAGCTACAGGACTAGCAGCATCCTCTTGGAAGGTCCAACACCAGTTTGCAGCTAGTCCATTCTGCCCACATCTGACTTCAGAACATCTTCCTTGCTGTCTCTTTTATAGGGGGTTTGATATATTCCAGCAGCATTTGCCTGTTGATGGTAAGTTGCATTTATATTTACATGCATTTGTGTAGAGAGAGAAATGAATAAATGTAGTTCCCAATCTGCTTTCTTTAGGACATCTGCATTGTTAATGTCATTCCCCCTCTGATGTGTCCGCTCCTCATCTCTGGAGCAGCGTGGAAAGTGGGGTAAGGATAGAATTGGAACCTTGTGTCAGTTAATGTCTGAGGAGCAAGGCAGGTGGTAGGAAATCCAGGGTGTTGTGGTGACATGACTTACAGCATGGTTGAATTACTGTGAGTAACCCTGGTAATGTGCAGTTAGTGCAGCAAAGTTACTTAGATTCTGTTAAATTTCTCTATTAGACTGATTGCTATGATTTGCTGGGGACTAGATGTACTTATGGAAGCTTTCCCAGCAATTTCCTTCCTTAGCCACTCTACTGTTTGGAAAGGCAACAGAGAATTGTGTGTTCAAGAAGAGGGCTGAAAGCATCCCAAGGCTGACAATAAATGCAGGCCTTTTCCTTGCACAATCCAATAACTGTAGAAAGCACAAAGATTTTGAAAAAACCCTGTCAGAGTTCTCTCTCCATGAGGTGGGGGAACTACAGCATCTGCCAGAGCCATTGGCTAATGCAGGTTCCTGGCAGGGCTGAGCAGCTGAAGAGCATTTTACTTGCTGCTGGCTAAACCAGGGAATTGTTTCATGTTTGCATGTGTCCTCCAGGAAAAGAGAAACAGACATAGTACCATTTCAAGCACATTCCCATTCTGGGAGTGAAGTTATCTGAATTAAACCAACTTGGAGGCATCCTGCTGACTCTGCCTAAAACAGCCAGGAGAGCTGGGCACTGTCACACACAGACTTCCTGATGTGCACACCTTCAGAACCAGCAACTGCCTCAGCTCCATCACAGGGATTCCTAGGGGCATGGCACCAGTTCATTCCAGATCCCAGGCATCACCTGGGAACCTTTGGAAATGTTTATAACATAGGTTGTTTATATCCTCTTTTCAGAGTTGGTATGAAATACCTTTATACTAACATTTGAACTCTGATATGCACTCTTAATTTACTGGCCTTCTTTATACTTATCAAAGAAGTGGAAGACATTCTCTTATTTAATGTGTGTTCCTGTTTTGCCAAGAAAGTTTATGAAAACAGTGCTTCCTAAAAATACAGGGACTATGGCAAAGACTGTCTTTATAATTCATACTCTGTGCTCGTAACTCATGCTACTCACTGCAGCAAGAGAACTTATTTGCCATAAAAAAAGATCAGCTATCAGTTTGTTTTCATGTTCTCTTGGTAACACTCTACTGTGCTATAATAGAAGTTTGTTAGGATCTACAGTTTAAATTATTACCCTTTCTACATCTTATCTTTCTGCTGCTTATTTGTGACATCAAAATCTTAGTGCTCTTTCCTGAATATCATCCATCAGTGAACCTTCTTAGTAAGAATACCAGGAGGCAGAGATGCCATTCACCAGAGTTCAGGGGTACAATATGTATTTTTATTACCAAGGAGTGCCCTGTTTACACTGAATTTTCCTGAACATTGTTGGCAACGATGGTCATGGCTGATTTCTTAAATGTGAGTTAGGTCATCCACAGTGTCATCTATTGGCTTTGTTGCTTCAGTGGAGCTCTCTGTAGGTGCAAGGGATGACCCCCCTATGAAACTATGCTCTATCAGTGAATGTTTCTCCTGTGTGGAAAATTTTCTGCATGGATCTTCTAAGATCCACAACTGCCAGATAATTGCTAAATATTGCCTGGGTAAGGAGGAGGTGAAGCAAAGAATCAGGCTAAGGGACACTTGTAAAAAGAACTGACAGGACGTGAGTTGGGGTTTGTATTGCTCATGTTGTTACTGCAGTTACTCCCACTTGAATGTATGTAGATTTTGGAGGTGATAGCCTTTATCTTGCTCCCTTTCTCAGTGCTCCTTCACAAAATCTGTTTTCACCGAGCCCCAAAATAAGTATAGCTGATGACTGCAGGTTGACAGCAGAGATTTTGCTTCTCTTTGCAGGCAGACCAAGAGGCTCACATGGCTCTATCTGAGCATAGAACCTGGGACAATGCAAACTGAATTCTGCAGAGATCTCAAACTTCACACTAGCATCCCTCTTTCATCCTTTCTGTTTTACTCTCACCCCTTTTGTATAATTATTTCTTCACTTTTTCAACTGGTTTATTTTGTGTGAGTGCTGCAGTTTTTGTTGTGGTCTGAAATACCTGGAAGTTAGTACTTCAGTTTAGTATATTTGTTATCTTCTGTACTTGCAATTTTTCTGGATCCATTCTGAAAACTGTGTTTCAAGGGTATGTGTTGAAGGGGTGATGGAGGGCAAATACCAGAGATTCTGCATCAAACAATTGCAGTCTTTGCCCACTGTTTAGATAAAAGCAGAAAGCCTAGGGATTTGTTTTGAGAATTGTGAGCAGCCATTTCCAAGACACATAGTCTTACGGGTTTGACCTGCCTGAATTTTTTTTTGAAACACGTTTGAAATCTGAACTGGTTTTGAGGTCAAACTATAAATAAGTCACTCAATAGTTCAGTAAAGTGTTGAAAAACCACTTCAGCAATCTGAGGTAAAATACAGAGCTTTGAGCTAATAAAACCTATGATGCCTTTGGGTTTTGTCACTGGAGGAACAATGTAAGCTCTTTGTACAAGCAGGTCTGGGCTACTTTGGGGGTTAACATCTAGGTCTTGGATTTTATTTTCACCTAGAGGAAAACCTGAAATTCCCCATCCTGAGATGTCACGTAAGCATCAGGCATGTAGTTTCTGAGGTCTGATGTTGTTTAAATGGGATGATTTAGTATAAGCTCCCTACCTGCAATATTTGGCTACAGCACCAGTCACACTTTTCTTTGTGTAAGAAAATGGCTTGGCTCCCAGGGCAGAGGGTGCAGGTGGTGACTGGCTGCTGCACAGCATCACCATGGGCCCATCCTTTTGCTGCAGGATGGCTGGGCCACCACAGTCCTTCTCCACAACACCACAGGGGGCAATGCCAGCCATAGACTGACCATACAGCAACTCAGTGCCTGTGGGATGGAGCTGCCTGCCAGCATGTGGCTGAAAGGGTAAAAATTCTATTTGTCCTTTGCCATCTTTTCCACCCTGTACAGGAAATCTGGCCCTAAAAGTCAAGGATGTTTGATATGCCAGTAGTGGCAGCAGAACTGAAGGCTGGGTAGGACTCATGGGATAGAGCAGATAAACTGCCTCTTGTCAGACACAAAGAGGCACTGTAATCCCTCCTTCATCATGTTTTCCACCACAAGCTGGGACAACACAGAACCAACCAAAAAAAGAAACCCAGTTGTGAATCATTTTAATTAGGGCACTAATGCTTAACAAAAGTGTAATGCAGAATAAATTGTCTTTAGGTCATCTCTTCTAAGAACTCACAGGTGTACCCACAGGAAAAGGATGTCTAGAACTTTTTTTTCCTCCATCACTGCTCAGACCTGCATTTATAAAGGGCAGATATCTTCTCCCAGCTATCTGGGAGCAGGCTCTGCCCTCTTTCAAGCCCTGGCAGTAGCAGTGGCAGCTCTTAAATGTCATGAACAAATTCAGCAGGGGAACACAGAGAAGCAGTTTTAGGGCAGCATGTGCCTGCTCTGCCTGTCTCTGTCCTATTATTTCATCCTATGTGTTACCTTGCTCTCAGATCATATGCTTTGTATATCTGCAGCAAACTTACTTCAGAGTGGACCCCTCCAGCTTTATCCGTCTGGCCAGTACTTCAGCTTTATGGAGCTCTATGATGGTTTTGCTATTCAGATAATTCTCTGAAGGGAGAGACACCACTTTCCAAATTCATCTGTCTCCCCTCTCTTCTTTTTACACTGTGTGTGTGTGTGTGTATATATCCATATATATATATATATTTTATTTTTTAATATACACACACACATATGCATATGCATATATGTATAATTGCCTTCTTCAAATATGCATGTATATCCCCACCGAGGGTTGCAGCAGCAGTTTGCCAGTGTTTCAGCTGGAGCTTCCTGCAGGCCAGTAAGTCCTGCTCCTTGTGTTGAGGAAGAATCACAGGATTCACTGGCTGAGAATGATGTTTACAATACACTGATTTGAGCAAGGGCAAAAAAAAAAAAAAAAAGAAACCACAAACGCCCACAACATTTTTCTAACCTTCACCAATCAGTACTAATGTGCTGTGGTGAAATGATGGGGGAAGCTGGAATGCCAAGGAATACTAAAGAACACTAAATTCACCAATAAATATTTAAAAGTGGATGGTGAAATGTACTTCTTTTCAGAAGAAAAACAAATCTTTGCAGCAATGGGTAGAAGCAGGGAGAGGGAGGGAGGAGGAAAAAATGCATTTGTGTTCTGTAAAATTTTGAGCCTTTAAAGAAGGACAATATTTCCTTTCGTGGTGGGTGGGACACAGGCAGATAACAACCTCAGTGCTTTAGTTAATTGTGCTGAAAGTCCCTTCCATTATTTAGATCTTGGGTTGTATATGCATTTTTTGTCTCTGCTTTAATGCCCAAAGGGAAATGCCAGACTCTGCATGATCAGTTTACCAAATGGCATTATCTCATTCCACAGTTATGACTGTAGGGATGTGTTTTAGGTAAATGAAGAACAGATTTTCTACTCATCATAAATCCCCTCTGTTCCAGTGTCTTGGCCAAAGGCATTTAAGTAAAGGGGATGCAGATAATTCATCTACCCTGGCTTTATGGGATAGATGCAAGTAAAAAGTGAAAGGAGCATGTTTTATCCAGTAGTGTGCAACTTTATTTGAAACATATTTCCCTAGAAGGTTTGTTGATTATACATATGACAAGTTTTTTCCCGGTTAACATGTGTGTGTGCAGAGTGGCACTTTGATCTTTTTTTTTTTGTTCTTGGGTTGGTGTCACTCACTTGAACTCCAAACATAAATGTGTTTACTCTTTTTTGGCATGTAATGTTTTTATTTTGCTTATAGTTATGGAAAATAGATTTTGAGCACATACATACCTATTCAGTTTTCCACTCACTGCCGATGGACGTGTGTTATGTGCTCATTTTCAACTCTCTTTGGCAAGACAAATGTCAGTCAAACACTAAAGATGATGGAGAATCAGATGGTAAAGTGTTTTTGCATTAAACAGCTTCTGTCAAGTCACTTTATTACTCTGTCACCCATACACAACACGCCCTACAGCTGAAGCGTGTTATCTGCTTGCTGTCCTTAGAAATAATACCATTTCCACTACATGTTTTAGATCCATAAATCAGTCAATCCTTACCCATCAGCACCTCACTTTGTGAGACCTACCTATGCTTTGTGAGACACACCACTTTTACCAAAAGGGTTGGTTTTTCTTCCAGATCACCATGCATACTTTTATATGTACACACTCCAAAGCTGCAAATGGCTGACATCAAATTTGCACAGAGGGTTGTGACCTGCCCTAGAATTTCCCTTCTGTGATGTCAATCCTGCAAAAAATTCAATTCCCAAAATTTTGTTATTTCACTTTTTATTTTAAATAAAACCTCAGGGTGACAGTGACATTGTTTTTTCATGAGTGTATGGTCTGTTTTTTTCATTCCCAAGTGCAATTACACATCCCTCTTTGAATATATTTTTGTGTCATCTGAACACGTTTCCTCAGTAATTTGTTTTGGATCTTTTAATTTGACTGTATCTGATGAAGGCAAATGACAAGATAACTGCCAAATTTCCTTTACTTGCTGTTTTCTGAATTGCTATGTATAAAATTACAGGCAGGAGGAAGGTGAGCTTGGAGGACACTGGGTGCATTTGAAGACCTCCAAGGCTATTGCAGGGATCAAAGAATTAAAACCTGGCATGGTGTCAAAGACGATGAAAACACCTCAGGCCTCCAGAAAGGAGAAGGATGTGGGAGGTGAGTGACTATTTTGAAACGGAGTGGCAGTGCTGACTGTTCTGGGAGAGACCACAGAGGACCAGCAGGGTTTGACAGCAGACTGGGTAAAACTGCAATGGGGAGTGTTCTGTCTCAGCAACTGCTTGTACTAAGAAGAAAATAGAGACGTTTCCCCACAGACTAATACAAGCTTCCCTTTCTGAACCTATGTATATGCTGTATATGCTATTCACATATACAGATCATGTCCAGTATTTCCTTCTACCACACAATGCCCATGGGAAACACTTCTGGGTTGCTTCCCTTGCTCGGTTCAACTTAAATAATTTGTTGAGTGAATAGATGGCTGGAGCCCTGTACTGCTGAGTTTTATGTTGTTAGGCTAGGTGGAGGAAGAGAATCGTGTCCTGCTACAGCTTGGTGGATGAGGAGTAATATTTCCCTGCATATTTGAGTTTCCTTTTGCACAGCAGCAGAGGATTAGCAGAGCAGACATGAGCCCTGGGATATTTCAGCTTAGACCACAAGTACCTAGTGCATGCCCCAGTTCTTCAGACAGCTGCAGGTAGCAGTCAGGTAATTTGAGGCTCTTAGTGAGTATATGGTAAGGACATACACTTCCTCTTGCAGCCCTTTAGCTTTCATACAAGAGGATGTCTTGCAGAGGGATGACTATGTGATAGTGTTCCTTCAGGAGAAGGGAGTGGTAAAGAGAAGTGTGATCTGTAGGGTGAGAGTTGTGTCTGTTAATTACCACAGCAGGTGAGATGATAATCTTGTAGCCTCATTGCACCTAGTGTCCTCTTATGCAGTCTGTCTTCCTATAGCTGCCAGTGGTATTTCTTCTACTTGGTTTCAAGTAAGTACACTGTGCAATGTGACTGAGACAGTGCAATTACTCCCATTACTAGTGTATATGCATAATTAAATCCAGAGAGCTAATTTGCTGCTTTGCAAGCTTTTTATTACCCAAGGGGAGAAATGGGATTCCCAGGCAAAGTTCATTTGCAAAGTAGAGGCCGAGTGATGCAGAAAACTCAATTTTAGTGCTGCAGTGCTTAGCTCTTAGGTGCTCTGATGCCCAGTGAAATGAAAAGCCTGGATAAGTGGATATTTAGGTGCCTAATTAGAGCTACAAAAGCTACCATGCAGTCAGAGACTCTCTGAGATGGCCAACAGCAAATGCCTAGAAAGGAGCAGGAGCCACATGTATAATTTTGAATTATGTGGGCCCTTCTCTTCATTCATGCTGCTCATGGCAAGCATTGATTACCTAGGCAGCTGGCCCAGCTATTACCCATCACATTCACTGGTTAAATGAAATCCTTCTGCAAAAATTCTTTACCAGGATTTGCTGGTACATTCAGAAGTGACAGAAACACACCACAAACTGCTCTTTGGAAATCCTTTGCCCCTCTTTCTTCTTCCATCTTCTTTATTGTAGCAGTGGTAGTTTATACCACTCCACCACCCCCTTCTTGCAGCTCTCTGCTAGCTCTGGATTGAAATTCCCATGGGATCCCAGTTAGCAGATAAAGCTGCTAAAAGGGGAATGCCTTATCTGTGAATCCCTTTAGAACTGAAATAATGAGTTTTTCAATGCTGTCAGGACTTGAGTATGTTTGGGCAGGCCCAGAAGCAGAAATTTAAGCAGCTAGAGAGCTTTACTGATGGGATCTTAGGTGTCATGGGGATACAGCCAGTGCCAAAGTCAGGCAAAAGCTGAAGAAGGGACTCTGAGGACCTGCATTTTGAATGAAGGAAAAAAATCTCTCTGTAGATTTAGACTGCATAACTGTATGGAGGATGGGAGGCAATGGGGAAATAGCATTATATTGTATTAATTGTCTAAGCAAAGTGAAGATTATAATTCCCCTCAGTGCTCTTCTGTCTGTCAGTCTTCTTGCTTGAAAGTCAGAGACTGTTTAATCTAGAAATGCATGTGACAAAGTTTTCCAAGATGCCTTGTGGATAGCATTCCTTCCCTGGACCTCAGAGGACTGACTGATGAAAATGAACAGGACTTCCCATCATGACCCTCCATGACTCTGGGTCAAGATACAAGATAAGCACTACAAGTAGTTGAAATAACTAAATCTGCTGCAAATTGATTCCATTTCACAGAAACTGAGTTGCTCTCCTTTATTCCTGTGTCTTTCAATGTAATTACATTATTGAACAGGGAGCATTTCTGGCACCAAAAGAATTTAACGGCTAATGTAAAGATGGAGTATTAAAGTCTAGATTCCTGCAGGAGATAACTGTGGAATATAGTGCTATATTGGGAGCAGTGCAGTGGTGGGAAAAGCAATCAGTGACCCTTGGAGGATGGCAAAAAAAAGTGTCTGTGAAAGACTCATTTTTATGCATCATTTTTATGATGCATTTGGAGATCCACCAGTTGGCTGAGGTTGAAAAAAAAAAAAAAAAGAGAATTTAGTAAAATTTTATGATATGAGGACTAAAGAAGATGAAATACCTGTTAGCTCCCATTAGAGATATCCATAAGCAGGGCTGGCTCAAGGTCAGTGATTTGTACAAGGCTTGGCTTTGCCATCATAGAGGAATAACTTATTCTGGTGGTTTTTCTGACAAAGATGCAAAGATGGGCAGAGCAGGATGAGCAGTCAGGGAGGTCGGGGTAGCTTGTTTGGTCATGATCTCCCTCTGCCTGGGAAGCCACTGGAGCAGCACCCTCCAGCTGCTGTGAGCCTTGAGCATCTCCCCCTCGTGGATCTGTGTTGCCTTGGGAAAATACCTGACTTGACCCTTTCCTAAGGTCAGTTTTTGGGACTTCCTATCACTTGCTGTCTAGCTAAGCTGTTTCACACCCCAGATTTTTGGAGAGGCACTGCTTCTCTTAATCAGGTCCTGCCTAGGTACTGATGTTTGGAACCTCAGAACAGAAGGGCCCACCTTCACATTTAAGACAAAATATTTCTCTATCACATTTCCTAGCAGGGATAAGGAAGCCAGCAATGGTGGGAGCTGATCCAGCAGGTTTCACTGCCCACACTGACAGCAGTGCAGTAATAGACTGATACTAGCAGGGATCAGCAGCCCTCTTTGACACAAATGAGTGCATGGTTTCCATTTTCAGTCTTCAAAGATGAGCTCTCTGTGAGTGAGGATTTTCACCTTGTCATTCCTGGGCTCGGTACACATTACATTAGTATCCAGGACCTGCTGTTCTTCCATGTTGCTTTTCTTGTAGTCACAAAGTGTCAGAAGTCACTGTGCCCCAAGTGGCTCCTTCAAGTTGGAAACTAAGAAAACTAGGGCAATAGCCCTCTGGCATACTAAGAGTAATTATAATTATGTGGTTTTTTTTTTTTTTTTCTAATGGATTGCTCATAATTATCAGAACTACATTTTTATTCTGGCATATATTATCCTCATCTGAAAGTGGCTGGGTTGGTGAAGCACAGAGATCATAATCTATGTATTCCAGATGAGGTTGGTGCAGGAAGCACAGCACATGTGATGCTCAGTGCTGTGCTCTTCTGCTATCAAGCTCCAGAAGAGTGGCCCTCTTTACCAGAAGTGGGAAGTAATGGCTGAAGAGTATCAGAGCAGGTGGAAGCAATGTAAGCAGATCAGGAGAAGCCTGGCAGCTGAAGAAAGATGAAAAGTGAATGTCCCGAAAGCTTTTGATTAAAATCTTTTATTTGAAAGATTTCTGGGGTTTAACACTTTTCCATGGATTAAGCCAAAACTATGCCCAGAAGCAGCACAGAAACAAACTCAAAATTTGGCGTTTGCTTTCTGAAGTTAATGTAATATTTACTATATCTTTCCATCTATATTGATCAGCAGTTAGATGTTTTTCATAAACAGCGTTATTACTCTGCATATTAAAAAAAATTATTGAAAAATCTGAAGCATAAATAAATGAAAAATACTGTGTGCTATCTACTTGGCTTCAGGTACAGTATCTGCTTTAATTAATAATGATGTCTCTCTAAAGATCAAGAATAAAAATACCATCCCCACTCTTAATCCTTACATTAAATTTTCAAATCATCAATATTAACTAAATATAGCTACAGCAAAATAGAGAAGAAAGATTTATTTGTTGTTACAGGACATTATTCTGTGTTTTACATCAAAGATTTCCTTTCAAATTCACCTGATTTGAAAGGCAGAGTTTCTCCTGACTGTGCAGGTTAGCAGAGAAAGTGTCTGTATTTTATCAAATTCAGCTGCACCTTTCTGGCTGGAGCGTGTTTAAAAGCCAACGGATCTATTTTTGTGAGTCATTGCAGTCCATTCTGCTGCTGTTCAGTTGAAGGGAGCTATTTTTGTAATTTTGCTATTTTGTAGCAAATGTACCAATTTAGTTAGTAGTGAAAAAGTTCCAGACATCTGTGATGAAGGTTGATAAATCCAGAAGAAATCTGTTCCTCTGCTAAAGGGAGTGAGCTGGCCTGGGAGATACTTGCACAGAGTTCTGAACAAGTGTTGCAAAAACAAAAAGCTGCTTTGAAATTACAGAAAGACAAAAAGTGCCTTTTATATATGCTGAGGCATTTGCATGTAAGTTATTTAGTATTGTATTAATCTATTATATCTATTATAGGTATTAAGCTATTGTATTTATTATTAGACAGGTCCTGAAATGGGTCCCAAAATATGATTCTGAGGGTTTTAACTAGTTCAAAGAAAAAAGCTCACGACCACACTGAAAAATGTCTGAGAGTATTCCTACTGGTTGCTTCAGGGACATGGAACTTTTTATTTATTAAAAAAAAAAAATAGGAAATCTGCCTCTCCTCAAATTTAGCTATGTTGACCATTAGAGCAAAACCTAACCTCATGCATTCTCATGGCTGTTATTCTGTATCCCTTGTAGGTGAACAGTCATGTCTCCTTCCTAGAAGAAGGATACCAGTTGCATCACAGTTCTCAAGCCAGAGAGCAAGCGACTTGTTATTGTATTTATCAAATAAGAAACTCTCCTTCTAGAGTTGTTAAAAGACTGGAGAACGGAGGTGAAAATCAGTGGATGGGTTTACCTTTTGAGATGATGTGATCTACAGTATTTCAGAGGTCCAAGTGACTGAGGACAGCTGTGCTGTCCATTTCTGTCTTCATCCAGTAGGTTAGAGTCATGCCAGGATTTCCACAGGTAAGGGAATACAGCTTGGAAGACTGCACCAAGAATGGTGATAACTGGGCCCTGCTGGGATGGTGGCCTTGCTCTTGGATGGGCTGGCTCGGGGTGCAGAGGTGGGGCTGCAGCCTGGGGCACACCAGCAGCACTGGATGGCAGTGTTACACAAGTTCAAACAGCTCCTTTTAGGTTTAGGGATAAAGGCAAAAAGCATGCCTTGCTTGTGGCTGGAAATGTGTGGGGTTTGGAGAGGGCATATTTAAGTCCTATTGGGATGTACTTGACCAGATTCCCTTCATTTCCTTCTCCTGTCCTGTCTCTATTCTTTGGGGACTGCTTTCCCTGCTTTCTTTTCTCCCAGTTGTCTTTTTCTTAGTGTGTGTTGAGGTGTACCCATGCCTTTTCTGAGCTGATTAGGTACTGAAAAGGTCTGAGATTTGCAATATATATTTGCAAAATATATATAAAATATATTAAACCCAAGAATCATAAACCCAACAAAAATCAATGTTTTTTCCTTCTTCTAGTTCTTATTCTTTAGGCAGAAATGACCAGGAGGAGCAGAGTACCTTGTCATTAGCCCAGTAAATGTGCATTTAACATTAATCTTGATAGAACCAAATATACTGCAGGGAAAAAATGGAATTTGTGTGGCTGACAGTTTATGCCTGTTATGGAGTTTGTCTGTCACTGCTAATAGCTCAGGGTAGGGATGATACTAAGGCAGAGCAGTGTGCATGTAATCCCAATACTGATACATGCACCAGCACTGTTCCTCCAGAGATATTTGGAATATTGCTCTGGCAGGGAGATGGTAAGGCAGTAAAAGCTGCTGAATAGGTGTCATTGTGGCTTTGTTCCACCCGCTTGGATCCTGAGCTGGGATTTTTCTGTTTTTCATCTCATTTATCAGTGTAATACCTGGGTCACCCTTTCAAACAGCAAATATAATTACAGTGCAGTTACACTTTGTGACTCTGTTTCTTGATACCTGTAATTAATGTTCATTCATGTAGCTAGGAGGTTAGTTAATTCAGTGAACATATTGCTTATCAGTCTGCTTTCTGAGTTTCTATCTCACATTTTAATTTCAATTGTATGTTTTGAATCTGAGGATTCACTGTGTGACAGTCATTTGTGTGAGGTTAAACTTCTGATTGAATTCAGCCTGCTTCAGCTGCATGGGGGGGGGGGGGGTTGTGTGGCACTAGTATGTCAGGTCAAAAAGAAAAAATTAAATCAACATCCAGACTGGTAAGGTATACTTATCAGTCCTATGTGAAATTCATGCCCTGCTGAAACATGACTGGTATGAAGAGCTTAAGGACTTTGGGGTTGACTCTTTGTTTTATGAATCTCCCTGTTTTATGAGCACTGCTCCAGAGGTCATTCAGAGCTGCCTACATTTCAAATGATTGGCAAGGATGATGACACATGGAAAATCCTTGAAAGTGGAAGAAAAGTCATGAAAAACATTGCTGTTCCTCTTCCTGCCTGTTTCATAGAGCTCAGGTATTCTTCTGAGTATTCATTGGCTGGATTCAGCTGGTCTTGACTTCCACTCATGGATTATGGCTTTCCATTTCCAGTGGTGAGATTACTTGATGATAATTTTTTGTTTGTTTTAAATGAAAAAGATTTGCCCACTTTAGTAGTTTATGAGATCAATCACACTTCAAAGGCTTCCCAGGCTGGAGTCTTGCAGTCATTTGATGTTAGAAGGTGGCAGGAGGCAGCTCCCTGCATCCTTGCTTCCCTTCTTCTCCTGACTTTGTACTTTATCCTCAGATAAAGTTGCTGGCAGAACCAGCAGCAGCATCTCAGACTGCAGAGATTATCTGCCATGCATTGATGCAGAGCTTCCTCAGCCAGTCTGGAGCCACTGCAGCATGGCTATACCAGTGACCCTCTTCCTTTATGCTTTTCATCTACTTCACTGCTTGCCCCCAGGCCAGAACTTCCTCCCAAAGGACTGTGTACCTCACTCCCCTTCCCTTGCTGTGTCTTCTCTCTCCTTAGACCCTGCCTCTCTTTTCTTCCCTCAGCTCTCTGAGCTGGGTGTCCAGCACAGATGAGATTGAAGGGGTAGCTGTGCACTTCCCCTGCACAACTGACATGGGAGCCATCAGAAGTTGGTTGCATCTGTTCTGTCTCAGACTCTTTTCTCTTGGATGCCTATAAATTTTTCAGGCAAAGAAAAAGTATTTTTTTCCTGGGGAATTAGATTTCAAACCCAGACAGAAACTGACTCTGCACAATGTAGGAAATTGTTGATCGGGTTTTATTTTTTTTTTGCCTCTGTGACTGCAGCATTTTCAGTCTTGGAGTGCAGAGGCACTCACATCTTTTTAAAAGCATTGGGAACTCATGCTCTAAATCTCTCAGGACCCTATCTGAAACTTTGGGATGGCAGGTGCTGTGAAAGACAGGGGGATCATGAACCACTCCAGTTTGTCATTTCAAAAGGCTTGGTCTTAAGTCTTGCCTTCCTGCTTCATGAATACCAGCTGCTTTCTGAGAGGTTGCCCTGGGGTGGAGGGAGGAGGAAGGGGTCAGTGATGGGAGCTGTGACTTAGCTAGTTTGTAAATTGTACATGTATGAAAATTAAGATAATTATATCTCTCATAAAAAGAGGCTGTTTGTGTGCTCTTGCTGTTTATATATCTAGAAGGAAATTGCAGGCTACTGCCTGCCAAATATATCCCCAGAATTATTTTTGAAACTGTCATCCGTAGGCATTGGATACCAGAGGCTGTTTAATCTCTCTCCCACTTTCTTTCTCTCTCCAAGCCCCTATCTCTCACTCTCTGGCCCAGTTTTTCAGCAAAAAGAGTTTGGCTGTTTATTGCAGTGTGAAGACTTAGTATATCCCTATACTGGTCCCATTTTGTGTCATCACTAGTTCAGCTGACCTGTGAATCTCCAGCATTGTAAGACAGATGGATTTTTGTAATGGCTATGCTTATTCTACAGCCATCATTTGATCTTACTCATGATTTGCATTCAAAATATATGGGGAAACATGGAAAGAAACCTGGATAGGAATATTTAAGGAAACTTAGTACCAATCCCTTACATCCATGTCCTTCAGCTTGTATAGACTGTTCATTAAAGTAAAGGTGATACCTTGGAAAGAAAACACACCCTCTTCAATAAGCTCTGATCAGTCAGTTATACCCCTTAAAAGCACAACTTAGAGCATATTAATTGTATTTGAATGTAATGAAAACATGAAGTGTGATTCTAAACTGGAAGCAAGCATAGAACAATTAATTGCAAAGGCAGAATATGGAAACAGAACCTGGCCTGCAGTGTTGGTATTGTGATATGCTACCAGGAAATCTTGACAGAAAAAGAAATATTAGAAGTAGGGCTTTTAATGACATCACACATTGTGCATTGTGACTTCAGTTTAAGAAAAAAAATTATGGGCAGCACTATGCACACTCTTCCTTGCACATTTCCATCTCTTATTTGAGACAGATACTCCAACATCTATTGAATTTTTTCCTATTTTTCTGTGATTCAGTGTTTCAGCTGTTACTATTAGTAACTTAGATTCCAGGAGACCACAGAGTCCCCAAACATGGAGCAAGAACTGCTAGGCTTTATACTGTCTATGGCATATAAATTGTTCAGTGTACCATTAAAAGCACAATCCATCTGTACTTTGGAATCATGGGGATTTTTCTATGGAATAAAATGGATATACCAAATCAGTCCAAATGAGGTGAAAACTGCTTACAGAAGAGAGAGACTTAGAGATTCCTACTTCTAATTGTGCTATTTTTAATACTCCATCAAATTTCATTTCTTATTCCATCTGAATTAATTTGTCCATCTTTTGTTCTTTCTTTATTAAATTGCAATTCATATATTGGCAATTTCTGAATTTCTAGGTGAAGCTAATAGCTGTGAATCTTGGATTCCTAATTGGTTACAATGCACAGAGGCAAAAATTTAATGGTCTTTCTGAGGAACTGATTAATTTGCTCTCAAGAGTGGATATATAAACATTAATTATGTTCTGATGGGCTTTAGCTATTAAAACCAAGTTAGAAGAAAGTACAGGACTGTTTAAATTATCATTTCTGCTTTTAACAGAGATGCCCAAAACCACTGGTGTCCCCAGTATTCCATACAGTTATTTGGCACCAAGCTCACCTTGCTTAAGTTGGACATTTAAACAGCTGCTCAGCACATCCCCCATACAAAACTCTTATCCCCATGTTAAGGGGATTTTGGTCTGTGACACCTATCCACCTTTTTCCCTACAGTTCTAGTTCTGAAGATGTGTTATCTTCAGTATTGTTGTTGCTCAATATTGTGCCTGTTAGAGCAGTTTTTATTACTACTATTATGTATTTATGAGTGCTTCCAGGCCTCAAATAGGACAAGAGAGTAGCCAGAATGTGTACCTACATTTATCTGCATTGCAGGGACTGGGTTTGGAGAGGTGTGGCACTAGGTGTGCCTGCTGTGCATGAGAAGGGCTCAGTTCCACAGGGCCAAGACACTGTGAGCATGATGACACTCTGCAGTTCTGACCAGTAGCAACAGCTGAGAGCAAAGAATTTTCCCTTGAGCATGGAGGTTTGCATCTTCCCACAAATCAAAATTAGTAGTTATCAGCCATAGCAATTGTCTGTATTTGTGTCGTCCTTTCCTGAATGAAACCAAAGAAACAAACCTGAGTCCTTGAGCCACTCCTCTGGTGTATGCATTTTGAGTAAATTAAGAGTATTCAGTTATTTATTTTTTGGGTTAATGAGCCTTTCATGTGGGCAGGGTGGTATGTATCAGCACAGTCATCAGCCTGTATTTCCTCGCTCATGTTACATTTCCCAACCCATGCTGCTTCTGAATGTTACAGTGGAATCTTACTTACTGATGTTGCTGCTGCATTTAATTTGGGCCAATAAATGTTCTCTTATTGGACCAAAGCTGGGTTAAGATGCTCCTTTTTTAATTAGGTAATTTTATTATATCCCTGGTTGCCTATGTTTTTTCTTCTTGCTCTGCTTTAAATTGCATTCTTGCACTTGAGAAGATGGGGATATATTCTGGGTGAATGTCTGTGACATGAGAATACAGACATTTCTCATCCTTAGTTTACTATGACCACACTGATGATACATCTTTAGTAAACAGAAAAGCAATTTTAGTTTCTTTCAGCTCAAAGTTTTGCAAATGTCAAAGCATCATTGAATAAGAGCAAGAGTAAGGCTGATGACAGGTTTTCAACCTTCTGGATGGGTGTACAGTGAGACAGGTTTTGCAAACTTGTAAAAACTGGAATGTTAGGAAATGATTCTCTGATCCTTTAGGATCTATTGCTCTCCCTGAGAACCTACATTTGATATGTTGTCCAAGAATGAACAGAATGAAATACAAGTGTATTCCAGTTTTTTGCTTCTGTAGGAGAGTGGTAAGAAAGGCAGAGACATATCTAATAACATGCTATGTTTAGTTAATTCCCAAATAAATTCACGTAAAGGATAAGTAGTCTGTCTCTATAAGTAATAAGACATGTTAGAAAGTGGGTCTTTATTTCTGATGGTTTTACATTTACCCTTTTTGGACGGGATTCAGGGGCCCCGAGGAGAAAAGAGGGATAGGGTTTTCTTCTTCCCAGGTACTTGAAGTACTAAAGAAGTATTCCCATCCATTATGAAAGAAAAACATGGGAAGTTCTTTTGAAAATTTATTTCTTTACAAATCTAGCACAGTGTGGGACACTGAAGTTTTATTCTATGATATGTCTTTCTGTGACATTACAAATTAGAATGATCAACTTCTATCAAGGAGAGAAAACTTACTTTCTTGTTGAAACTTAGTTGTAGGTTTTTCTGGGAGTAGTTGCATTTATTCATTGTCAGAATGGTTAATGGGGAGGATGACAGTGTGTTTTTGCCATTAGCAATAATTTAACCCCCTTCTCTTTAGACACAAGGAGTCTCATGCTGGTTTGCAGTATTCAGGCCACAGAGATTCAGTATCAGTCGTGGAGGTCTCATACAAACAGCCAAAAACTTACCCTCTGCTTTTTGGCAGGTGGAGCTGCTGGTGTTCTCCATGAGGTCAGGCAATTTGTGGGTTTTGCCAGTCTTTACAAGGTAAGTGCAATTTTGGCCAATGTCCCAGGGCTGTGGCATCTCTGGACAAGCTGCAGCACAGCAAGGATGGGATGTGGCGCTGCTTCTCCTGGCTCTGAAGTCCCTTTTTCTTGTGGCCCCATCTTAGCTCCTCCCAGGCTTCTCCCTATATCTGATAGAATAATCTCCCTCTGGGGCTGAGAAGCCAGGGATTGGAAACCAGAAAGAAAATCACATTCTGAAAGATTTTTTTTTATTTTATATTAACTAGCAGAAAATACAGCCACTTCCCCTGGGAGGGTGAAGAATGCATCTGCCACTGGAAAAATACCTCATCTTCTCCCAGGATAAAGCCCTCAGTTCTGGCCACTCATCAAAATATACCCATGAAACATAGAATGCCCTCAAAACAGGTAGTAAAAACAATTTGGAGAATGGCAAGATTTCCCTATGATAATAGCTAGAGGAGGTGAAGTCTGTGTATTTAACTGAGAAGATGAGTTACAATATATATGGTCTGCAGGATGACAAATAATAGAGAGGAATTTTCTGTCAGTTCTGTGAAGCTTCCTGAGTGCAGTAACAAGGAACTGCTGAAAGAACAGGGAGGTCAACCACTGAAAAAATAAGGGAGAAGAGGATACTTTTATCTTTATCACAAGTAACCTATCTTCAGGAGATATGTGGACTTCAAGCCTAGCAATCACTAACAAAGCTCCAGTTGCTTTCCTGAAGGCATTTAAGTAACTGCATGACCACAACTGATGTTGTGACCAGCAGGTTTTTATCAGGATTCATCCTATTTGAAAACCCTGGAAATTATTGAACAGTGTGTTGGGTGATTTGAGAGGTATCCAACTCCCCTGCATCAGGCAGACAAAGCAGATTTAACAAGAACACTTTGTGTGACTGGGAAACTTGGGGAGCAGTAACAGCACTGTAACCAGAAAGGGAGTGAAAATTGTGTGTCTTTGTTTAAAAAGCCTTGCTAATAACAGTGCCTACTCCAAGGCACTCCCAAATTCACACCTAGTGGAATTTACAAATACTCTAGATCTGGTCAAGTTCAAGAAGAGCTTGCACAATCCAGATACTAGAATAGTTCCGTTTATTGAAACAATAACCAAAGAAGATTTGGGACTGCTGAATGCACTACCTAGAGGATATGAAGATATGTAGTAAATTCAGTAACTAGAGGGTCCTAATATATACAGTACAGTATATACTATTGCATGGCCTTAATGCATCCTACTCTGCCAAGTTGCTGCTGGACCTCTCCTTATGGCCACTGTTGTCTGGATCACGTCTGATTTTTTGGAGTCCAAACCACAGCACCAAGAGAAGGACGAGGGTTCCAGTGATAGCCCAGAACTGCCAGATGAGCAGGGCTCCTGAGGCCACAGCACTGTGCTCCAGGTTCTTCTGCTCCAGCTGCTGCACCAGCTGAGTCATCTGCTGGTTCAGATACTCGGCGCGCTGCTGCATGCGTTCCTGGGCAGCCTCATCCAGCCCGTCCCCGGCCTGCTGCAGGTACTGGATGAGGCCTTGCACTAGCAAGAGAAAGAGGGTAGTGGCAAGCATGGCCTAAGGAGTTGAGGAGGGGTTGAGTGGGGACGGGAAGGAGGTGCTGATCAGGGAAGTGGTGACAGGAGTGCCCGGGGTCTATCTGCAGGCAGGAAGGAGGGGCCCAGGCAGCTGGCGGCAGCAGCAGCAGCGGCACCGTGCCCTGCCTAAGGCAGTCCCGCAAGGATTGGCCTCTGGATGCACAGAGAGAAGCAGCTCCCCGGGTACTCGCATTCCTGCCGTGGCCCTCATCCAGCAGTCAGCACAGCCTCCTGTGTGCTGCACACTCACCGAGGCTGTACTGGAGCAGGGTTACCTGCTGCTTGGCTCATAGCTGCCCCCATTGTGACACAGGCCCTGTGATGTCACAGGCGCCATGTGCATCCCAGCCAGGCCATCCCGGCTCTCCATCTCTACCTCAGCTCAGGAACTCATCATGGGAGATCTTGTGCTGTGAGATAGAACCCGTTCCCTTGGTGCTGAGCTGTGTGCTTGTAGGAGTGCTCTTGGGACATAAGTGGTGGCCCTGGGTGTGTAGTGGTGAATATCCTGGTGGTGGCTTGGGGCTTCTCCATGGCAGGATCTCTGTTCCTGCTGTGCTAACTGCAACAGGCCCTTGATTCCATGGAGACATTCCCCAGGGCTGAAGGGTGGGTGTGGCAGATGATTTCCAGTGGGCAGGTCCCACTGCCAACAGAGCACAGTGTTCTGCATGTCCAACAAGTTAATTTCTGTGGTGCCAAAGCCCTGGAGAATGTCTGGTGTGAGCAGAATCTTCCCTGTCTCCCCGGTGAGGAGGCCCAGCAACAGTGTCTCTTGTTTAGTCTCTGCCCAGCCAGAGCTGCCAGGGACTTTCAGAGCCCATGTGAAATGCCCAGCATGGCCTGAGCATGCAAGGGATACACAGGGCGAAAATCATCTCTGTAGCCAGTATGTTCTTCAGTGCTGCTGCACAAGGAAGACCACTGACAGGAGCAATGTGGACTGTGAATTGTGTGTCTTTGTTTAAAAAGCCTTGCTAATAACAGTGCCTACTCCCAGCCAGTCCCAAATTCATACCTAGTGGAATTTACAAATACACTAGGTCTGGTTGAGTTCAAGAAGAGCTTGCACAATCCAGATACTGGAATAGTTCAGTTTATTGAAACAATAACCAAAGAAGATTTGGGACTGCTGAATGTACTACCTAGAGCATATTAAGATATATAATAAATTCAGTAACTAGAGGGTCCTAATATACATAGTAAATTCAGTAACTAGAGGGTCCTAATATATACTGTAAATTCTCTAACTAGACGGTGTTGATATATATGGTAAATGAGGCTGCAGATGCACAGCTCTGTGCACGAAGATGTCTTTCAGCGGTTCAGAACAGCATTTGTTTGAGCTGATCTAGCAGATGAATGTACTCCTGCATGGCCTTCATGTGGGCATTGTGATTGCTGGCTAGGTGCTGGAAGAGGTTGGGTGCTTCAGCCACCTGGAAAATGGAGGACAAGCTGATCTCCATAGGAAACCTCTCGCTTGCTATGTCAAAGTGGTTAAACTGTTACATGTCCAGGGAGCAGTGGAGGTACTTGATGGTGTCCATCATTCGCCTCCAGAAATCCTTCCTCTATCACTGTGTCAGGGCTACAGTGCTCAGGAGGTGCATCACCACCGTCTTCAGGGCATACCTGGAGAAGCCTGCACCCCTCAGGATGTGGCTGAGGAGCTGCAGGCACTTGCAGTGCCAGCGGTGATGAGGGGCCTGCGTGGAAATGTGTCTGAAGAATTTTGCCTCTGCCACTGCATAAGTCTCCAGCCGTGTTGTGTTTGGGATGCCTGCTTCTGTAGGCTGCCTGCACCCAAAGATATCCGAGTCTCCTTGCTGCAGTCCAAAGATGACCTCAGCCGTGAAGCTTTCCTGCTCTTTACTTAGCTGAAATTTACAGGAGCGGCCGGAGGGCTGCGACATTAAATGTCAATGGCACAATTGAGGCAAAAGCAGCCAGGCTACTCTCATGGATCGACAGAACCAGTGAACAGTTTTCTCCACATCTAGATAGGTGCCAGTACAGAGGGTGTGCAGGAGGCTGGGGTCCTGTTTCCTTCTCAGCTCCTCCTCAGAGTGGTGGAGGAAACATAGCATGTCCTCCCCCAGCTACTCCCTCGTGCAGGTGCACAGCAGCTCCACACAAACACAGCAATTCCTCTGGAGCACCCCTGCAGCGTCCAGCTCCAGGTGGAAGGCATGTCCTGGAGGGGGCCTCAGTGGTACAAGCACACGGTACACAAGGTCCTGTGCACAGGGACTCAGCCTTCAAAGGCGCTGCCCACTCCAATGGCTTGTTGTGGAATCGGCTAGAAGCTGTTAGACAAGCCTTGTCCAAAGACGTGTGTGAGTTTGTCCATCAGGTCTGTTATGACAGAGCAACCTTTGTCCAGGTCCAGAACAAGCAACTGTATGTGCTCTTCTAGAAGGCTTCCACGGTTCCTTTGGACATTGTGGCCATCATCTTCATCTTCATTGTTTGCATCGTGTTTGTCTTCTTCCAGCAGCATTGCCTTCCTCCACCTTCTTATCATTGTTTACTTCTTCCATTGCATCATTGGAGCCTTCTTTTGCTTCATTTCCAGCATTGCTTTCTGCCTTCGCATCCACATTGCTACCTTCTTCATTTCCATCCTTATTGTCCTTTTCCACAATTGCATCGTCACTTTGCATTTGTTTCTTTGCAAGCATGTTGTGTCCTTCATCTTCATCCTACTTCACCAAGTTGCTGCTGGACCTCTCCTTATGGCCACTGTTGTCTGGATCATGTCTGATTTTGTGGAGTCCAAACCACAGTGCCAAGAGAAGGACAAGGATTCCAGTGACGGCCCAAAATTGCCAGACGAGCAGGGCTCCTGAGGCCACAGCACTGTACTCCAGGTTCTTCTGCTTCAGCTCCTGAGCCAGGTGGAAATGGACATGTGGAAGAGCCTTATTTACAGCATCAGAGAAGCTAGAGCCCACCAGAGCATCATTTCTGCTGCAAAATGCTATTCTGCTGCAGCATTCTCTGTCCACAATTCCCAACAGTGATTTACAAACACTCACCGACACAGCTTTTGTTCTAGTACAACATTTATTGGCAACTTTGTTCTGAGGGGATCTCCCAGAGGGGGCAACAGCAACTCCCTGGGGGAACAGACTCCCTAGTTTATGGAGGGTATTCATTGTCCAAGTAGTAATGAATATTGTGTTGCATGCCCCTTGCCATGGCCCCTTCAGCATTGCATTGCAATGAGCATTGCAGATAGAACACAGTAGTTTGGTCTGGGGGAATAGGAACTATGAATTTTGTGAATATGGACTGTATTTCTGTATTTTGTATTTACTGCATTTTTTGCTCTGTGTGAGTGATAGTTCATATAGAACATATATGCATATTCTGAATTCAGAATATGAATTCTGCAAACCTAGACCCAAATCTGTGTTTAGGAATGGTGTTACAGTTTCTGGACTGTAAAGAAAATAAATGTGTTAGCTTTTCTAGTGCCACAATTGAGACGTGTGATTTTTCTTACCCCATCAGCAGCAGAGTTAGCAGTTTTCCTGCAAACATGATGCACATTTTCCTATTTCTTTTAAAAGAAATGCGTCATTCCATGCTAACTTTATGAAAGAAATAACTTACAGGACATGGGTGCCACAGTTGTGGCAAGTATGAGAATATGACAGCTGACTGAGAAACTGAGCACTTCACTCATCAAGCAACCAAAGTGTTCAGGGGAACTCCTTTTATCTGAACTTTCCTACATTTATTAAGGTGTCTGATGAACAGAAAGCAAAGAGTGGAACTGTGCCACCCACCTGTGGTCTTTCCCAAGTCCTGGCATGTTGTATAGGAGTGTCAGGAATGGGAGACCACATTTTTATCCAGGTACAGAGCATCATAGCCAGTCCTTGGTGATGGGGAATGGGAGTGGGAGGGTACATGAACAGGGTTGCATCTGAGAGAGCTGGTGTATCATGGCAATTGATGAATGAATGAATGAATGAATGAATGAATGAATGAATGAATGAATGAATGAATGAATGGTGTCATTCAGACTGAGCTTCACTTAGGAGACTTAATTAAGAACAGAACCACCTGCTTTTTAAAAATAAAAGACAGGAAAAAATTATGGTGAACATCATTGAATTTGGTTCCCAAAGAAAGGTAGAATGAGAAATAGGAATCCCTGATGGAACACAAAATTAGTTGTGGTCTTTATTTCTGGAGAATTTAATTTGCAATAAACAGCAGCCTACATGCAAAGTTCCAGATCTGTGAAAGCACAGGTTTAAGTGGGGTTGCTAATTTCTTAAAAAGACATTGTAATTTTCTTCTTAAAAATGAAATTGTGTGAAACAGAAGATGCTGGTAGCCTACATATATATATATTTCCAGATCCTGTAGTACCTGTTAAAACTAAGGCAGAAGCATTGAAGGAAGAAGAGGCTGAGTAAAGCCTGTGACACTCCAGGAAATTTTCCTAAAGGAGTGGTATTTACATGTATTGAAACAGACAGCATAACATTTCTCAAAAGAGTATTTTACTTTCCATTCTTTTTCACTGGTGTCTTAGGTTGCAATACAGGATGTGGCCAAAAGTACATATTGTATCACCTTCTGTTGAAACCAGGTGGGGCACTGATCTTTATCTTTTCTACTACCCATCCTTCCTTCAGGAAGATATTGGCTGTTAATGGGCCATTGAGTCCCACTGTATGACTGGTGAAATTACATGTACCATTGGGAGATGCTTCAGCCAAGGGAAGGAGCCAAACATTTCCTACCTAGATAAAAACAGATTTGGGACATCAGGGCGGCCTTTTTCCACTGGATCTTTTCACATCATCACTGGACCTTCAGAGGAAAACTGCACCCTTCTACAGGAGCACTGCTTCAGCGGAACCACATCTGCCACTGCAGGGGGACTGTAGCCACCATTTAATGGGACTGCTACCAACACCCTGACTGATGGGTGTCAGGTTGGATTCTGACTTTGTCAGTGTTTTAGGTTTGTTCTTTGTAATACTGTATTTCTATTTTAATTTTCCTAGTAAGGAACTGTTATTCCTATCTGCCATATCTTTGCCTGAGAGCCCCTTAATTTCAAATTTATAATAATTTGGAGGAAGGCCGTTTACATTCTCCATTTCAAAGAGAGGCTCCTGCCTTTTGTTAGCAGACACTAGTTTTTCAAATCAGGACAACTGGCTCTGAATATTTTTCAGCAGTTGCTCTAGAAGTGTTCTCTGCATAAATTTGTGGGATAGAGAACGGGTGGTTTAAGCCTACAGAATGTTCCCATGGCCTCTATATTCCCCCCTTGGTATTTTTTCCTGCCTAAGGCTGTTTAAAACATTAATCTGGCTTGGACCAAAAATGTTTTCAGTGTGGAGATGCATCTAGATACTATATTAAAACCAGGTAATTTCCAGTTACTTGAGACTCACTGATAAAGCAGGCGCTAAAAATATTTCTAAAATTTTCTTCTTAAACTGCAATAGCAAAAACATCAAGACCTGCATAGGAATGTTTTTAAATGTTGGTCTTATACAGGGTTTAGACACTACAGTGGTGAAAAAAACAATTTTAAGACAATCAGGTGAACACTAGGTAGGTATCACCCCACAGTGAATTAAATTTTAGCCATGAGAGAATGGCCTAAGGCAGCAAGTGAATTGGCCAGGAAGATGGAAACTGAAATTTTATTAGTCTCTCTCAGCTGTGTTTTCATCTCTCATGTTTTCTTCGTGGTTATGAGTTTTGGAAGCTCTGTCTGCAGCCCAGTGATTGTAACTAGCAATGCAGCATATAGACACAGAAAACTGTCACCTACAGGGTCAGTTACAGAGAAAAATAGTTTGATATTACTGGTGGACTAAGCCTGCAGCCAATGCTGTGTACAAAAAGTACCACCGAAGCTGGTCCTAATTTTTCTTAATATATTACTTCATGTTGCTGCATATGTCATGCATTAAACTACTGGCCTCATGACCTTATTTTAATGGTAACTGCAAAGTTAGAAACCTTGCATTTCCTGAGCTCTCTTATATGACATCTATAAGCATGTTGCAATATTGGGATATTTTTGCATTTTCCTTCATAACTTTTAACTTTTAAAATTTTCTTTTAAAAAAATATAACAGGATAGGCCATTAAATGTCAAAAGAGAAGGTTTAATCCCCCAGGAATTAGGTGTGCATGGTTCAGCCCAGTTTTTCATGCTTGGTATTTTCTCAGGTTTAGGAAACTATCCTGAAGGGTAATGGTTTGTGCAAAACTCCAGTGAGGGTTCAGAGTGCTTTGGAGGCACAAGTCTCTGAGTTTCTTTTTCCACCATGTTAGTTTCTTCTCTCCCAGCTCCCACCCTTTAACAGCTGATCTAAGCTGGTTGTCCAGACTTTCACCAAAAGAAGGAAGAAGTGGTGTCAGCTCCAGAGGCCAACACATCCTGTCATCAAATCTGGATCTAAAATAGGTGAATTACTTGTCCCCAGGTGACTATAGAGAAAGTCTGGCAAATTATGTCAGAGGAGGACCTGACTTTATGCCCGTCTGGGGTCATGAGGTGAATCAGTCTCTTCATGTAGGAGAGAAGTCTACTAGCTGGGTCTGTGCACCATCCCCATCATATAACACAGTTCTTCAAGGCTGAGCTGGAGAATGAGCAGAGGATTTTTACCTTTGTCTGAAATTAATTTCTGACAATGTAAATTCCTGTGAAATTTACTGGAAGATTAATGTACACACTGGTCTAGCAAAGACCAAAAAAGTGCCTCTGTTTTCAAAAGATGCATTGCCAGGGAAGACAGCATAGAACCAAGGCTGGGTTTTGCCTGGGAGCATAGGTTTTTAAACTGTAGATTAAAAATGAGAACTGCTGAAAATAATTTGAAAAATATGACTTAAAACGTGTGCATGGGTTTACGCATGGAGGCTAGAGGGGGTAGGAGGGAGATAAGTATGTAGATTGAAGGCAGAGATAGATGTTTGAGTTGCATCTGAGCTAAAACCTAGTAGCCTGTTTCAAATGCAGTCTTGGCTCCCTGTTCCAGCTACAGTCATCTTTTGTTGCTTTTGTTTTCCATTGGATCTGCCAGCCAAATGGACCTGTCCCATAGCTAGGTCATCTGATGGAAGTGTAGGGAATGTGTGTGGCCAGGCCATAGGTGTAGAGAGCATTTTTGTCATAGATGCCTGTAAGATAAGGTGTACACTGAACTTGTGCTACTCACCCTTGTGAACTGGTGAGTTGGACTGATGGCTGGAGGCTACATCCATGGCAGTAGTACTGGGTGAGCACACAGCTTCTTGTAGATGTGGACTGGATGGTAAAATTTCATCTTCATTGAGAGCTTTCCGGGTTACAAAGCAAAAGATAAAGTATGAGATCTAATAAAGAAGAGAAGTTTGGCTGTCCTTTCAAGGCATCAAGTAACATCCCAGCTAGGCTATGTCTGCAAATACAGTTGCTAGACTTTTGATTTGTGGTATTGTATTTGAACTATGCAGTTTAGAAATGTATCAGACTTGCAGAAACTATAAAGACTTAGCCTGCTCAAAAGGTAGGGACAATAGAAATACTTCTGGGTTTTCCTGATCATTCCAAAAACTGATTAGCTGAGCATCTAGGAGGAGATATATTTTCTTCTATATTCTGAAAGAATGAGGACCAGGTGATTATAACAGGGTGAATAGAGCTGGTTTTTTTTAGCTTGTGAAGGTAAATTGTAGCTCACAACCATATGAACTGATCTGTGAGTCTTTTCTAAATATGTTCTATGTCATGAAGAGTATTATTCTTTTGGACATGTGATTTAAAGGAGCAAAACTTAGCATAAGATCTCTAAGTCACTGCAAATACAAATATTTTACTCAAAGTGAGATGGCTTAATGGAGTACTAAGGACTTTCTTTTTCCATCTTTCAATACTTACACTTTCCCATATGATATTGCTATCAGCTGCTGAGCTAAATCTGGAAAAGGCTTTTGCGAGGGAGAGCAATGACAGACAGAGACAGGCAGTATCTAACAGTGTTAGATACTGAGTTAATATTGTTAGATACAGAGTTATTAGTATTCTGTGATTGCTAATAGAAGTGCACCTCAGAGTACTTTCCACAATTATGTATTTAAATGAAATATGAAATCTTGTTACCTCTGCTCAATGTGCTTCAAAGCTGAAGTTGTGTTAATATTTTAATAAAAGAATTTCCTGTGAAAAAATACTTTAAAAAGTAAGAAGACTGAGTTTTAAACAACTGTTTTGCAGAAGGCAAATTGTGAACTTGTAAATATTTGTACTGAAAATATGTGCTGAGTTGAATTAGCAGACCATGCTCAAACAGCAATTACAGATACTTCATTGTCAAAATGTAAGGATGAGATCCAGAAAGCTCCACAGAGGATTGCTATAGGTCTCATAGTACTCATTAATGAGTTGGATGATGACACAAAAAGAATCATTATTCAATTTGTAGTTAATTTCAAGCAGCAAGAGACTGCAAGTATTGTAGAGAAGATGATTAAAATACAGTGATCTTGATAAATTGCAGGTATGATCTGAAAAGTGTGCGTAGGATTCAGGATGAAGAAGAGGTACATTTAAACAGGAACAAGAAACTGCAGAAACACAGGATATCAAGGAGCTCTTCTCTAAGCAATTCTGTGGGAAAACATTTAGCAGGCTTCCTAGAACATAAATTGATCAAAATTAAATAATGCTGGGCTAGTGCAAATCACGAGGGTGCTGCCCTGGGCTGTCTCTGCAGGTGCAGACTGCTCTGCTCAGCACTGGTGAGGCATCAGCAAAAGTGGTGTGTACACTTGTACACACTTGTGGACACAACAGAAATGTGAAGCAGCTGGATGTGGTCCAGAAGAGGGCAGTCAGAATGGTGAGGCATTGAAAAAACAATCTGTAAGGAAAGAAAAGTTATAGTGTCTGATCCGATCCAGAAAAATGGGTAAAACACTTAAAAATGTGAAATTCTGCTCTGAAGAGATCAGTGGTAATCTGCTTTCTACATTTATAATGGAGGACAAGAAATAAAGGACTCCTGTTTTAACATGGGGTCCATCTTCAATATTAGGATAAAATCTTATGCAAATAATATTTCAATAGATAGTAGAATAAATATGGCATCTCCAGCACTGAATGTCTGTAAGAACTTTTAAATTTAGGTATTGTTGAGCCTGCCCTGATCAGTAAGACAGACTCAGTGATTTTTAGTCCCCTCCTAGGCTACAAACTTGTAAGAAGCAGACCCCCACCTTCTACTGAATAATTTACACATTGAGTTAAAATTAACTGTATTATTCTGCATGTGCATCACTGCAATCAGCTTTTGAGGAATTTAGCCTTCAGTCTCTAAGAATGCAAGCAGGAACAAGTTGAAAATTTCAGAATTTGTAACTTGTCAAAATTTAGGCAGATTTTCACAGAATGGCATATCCTTGTCACCAAGGCCCATCTCCCTGATACATTTTTAACAATAATCTCAAAACATGGACATATTCAGTTATAAAAATATATTTAACATGGGCAAAAGCCTTTTTAAATAAAATATCCTTGAAACTGGTTAGACTGATTTTGCTGAAATATTAAAAATAAAAGAAAAAAGAAAATAAGAATCCAGACTTTTTCTCATCCATATAGTGAAACATTGTGGGCTAAGCAGTTGAAGATGGAAGATTCTCAACCATGCCTGCCACAGGTACTTACTTGAAAGAAGATTTGAAGATTCACTGTTTCATTATCATTTGTAAAGCACTTTTAGATCCTGACATGATGTACACATTTTTTACAGCTTTGAGGAGTTGTTAATGGCAATGCAGATTTAAAGCTGTTTCTTGGATAATTAAGGAAAAATAGCTAATCTCATAGGGTTTTTTTAATAAACCCTATGCCTGATTTTGAATTATGCATTGTGCAGGTGTTTTGTTCTCACATTCTAGTTTAACAGAGCAGACCAGTTTGAAATGTGTTTTAATTTAATTGGGCTGTATCAGTCTCTTTACTGTCATGGCTTAACAGGCTGAGCATTGAAATAAGGACTGCATTTTAAGCAGAGAGCTGCTGGTGGAGTTGTTCTGGCTGGAGAGGGGGAAGATGAGGCTAGAACTGAGCCCTGGGATCCATCTCATATTTCACACTGCTGAGATCTGCAAAACTGGTATCTGGATTCCTGGCTTTGTAGGGAAGGGAGATTCATAGACCTAGGAAAGCATGACAGCACTCCAGTGAGACCCTCTTATGGTCCTCTTGTGCCCAGCAGAGTAGAAGAAAGATTCTTCTTGTCATAGCTGTGAGCATCTGAGGTTATGCTCCAGCTTTGAATCTCCAAGTGTCCTTTCCCACAGTCCCTACTGCAAGCCTAGGAAAAAACAGCTTTCCTAGGCTAATATCTGGTTTTTGAGCCCTTCTGCTGCCCACTCATTTTAGTGAGTGCTGTGCATCTGACCCCAACTCAGTCAGATCTCTTCCTTTCTCAGTAGTAGACAAGGTGGGACAATAATTGAAAATTTTTTAAAAAATAATAAAGAAATGTCACTTGAATTTGAAGGTGAATTTAAGGACTTTACTTAAGCAAAATGTAGAAATATTTGACTGCTCAGGTTTAACTGATCTTAATAAGAAAATATTAAAATAAACAAAATGAAGTAACTGAATATTCACCAAAAGCATGTCAAATGTTAAATTTCCCTGCCAAAAACAGAACATGCAGTGTGATGTTTAGCTACATAAATTAGCCAAAGAGGGAGAAGTGATACCATCTGATTTAGATAAATCATCAACACCCTGTACATTTTTTGTAACTATTAGAGAAAAGATTTTATATATATAAATGTCTGTGTACATAAAGTGAACATAGATAGATAGATAGATACAGAAACACAGAGATGCATTTCAATACTTCGACTGTGTTGGTGGCTACAGAAAAGAAACATGGCTCATGATGATGTTTGCAGGTTTTTTCATATGGTAAATGCTTTTTCAAAACCACAAGATGATATAGTTTCTGCTGTGAAAAATGAATAGTTTAATAAGACACAGATAAATACTGGTGAGAGAGGGATATAGCATACAAACAATATGATCAGGGATATGAAAGGCACATACTTCATCTTTCTGGATTTAAGGTTTTTTAAAAAACATATTTCATGCCTTCCTCCACACTTGAGGTTCCTCATTCCCACTGTGCAGCAGTTCCCATCACAGCTTATGTAATTAATCATCATGAAACATATTTCAAACAGGAAAAAAAAAAAGGTCCAAAGGAAACTTCTGCAATACCACAGAAGAAAAAAATCAAGAATGTTATGGTGTACTCAAAGTACTCCTTCTGCAGCTTTTCCAGACCAGCAGGTAAAGACAAACTTTATTTCTATGGGAATTCACACATTTCTTCCATTTAGTGCCATGAGTTTTCATAATATTTGACAACCCTAACATGGCAGAAGTTGAGGCTCTACCATCTTCAGGAAAACTTTACAAGTTCAGATGGAGTGCACGCAGAAGGCTGCTCTTGACTAAAGGACAGAAAAGAACAAACATTGATAGATATAAAAAACTGATCTCGTGAAAAACTAAGAGAAGATATGGAGAGACATTAGAAATTTGTATATGTTATTAAAGAATTTAAAATCCCTTCTACAGTCCTCTCTTTAACACAGGAAAGGATGAGACCATGCTAATTTCCTCACTCAGCCAGTGCTCTGACTTGTTCAGATAGGAGATTGCCAAGGCAGAAGAGAAAAGGATGCCTCTGCTATGTTTGAGAAAGAACCTAGATATTGAGGGAATGGAGTCCCTCCTCTTTGGATTAGTTGTATTGCTCTTTGTCCATTTTGGGCTTCCAGGTAAGACAAAGAGAAGCAAAGCTACTTACATAAATCTCTTTTCAATACTTTCAGCAAACAGGGTCTTCCAGACTTTCCTAGGTGGATTTACAAAGACTGTGAATTTTACTTCCCCACAGTGTTATTTATTGATAAAAATGAACAGAAGAACTGCTACTAATGCAGCTTAAAAAAAAAAAAAAAAATCTCAGTACTTTTGGTTATGTGATTTTCCTAGATGTGGGATGAACGTTCTTCCATGCCTGAAATTCACCACCATGGCTTTTCCTCCCAGTGATAACAAGTCATCAAGAAGTTTGTTCTAAGTCACACAAAATTTAAAAAGCATTAGAGCTGGCACAAATTTCATGTTTGCAAAGGCAGCTGGAATCCCTTTGCACAAAGGGAGGAATTAAGTGAAGCTCCACAAGGTCAGTACAAGCTGCCTCTGAATGGTTCCTATTAAGTTGTCTTTGTTCTTTTCGCTTGCATGATCCTTGTGGGTGTAGAAGGATACATTGGGCTTGACACTGTTTAAGTCAGGGCTCTGCAACTGCCAGTGCACATTACTTGCATTTTTCAGTCTGACATGTTCAATTTCTGTGAAGCATGTTAACGTGGATCAATGGAAACCTCTGTGGGCTGAGATCCCCAAAGGAAAATTCTCCCTGTAGAGAAAGCACTCACACTTGTATAAACCTGGCAGATATGGCATCATCTCCTGTGCTGTGTTTCCTTCTTTAAAGGGTATGCAGGAGGAACTCAGCCACTGCCAGGCTCCTCACCCTTGACTCTCAAAGGATAAAATTTCCTCTGAGATGGAGGTGAAAGGAAGAGACATTGGTGCTGCATGGCTGAAATATAATTTTTCTAGTTGCTCCCTTTTTCTGCTGAATCCATATGGAACACAGCATGCACAATAGAGATTTAGGGGTTTTTAAAGCACACCTGCATAAAGACAATCTAGGAATCACAGAGGGATGCATTGAAACAGTATCTGAGAGCACTGAATGTAGAGCACAGTGAAAAAGGGAGCAAGCATCACTTGACCTCCTGTTTATTGGTCGCAATGACAGGAAGCACAATATCTTTTATATTCTGGTAGGTTAAGTTAGGTAAGAAAAATTAATGGCACCCCCCAACTTATTTCTGCTGAAAGCTGACATGAGTCTGTACTGCCTGTAAATGTCCAAATTTGCTAGTCAAGCTAGCCACCAATTTCATGCAGTTAATTGTACAAAACAAAGGATCATTCTGTAAAAAGGCTGAGGAATTCAAGAGTGCCTCTGCAGTCTGATACTCAAAAAATGTACCATGAAATAAACTCAGGGCTTTGAGCTGACATTTTAAAAAAATCTATAATAGGTGCCATAAAAGATGTGCTAAAACCTCTTTAAAACTACAAAGAAAGTAACATAACAACTGTAATGTTGAATACTGAAAGTAACATAACAACTGTAACATAACAACTGCCTAAAACAAAATAGGAGAGAAGAATTAATCCACCCGGCAAGGCCTTATTTAGTTTGCTTTAACAAAATCTGTAAAGCCTATTGCTCTGCTCTTCTAATGATGTAGGCTAAGACACAGGAGATAAGAAAAGCCAAGACACTGAAAGCTGTTGTAAAACTAGGTCACTGTTAAATTAAACATTTTATGAAAAATAGAACCTGCCTTGAACAACTCTGAAAACCTTCTTGCTTTTTACATGCCCTCTGCCAGAGACACTTACTCCTCTTTATTGCCTTCATGAGAAAAAACATTGCTTTTGTGACATCTCAGCACTCACCTCCAGCCAGCAGCTCCATTTTTTCTTGTAATTAACAGCTATTGAATATTTATGAAGTAAATGCTACGGGGTAACACTTACTCATTCGATCAACAGTGCTGTTGGTTTGCAAACTGAAAGGAAAACACTGGCCCTACCTCAGAGGGCTGTAACCACTGCAGCTGCAGCAGCTTCTGCTTTTCTGAGCTTTTCAAGTACCAGGAGAGGAGGATGCTACTGGCAGAAAGTTAGTGATAGCTACGCCTTTTTTTCACATGATCACAGGGGAACATGCTGGGCTGTGACTCTTTGCCATGTAAAGAAGCCGTTGGAATACCCTGGAGACTCCCACTGTTGAGCTGTGAGTAAGAGTCAGCAGAAGCCCTGTGAGCATGTGTAACTCTAGTGTCAGCCACGATGTGCAGGGGTTCAAAGCTGTACATTGTGAAGCTGATAAAAGGAGTTCTTTACAGAAATGAGGAGAGCATTACAGCTTTGGGAGAGCATTATTAGGCATGGGGGAAGTTTTCTACTGCTGCAGTCTTCGATAGAAGATATGATAATTTTATAAAATGTCTGTTTTTGTCATTGAAATCAGTCTCTAGAATACAGAAAAGCTGGCCAAATATTTCCAATAGGAAATGTTAGTGAAAATGAAAATCTAGCTCAGGTTCTTCAGTTTTAATAATGTATCATAAAGGACAGGTGATGTTCCATACCTGGTATGGACCATGGTGGTCTCTTCTAGCTTTTAGATCTCATAATACAGAGGAAAGAGGAAAGGGAACAACAAAATTCTGCCCTCCCTCCCCATGCATTCTTCTCCAGTGCTTACTGAGCATAGCGATGTTTTAGATGCAGGGTCTTTTTCTGCAAACATTGCTGTAAGTGTGTAGTTCTACATCAACTTGAGATGCCCCACTGATCTAAACGGAACTGCTTCTGCATCTCTAATCACACTCATCAAACTGCTGGACTCCCCCGCTGGGAAAGAGGCTAAACTAAGGAACGATTGCTGTGATGAACCAACTCTGACTACATTGTTTTCACCATGAAGATCAATGCAAATGCAAAGCTGGCTTGGTTTTATTGGGTTTTAATTATGTATAATTTATTTTAGTAGTTAATGCATGAAAGTAAAAAATGTTGCTATGCCATTTTTCTTCATATCATTTATTACTTCAAGGGACTAAAGAATCATTGTTATTTGAGAGAAGCCACTAAGCAAAGATTCATTTAATTATAATATGTAATGGAGAAAGAGGGCATGGAATATTATCCAAACCTGAAATACCATTTAAATGGTATTTATTTATCATTTGCCTTTCCTTTTATTTGTACTTTTTGGTTACAATTTCTTCTGCTGAGCATGTTTAAAATAAACATGGAGGTCACTTTTGCTTTAATGTTTCCATTCAGCTTCCTTTCTCAACATCATGTGCTGGAAATACATTATGGAAATACTCAGGCTGTATATACTTCCAGAAAATATATTGGTAATTTCTTTGAATTGTGAAATATTTTCTACCTATCTTGTACTTTGAAAACAGCATTTCTGTAGAATTTGCATTTCAGTCTGAGTTAATCTGATATATTCAAACACTTAGATTTGTTGTCTACTGCATGGACACTCCTTTGAGGGAGCTGTGGGAGCAAGGACTGTGTAGTCTTGAAACAGTTTTTCCTGAGCAGACCTGATATAAGACACTGAAATATTTTACTGTTGATATTACATGTAGTCGTACCCCAGCATAACCCAATGCAACTAGCGATTTAAAATGCTTTGCTGAGAAAATCTCTAAAGAAAGGAAATCTTTATTTAATAGGTTGCAATTGCCTCTTTCCTCCCTTTCCCAGACAACTTTGTGTGGCAAATAATATATGACATCTTGGGTTAATCCAAAGAGAATGAAAATCGGTTTAAATTCAAACTTACTATAAAGGGAAATATTTTTTAGATTAATTTTATTTCAAAAAAGTATCCCAAAAATGTGCTGTGATATTTGAGAGGTGCATTCTCTTTGAACAAAGCAATCGAGGAAGGTCCACCAAGATCAAAACGTTTTAACCTGCCACAGAAGTTTTTAAATGCTCACAGCTGAAATCTGAACCAAATCAATTGAACAACACCCTGTAAATTCTAGTGAGGGCCAATGAGCTCATGTGAGGGATAACCGTAGAATTTTGCCAGGGAAATAAATGTGTAGTCTGTGTTGATGAAGGACTTTTTTGAAGAAGCATGTACAAACTCTGTAAACTAGAAACTGACATTTGCAAGATTAAGGAAGGAGTAACCAGTAACAGTAAAGATAGACCTATGGATACAGTAAAAATGGAAGTGATGCACAGTTGAACCAGAACTAATTTTTTTTATTATTAATTTAATATATGAATTACTGTGGAAGTTTAGGGTAGCAGACACCACCAGAAATTGTGCTGGGCAGACTACAGCCATAATATAACAGGACATCCCTGCACATGACAGCTTCTGGTGTCAGTCAGCAGGTTTATGAAATATAAACCTGGTTTTGGTAAGATCCAGGATGTTAGGAAATGGAGGGAACAGAGACACTACACAGGGATTTTAAGGCAGGCTACGCAGTGGGTGAAGGAGCCTTTCCTGTGTGCAGTTGACAGCCTGACTGTGAAGAGTTTCAATAACAATGAGTCTGATGTGTGGCAACCAAACCTTGGAAATTCACAAACTTGGGCACGAAGATAGGCGTGGCTGCCTCCTGTCAATGATCTGCCCTAGTGCATCCCAGCACTGCGCTCTCAGACCGAGGGCCAGTTTGGAGCAAGGTGGGCTTAACTTTCCTTCTGGAGAAAAAGAAATAGAAATCTCATCCAACAGAGAAATCGGTGGGCAATATCCCAAAGAAGTATGTAAGCTACTTTGCCCATGCACTTAATATATGGAAACTCATCCTAGTCAACAGCAATGTCTTTGCCCCCGGGACAGGTCTGTGTGAGAGAGATGGGTCTCCAAGCCGTTTTGTTGGAGCTGTGGTGCTTGTTAAGATGGATGATGCTGTGCAGAGCCCAGGTGTTAGTTAGGGAATCCTGGGTGTTGGGGCAAGGTGGCCAAGAGATGAGACTTTCCCAGCTTCAGATGGAGGACTTTCGCCAAACACTTTAATTATGCGACTCCACACATAAGCAAGATTGCACGAGAGATACAAGGCTTGCCTTCGGCTCCATGCCTTTCTCGGCTGTGCCGAGTGCCCGAGCAGCGGCCGGGGTGGCGGGACCCGGGGGCTGAAGTTCCCCCGCGTTACCGCCAAAGGGCGGCCGGCTCGGCACCGGGTGGCAGCGGCGCCGGGGCCGGGGCCGGGCGGGGCGGTGCGCTCGGGCCGCCCGCAGCGGGCGCTGCGGCGGCGGGGCCGGGGCGGGAGCCGGGGCCGGGGCTGGGGCCGTGCCCGCCCCCGCACGCCCGGAGCGGGCTCGGCGGAGGGTCGGGGGGCGGCAGCGAGGGGCCGGGCCGGGCGGGGCGCGGTGTGCTCGCGGCAGATCCGCCCCGGCCGCCGTCCCCGCCGCAGCCTGCGGGGCGCTGGGGAGAGCGGGAGGTTTTTGGAAGAGGCGCACAGAGGAGCCCCGGGCTGACCGCCGGCTCCGCCCGCAGGCTCACGCCATGCTGCGGGCGCTTCCCCGGCTCTGAGGAGAGGCGAAGGGGCGGCAGGGGACGGCGGCGGCGCGATTGCTAAGGTAATGGGAGAGGGCTGCTCTCCTCGCTGTCTTTTTCATGCTTATCCACATCTGCGTGGCGACCGGTCGTCATTCGGCTGTGCCCTGGCAGCGGCATCCCGGCGCTGGTCCCGCCGCGGAGAGCGCAGCGCCGAGCCGCGGGGTGGGATTTCGCTGCCCGTCGGTAGCAGGTGTGAGGCGTGTGTTCTGTGCGTGTGTTACGTGTGTGTGTGTGTGTGGTGCCCAGCCGGGGAGAGGCCGTGCCCTGCCCGGGCCGTGCGGACCCCGAGAGCCCCGCGGCTGCGGTTCGCCCTCCCGCGGGGTGCCAGGGAAAAGGGTCCGGCCCCGGGTCCCGGCGCAGGGCTCGGGAGGTGCCGGGCGCTGTCCGGGCGGTGCGGGGATCCCACGCCCCGCGGGGCGCGGCTCAGGGGACGCGATGTCCCGGCAGGTGTGAGGGCAGCGCTTGGTGGGGACACAGGACAAGTTGTGGTGCCCAGAAACTGCAGGTCTTTTCGGGGAAGGACGAGAGGGAGCGAGCGCTGGGGTACAGCTTGAAGGGGGAGCTGGTGCCCTGTGGGAAAACTTGGAAACTGTTTCGCTTCGGTAGCGTATTGCAATGATACACTCCCATCCGCCGACAAAGTGCGTTTGCATGAAGACAGATTGGTGTGTGAGAGTAAAGCTGCCAGGCACTCTCCTTCCAGAATGTTAATCTGCTCTGACACTGAAAGCATCTTCTTAGTCACTAGAAGTGATGGCATCAGTATAGGAGTGCGTTGCGGGGCCAGTAAGAAGCTTCAAGTGTTTTTTTTCCTGAGGAAGGTGCTGATTTCTGTATAAGTCACGGCACGCTGGCGCTTGCACGCTGCAGACACATCCCAGCATCCAGGGCTGCCCGAGCAGGAGCTGATGCGCCTGTGGCTCTGAGCTCGGCACCGGCGCTGCCCTCGCTGGGACGGCCTGGGTGAGTCGGGGCTTCCTTGGCTGACCTGTGAGGGACTTGGCAGAGCTGCATCCCAGCTGTAGCCTGCGTGCTGCATGATGCTTCTCTGAAATTAAAGATATGCGTAATTTGCTCTTGATTGAATTTTATTTGCTGACTGCTGGTGTGTAGGGATTGGAAAGCAGGAAAATCTGTTTTTGACCAATAAAGTCATGCTGTAAAACTCACCTTTGTGTTGGCATGTTGCAGCAGATACTGGTGGTTTCCCACCCCAAAGAAAGCTACTTTTCCTATGTGTTTCTTCCTTCTGGAGGAAATGCTTTGTGAGCTGTTAGTGTGGGATTTATTTTTTATTTTTGAGTAGAAGTATCTTTGATATTATCAGGTTTTTTTTTTGGTTTTTTTTTTTTTTTTTGGATGCCAGATTTATTCTAATCTTGCAGATCAGAAGAACTAGGAATTGCTTACTGCGAGGTTATGATCTATAATACTTTCTCACCAGCTGATTTGGAACATTTTCACTATACTTCCTTGTAAATCTGCTTTAAAAAAAGGTCAGATGTTGAAGTGCTGTTATTGACTTGGGGGCATATTGTTACAAGCACAGAATAATAGTGTTCATTGCTTGAATGTGTGTGTGAAATGCTGAAGAAACTGTTTAGACTGAGCCAATATTGAATTTATTTTTAGACGAGCTGTTCCTTTTTCTAATGACCTGGCTAATAGGACAATTGATGACAAACATTCCAATTTTATTCCTAACTGGCTACAAGTGTGATGGATTAATAGCCTATCTTTTTTTCCATTCTGAACTGTATTAGAGAGAAAAACAGTGATTTGCTATACATCTTATACTGAGGTTTATAGTAATAGAAGATTGCTGTTCACCTGATTTTTCTGTTTTTTTTTTTTCTTTGCTTCCCTTCCCTTCTAAGAAAAGTTGCAGTAGGTTGCTGCATAGAGTAATTGTCAATGTTGCTTACCTTAGTTTCTCTCTGACTACCTGTGATGCAGGTAGTACAGACACCTGCTGTAATCAATGATTCCTGGGGATAAGAGGAAAACGTGTGTCCTCTTAAAGCAGCAGTTACCTCTTTGCTCACCACTTACAAGGTGTTTCAATGTCTAGCATGTAATTCTGATGAGCACACTGATATGGCAGAGGTGAGCAGAGCACTTCTCGTTTGTGCCTGTAACTCTGTTTTGTTAATCCTTCTGAGGCAGCTGAGGAAAGCTGAATGCATGGACAGGAAATGCTAGGCTTGTTGTCCGTTTGAACAGGCAAAAAGGGGAGAAAAGGAGAGAGCAGTCCTGTCCCAGCAGACTGCAGCAAACAGATGGCAGGGAAAGAGAAGAAGCTAATATATGTGGAGTAGCAGGAAGAGAAAATAGCTGCAGCGTGTCATTTTAACATGGTACGTTGGGATGCTGTGTTAATCTGTGGTGGAACTTCAGGATCTTGCAGTGCTGTGGCTCAGGCTTCCTAACAGAACTACAAGGGTGTTGTGGGGTGATGATTTTTTTCTTTCTTCAGTAAGAATATGAGTCTTCAACTTTTCGAGAACGAGGGATAATTAACACAAGGGCTTTGGCTGAGTGTACCTTTGATATCTAAATCAAACACTCTATTTGTACAGTGGCAGCAGAAGGATGAACTGCTCCTCCCATGCCCAATATTACAAGAGTACAGTTTTGCCCTTATGATGGGTTATTGTGTTGTTTGTGCTTGTTACCCAGAGCTCCAGTTTCTGGAAGCACATCTTGGCTCTCTAGAGGGGAGATTGTAGGAACAAACAGGTCCACTTCACCGAGCAGCCCTGGGCTGTTTCAGGTAACAAATACTGCGCTTAATTGTCAGAACTGAAGTGTTCCTGTTTCCTCCTGGGACTCTTCTCAGCATCTTCATGGCTGCATTATTATCTATGTCAACTCACACCATGGCATTGTAATTACAAAGAAAACCTGGGTAGAATAAGAAAATGATGTTGATGATTTGGAAGGGTGTTTCTTCTCATCAGATTTTTAGCTGCTGTCCCAAATGTGGTGTAAGATAGCTCTCTGCCTTGTGAAGTATCAAGCAGCATGATGGCCCTGTGGTGTTACTGGAGGTATAATAGAACATTTAACCCTGTTCACTTGCAGCTTGGTCTGCATGAGACAAGCTGATCAGAGCTGTGCTGGCCAAGAGTATTTCAGAAACTTCTGTGTGTCTCTAGGGGTGATGGTGGTTTTTTTCAGAAGCATCTGGTCAGTCACTTTGCTCCTATGGAGTTACACATCTGATTTCCCCAGGCTACAAAATTTCCTCTTTGCATCTTTGAGCATTTACTTATAGTTGCACATTTTCGTGTTCTGAACTTTATTATTATGTTTCTACATCTCTAAATCTATTTTTTCCCTGCAATTTCTGCCTCCATCTTTTAACTTTGGTGACTGTGAGAGCAATGCTTGCATTTTGGTGGTGGTAGATTTATGGGGTTTTAGAGGTAGCTAGAAGACTTCGAAAATTTTTGTGTATCTTTACATCTTTGAAAAAGTAATAATAGATGTATCATAGAGGGTTCTAGATGGTTTGGTTGCAACTTTCCCACAATAATATAGTGGCTTTTAAAGTTTATAAAGGATGATATAAGTGTATCCACAGTTGCATATAGTGGCAACTTAGGAATGAGCTAGTTTCAGTTGTTGTGCTCTGTCTATGAAGAGGAGCAAGAAAGAGGAGCTAATTTGTGTTTTTCTTGTTGGTTGTCAAGCTCTAGAAAGATTGTGGAGTCAAGAGAGACTGCTGCTACCCACTTATGTTGCATCAGATCTCATACTATTTTTTAACATCTCTGCAGCGGGTGGCAAAGAATGCAGAGAGAAGGAAAAAGAAGATTGAAATTTCAGTGAGCAATAAGGTTCTAACATTCTGACATCCCAGGGGCTCTTCACTGTTGTGCTGGAAACAGCTGTGTGTTCCTGGACTCAGCAGCACTGGTACTGCCCTTTGCCTGGTGTGGTGGGCACCATGAGGCAGTGAGGAGGAATTAATGCTGCACTTCTACAGGAATCTTCAATTACACATTACAAACATTATGCCAATGGTAAAGAACAATATTTCATGTTTTTCATTGTGCTTGTAGGACCTGGCATCAGCAGTGGAAGGTTCATGGGATAGTTCAAGATCCTCACATTACAGACCTACTATGCTATGGGGATGCAACCCAGTCAGGGTTTAGATGTCCAGTTTATGGCTCTGTCATCTGTTGTGTGAATGTGGGAAGTCACTTAATTTCACTGTGATTTAATTTATCATTTTGTAAAAGAAAATACTTTTTGCCTGCGTCACAGCCGAGCAACTAGGTTTAGATTTGTGTTCATCAGTGTAAGAGCAATCTGGCAGAGACATGTATTAGCTCAATTAAACCAACTGTCTTATAGTATATTATTATATTATATTATGATTATATAGGAATATTATAGTATAACAGTAGCAATAGTCAAATATATTAGTATTTATAATGTATGTAGCCTATATTGGTATTTGTAGCAGTCCAGTTATAGCATTGTGAAGTTCAGGTTAAATGAACCACAGCACTGGGATTTGTAGGCTTTGCTGAACTGTGTGGATGTCTGGTGTGTGGACTTGAGCTAGCTAATTCAGGAGTGGCTTAAGTGCTTTTACATTGCAATTACTGAAGTGATTTGTGTGTAATTTGCATCTGAAAAGGCTGTGTGCTGTTGTGATAAACAGCAGGGCAGTGAAATCATAGTTTATTGCATCATGTCCTTGAAGGAGGTGGGATGCAACCAGTTGTGTTTATTTGCATCAAGGGTATTTCATGGTGCCACATCTTCAAGGACACCTGTGCTTTTGGGTAGCAAATTTCCCATTTTATTTGATTGCAGGGTACTTGCAATTTTCCATTCCCTTGACAATGAACAACCGGCAGGAACTCTCAGCACTTTGGGGCATTTTAAATGAGATTGCACAGTCGCTGATCAATGCGGGGCTGATTTGTTCTATCAACTTGCATAAGATTGCTTGAAGGGAACTTCATTTCAGCAAACTCTGTCGGGAACAGGGAGTTTAGGTGGAGTAAATCTGAATTTGGAATTTAACAAGCACTGAGCCCTATGTTTTGTTTGTTTACATTTTTTTAAAATTTTAATATTTTCTTGTCAGTCTGTATTAGAGCATCCATTACTTTGTGCATCTTCTCATTCAGTTTTATATTTGAATCAATTTTCTTTTGTTATTTTCACCTTACTGGATGCAATGTAAAATACAAAGTGCAGCCCATGCCCCAGAAGTAGCTTACTGTAGCTGCAATCAGTATTTTCTATGGCACATAACGACAAGGCACTTTCAGAGATGGTGTATTTGATGGACCAGCTTCAAAGAACAGGATGCTCTTAGCACACCTTAACTGATCCAGTGGAAGATTTATATTGGAGAATGGATTAGAAGTCTGCCCTCAAGCTCTGTATTATCAGTACAGTTACCCATTTTCCACAGGGAATGATTCTGGCCAATAAGTTGGCATTGTTGCAGAACAACAAAATACAGCTTCAGCTTTGTAACTGCTGCTTGTTTCAGGCTGATAGTGCTGAATAATTACTGCTGTAGTTTGGGATCACCAATTCACATGAGGCTCAAAGTTGAGCTATAGCTATCTCTTTGCATTTCTAGATTTATATAGCACTGACACTTGTTTTAGTTAAATATTCACATACACTTGCTATCACATTCTTTGCAGCTATCCTTGGTAACAGCATGTTGGCTCAGAGCCTTTCCAAGAGGCCTTGTGCTCACAGCAGTAATATTTTATTGGAAGGGAGATTGATTACCAGTGAACACTGCATTTTTTTTTTTTTTCTGAATTCTTTGGAAGAGGGATGGATGTATTGGAGGCAGTTTCTTCCTGTTGTAACTTTCTGGTCCACTGAAAGAAAATTTAATATGCAAGTGCCTATTTTAACAATTGATTTCATAGAGGGAAAAATATTGCCTAGTTAACCAGCAATTTATATATCAATATTCACTACCATCCACCTCCATTCCATTTTTCCATCTCATTATTTTGGCAAGTCAGGACCTAGTCAAAGTTAGATGCCAAAAATTACTTTATTTTGACTTCCACCCCTATGTTTCCTGGGTGTAACATCCAGACAGTATTTTCAGAATTCTAGAATAGCTAAGAATATCTGCAGATTTAGAAATATATAAAATCAAAATGGAGTGTGTGGCAAGCTGGGGAATGGGGGGCTTCTCTATAAGCCATGGAAGTGGCTTATCAAGAAGCAGTCTGATCACCTGCTGGGTGTCTGAGGCAAATCACCAGTGGCTCACACAAATGGAACAACTGAACTGTCCATCCTGAATGTTTCTGTTAGACAATGAACAGTGTGAGCACTACCACAAATGCTGCAGATGGAGAGAAAATTGCTCAAGACCATGGAGAGCACTGTTTTGGAGGTGGTTTGAGTCCTTGGTGATTCCTGGTTAGCTATATTCTTCTTAGATCACTAAACCATTAATATTTACTTTTTATATTAACCAACATACATGACTGGGAAGAGCAAGTGATTGGTGAGAGGTACCTACAGACACCTACACATTAGATTAGTCAGAGGCTGAGTTTAAACTTGTGTCTATCTGCAGGAAGCCAAGCAACTTGGATTGGCTCATGTCTGGGAGCTAGTTTGGTCTAAAAGATGGCTGTGTTCATACTGCATATTCTTAGCCAGAGGGGTCTCAGACCTCTGGCCCTCAGCTGAGGACACAGTGATTGTTGTGGATGTTTTTTTTTTTTTCCAAGCACAGTGTTTAAAAAACAAAAGTGTGAGATTGTCCTGCAGCCCAACAAAAGGATGAGGTTATGCATGGTAGGACTTGGGACATGTTGGGAAGCTGTATGGTGTTGCAGAACCTATTGGGAGACTGATGCAGACATGGATAAGAAGTAGGAAGCCCAACCCTGTGTAAGATGATCCATGCTTACTCTTGAGAGCAAGTGTTGATGGTGGAGAGCTGTGTTCCCAAATGTGTGTCTGCTTAGGTTTGGAGCTCTACAAAAGAGAACCTGCGAGCAGAATAGCACATCAGGAGCCCAGAGCTTGCTCCCTACCCCAGTACTGGTTGGAAATGTAGACACAGCTGTAGGATGTTTTGAGCAAGTTTTCCACAGGAGAAGCACTTAGTTATGAAAGGGCTATACTACACCTTCAGGAAATGTCTGTGAGAGTAGTAGAAATGGGAAATCCCAGCCTTTATCAGGATCGCAGTTTCCCTAAAAAGAGGAAAAAAGGAACATCCTGGAACTGGGTCCTTTCTTCCTGCTCTGTCAGAGTAAGGCAAAAGAGTCTTGGCTTGTTCTGTGGCCTAGATGTGTGCCCATCCCTCATTCTGCCAGCTGTAGAGTGAAAAAAAAACAACAGTTGAGTTCCTGGGCTTCAACACTGTGAGCTTGTACCTCAGAAAGAGGAGGAATGGGATCTTTTAGAGCACTTGAATTCTCCCAGTGTGAACAAAACTGCTTTCCCACAAGCAAAGAGGAATTTGTTTGACAAAAATTTGAGCATTAAGTGCAGCTGCTGGAAGTGTTTATATTTTGTTCCTTAAAAAAGGCAACAGACTGAGTATTGTTGATAGTACTGCAGTGCTCAGCACTTGCAAGGGGGGGCAGAAGGTCTGGGATGATCTACTAGGAAACTATTTCCAGAGTGACTCCAGTTACAATTTGATGTCCAAACCAAATGATTGAGGGAATTTTAGGTGCTTTGGGAGCTATGCTGCCCTGATTTGAAGCCCACTTCCTTCTCTGCCCCTCCACGCAGGGGAACAGCGCTGCGGTACCCAGGGTGGGGCCAGACCTTCACTCTGTCACTGCTCACTGGGGTATGGCCCCTGTGTGGAGCCCTCATGTCCTCCTCATCAGGCTCAGGGAGGACATCCTTGCAGAGTCTTGACCCACTGGGCATGGTGGTGATGTGCCATGTGTAGATCCAGTCTTTCCCAGAAAGGAGCTGGTGAAGATGGTGGAGTTTTGATCTCAGCTCCAGTCTTCCTGGCTGTGGTCCATTCAGATGGGTGTTGTATCCATTCCTCTTTGGAAAGTTATTTCACTAATTATGTGGGTTTACTTCTGAAGGAGGAGTAGAGGTGAGTTGTGCAGTGCTTGGACAAGTTGCACCCCCCAGGTAGGGCCTGGGGATCCTCTGGGTGGTCTATTCACCTTGTTCAACAGGATCAGCTTAACCATAGGCTGTATGTTGCCTTTCTGTATATACAACTTGCATAGCATGACCAAGTCCTGGTTTAATGAAGTGATGATTAACCAGAAAAAGAACATGAAGAAAAGTTTCTTCCTAGTGCAATTTTAGAGAGATTTAGGTAATGGATGTGAAATATCACCTTAATATTAATGGAGATTAATTGAGTTCAGTGTGATTTTTTTTTTTTTCCCTTCTGTCTCTTCCCTTCTGTCACCTCAATAATGACCTATTTGATCTAAATATTCTAGCAGATCAGGTAGAGATTTTTCTTATTAGGTAATAATGAGTTCAGCAAGGCATGTGGTTATATGATTTCTCATGCAGGTGGAAAGTCATATAGTCTAGTTGCATTTCACTGATTAGAAGAAAATTAACTAGGTATTAATGACATGAAATTGTAATTTACTCTATGATTCTGTGCTAAAGCACTAAATCTCTCATGATTTGATATTAACACTACGTGTCAGTTATAAGCTGCCCTTGAAATATATTAATTACATAGCATAAAGGTAATTTTCACTTATTGTCACCCAAAATTATATTTCAGCTGAGCAATCCTGATGCATATCTCCATGGGAATTCATTTAGCTGATTCTGTTTTCTGTGATTCAGTTTTCTCCTATGTTAAAAAAATCTTTCCAATTTTATCTTGTATGTGCAAGAAATTTTTGCAACTGCAAATTTTGTATATTAAGTTTGCAATTTATTTATTAAGATGCAGAATAGGAGTGGAAATACGATCTTGAATTAATTTGCAAGATCCAGGTGATAATTTCAGGAAATAGTGTTTTGAAGTTCCTTCCTTCCTTCCTTCCTTCCTTCCTTCCTTCCTTCCTTCCTTCCTTCCTTCCTTCCTTCCTTCCTTCCTTCCTTCCTTCCTCCTTCCTTCCTTCCTTCCTTCCTTCCTTCCTTCCTTCCTTCCTTCCTTCCTTCCTTCCTTCCTTCCTTCCTTCCTTCCTTCCTTCCTTCCTTCCTTCCTTCCTTCTTCCTTCCTTCCTTCCTTCCTCCTTCCTTCCTTCCTTCCTTCCTGCCTTCCTTCCTTCCTTCCTTCCTTCCTACCTTCCTCCTTCCTGCCTTCCTTCCTTCCTTCCTTCCTTCCTTCCTTCCTTCCTTCCTTCCTTCCTTCCTTCCTTCCTTCCTTCCTTCCTTCCTTCCTTCCTTCCTTCCTTCCTTCCTTCCTTACCTTCCTTCCTTCCTTCCTTCCTTCCTTCCTTCCTGCCTTCTCCTTCCTTCCTTCCTTCCTTCCTTCCTTCCTTCCTTCCTTCCTTCCTTCCTCCTTCCTTCCTTCCTTCCTTCCTTCCTTCCTTCCTTCCTTCCTTCCTTCCTTCCTTCCTTCCTTCCTTCCTTCCTTCCTTCCTTCCTTCCTTCCTTCCTTCCTTCCTTCCTTCCTTCCTTCCTTCCTTCCTTCCTTCCTTCCTTCCTTCCTCCTTCCGTCCTCCTTCCTTCCTTCCTTCCTCTTCCTTCCTTCCTTCCTTTCCTTCCTTCCTTCCTTCCTTCCTTCCTTCCTTCCTTCCTTCCTTCCTTCCTTCCTTCCTTCCTTCCTTCCTTCCTTCCTTCCTTCCTTCCTTCCTTCCCTCCTTCCTTCCCTCCTTCCTTCCCTCCTTCCTTCCTTCCCTCCTGAAGAAGGAATATTTAATCATGAATCTTTACACTTGCCACTTTTTATGATGAACTAGAAATGCACTGCAACAGTAAAACAGGATATATCTCAACAGTGTTTCTCTTTTTTTTTTCTGATTTTCCTGTCTCTCTGATAGGTACATCAGATACATGTAGCTCAGGGTAAATGCATTATCTGTCATTTGGGTATTTTAGTGGTACTTGATTTGGGAGAGTGTGAAGCACCTCTATTCCCTACATATATGAACTACAAATTTTCTCAGAATTCTCTCTAACAAAATATTTACATTCCTGTGAACTGATTTGCTGTCTCTTAATGAACTCATGCAGATTGTAAACTCCTTGGGATACTCTTTCAAACTCTTCTATGTATTGCACTGCTGTATTGTTTTATGCAGGTATTCAGAGGGAATGAAGTTGCAACTGTGTAACTCCACCACACATAATCTGATGAGAGAGTGCTTGCTGCATTCTTTTCTGAGATGAATTACAATGGTTCCAGTTAGCTGTCTCTTCACTACACTAAACTACAAAAAAAATACTCTTTTTGAATATGTCTACATTTATTAGACTCTAACATGAAATGATTGAAAATTGAAAATGATGCTCAAAATGTTGCATTCTGAATCAGAGAGAAAATGTACAGGTGATATGAAGGAGCACTCACTAGATGATCACCCTCTGGGGCAGCGTTTCCTGAAATGCTGCAATGCAGTTTTATGATAGGAGGAAGGTAATGTATGCAAGGACTGAAGGTGTTGGTATCAAAATCTAGCTCAACTGTAAATTAAATTCACTCTAAGGAAAGGAAATGTTGTGATTGTAAAATGTAACAATGTCTGTGCATTTTTAATTTATATCAATAAAGATTAGACTTCAGGCCTAATTCACAGACAGATTTTGAACAGATTAACATAGTTCCTATGTAAGGTATGCCAGAGAAGAAATAAGTGAAGCACAATCTTTCCAATCCCAAAATGGGTCTGGAAATTAGTGACAGTCACTTAGACAAGAGCAGATTTTATAGTCAGTATGAAAGAAATATAAAATTGTCCATGGGCTCCCTCTTTCTTTCTCTCTTTCTTTGTTTCTTTCTCTTTCTTTCCTTTTTCTCTCTCGCTCTTTCTTTCTTGTTCTTTCTTTTTCCTTCTCTTTCATTCTTTCTTCCTTTCTTTCTCATCATTTCTCATTCTTTCGTTCTTTCTCTCTTTTCTTTCTCATTCCTTCATTACTTCGTTCTCTTTCTTTTAATTTCTTTCATTCTTTCTTACTCATTTTTCTTTCCATTTTCTTTCTTTCTTTCTTTCTTTCTTTCTTTCTTTCTTTCTTTCTTTCTTTCTTTCTTTCTTTCTTTCTCTTTCTTTCTCGTTTTTTCATTTCTTCTTCCTCCTTCTACCTCCTTCTCCTTTTTCCTTGCCTGAGTCTATAAGGACTCCTAGGTGCATTAATTTCTACATAACATGGGGGATTTTTTGTCTGTAAGATGTTTCTTACAGCAATCTTTTTTCCAATGGTATTTTCTGACAGCAATCAAGATGTTTGAGAGCACTAAGGGGAATCTCTTAATTTACTGCTCAGATACTTTCATTGAATTTACACATACACTGAGATTAAATGCTGTCAGTATTTATGACTTAAAATGTAAGGGTGGTTTTCTTTGAAATTTTCTAATTGCAGTTCTGTATGAGGAACTCTGAACAGGTAAACTGGAAAAAATATTTTCTTCATTTTCAGAGCATGTTTTTAATTGGTTATTCCACTTTAAAGTTCACTCATCCTCTTGTGACATATGGGATCCTTATCTCTTTGCAGCTTCTGGTTTGGGAGAGAGGGTCCTGATCAGATAAGAGTGAGAACTCTTACTGTGATTCAGTGCATTTTGTCAGCAGCTGCCTGTCTAATCCAGTGTGCTCATGTTTCTTAGGGGAAGAGCAGAATTGTTCTATAATAAAGAATAAAACATAAAAAGGAAAAAATCAGTGATGGGAGAATGTACCCTCTCTTTTTAGCATATTTTTGGTAATATTTTTCAAAGGCTTAATAGGCCATCTTATCCATAAACAAGGAGTTGAAGACTGCTGATTTTCTCCTTGTGTGTGGCAGAGTGAGAGAATGGCTAGCACAAATGGTTTTCAATTTTTATCACTTTCGCTGCTGAGGAGTCCAGATTGCTGCAAGCATGGCTATTGTCAGAAAAACATCTGTGAGAGAACAGCATCTTTGAACATGGAAGTTGAAATTTATAGTCCATTTATTTTTTTGAAGACATGCACTTGGATTTAGATTGCTGGTGGGTGGCTGCAGGCTGGGAAGAGTTAGCCCTGATAATACAGCAAACTGCCCAGAGGAGGGAGGGGCTGACAGCACTCTTCAAATAGTAATTGGTGAGTTCTTAGCTGGGGGCTGTCTTAATTAAGTTGGAGACCTAATTTAAAAAAAACCAAAACAACTACATAAAATTTTTGTTTTCAGCCTTCCCAGCTAAGTGTAGCTGAAATTTCTTTTTAAAACTAAGCTAGATTCACTTCTGGCTGATACATAACAAACATGTACTTAGGGAAAGGTTTAGAGGGCAAACTCTGTTTTCAGTTTTTGCAGTGTTGTAGGGATGACTTCCTCCTTGTATCTGGAGTAGGCTGGGCTGACAGTGAGGAAAAAAATGGTGTAGATTTTTTTGGTTTGTTTCTTAGGAGAGGACTGTGCAAATCAGATGTGGACTTTTGCATACAATTATATTAATTAATGGGTTGCAAATGCAGCACGTTAACATAGGGTAAAAAAAGCTCTGCTTTGACCATGGGCAGGCTCATTTGTGTTTGCAGCAGGCAGCCCTCTGGAGAAGGATCAGGGGATCCTGGTGGACAAGGTGTCCCTGAGCCAGCAGTGCCCTTGTGGCCAAGAAGGACAATGGGATCCTGAGCTGCGTTAGCAAAGCAGCAGGTCAAGGGAGGTGATCCTGCCCCTCTGCTCAGCCCTTGTGAGGCCACATCTGGAGTGCTGTGTCCAGTTCTGTGCTCCTCAGTACAAGAGTGACAGATTCTGGAGCAAGTCCAGCAAAGGGCTATGAAGATGAAGACGGGACTAGAGCATCTCTTTTGTGAGGAAAGGCATAGGGAGCTGGGCTTGCTCAGCCTCAAGAATAGACAGCTGAGAGGGGACTTCATCAATGTCTATCAGTATCTAAAGGGGGGTTATCATAAGATGGAGCCAGATGGGGTCCCAGAGCAATAGGACAAGAGACAGTGGACAGAAACTGATGCATTGGAAGCTTCACCTGAACACGAGGAAGAACTTTACTGTGCGGGTGAGCGCGCACTGAACAGTTGCCTGTAGAGGTTGTGGAGTCTCTCTCACAGGAGATACTAAAAGCTGTCTGTACTCAGTCCTGAGCTATGTGCTGTAGGGGACCCTATGTGAGTATGAGACCTCCAGTGGTCTCTTCTAACACCAACCATTCTGTGAAGCAGTCCTGCCTCACTGGGTGCTGAGCTCCATTCAACTCCCATATGTTGAAAAGCACAGGCGTAGTAGAATCCGTGGGACCCAGCATTGCTGTGCTCTCACCTTGAAGAGCCAAGAACATGCCTGTGTCATATCACTGTCTCATTTTATCTGTAGGGTTTTTTTCTTGTAGAATACCAGTGAGTAAGAATTCTGTGCTTTTAAAAAAGGCTATAAAGGAAACAGAAAAACCTTGGACAATGGTCAGTGTCCTCACAATTTGTTAGAGGGCTTGGCTTGGCCTGTTAAGGCTCACCCCAGAGCAGCAGTGCCAGGGCTCTGTGGAGGGGATGCTCACACTTGTCTCTGCTTCACACTGCACCTCAGTCCTGCCTTGTCCAGCCTTGTTCTCTGAGATGTCCATCCTGCTGTCATTCCTGCAAAGGTGGCCCTGCTCCTGCTGCTCCTGACTGAAATCCAGCAGCACTCGTGGGAATCACTTTTGCAAATTTCTGACTTCCAACAACAGATAGGTTCATTTGTACTGATTACCTTATGTAGATGTTATGTAGATTTACATGTTAGGCTTATGTAGATCTTCAAAGTTAATGACTCCCTCAATGTTGCCATGAGCAGCATCCTAGCTACTGCAGCATATTACACAGGTTGTTATTGTATTGTTGCACTGGTGTAAATGAAAAGCTTCAAGAAGTGCTATGGGGGAAAATATGGAAGCACCATAAAAGTTCAAGTGACCTGACAGTATAACAAGAACAACAGAATTTGTAAAAGTGGATATTCAAAGTGAATAATGCAAGGAATGTAGCACTGTTAAGTAATGCTGCAGAGGGCTTTTCAGTTAGAAATTGTAATTTTGTTCCTTTAAGAGCATTTCTGCATTGAAAGTTAGTTGCAATTGTTTTCTTTTAAAGCATGCATATAAAATCTCACATATTCTAAGTGGTGAATGTGGTCTTTATATACTGCAGGTGAAGCTGAAACTTTTGTGACTTGACATCTGCTTTCAACTCTGTAATTGCCTTCAGGAAGTTACATAAAATCTCAACTCACTTCCTGCTCTATTCAATTGACTGATGATAATCTTGAGCCTAATTCTCCAATGCCTTGAAATCACAACCAAGAATGTGAAAATGCACATTCGTGTAAATAATTTGAGGTGCTATAATTTGCTAAAAAGTGCTAAAATGGTTTTGCTTTTCATCATTTGTTCTGTTTATTTGTTTCTGCATCTAATAATGTTGCTTAGAGTATTTATTCAATTTTCTTTTTAGCTTACAACATGGCACAACAGTGTAGTGTTTGGCCTTCTAGGAAGACTTGAGGTTTAATAGTGGTTAAAATAAATTGATGTCCTTTAAATATAAAATATTGCCTAAATTGGTCTTTAAAGGGTGACCTATATATGTATATATATATATATATATATTGTTTAACTTGACCTTGAAATGTATTACTGAATTTCCAAATTGGTATATGCATGTACATATGCCTTTTTGTGCCCACTTGTGTGTGTGCATGCTTACCTTATTGTGGGATGACAGATTATGGGAGAATAGAGACAGTGCTGAAGGCAATCTCATCCCTGATAGATTGCAGCTGTACTAATTACCAAAGAGCGGGAGCAGCCTTGCCCCTTAACAGGTCACAGCTATGAGGATAGGTGTCATAAAAGAGTGGGTTAGCTGGTCAGGAGTGAGTTGGAGTCTGCTGGCTGTGCTGTGAGGAGGAAGGCTCAGGTGGTTCTGCAAGGGACTGAAAGGGTAAGATGTATGAGGGACAGACAGGGACAGGTAGGATTAGCCAGTCCTGCAGAAGGAAGAGAGAAAGAGTTAGTGCTGCATGGAGCTGCCCATGGGAAGTTTACAGAGAGAAAGGTGTGGAAGGTTTTAAGATAATGAGGGACTGATGCTTGTGTCAGTCCTGAGTCCACCATTGACTGCTTCCTTGTGTGAGGAGTGGGTGACAATGTCTTATAAAAGAAAAAAATTAATTACTCTGGATTAATGTAGCTTATTTAACCTTGGTTTCTTTTATGTTTTCTTGAAGGGGGTATATCATCTGCTTTTGGCTCTAGTGATGGGTGCCTTGTTACCACAGCAGCCCTTTCACTGATGAGAAAGGACAGAGCTAGGATATGGTCTGAGCTTGTCTGATTCTAGCCTCTTGGCTTGTCCTTGGGAGCTGATAACTGACAGCTAGAATGACTCAGGGCTGTATTATACATATAATTGTATGCTATGTATGTATATTATGTGCTGGGGCACTTTGTTGCTTGTGGCAATGTGAAAGTGGGTAAAGGAAGGAATAGGAAAATATATTTTTCCTAAAATAGGGGAACCAGTTTAGTGGTGAACAGTGCTTTATAAATTAATGCACAGGTTATGCTTGTGTGAACATAATTTTTCTTTTGAGTGTTCTTGGTTTTTTAAGGAAATACATTAAGATGGGATATTTCAGTACTTTCAATGTTAAAGAAATTGAACTTGTCTGACAGTTTTAATGCCAATGTCTGTATGAGGTAATGTTACTTCTTAGATTAGGACAGGTCACCACACAGCTCTGTAGCAGCCTCTAATTTAAATGTAACTTGTCAAATGTGCTGGTGGAAGAAAAATGTAAAATACAGCATTTGACTTAGAACTTAAAGTACCTTTCCTGCACCAGGCCTTTTTTTTTTTTTTTTTTTTTTCTTTTCAATTATGCTGTTGCCTTAAGGTTGGTATGACCTGGAGGAGATGAGGCAGCAGTTCCAGTGCTGTGCTTGCAGAAGATAAGGAGTATTACGTGTGGTTGTGTGCCTGTGTCCTGTTGCCTCTTTCATGAGAAGAGGTGAGGGAAGCTGTTTACTCTGAGCAAGCTGCTATGCCTCTCTGGTTTTCTGCTGCTGCTCCGGGGTTGTGGAGAGCTGGAAGGGGCTGGGAGTGTCTGCAGGCTGGAGCTGTCAGTGTGCCTGACAGTCTGCTCCACCCGCTGTTACAGTGGGGTTTATCTGCCTCACAGCAGGCTGCTGGGCTTTCTCTTTGTAGGTACCTCAAAGCTTCTAGAAAAGTCAAGCTGTTTGTGATATACAGTGGGGAAAGGAAGTGTGTGAAGTATTAGCTGGATATTCTTCTATTGAATGAGGGCTGATGATAAAACATCAGAACTGTGGGAGATGTGTGTATGTGATGACCCAAATTACAGCTGTGTGCAGCTTTGTGGTCCTCGCTCTTGGGGCGTTATCCCACAAACCAGTCAATTCTGTGTGATGAAATCCTGCATGGGGGGAAGTCTGGAGTGTGATTGCCTCTGCACCATCCTGTCTGTCTGCCTGGGAGACAGTTGCCTGTCCTTACCGTGCTCCATTGCAGCCTGGAGTGATGCTGACTCTTGCTCCTGTCCTTGCAGTCTGAGCGACGAGAGGCAAACATGGCCCAAGCACCCACTGATCCGAGTAGCGCCGAAACCGCTGACCCAGAGGAGAGTTCTCCAAATATGATAGTCTACAGAAAGGTAAGGATTTGGAGCTCTGCAAAAATCCCTTTTCTATGTGGTTGGCTCATGAAAGAATCCCATACCCCTGTTGTCAGAGGTATCATTTCAGACTGCTTGGATGCATAGCTGAAAGACTTTTCAGGAAAGTAGGTGTTTCAGACTGTAGTATTTGAGAGCTTGGAAGGTGAGTTCTGTTCAGTGGAAGCACTTGAGCTTGTTAGCATGAAATATTTGATGACAAGCTAATAATTGGAAATTTGTAACTTTTTGTCATATGACTTTAGGTAATTGTTAAAATTTACCACAGCTAGCTAAAATAAGTGTACATGTCTTTCAAGTTTTATCATACTAAGCACAAAAAACCTCCATACAGCAATCTTTTGGTACTTTTTTTCCCTATTGTGTTTCTTGTATAATTAGCAGTTTGATTCTTTGTAGGTCATTGTTCTTACTCCCATGCCTTGCTTAAATTAAAAATAAGAGTATTTTCTCAAATGCTAGGGAAAAATTAATTAGGCAAAGGTGAAACAACAGTAATGTATGATGATAAAGAGTATTATTTCATCATTATAAGATTTCTTATTCTGAAGTACTTTGGTAGTATAAAAGATGAAGGAAAACTATATACTGACCCATTTGAAAAAGCATTGTTTTATTCCAGGGTAGGTGTATCCTTCATCTTTGAAATTTAGTATTTTTGTGGTTTCTTATTTTATGTATTTTAATATTTTATTCAGCCTGCAAAATATTTCTTCTGTAGTGCAAGAAGTGCTATATGGTTCTGATAGAAATTTCTTGCATAGCTTGAATAAGCTACCATTCTGTTAACTTAAGAGCTATAGTGCTAGCTCAGATCAAGTTTCCTTGTCAAGTACAATCCTGGGTAAAATTACTGAAATGTGTTGGAGGTACATGGTTGTTTTCTGCTTGCGTGACTGCAGTCTTGTGACTTTCATATGCTGAGAAATTATTTAGGTTTCATATGGAGCATGAGTTGTTTAAAGTGTTACTTTTTGATATCCATAATTTTGGTTTAGTTGTTGTGTATTTGGTTTGGAATCTGGAATTGTTAACATGGGAAAAATTTCTGGGTAATGTGTAGGCTTGTTTGTTTTGAATGTGTTATGAACACACTTTGGCTGCTAATTTGGAGGTAGCACTAGTTGGTTAGTCAGATTATTTTTTTCCAACCTGTTTGCTGAGAGGTCCAACACCCCAGTAGGCTGAAGTAGATGCAGGGTATGAAGGAAAGGTCTGGTTGTGTGATCTAGATTTAGGGCATGAAATCTGTGACTCTGCAGAGTATCCACTCACCTGTTCTTGGAAACATTTCTTTGTGTGCCTCACTTTCTATTCGTCTTGCAGCATTTCTACTTTAGGATTTCTCAATTTCTTTGCCTTTCAGTATTTCATTATTGTCACGTAGAATAGAGCTTGTGAGTTCTGTGGTATCAATGGGGAATATGCTCATACTACTTAATTCATCTCTCCTTACTGCTTTTCCTCTGATGTCAGTATTATCAGCCCTTCATAATACAGTCACCTGTCAAAATACATAGCTGTCTTTTAGAATAACATGCCCCATGCATTGTGCAGTAATAGTGTATTCTGTTTAGACAATTTTAAGCTAATACGTCTGTCAGGTTTTTTTACTGAGCATTTCTGTTGCTTTGTGAATAAAACAGTTGATATTACCCATTTTTCAGAGTAAATGATCATTGGTGATTGACTTTCTAAATGTAATTCACATTATTTTAGATATTAATTTTAGTATTAGCATTTGGTAGTATTTGATATTTTGATATTAGATGTATTGCACTTCAATTTGATCCTTAGTGTTGAAAAATCATGTGCAAAAATCTGAAACAAGACTATTATTCTTTTGAATATCTCTCCTCTCTCCAAATGAATGTTTTGCTCTTCATCTCTCATTTCCTTTCAAATGGCTTGATTGCCAGTAATGAATGAGAAGAACACTGCACTGGACTTCCTGAAATGTTGAACACAATCTTCCAGAATACCCTACAGTTCAAAGTTGCCATTGTGCAGGGGTCCCAAGGTGCAATTATTGATCCCCCTTAGGAAGAATAAATAGGGGTGGGCTTCAATAGTGGAACCACAGTAAATCCTGCTGTAAGTGTGAACTCTTTTGTTGCTTATCATAACTGTCATGTTTGTGGATTTTGGGGGGAGGAAGGCCTTGCAAGTAGAACCTCAGATTGTTAATACTTTCTTGACTGAGAGTCCCTGGGGTCTGTTTAGAGTTCATGTGCCAACAGCTTGGTTGTAGCCTGGTTTTCTTTTTAGTCACTAATGACAGATAGACACATTTAGAGGGCAAAACAGATCTTTGGTGGTATTGAGTGTCCCTTTGGAGCAACCTCTCTGTTTTGTTTATGAAGAAAAGCCTGGAACAGGCTGTGCTCTTTATTTAGATAGGTAAAACTAAGTGGGATGGGTTTTGGCCATGCAGAACGAAATAAACTAATTTATTTTGACTCAAATTACTTCATGATATTCTCTATGGACTCCTGCAAGCAAATGGATTCTAACTGCTTTGATTGCTACAGCAGATGGTCTCAATGAAATAAGTCTTATTTTCTTCTACCTTCAGTGTTAACCTTTCAGAGGTTGATATTTATCAATTTATGAGGCACATTGTTTTTTAATCCAAGATACTCAATGTTACTCCACTGTTTTGGATGACACCTGTGTGTGAATTAAGTAGTGCAGATGCATTTGTTGCAGTAAGCAGCAAGTAAGATTTGGCTCACCCATCACTTGTTAAGATGAACTGGATCCCCAACTACATGAGCTGCATGGACCAGGTCTCCAGTGACCATCATGGGTGCCTAACTGTTGGGTACTTATGTCATAGGATAGACATTTTCAATTAGCCAGCTCAAGCTTGTGTGTCTTCTCATCTCTGTGCATTTCAGTGCTGAGCCCTGGGCTCTCCCAGGACTACAGGTGGTGCTGCAGGGAGGGTGTGCTGCCATTTATCTGTGTGGCACAGTGGTACCCAAAAGAGGTGTAAGAGTGCTGCAGATTCTGCATCTCCACTTAAGTACTCTGTGAGTACACTATATCTGGCCACACCTGGAGAAGTTGCTCATGTATTTTTTGATGGGGTTACTACTGGAAGAGTGGTGCACAGTGCTTAAAAAGACCGTTTGAAACACGCCTACTTTTCATGGGAGCAGGGAATGACATCCCCACCCTCACTTCAGGCTGTGAACATTGTGTGGGTGCTGCAGCATGGAAGCAAAAAAAATGCAATAAAAACCAGTGAGAGGAGAAGAATCTATACTAGCATATAGTAGCAAAAAATATAAGTTGATTTTAAATGCTAGTCACATTCCCTTGAAATCCAGTCACCCTTGATTAGTCGTTCTTGCAAGTGCTGATGACCATGTCTCAGGAGCCCTCTGGCTCATTGCTACAATAATCCACATCTGAAAATTCCTCTTCTGCAGACAGTAGTGAAAGACAAATGTATTGAAAGACAAATTGTTCACGGACACCTTCTGACACCAGGCCTACTAAGTTACCTATTATCAAAATAATTTGGCAAATCAAATTTTCTTATATAAAGGTTGGTGGAAAATTGTCACGTCACTGTAAGAAAAATCAAAATATTTAGAGCTTGACTAAATAAGAACTGAAAATACCAATAAGGAAGAGTACCTGGGGACTATAACAATAAGGATGAAAACACAGAAATTAAAATCTAAATGGAATAGCAAAGTATACTTCTTCCTGAGGGAGATCTCCTATGACAGGAAAGAATTTGCAAATTGTGTGTTTAGAGTTGCGGAACCATTGGAGCATATATATTCTGAGGGATATCAGAGTATGCTGTCAAAGAAATGATCTGCATTATCTGATGATATATTTTCATTTCTGCTTAACTTTTACCACGCACATCCTCTATATCCGCTTGCTAATGTTGGCACTTAGTGAGTTAAATTTTGAATTTTTATGGTTACTCATGGTAAATCTTTTGAACAAGCAGGAAATCTAATTTCCAAAGGCAATTACTGCTCTAAGTAATGTAACACAAACTTGCAGCTGCCACAAAATGCTTTCAGAAAAATCTGAGTTATTTGCTACCTTCAGTACTTGGCAGCCTTAGTGTCTTTTTAAATGCTGATTTAAGATCTGAATTGAAATAATTAAAAAAACAACAAAAAAACAAACCAAAAAAAGCAGCCTTATACTTGCAGATTTTCTCCAGGCAAATTCCAGTATTCTAGCCATGTCAAGTAGCAAGTATTGCTGTCAGACCTGGCTAAGTATGCTGATTGGGCAGGAAATGAGAGAACAAGCAGTGGTGAAGACAAGTGTATGTATCCAAAAATGTATGGACCATGAAGCAGAAATATGGAGGAAGAGACCCTTGTTGTTAAATTAACTGTTCACATTAAAAATATATATATATATATTAGTGGCATTTTGGGCTAGTCAGAAAACTGAGACTGCAATTTGATTTCTCTTATGTTGTGCTGTGAAAAACCATCTCAATAGAACATTGTCCAAGCAACCAAAAGCAGGTGAGCCTCATAAGGGTGTAGTCCAAATGATGACTTTTTGTAAAGAAAGAACAAACTGAGGTTTTTTTGGAGTGAGATGGTTTTCATGCATACAACTTGTTTTTTTTTTATTAGAAGAAAGCAGTCTGCATAATTTATTGAGGCTTCCTAGCCCATTTCAGGTTTCATGCTGTTTTTATGAGAAGCAGCAGAACTTAAAATGTATTTTAACTATTGAATGCTTTTGGCATTCTTTTTATTTGAGTCTCTTGAGTTATATTTTAGAATTCTGTTACATATATAAAGGCCTTCTGAACCTTATTTTTGTACATGGATTCTGAGATTTTCACACAGTTGCTTCTGTTTTGTAACTGGTTCTTTAACATAAGACTGTAAGTTGATGATGCTAAAGCATGAGTTGATAACACTGCAGACCACCAGACTCCAAATTTTACCTGAGGATTTTTCTGTACTCTCATTAGAGATTACTTTATGGCATTTTAAGTCATCTTAACATTTCCTGATTTTTACGTTTTTTAAAAACTCTCTTTCCAGACTAAAAGCAGTAAAGCCAAGATTAAACTAGGCCTGAATTTGAGAGTGTGTGTTGGGACTTCAGGAACTTAAATATGCACCATTTTGGATAAATAATCTCCAAACCAGCAATGTTACTGCTGGAAAATAAATTTCAACCCAGTCCAGTTACCAAATTGTGTTGGCACACAGGTCAGGCAGCAGGGGAACTTTAACTCGGCACTTCTCAATTACACATTGGTAAGGAGGTTATAGTTGATTTGTCACTGCAAATACTCATGTACCTTGCTTGTAAACAGAAGCTGGCCATTTCTTGAAACTTTGCTAATTTCTCTATTCAGCTGATTTGCTGTGTCAACAACTTTGCATAGGGTGTTGTATAGAGAGGGCTAACTGTATGCAAGGTGGGCTGTTGGTTAAATTGTGGCTGTAATTGTGACAGACCTGGCTGATTTTTATCTAGGGGATTCCCTCTGGCCATTTCCTATAGTAACAGGGGTAGCATTAACTAATTCTCCTTTCCATACCTCATACAGTAAAATCCTGGGGATAGTTATCACAGTAAGGGCATTAAGTCTAGTTTTACAGAGAGAAAGAGGCTGCACAGTGGGGGACAGAGGTGGGAATGAACATTTTCAACAAACCTGGCAGGTAGGAGCAGCAGAGAGTCCAGAGTATAGTGGGTAGTCACAGGCCCAATTATGAGCAATGGCAATGAAAACATAAATCCTAGAGTGTCTTGGAAAATATTTCCAGGGCATGGATAGGTGTCAGCAGCATTAAGTAAAAGGCCAGTGATAATGGAATAGTCTTGTGTTTTGTCATCTCCTGTCTTCAGAAAACATGTCCTGGTTGCACAGCACAGACTAGAAAAAAGTGGTGTGTTTAGCTGAGAAAAAGCTAGGAGTGGTGTGCAAGCAAATGTTGGTAAATTTGTGATGCATATGAGCAGTTTTGGTGTTAGAGCATGGTTCCTAATTCTTGGAAAAGTGGAGTTCTGGAGTAGTCACTGAAGAGAATTGTGAGGCTCAGGAAGCCATGTGGTTTTTACATAGCTGTGGGCATGTTTTTGAAGAGGCCTGCATGTTATGGTGTTTTACAACAGTAGAGGAAGAAGTCTCTCTGACTTTATGTATACCTTCTTCAGATTTACCTTGAGTAGGTAATACTACCTAAAGTACCCCCAAATGTGTGTGTGTATTTATATATTCAATACCTTCAAAAACCCTTTATTCATGCAATAGCAAACAGTTTGTACTGCTGAAGTTTGACGTGTGTCAGTGTCCTTGAACAAAGCTAATGCTACTGCTCTTGTCTGTAGCTGTCAGGGAAGCCTTGTGGTAAAGCTGGGGTCTGTGGGTTTGATTTCTTCAGCAGATGATATGAATGATTAATGATGGGAGGCATTAGAGTAAAATTGCAAGCAGTTAGTTCCTGAAGGACTTCAAAAGCTGACTTGAATTGTTGCGTAGATGCAAATAAGGATGTCATACCAGTGGCAGAAACGTATTTTTAGAGTCTGGTGGAGGTTATCCTACTTTGTGGTGTGTTTCTTTCCATTATTTCTCTTGCAGTAATAATTAAGATTTACTTGAAATTAGAGATTTGGATTAGTAGTCAGTGTGCAAAGCTACAGATAGGAAAATATGTGGTATGTAGGTAAAGCCTCAGATTTTTGTTTGTCTTTTCAGGTATATAAATGCATGCATATATATACAGACATGTATTTAGGTGCTTAAAAGTCACAAGAAAGAACAGAAAGCCCTTGTTTTATCCTGGCTGTGCAGCATAGTCTAATATGTGGAATACAGGAGATATGTTAAAATGTTATATATAGATGTATGGATGATGCACTTTCTGATGTATCTTATGTACTTTAAATCTCTCTATTCAAATAATGCACACATGTATTCATTGGTTTGCATTGCACACGTGGCCTTAGCTCAAGTGCAAAGCTGTCCTGAGCCCTCATGTATTGTACAACTCTTTGTAATTAGAGGTTTTGGTGATAAACATATAGCTTTTTTTTTTCTCTTTATATTTCCCTAGCAGTTGCCTTATTTAAACTTCTTTAATTTTCTTCCCTCTCTGGCTCATAATTTCTTTGTTCCTGTTTGTGACTGAAACAAATTGTCTCTTGCACCCATAAAAGTCTAATTACAGTGATCTATTACTTTAGCTGTTCTCAGAGGCAAAAAAAAGATGAGCCAGGACCAATAGCTATGACAACTTCAAAGTATATTTTTAGCAAAGCAACTAGTGCAAATTTAGAATACAGAGATAAAAAGGGAAGGTTCAGCTACAGGGTAAGATTATGCTATTCTAGCTGTAGCACTTAGTGCTTTGCATTTTTGGAAATGGTTCTCTTTTGTTCCCCTAGCATTTTTCTCATGCCATTTGCTTTGCATTTGTTGTCAGCATTTTAAATGATGATCTTGAAGTATTTGCACTGTTTGTTGATTTACTTTTGCATGTTGTTTTGGGCAAAATGCTGAATATGAGCATTTTCTTTCTGTTTTTCTTTTTGTTTTGTTTACTAGAAACAAACCAAAATGAAGAGTTGAAGCAGTACAGAGCTGCCAGCCTAACTTATTCCAGGAGGCAGCTTCTGACTATTTCAGATGCAATCTTGAACCTTAATATTAAGATAAAATAGTTTGGATGGAATTGGATGAAATGTGCATGAAACTGTCATTTTTTGTTTTTTAATAGAACTTCAACTAAACCTTTTTTCTATCCTGATTATTAAAATATCACTTCAGGGGATTATGAACTTATTTCAACAGGCTCTGCAATAAGTTTGGGTGGGATGATTCAGTTGAATAAATAGAATTACATGTGCAGGACCATGAAAATATGCAAATGAGGTTCCATTAAAAGACTCATGTTTTGCATCTTCAGACATTTTGAAGCATGTTTCTCTCTTTTCATGAGACGCTATTATGCCATGTTCAAGGAGCAGCAATTACTTTTATTCTTTTTGCTTTATCACTTCTGCTGTTGTATTCCATCTTATTTTTCCTTGTCTCTCTGAAATTAACTGAAATGAAGAAAGTGGAAAGCAACCAGTTAACCAGACACTGAAGTGCACAGATCTGCTCAACAAAGAAGTGCCTTCTAGTTCTTGAGTATATTCAATATTTTAGTTCAAAGGCTACGTGTCCTTTGAGGTGGTGAGGGAGGGCAAAAGTGTTAACTTAAATTACACATCAACTCTCTGTACTTTAGTTTCCTTAAGTATTAATGGACCTTGTTAATACTACCTTGCATTAAAGTGTTTGGAAATTATACTTTAGACCAATAATTAAGGGCCTCTGAAGGTAAAGTGAAACATACTTGTGGCATGTATAGGAAGAAATGACAAGATACTGTAAAGGTTGAATTGGGAGTAGAATAAGTGGAATAGGTAGGAAGATAATTTAATCAAGTGACACATTAACTCATCAGATCTGTTTCTTGTTTGAGAGAGAAAGTACATCAACTCTAATTTCATTCACACTTCAGCTTTGTGAAAATGTGATTCTGTGAGATAGAAGTCAAGTAAATGTTTCTGTTTTTAGGTTTTTAAGCTCTAGATGGAAATGGTTTTGTGTACCAGAGTCTTCTAAGAGTTTAGTGCTGGAGCTGTCATTTCTGTTCTCTACCATGTGAGCTTTTGATGAAAATATGTGTGGTGGCCGTTGCATATTAAGAATTTTCCATGTTGGTTCTCTTACCATTTCACATTTTTTCCTTATGACTTGCACTAGTTGGAAGCTTTATCAAGGAGACCAGAGCTGGAGGGCTGTGGAGACTGTTTAGCAACCTCTGTTTGCAGGCACAGCTCTCTTCTGTTTGCTGGCATGACTGGTGGCAGGAGCTGTTTTGGTGTGATGCCCCAAATAAAGGGAATATTTCCTTCACTGGTGTTATAATTAAATGCCTTTCCCCATCAGTAAATCCACTCAATTTTGCTAAATGTTGCTTGCAGCAGTGTGTGAATTAGTTCATTCAGTAACTTGGGCAAAATGTCACAAAACCTTGGCAGCACTGGGTTCTTGTCACTTCCACTGTCTCCCCTGGGCTCTTATTAGTAAAATTAACTGCAGCTCTGTTTATCATATCTTTTCTACGTGTAGAAAAACAGAGCTACAATAATGGCACTACAGTTGTCTGCTTGCATGCTGAAGATATATCTGGAAAACAGTGATTAAATCCACATTTTTTTAATAGCAGCAAAGCATCTGTTTGGAAACTGGGAGCCCAAGTGTTTATCTTGGCCCTCTTAGCAGAAAAGGTGATCTACTTTGGTAATGATTTTTTTTTAAGTGTTTTTTACTGGGAAGCACTTTAAACATGTTGCGTTCTAAAAAGTTTTCCTTTCTGCTTGCAAGAATGAAACTTCCATTTTCAACAATGAAAATGATGTTTAAGTAATTCATAGTGTATTGGTATCAGTAGTGCTCTCTTCCCACTCAAGAGATGACTTAGGGTTTCAGGGAGCATAGCATACCTTTGACCCAAACCTGTGTAAAGTTGTGACTAAATTTTTGTGGGATGGCCTGTGCTCTGGTTTTGTCTTTGCTAAACCATTGTTTTTCTGTGTTACACACATTTGTGACTGATAGTATTTGAATTAAAAATTAGAGAATTGAAGGATAATGCACCAAAAGTAGCAGAAAGGATAAATCAACTAGAGGGGTAAACCCTTTTGGAGAGAGAGTTAGGAGTCAGTATTGCTTTTATATAAGCAGTATTTTCTGACTTTGAATTGCAAGAGGTATTTACAAAATCAGCAAGGTTGGAAGAGATCTTCAGAATCACCTAGTCCAGTCCAGGTGGTGTCAACACCACTGTAATCACCCCAAAACAACATCCCTAAGTGTCTTATCCAGACCCCTCTTGGAGACTTTCAGAGACAGTGACTGTGCCACCTCCCTGGATGATTTATTCCAATGCCTAACCATTCTTTTAGTGGAAAATGGTTTTTCAAATATCTAATCTGGACCTTCTTTGGCACAACTTGAGGCCATTTTCTCTTGTCCTATCACTTGAGACTTGGAAGAAAAGACTGATGCAACACAGGACATTCCCACATGGCTGCAACCTCCCTTTGGGTAGTTGTAGAGAGCAATGAGGTTCCCCTCCAACCCCCCTTTTCTCCAGACTAAGAAGGCCAGTTCTTAGAGCAGTTTTCCAGCAGTCATACAAGTATTTGAGTTTGCTGTGAGCTGCATGCAAGCGTTAATGTAGTCTGTAGGTGAGGTTGTCTTTAATTGAATAAACTGGATTTATTTGAGAAACATTTGGCTGTAGAATGAGGCTCTGAGTCACCTCTGAGATTCAGGGGAAGGCACTCAGAAGCTGCTCCTACTCCATTTTACAGCTTTCTGCCTTTTTTCTCCCTTAACTGTTTCATTTGACAATCTGGCCATTCTCACAATGCAGCTATTTTAAGTTGCTGAAAATTAACTGAAGGCTGAGTGCCCTTTAGGCCACTGTAGTCTCAATAGTACTGAGTTCATCTGCCAGGCTAAGGGAGAGCAATAAAAAGGAGATGTGGTCATATACTGGGTATATACCCCATGGTAGACACTGCTTTACACCCCTGATTATGATGCATTCAGATGAAGTGCTAAGAAATAGTCAGTGATCAGAGAAACTGTTTAAATATGTCAAGTTGCAGAAAGCTTCCTGGGGCATTCAAGGACAAGCTGCTCAGATGCTTCTTTCTAAATGAATTACTAAACCATGTAAGAATGGAAACACTGGCTTCATTACTTTAATTATTTTCTCCATAGTGTCTTAATTTTTTTTCATATTTATCATGGTAGTTGGGCAATTTTCTCTGTGGCAGCTGTGCCACTTCAAGAATATTTTGAATAGGGCAAGTAAAATCCTAGGGATGGGAAACTGGTTAATGAGCAGATACTGTAATGAGAGAAGAGGTGATAGTTTTGGCTTCTGCCCTTACACATTACAGCCAGATGTGATCCAAAGAGTAAGAGAACAGTGATATTTTTCCATGTCTTGCTAGGTCTATTAGAATTTACCTACTTGTGGTTGATTTTTGTAGCAGACAGATAACCCTTGCAAAAGAAATTACCCTGGAGATTGTGAAGTAGTATGAATTGAGATGTCCAGACAATACCTATCTGTCTGTCTTGGCTCTGATTTTGGCCCTGTATTCACAGGACCTTAGTTTGGTTCTATGTGAAATCTGTCACTTAGAAGGGAAGACAGCACCCTCAGCACTAAGGAATCCCTCTGACTCCTGAGATACCTCACCAGGGTTCAATTCTGAAGAGGCTTCTTAAATGCTCTGTTTGTCCCCTCATGCTCAGCAGTTTGGATAGAATCATACCCATATCTAAAGATACCTTGAAATTTCACTTCAGGCAGTTTTAAGGAGAGGTCTTTGAAAGGTCAAACCCCAACCCTAGGTTGAAGCAGAAGACTGAAGTGCACAGCCCCTTGTTGTTTGGGTTATTGACATCCAGGAAGCCACTAAGATGCCTCTGTTTAAAAAACAAAACAAAAAAAACAAAAAACAAAAAAATCAAAACCACACAAAAACCCCCAAAACAAAACTCAGAGAAAAATACCTCCATCAACTGAACAGAATGGGTGACTATGGTTATAGGGCCTAACACAGTGATTTGGGATTGCTGGAAAAGGGTTGTTCCACTGCCAGTTTGTAATTGTTATGAGCAATAAGGTGACAAGAAATGTGTCTGCTTTTACCTGGAGCACTGAATGTTTTATCTGTTTTATGATCTCTGGTAATCCAGTGACCTCACTGTCTATGTCCATGTGCATTTACTAAGTTTTGGGGTTTTAGCTTTCATTTCTTCCTTGGAACATTGCTGCCTTAGATTTTAAGCATTCATTACAAGTGCTGAAATCTGATCCAAGAAACATCGTTTTACGTCTGTGGAATGCTTAGTGTACAGAACTTGAATTACTGCTGACTAAATGTTTGCCTAATGGAAATCAGTATTATCTTCCTGGATTCCTCAGAATGAGGCCTTTGAAGGAAACATGTGAAATGTTTAATAAGAACTGCTGTTCATTGTTAGCTCAGTAAGTTTGCAAGCAGCTGATCAAATAGTTGAATTATTATAAAATGGCTCTATAATTCACAGGGGAACTAAATATATTTGGGGATGTGAATTAAAAAAAAAATTAAACTGTTTATGAAAACTTGTGAACAGGGTACCAGTAAGGATTCTTCTTGGGTTTTTAGTGCTCTGTTTATCAAATCCAGAAATGGAGACCAAGAGTAGCTTTAGTATTGCAATGTTCCTACCCAACATTTAGGTTTAGATTTATTTAGATTGTTTTGCCTCCTCAGTGAGGGCAGGTATTTCAACCCAATTCTGTGGCATGAGGTACATAGCTCAACTCCTGACTTCTATTGACATTTTTCCTTCCTACCTTGACTTATTTTTTCTTTTTAATGTGTACGTTTTGTATTTTGTGAAATGAAAGGGGAGAGGTATAGGAACTGAATTTCTTTCTTATTTCCAGTAAGATCAAGAGTCTGGGGAGCCTCTATGTGGTTTGAATTCGTATTCCAGTTAAATGACTTCTTGATCTTGGAAACTTTTCCAAAATCATCACGAGAAACAGATTTTCTTCTCTGTGGCTTCCTGGCTTAAAGTACAAATGCGTAGCAAAGTGTTTAGGCTCGTGTCTGAAGCTGTCCTCTGGATCTTGCCAGGCACAGCAGGTCACAGTGCTAATTTAGGCCATTACTAATTGTTTACTCAAGACCACAGAAAACAGCTTGGAACAGGGCAAGTGCTCTTGCATGTTGAAAGAGCAATACAGCCAGAAGAAATGGGTTTACAATTGTGTAGGTAGACTCTCAGACAAAATCAATGCTCAGGAAGGAGAAGAGAGGTGGAGGAATGTGCTTTTCCCCATCAGATTATGCATCAAGTCTCTCTCACTGTAACTTTTAATGTATTGTTCCTGTCAGAGTTGGACATTTCCATTTGGTGTGACTAATGCTTTTGTACTTTGTTTAACCTACCTCAGACTTTGGAACAATAAAAGCATGTCTAAACTGAAGCAGGTATAAAGCTTGCAGGATCTTTTGTTTCCCTCTTCATGTCCTAATTAAAGCCAGAGTGCTCTTTTTCTCTTAGGTTCACACAGAAAGAAAGACATTTCCACAGAGTTCTGTAGTGGAAATGCAGCTCTCATGTATTGCTGTGGAAATTAGGTTAAGTAAAAGCCGGGGCTCTTGGCCTCTTTTATACATGTTTCTTAATTGTGACTCTTCTGTTTCTGCTATTAGTTTGGGTCAGAGCGTGAGTAGCCAGGCAGTGGGTATGGAATTAGAAATGTATTTTTTACACATTGCTGAAATAAAAGTGTCTCCTTGCTGAAAAATTAATTACTGAGTGTTCCAGCACCTTATAAGATATTTATATGTTCTCCTGAGTCCTGTCTCTTCCTGTTATCAAAGTGCTGTCTTGAGAGCAGTTCAGGCGAGAGCTGCTCAGCTGCGCTCCATAGTCTTCCTCTCTGCCAAGGAGTCTCAAGACAGCTCTCAAAAACAAAGAGATACTCTAGGGAAAGTATGAATATTAGATCACTCTGGTTTAATCATTTGGGATGCAGTGGCCTCAATTTATGCATCTGACTTTTGGGGGTTTTGTTGTTGTGGTTTCTAAGACGTCTCCAAAACTATAAATTGGTAAATCTAGGGTTCTTAGAGGCATTGGGAATCTCAGCTGGGCAATGCTTTTGTGGTACTCTTGTCCAAGGTCAATGTCAATATATAAAGGCTTTGACAACACAGTCAGTTATTGCTTTCTTTAATGGCTTTTTGTAATCTTTTCATTGTGGGATTTTTTCCCCCCCCTTCTCTTTAAAACAGAGAGAGAGAGAAATTTGTTGGATTTGTTTGATTTGGGAATGCAAATGCAGGGTAGATGATGGCCTGATTAAATTGCTTATTCTTAAAGAGGTAATACTTGCTAGCATCAAATCTATTAGTTAAACATGATGGTTACCCCGTTGCTGCAGCAAGGGCTGTCCCAGGATGCTCAGCTGAAGGAAATAATGTGAAGCCCAGTTAGAGCCTGTGCTGGTGTTCCCAGCTGCACCTTCAAAGTTACTACCTTGAAATCTTTTGTACAAGTGAAGGGTAACTGAGGTCAGTGGCTTTTCCTGCTTTGAGCTGTTGTAGGGAATGTCAGCTTAGGACATGCATGTTTTGTCTCTGCCTCCTCCAGCTTGTCTGTAATCTTTATAAATAATTGTGGCATAAGAATAGGAGGATCCAAGTGGCTACTTAGTCTGCATATTTGTTGCTGGCCTCAGTGTCCATCTGTGCCTGATTTGGTTCCTGGGTGGTGTGTGGAGAAGCTGGGGACCCATTTTAAAGCTCACAGGTCTTTCAGCTTTTACAGAAGTTTGCTCTGTGCCTGCACTGCAGTGAAAATGTTTCCAGTCCTTGGGAAGAAAAAACACTGATGTTATTTATCTGTATGCAAGACAGCTGAAGTATCAGTAATAGTAACAGCATCAGTGGTGCTGATAATCTGACTGTCAACAAAGCCTTTGAGAGCAAAGCTTTGAAGAAACAACTACAAAAAGCTTGTGTGGCAGTCTCTGAGCAGTGAATGTGCTGAAGGATGGTTGAGGAATTTAACATCATGTTGATGCTGGAGACAAATAATGGCTTTTTAATATTGGGAATGGTGTGGAAGATTTGATATTTTGATCAGAGTAAAACTGTCTCTGCCTTCTATACCACTTGTGCTTTTTCTTCCTCTTAGTCTAACTGCTGTCTCTGTTCTGTCACCTGCATTTTAAGTTACTATGTTATTTATGGTTTGGGTTGTGCAAAAACTACATTTGGGTACCTTGTGGCTGATTGAACTAATATTTTTGACATCAAATTTGCAATATGCTATTGAGGAAATTAGGCATGTGGTGTTCCAGCTTATTCTTTATTTCCTCTCTCTTATTGCAATGATTTTGGCAGTGCTGAAATAATTAAAGTGGCCGGTCTTCCAGTATGTAGTTTAGTCTCCGAAAAAATTTAATATCATAATTCCACCCACTCTAATTTCAGAGAAAAGTAATTTAGTGATAGTAATGTTTTTAAAAAATGAAAACTTAAGTTTGCCGAATTGGATATATCTCTATAGAGTGTAGCTTCTTTTTAACCCACAGGAATGGAAATGAAATTAATACCATAATGTTTCTCCTGATTTTACTGTAGGTAATGATTTAATACACTACTGAAATTCAGCTACTCTTGCTTGAGCAAGTACAGAAGCTGCTTAATATAAAAAGCTAAAAAGCTGTTCTGTGTGTGAAAATGCTGTAGAAACATTCAGCTGGTTCAGGATGTAGTAACTCAAACTGGAATTTGCCCCACATGCTGGGACTGATACCTTTGCTATCATTAAAAAAAAAAAAAGTATTCAGTCAACAGATGACATTAAAGTGTGAGGGATGCCATAATACTGTACTGAGAAAGTGATTTGGTTTTAACCAGTCTATTACAAGTCCAGCTTCTGAGGCACACCACATCTCCTTTGGACTTCTCCCATCTACTAATTGGACTTGTCCTTGCAAAAATATTAATTCAGATAGAGCAGTCTTTGGGATTGTTATTGGCTCTAGCTTAAAACAGAGTTATTTGATATATTCCCCTTAACTTCATCAAGCTTTTGATCAGAAATTGTGCTGCTACAAATGAAGTCACTGTATTTTGCCTGAAATATATTTTTTAAATTAAGAAATACATGTTTGTGTATGTGTGTTTTGGTCTTTGCTGAAATATATTTATTCTTGAGTGGCAGCTGGAAATGAAAAGAACAAATGAAAAAAATCAAAGTCTGTTTTTACTGAGAGGCCACCTTGGCTATGGTGGGAACTGGGGTATTTTTGGGTGTCTTTAAAGTTAGAGCAATATGATTATTAAAACTAGAGTTCTGGCAGCACAAGGAAGACAAAGATGGTTCAGTGGAGAGTTTCATGCCTGAAAGCACAGGCTACTAAGATGATCAGGAGCCTATAGCATGCACCCCATGAAGGCACACAGTGGGAGCTGGGCTGCTGGGCAAGAGGAAATCCAACAGCAGCCTGCAGAAGATCGAGGAGGAATCACAGAGCTGAAGGAGCCAAGCACTTCTTGGTAAAACCAGATGATCTAACAAAGAATATGGGCTGGGAATTACAGTTTAGGAAGCTAGGGTTGAATGCCAGGAAGAGAAGATTTGGCTAGAAGGGCAGTGCTGCACTTGACTGTGTTACCAGAGGAGCAGGGTGTGATGTGTGAGGAGGTTTTCTCATCACAGCAGCTTGTTCTGCAGGTGGAAGGCCCTCCTGTCTTCCCTCTTGGCCAGCCTGGTTTTTCTAGGTACACATTTAAAAATGGGCAGAAATTACTTGAGAAAATAAAGGCTGCAGCACCTTCTACTACCTCTTGTTGATTTTGTCTCACCTTGTGGGGAGGGGTTGGCAGCTTCTGGTGTCGTTCAACGGCATCATTCTAATTTGCTTTAGATAATAAAATTATTTTGATTATTGAATCCTTCTAGAAGTGTCCAACAGTAGTATAAATTCTTTCCATAATTTTGCAGCAGAAGAGTGGGAGAATTTTTTTTCTGTTATGTAAGCCTAAATCCTCTATATTCAATTTCTGAATATTAATATGGTAGAAAGTTGACCAGGAAAAGGAAATTAAAGAGTAGAAACCATTGAACTATTTGATATAAGCATTATAGAAAATGTCCTCTATTAGTAAATGCTGTATACATATGGGTGAGATTAATATTGTTTTACATAATTATGTAAAATATGTGTGTGCATAGATATGTGCATAACATGCATTTTATATGCATAGAGTCTTGCATAAGTACAGGATATGAATATATGTAAAGGATTTATCATATATGAAAAGAGAGGGAGAAATATCCTGTGATGTAGGTAGTAGAGAGAAATTTCACAGATCTGGGATTCTGTTTTTCTTTCTTGCTTCAGTTCAGTTGACTTCGTTCTGCCTTAGTCTGTTCAATGAAAACTATTAAAAGTGCTGCTTTTCCTGTATCGCTCCCATCCTCTCTCAGTCACGACTTCTTGCCTGTACAGTTTGCCAGAAGATAACTCATGTTTTGTTTTTGAGAAGGCTTTGGCATTTACTTCTGTTCTGATGCCAAGGAAAACCAAGACACTATAAAAATATCAAAAATGAAATGAAGATGCTCCTCTAGAGTCACCGTCTTCGAATTAAAGTCATAATCATATTGCATGAAAGCATTTCTCCACTTATGTGGTATGATCTTATAAACCTAGGGTAAAAATAACATTGCTGCAGGTTTTGAAGAATCAGATAACTGGCTAGGTGAATACCCCACCCTAACTGAAGCTTGCCCCAAGTGCCAGGTCTCATTTCCAGTGGCCCTGCAGGCAGGCATTTGGGAGGAGCCCAGGGTCAGTACTGCAGGAGAGGCTCTGTCTCCTGGAACAGCTCCCTCATTGCTTTAAATTACTAGAATAAATCTTTATCAATAAATTGTAGACATTGCTCACTATATTTCTATCATTGTGGCTCAGCAAACTGTGTCTAACCTTTCACCTGTTGGTTTGCTCTCAGTTCATTCTGCATGTATTTTTCTGCTTCTACAGCTTCTTGTCTGCGACCATGTCCCTTCTTTTTCATCTCATAATTCTTTTTGCCTTATCTTACTTAGGCTGAAAGCTTTAAATTCTAAAGAACTCGGAGAACCCACAAAACAAAAAAAGACAAAACTGAAAACAGCTCTGCCAAAGTCTGGTAGCATTACTACATCCCTTCTGGCATATTTTCTGCCTATTCTTTAGAAGAGGAATGTCCTTTCTGCCTGGCCTCTGCAGCACTTACCCTAATGGCCTCTGGCTTAAACTCAGTCCTGGTTCCAAACTGAGGAGAAGGAGCCCCATCCCAAGGGGAGACACTTATAATACTTTAATTACAATTGTCTTGTAAAATGAGAGTAGCATTTGCCTTCTAATGGATCATAATGTTATTACTTGAGATGCACATATGGTTTATCATGTAGATCTAATTTTTAAAGCAAAACAAAGTGTTGTTGTATTCCTAAAGAAATAGAAATCAAATGAAAGACTAACTGAAATCCTGATTGAAAAAATAGCTTATATTCTCTCTACTACACAAATTTAAAACATAGCTAATTTCACCATCTGTCTGCTATGTAGTGGTAACAGAAATCTGAAAATTTAATTATCTTTGTGTTTTGAGTAGCTACAGTTTGTGTAACTGCAGTTTAAAGCCAGTGGAGCAAACAGTTGTGACTTACTAGGATTAACTCTATTTCTGAACCAGCCTTTTGGTTTGTGGAGCTGCCCTCTACCAGCTATCTCCTGTTCATCATCCCTAGTGCTTAGCAGCCAGCAGGTGTATGTACTCTACTAGGTCTTAAATATTGTTAAATGTTCTGCCGAGTTCTTGCTCTTCAGTGGCAAATAGTATGAAATTATGTATATATATGTGAAATAATGTATTTTATAATTCCAAATGAAAACTTGCTCTCAAATAGATGTTTCTCCTACAGTTTGGACTTGGTCTGACCTGTCTTGAGGTGTGCAAACAGAAAAAGGAGGCTGCCAAATTCCAACACCTGCTTTCTGTTTCTTTTCTTTCCTTCTTCTTTGAAGTATTAAAATATTGGTGGAAGTTTCTACTGTAGCAGTGTTTGAGTTCAAAGTCCTCTGATCAAATATCTGTGAGTTTTTCTTCTGTTGAGGTTTGCCTTCATGCTTGTTTGTATTTTACAATAGATGGTTAATTCCAATTTCCTACCAGTCCATCACTCTCCTCTGTAGCTGACAGATCCAATGATTCACATGGTAACTCAGGTGTTACACTGCCTCTGATTTACACAATGGAAACCCACCAAATCAGGACATTCTCATTAGCCCTTGCTTAATGAAATGGAAATATGTCTTTTTCTTACTTACCCTCTCAGTGCCAGACTCAGAGCAATTATAGGGACATTGAAGGCTTTATAAGTAAACATGTTGAATTGTTTATTTTTTACCAGTGTGATCTCTTCATGTCCAGAGTGTTTTCATTTTTGCTTCACTTGAGGAGAAAGTGTCAAATAACTAAATCAGTGGAGAAACCCCACAACCTGATAGTATTATTTTCAGGTTTCTAGAGTGGTGCTTATAATTCTGTGTAGAGTAATTTGAAAGATAAGACCTTTAAGTCAGTTTTCATGGTTTAGAGGACTATCAGTTCTGCTGTTTTCTTGGAATAGGTTTAAGTATCTAAGACTTTCCCCTGCCCACCATGCTTGATTTGGTGATGGAACTGCATTAACATTACTTTGTTACAGACTTGCAAGTCAGTGAACTCAAGCACTTCCCTGTTTGGTCGTTAATCTTAAAGAAAATGTTTCCATTATCAAGGAGATCAAAATGCATCAAGCAATCACTTGAGAACAGAAAATGGACTTCGAAGAGAATTATGGATAGATTCTTTTTCTAACTTTAACAGATTTTAGTAAAGAGTCCTGCTTTATGCCCCATATTACAAATTATCATTATTTTTTAAATAATGGCATCTTTGTCTCTATTGCCCTAATTTATCTGAGATCTTATAGTGTATCTGTAGAAGATTTCTTAACAATATCTTAGAGAAAACAATGAGCTGCAGGCAGTATTTTTTACATTTGCTCCTATCTAATGAGCCTGAATTTACCTCAGAAGAATTGGTGCAAGCAAATTACCTTTCCAGCAGTTGTTTGTCTCTCATCTTGCTTCAGTCATCCCTGAGGGGGAGAGCTTGGCAATGGAACTGCAGAGCTTATTCTAAACTTTTTGGGTATCACCTTAAACCAGCAGTAGAGCAAAAGAGATCAAGATTTATTCTGTAGCCAGTTTTAAAACAAGACTCTGAAAAACACAGCCCCATAGTTTTTATTGAGATATCCAGGTTTTGTAAAGAAGTGATGCCTTGGGGATCTAATTGAGTTTAGAAAGGAGACTCTTGAGTGTGGTTTTTGAAAAGCAGAGCTATTTAGGTCCTGAACACTTAAGATCTCCTCAATCTACCTAAATGCTTTAAAATTGGTAAATGCAAATAAGGGCAGTATTTAGAATAATTGAATTGCATAATACAAATAAAACACACAGAATAAAAAATGGTGCAAGGGAAATAATTTTTTAGAGTTAGAGATGTCAGGATGCAAAATAGTGGATACTTGGCTGAGGTGTGTGACATCTAATGACATTTTACAGTTATATTGATTATTTTATTGCTTCTGCCAAGGAGCAGCAGTCTTCTTGCCTGATTTCATGCTGAGCAAGCAGACTCGGTTCAAAATGTACTTTCCCCCCTTTTATTTCATCCCTTTTATTTTATTACTTATTCTTTGATCTTCTCTTCTGTGTGTACTCAACAGAGGAGATGCATAAGGACCTCAAACCTGTTAAATGGCAAGAGGAAAGACTGAAATATTAATGAGCTTTGAGATCTTAAAACTTTCAGAATTTTTTTTTTTAGCATATTCTGAAATTTCTGTCATCAGATCAAATGCAGCCTAGTTTGTTCTCCTCTCCTTGTGTCCCGTCACTGCCTAATCTCAGCCCCACCAAGGCCATGACAGCACTGCCAGTTATGACTCTAGTCAATTATTGCTTGTGTCAGCATGGGAACTGTCATTGTGCTTAAGAGACCTAGAAATGGCACTGCCCTGCTTTAAAAGTCTTGATCTTGGCCTTGTTTTTCCCATTCAGAGGCCTGGGTATAATTTGGGTATTACTGGGGTATTCAGCCAGGGTCTGGGTGAGGAAAGGAGGACTTATTTATCTTGAATTTTCTGAAGTTCCTTGTGCTCCCAACCTGATCTTTTGTGGTGAGGAAAATGGCATTTTCATTTGCTGTTGGCAGTCTCTAAAAACAGGAAGGTCTATTGTGCCATCAGTTTCTTAGATTTCTCTTGCTTATGTTTCTTTTGGTGATTCTTCTTTTAGGATTTTGAGACTGAAAATGGACAAAGCAGAGAGAGTTTAATAATAAAAAAGTTCAGTGGATCCGCATCCTGTTTTCTCTTGGATGGAAATAACTCGAGAGGAACAAATCATGGTGTCAAAAATCCCTTCCACCAGTGGGGTGATAAGCTGTAGCTGAAAACACATCTGCATATATTTGACCCTGGTTTCTTGCCACAACGAGTCTTTTATAGAATTCTCATTGTGCAGCTGAGGATCATAATCCCTCCTACATCAGACAATGAACAAATCTTGGTTCAAAGTCTGTCACTTTTAAAAATACTGCCTCGAAATAGTTTATACTGTGCTGGATGTGCCGTTAAGGGTGGGGAGAAAGAGAATGGGGGAAGATTAGCCTTTGTCTGCTGTCTGAAGAAAAGAACAAAGTCCTACACTGTATGTTAAGGGAAAGAATTGGGCTTGTGTAAAATAGGTCAGAGATGTATTTAATTTTAAAAGGCTTGGGTTGAGAAAGGAGAGGGTATGAAGTTTTCCATAATGGCCATCAGGTAACCCTGAAATGTAGTGGTTATGAAATAATTACACCCCAGAGGGATTAGAGGCATCCGCCATTGCCTGTTGCATTGTAATGCCTCGGGGATGTGATTAACTTAGGGTAATTAAAGCTCTTATAGTGGAAATACAGTGTGAATGCAGAGAGTCTGAAAAAGTTTCAGGGCTGTGGCTCAGTACATCTGATGTTCATGTTATCCTGTTCTGTAAACACATCCCCTTTCTTGGCATGTATTTTCTTGTTGTTTGACCCTTAGTGGATGGCATGTTTCTGGGGACCTCAATGATAGTTCAGTGCCTTGGGTTGCACTAGCATGGTGCTACTGCCAGAGTGATTATCTTAAATGCAGATACCCTTGATAAGGACTCTTAATAGCTTTGCTGCTTGCTGGTTTTAAACAGCATGGGGGTGGGGATCATACTCACTGCAGTCTTCAGAATGGCTGAAGGAAGCTGTGGAAGGCACATATACTGCTTAGGAAGGACATCTGGATTGCTCTGACTGCTGTGGAACTTAGCTGGCACAAGTCAGAAATGTCCCCATTCTCATTTACTTTGATCCAATGTGGGTGCCTGTGTATGTGGAGGTCTGTCACTCTCCATGTACAGACCTGTGGAACATGCTGCAGTCTGCTCTGTCTACCAGAAGTGCTCCCATCATTTGTTTTTTTTTTAGTTTTGGTTTTTTTTTTTCCAGATCGGAGAAAATTATTCCAAAGAATATTGTTTAGTTTTTCAATTTATTAAGAATTCTAAAGCCAGGGGAACTTGTCTTCACACTACAAATGTGGATAGTAAGAAATCCAAGCACTGAGAATTTATTTTAGGATTAGTCCCAGTCTAAATATTTGTATAATCCATTTGAGAATTGGATAAATTCATCTTAGACAAAGAAGTTAGCATGGAACAAGAGTGTCAATATTACAAAATCGTCATTTTAAAATCAGTTTTCTGGATTTTTTTTTCCCCCTAGATAATTCATAGACCCTTCTCAGTTCCTTTCTACTTCCTGAAAACCATGTCTGGAATATGAAAAGAGAAATGCAGTTGTCTCAAAGTATGAATTTTTCATGCAAGAAATTCTGTGAAACTGAGTTTTCAGTGTTTACATTTTGCTGCTTTTCTATTTTTACATTTGCATGGCACTAAATCTAAACCCTACCATCAGCACAACAGAAGTGCAATGGGCATTGGCATGGCTTTATTCATATGGTGTTGTCAGTAAGCTCTTCTAGAGAGGCATCTTATTACTTTTAGAAAGAGAAAAGCTATGTATTACACACTAGGTAGTGGTATAAGACATGTCTTACTTGTGTGTTTGTCTGAGTTCCTCAGCTGTGTGCTAGTGGTTTAGGATTTTTGTGATGTAACCACTATGGCTATTGTTTATAGTATGTGGGCAATAGCAGGTTTGCCAGAAGCAGGTACTGCTCAAGAGGACAGTGTGGGGATGGCTGCTCCCTTAAAGGCTGTCAGTAGGATGGCCATGAAGATCTGATGTTCTCTGTCAGGTGTAGCAGTTGGCTTCATTGGCACTGTGTCAAGTTCTGGGCTCTGCCTGCTGGTCAGGGCTTATGGGTGACTTCTTTGCTGAAGGATGTCTGTTGTGAAGCTGTCATCTACTCGGAGAGTAATAACTGATGATTTTCTTGTAAGGCTGAAGATGCACTGCTGGTGTCTGCTGACCTCTGCATAACCTGCTGAGGATGGGGTAGTCATGCTTAGTAAGTGACAAGATTTACTTATTACTTATGCTTCAAATGTGGGCTAATTTTCTTGTGAAATCTGCGTAAGCAAGATTCAAATTTAGATGATTTGACTACTGCAAAGTTAACACTGCTTAGTTTATTGAGAAATGTTTTTGTGTTTCTGTTGTTAGTGGCTTTATCAAGAATGTGTTTTTACCAAAGGTGAAACCTGACTATCTTATGTTGCATTGCCTTTTCTCTTGATCTAATTCAGTTTTCTGACACATGTATATCATTTGGTACAACTAGACTTATGCTTTTCTGTGTGAAACAACGTTTCTATGCTTCTTTGTGTTTATTGACTACAACATGAGATATCCAGTTTTTAACAGACATTTGAATCTATTGTTTGTCTTTGGCATGGCAAAAAATCCTTTTTTGTGAGTTGGTTTCATACATAATAAACCTTCCTCTCCTTGAACAGTGAGGAAGAAGAGCATAAGAAGCATAAATTCCTACACAAAGTACACTAGTTGTTACCAAGACATAAAGGAGCTTGACTTGTAAAATCATTATTATCTCATTTTCCTTCAGTTTGTAACTTAGTGCTTCCTGCTAGTATTCGAGGTGTGTTGAGATCATTATGAGGGACATTTGGAGGATTTTTTTCCTGCTTTAAAATGTATGAAGGTATTGTTCCTCTATAGTGGAGACTACCAGAATGTCTGAAACCTTATACTTATGGAATATCATGTTTATACCTTCTCATACATGGAACTGATGGGATGGAAGCACAAGGGGGTATTTCTGGTCTGTAGCAGTATCCAGCTCATCAGTACAGTTTCTTATGATATCCACAGGCCCTCACAAGAATGACTGTACCATGCAAAGAAGCTTTCAGAATAAAATATTCAGGATCTTAGTATAAGAATTTCTTTCCTGTGGTGCTGGTTGATGTTGGTGCTTTGTGCTCTTCTGCCCAGGTAGGGTCATGCCCAGTGTGGTGGAATAATGTGTGAGCTCACAGAGCTTTAGCTGCCTTTCCAGCAGTGCAGGAAGACCCTTTGCAAACATGCCTATTTACTTCACTTTGAAAGTACCTATGAGGATGCTTGGGAATTGGTAGTGAGCTGGGAGTTGCTCATCAGCTTGCCATTCACTAGCTTACTGTGTCTTCAGGCCCCACCACGTGTGCATGGACTGCTAGGATGAGTGTGGCATCTGAGGCCCTGGGATGTCTTACAAATCAAACCAGCAGATCTTACTGAATTTCTTAACTTGTTTTTTAAGTAGGGCAATTGGGTATTTGAAGGCACTTCTTTCTCCCTTTCTCTCCCTTGCCTCTCTCTCCCCTACTCCACTTCTCTTTCCCTTTCTTCTACTTAATGATTTTTAACATATTTTGTTTCTGTTGTTCAGAGGGTAGCTCTCTTAAGCAGTACTGAATGTAGTGCTTTCCCACAGGGCAGAGGCTCATCTGTAGTTCTTCCTACTCTCCTTGGTGTGAAGATCTGAAAGCTCTGACTTGTGTAATACACTGGACAAAGTTGTTCTATAGCAATGTTTTGACAAGTATACTAGATCAATGTTTACCTAAGCTGCTCGTGTATTTGAATTAGTTGAAGGTTTTGATGGTTTCATGGTTTGTCCTATTTTTTTTAGTGAGACCGAGGCCAAAAAATCTTTCAGAACTGTCTACAAAAGTGAGTGTGTCTTTTGGGAATGGATCAGTTATACTATTCAAATTTTGTTAATGAAATTGTTGGTGTTCACTAGGTACCGAAATACTTTTTTGAATTCTAATTGCCACCCAGTGCTGTTTATGTCTGAAGATCCTTAAAAGAAAAATTCAGTACTTCAAATTAACTTAATCACCTTTAAGCCTTTTGATCACGATAACTTTGTTCTTGTAGCCTTCATGCTATGTTTAACTGACTGTGGATTAATAAAAATGCACATTGACCTCCAGGCAGACAGGAAGGTTTTTTCAGAAATAGCATCGCTGAAGGCTCATCTTACCAGACACTTGCATGAGGCTTGCAAAGATTTCAGTTATTTTTGACAATAAAAATCTTACAACTTATAGTCTTGGAGTACTTTATCTGATGTTTATGGTTATCTTTATTTCCTGAACATTATACCAAAAACATGAAGAACAGCTCTGCTTTCTGTTTTCCTGGATGGTATCTCTGTCTTTCCCTGGGGAGAGATGTGAAGGTGGCCAGACAATTCTGCTTCACATGAAAAAAATGAGAGGTTTGGAAATTCATTATTTCACTTGGATTCTCCAGAAAATTTAGTTTGAATGTGGCATGACGCATCCTTTAAACAAGACTAGCTTGCTTGATTTCAAATTTTATGCCTACTGGAAATCTGTAATGGAAGGAGTAACAAGATGATTAGTCAGGAGAAACTCACCTGTGCAGCTAAGTGCAAAATTCTCTTAAATATAGTTTTTGCATACTCTTGGTTCTTGTTCATCTGCAATTGTATTTACAATATATGTGGTTCTCAAAAGAAAAATGGAATTTTTTTGGAGGATGTTCAAGGGAGTGTTGCTTCTGTCCTGGGAAATAGATCTAGAAGTTGCTTGGCCTGAAAAGTTGTCCAGGTGTCACAATGTGCCTTGCTCCATGGTCCCCAAAGCAGTGGTGAAGAGCTCTAGGCTTCAGTGCTTTGTGAGGATGGATTGGATCATTCACAGTTACTGAAGGCCTGCTTTGGGGCTGCTGCTATGCCAGACACTGCTGCAAAATTTCAGGCATAGCTTGTTTCTAAAGTCAGCAATGAATACAGAAAAACTTGTTTCATAATTTAGTTTTATGTATGATAACCTAATCTCGTTACTGATTTTATGCCCTTGTCTCTTCCCATCATTGTCTACCTAGGATTTGATAATTTATATAAATGTGTGTTTATATATATAAATCATAGTAGACTGTCATTTTAGTGTTATGACAATGCTATGCATTTTCCTCTTTTTCTGAGACAGTGACAGGGTTCATAAATGCAGCTGAAAACATGATATGATCTTCATTCAAGTCATGGTAGATCTACCTGGAAGTGCTCTGAGAAATAGAAACCAGAACTGCAGGAGTGGTTGAAAGGGCTAAGATTCTGTCACAGTGCCAAAAGAAAGTTCAAATTTTATCTGTTGTTATTACTTTGAAAAGTTAGATGCAAACCCAAGAGGTATGTTAAAGCAAATAGAATGGTACCAATGGCAAAGTGCTTCCCCTCAAGACTGGTGAAAATTCCTCTGAGGGGTTCCTGATGAAGATCTGAACAGATGATATTTGGTTTAGCCCTATACATATTGATGGAAGAATTGAAAGGCTAGGCATGACTGAATTTGGCAATTTGCCTGCCTACTGTAACTGAGTAAACAAAACAGCTTTTGCACGCCACAGTCGGCTGAAAAAAATGCATGTAAATACTTTGCTATATTAACTATCTTTAATATTTGAGTTCCAAACTTTTGGATTAAGTGTCCTGATTTTCTTTTTAGTGTCCAGGAAATGGAATGCTTTTGCGATTATAATGTTACCGTGAACTGCAAAGTATTTATGCAGGCACAGTCTTCATCCCTCCTCACAATATCTTAGGAGTAGTGTTCAAAAAATGACATAGTAATCCCAGATTTTACGTCAAGGCTTTAAACTTGGCCTGGTAGTCACACTTCGGTGATGAAATGTTGAGGAAAGTGTCTATGATGTTGCAAGACCTGCTGACCTACATTGAAATTTGTCTTTACTTGTGTAGAAATGCTGAACTTTTATGGGGAGCTGATCAGCCTCTACTTGTTATTCTCTTACATGTTTTTAACTGGACTATGGCTCATCATCCGGAGAGCTAAGTCAGGAAACTGCAGCAGGGCTTGCTTATATCTTGGAGGTGCCCTTGGTGTGATGAGCTGACATTTGGACCTCATATTGTCAATGAGAGAAGTGACAACTGCTATACACATGCACTTTACTCTTGACTTATTGTAGTCTTTTAACTTGAGGCTTTCAAGTTGCTTTGGTTTATACTGGCTGTAGAAAGCAACATTAAGAAGAGAGAGCTCACATTAGTGATAATTATAATCACTTGAATGCTGAAAGAGGAGGCAGCAGGTTTAAATTTCTGTTGTTGACACTTCTACCACTGACCAGTTTAAATATCTTCAGAAAGTGATTTCATTTGTTTTCTTTGTTTTTGTTTTCCTTACAGTAAGTGTAAACTGCTGTGAGTTAGTAACTATTGAGAACAGTTTTTATGTAATGCTAGTCTTACCATTTGCTTGTACTGAATCGCCACAAGATTCAGCATTGTGAACACTAAGTCCTTAGAAGGGAATGTTTAGGTTTAAATAGGAATAAGTATGAACAATAACTTAATTACTTTACAGAGCTGACCTATTGAATTCAGAAATGGATCTGAGCACAAAAATATGAAGCAAGTGTAGAAGTGGATTTACGTTGCAAGTAACATAGTTATGTTCTTAGGAAACAATACAAAACTGCATTTTTGGCATCCCAGCTGGATACTTCTGTATCAGACGTAAATTAAAGTTTCTGGAATTTAATGCTGTGCTCAGAAATGTGCTGCAATCAGAATAAATGGCACTGTTGCTCTTTGGACTGCAGCAGTTAGCATTTCTAAATCTTGAGTGAGGCATGCCCCTGATGACAGAGCTGTCTAACTCAGTGCTGGCTGAGCTTGGCAGGTTTTCTGCTTGATGGAAAACTGGGTTGCTCAGAACTCTCAAATTATTTGCCAGCTAGGGATCAGCAAGCAGCACAGTGATAAATGTTCACTGATTGGAGTTACTCTACCATACAGGGGGATGTGAGATTGAGCACCCAGCTTGTGAGGGACTGGTACGGTCCAGTAACATTGTTTCCAATCTATCATGACTTACAGATGAAGCCCAGTTTTAATTTTGATAACTTTTACTCCGGGTTTTGCTTCACATGAATGTTGGTGCTGGGAACCTACCCTTCTGGGAAATTCATAAAATCATAGTGTGTCCTGAGTTGGAAGGGACCCACAAGGATTAATAAAGTCCAGCTGCTAGCTCTGCATGGAACAACCCTGAGAATGCTACTGTGCCCTTGAGAGCATTTTTCAAAGGTTTCTTGAATTCTGTCCTGATCTCTCTTCAGGATGTTTCTGTCTTTGAAGCAGTCAACAGCTCCTCCTGGTTTAGTATCATCATCCAACTTACTCAGTATGCCTTTGAGTCCTGGATCCAGGCTGTTTATGAAGATGCTGAAGAGAACTGACCCTAAAATGGAGCCCTGCAGAGCCCCACTAGAGACCAGTCACCAGTCTGATATCACCCCATGCACTACAACCCTTCACACCTGTGTGCCAGCTACTCACCCATCAGTTGATGTGTTTGTCCTGCTGTGAGCTGGACATTTTGTCCAGAAGGATGTTGGGAGAGACAGTATCAAAAGCTTCACTGAAATCCATAAAATTACATCAACAGACTTCCCTTGACCTTATTTCAGCATTTTAAGTTGAAATTAATGTGTTTAGGGAACTGAAGAGCTTGGGCAGCTTCATGTTGCTGTTGAATACTTAAAAATGGGATTCATAAGAGGACAGGCTAGAATGCATAGAATAAAAAGTTGTATGGAGAGAGTTGTGCAAACATTTCACTGCTTTGCTACTAGTCTGCTTTTCGGAATTTGTTTAACTTTTATTAAAAGAGTTGCATAAATGAGCACACATGCTCCATTACTATATTTTTTACACTGGCTCTGTGCAGAGTTTTATGTTTTTATTTTAATATTTAATACAAACCCTGCAGTGAACAGGGCTTGAAAAGTGCAGCTCTTAGCACAAAGCTAACAGAGTCTAAACAAGGTTGTTCCAAGTGCCCAGTGCACATTGCCCTCCTCTTATGCCTTGTGTTCTAGTTGTTAGTTTCACCTTTGATTACAGAAAGTAAAAATAAAGCTGCTTTGGAAAGTTCTGAGACCTTGTCAGAGAGCTCTATATTCATATACCCTGGGCTTCTGGGAATTTGCTCTTTGCCCCAGAGATCCTGATTTTTATATCAGTGCTTGGGCTTAAAAAGGGGCAGGAGGAGCTCCCTGAAGCATGTATTTGTGAGAGAAGAGATATGAAAGACTTCAAGAGTTCCTGTTGCTTGAGAAATCTATCTCATTTTTCCAAAGGGCTTGTAAAGTAAAATTGTAGATGCTTTCTATCTAAAATTTAATATGAGCAGTAGAAAGGGTGAAAAAAAGGAGATCTTTATTGAGAGTTCCTTAACTTTTCTCTGGGAGATGGTTAAAAGGGACATTTTGCTTTTGTTATTTTCTTTATCATGATCTGATGACCATATAAATTATTTTGGTTTTGCACTAATTTATAGAAAATTTTATTTTCTTTAACCAGATTTTGTCTGGAATAGAAAAGCAGTCCAGAAATAATTTAAATCTTCTGCAGAGAACTGCAAATTCATATGCATGATTTTCATCTTGATCCAAATGCGTTGCTACAGCACTTGTGAAAGAAAATTCTACAGTTGTCAGTACAAGGGAGAAAACCTGTGCCATTGCTGGTTTCCAAGCATCGTCCAGGGCTTGCAGTGTCAGCCAGAAATTGTTTGCTCCATGCACTGAGTCCAGGGCAACTCAGAGGCTCTACAAGCCTTGGCTCTCTCTGGGGATGGTGAAGGAGCAGTTTCCTTCTGCAGACTGGTCCTACACCTGCCACTGCTGGGCACCCCCACCCCATGGCATATTATTGTCTGTTAGGAGAAGTAAGCTGCTTTGGGCATTCTTCTAGAGATGGGGTTGTCTATCTTTAATTTTTTTTTTGTTTGTTTTAACTGAAGGTGATGTGTTTGGATTTTCTGGTTGCATGGAGGGCTTTTTCCCCAGCTCCCATAAATATATTAACCATCAAACTGCTATAAAACTTTGGATGTTAAAACAGTCCTGATTAGGCTGGACAAGGCAGACAGGGTTCAGGTGGTTTGATCAAAGGAATGTGCTTAATGAAGATTATATTGCACAAACTTAAATATGTAACATGAGGATGTCCTCTTATCACTTGTGGGTTGTTTTGAGTATTTCAGAAAGTAGTCTTAATAATTATGGATTGAGGGCAAACTGATGGAAAAAAATGAGAGGTGTCATGAAGCATCCTAAATGGCTGGTTCTGAGAGCTTTGGTTCCCTGTGAAAATCGGTTTTAAAGTTAAAGGACCTTATTATTTCCATGCAAGTGAAAAATACCACTTGATGGACATGCTGCATAACCTCTTTGGTACTTCAAAAGCATTCAAGCACTTTTTAAGCACTTCATGAGATGGTCAGGATCACAAAATCCAGTTTGATACGAAAGCTGCTGCTGCTGCTGTTTTCTAAACCTTACTTCTATGTCTAACTAAGACCCTTCAGATTTGTTTGTTTATTTATTCATTCATTTATTTTATTGGGGAATTAATTTTTTTGCCCTGATTCTTGTGATACCCACACAAACCTGGGAGACACTGGTCTGTAGCCTTGCAGTGTTCTGGTTAAATGTCCTCGCATTAGGCTGAGAGATTGTGTTTTAATCTTTCCTGCTGGAGCTGCTGCACTTGGTATACATAATTAAACAGTCCTTAAGCAAGAGAGGCTTAGGTCCTGGTGTGTGAACAGGTTAACCCTTGGTGAGTTAAGCTGTCCTGATTTTAGAAATCTGTCTACTGCCATTATTTGTTTAGTAGCATCACAGCATTGTCAGATATAAATAAGGATTTTAGCTCATCTTTCAGATAGCCATTTAATTTTATGCCAGTGCATTGATAGAGAAGCCATGTTATATGATGCTGTAATAGTCTGCTGTTCTTGATTGCTCTGTTACAATAATGAGTGAAAATAAACCAACTGCTGTAAGGTTTGTAAGCTGCTAAATGGGCATTTAATTTTATAGGAGGCTGTCTAGAGAGATGTTGCACTAATACGGCTTATGAATTGAGCAGGGTGCTGTTTAAAGATGTCTGCAGAGATAAAGGAAATGAAGATGTTTATAGCAAATGTCTGACTGACAGCTTGCATGTTGGTGGTGGGAATTGCTGTTAACTCTGACAAAGAGGCGAGTCATAGCCTTGTAAATGGGGGCTTTCCTCAGATGTGAATGAGTTACATCAGAAAAAATGGAGGATATGCAAGAACTTCAGATACCATTTGAATGAATAAACGATATTCTATTAAGGCTGCAACTATTCTTTAAAAGAGTAAATAAGCAATGAAGTAAATTAATGGTGCATTTCAGATTTTCTTTGTCTTTATTGATTAATGTCAGTGCCTGAGTTTCACCATGGTCTCACCTGAGGGATCAGCAACAGTGATCTTTGAGCTCTGTGGGTCAGATTGACATGTAATGAGAGGTTACATCTCTTGCTGTACTCTGAACAGTTTTTTTGCTTACATCAGATATGAATTTGGCCTTCTGCCTCTCTTCCCATTGCAGTACTTCTGTCCTGAGCTATCAGTGAGTAATTACAGCAAGAGTGCTGTTCTATTGATTTTAAGCCCTTCATGAGAGAAGCGTTTTTTGAAAGGTTTTGGTGCAGACTCATTTAAAAGCTTTGTTTTGTTTATGTTGAGCCTGCTGTTACTGGGCTGGTGGGCACATGGTGGTCCCCAACAGCCAAATCTGCCTGCTGAGCTGCACCAAGAGCAGGGGCTTCGGAGCTTTCTCTCACCTGGTGGAGCCACAGGTACACTGAGAAGACAAACACGAAGCAGGGGGGAAGAAAGATCCCAAAACTTCCGTTTTCCATGAACTGGGCCAGACTCAGTGTGGCACAGATTTTGCCTCTGGCTACCTCAAAAGTTTCAGACATGGTCTCTAAGTGTTCGTGGCTGCTGTTGCACTGCTGTAGGTGCCTTTCTGGAGGAAGATCAGGATTTATACCTTTCTCTTACCCACCATGCTTCACATGGAGGAGTGGATGTCACCATTTAGCACTTGAGGAGTGGGAGCAGCAGGGCAGCCTTGCCAGATGCAGGTGTTTGATATCTGCTGAAAGTGCAGGGGGCCATGGCTCTGTGTGTGTTGGTGGCTCACAGTCATTGTGCTGTAACCCACTGTAAAGCTCAGCTATTGCAAGGATATGCTTTCCCCATCCTTCTGTGCAACATGTTCTTGTGCCTGGGGATGCAACAGGCAGGATTTAACACTGAACTCCAACTTTGTGTGTGAGCACCTTCTGTCAGTTCTCAGTTCTTCTGAACCTGTCTTCATTGCTCATTCCATGAAAGTGAGGTACATGTAATACTATGTAAGCAGTGAAATTACTAGGAGAAAATTTCTTATCAGTTGATGGAGGTCTTTCTATTACGCTTGCAAACTATTGTTTTACTCTGAAAAGATCACATATCTCACTGTTCAACTTAAATCCATCCCTTGTGGGTCCTTTGCTTCACTGGAACTCTCTTTACCTGCAGGAACAGTGATGAAGGAATCAACAGGAACTAATCAGTGCAATATTTCCACATGCCTGAAACTGACTTCATTTTAAACAAATTTGAAATGTAAATCCTAAATAATATCCAGTGCACAATAACAAAGTGCCTTCCATTTAGCCATAATGTAGGAGAGATTCTAAGTGTGGGGCAGTAAATGGTAAGTTTTTATTCTTTTTACCACAATCCACCAAGTGTAACACAAGCTGCAATGTGTTTCATTACCCTGAGGTTTCTCACCTTTCAAGAGGTATTTTCTTCAGCTGTCCTGATGTGGATTGACTTTATACCCACTTGCTAGAAATTCATTAACTATATAATTTTACATCTGTTTTTCTGGTTTGAAAGAAGTATTATTTGTAAGAATATGCATGTTAATAATAATTCTCTGCAGCTGTTTAATTTTTTGTATCTAGAAGGCTATATTTAGGATTTATAATGGCTTTATCTGTTGCCCTGAAGGATAGTTTCACAAAGGCTTCAGTGTACTGTTGATTGCTGTGCTAAATGCAGCAAGGGTGGAAGGAAACCTGAGGTAAGAATGAGTTTCTTTTATTTTTTTTTTCAGTTTAAACCAATGATTGCTGCTTTTTTTTTTTAAGGTGGAGAAAAATATACAGTAAAAAAGTGTTGATGTTTTGAATGAAGCTATTCTGCTGAGTATTTGGGTAGCATCTGAAAATGGTCTCAT